>NC_065598.1:42049899-42703114 GCF_024542745.1 Macaca thibetana thibetana
AAATCAAATCTTGTGACTTTATCGCGGACCAGAGAGAAAGAAAAGCACCTAGAATCCAAGATGAGTAACTGGCATTTAGGTTTGATGGGACACAATGGATTTAAATTGTTTCTGAGGTTAATCTTTTTTCCTTGACTTTGAAATTCTTTATTATTGATCAGGGGCCCATGTTTCCCACACAATAATAGAGTTGGAATCAAGGTTCCTATCCACTTGTTTCCAAAGTCCAGGCTTAGGTAACAGGGTCATTAAATTCAGAATCATGGACATAGTTTGCTAGGGAATTTAAGGGTACGATATCTTTGTGACTTGGTAGGATTGTATCACCACAAAGGGAGCAGATTCCCTGTTGTACAATATGAAATTAGAATCCCAGCAATGATTCTTGCCTGCTGTGTGACTTTGGGAAAGTTTCTTAACCTCTCTGAGTTTCTACATCTGTATAAAGAGAGTAAGGATTTATACATGATGAAGTTGTGAGAATTAAATGAGATTATGTATGTCAAGCACCCCATGCAGTGCCTGGAACATTTGGGAACAGTCAAATAGTACCTTGCTACTCCATTTTTGAGCCCTGTATTACTTTTTAGGAATTGAGCTGACTGGGACAAGTTTGGTGTTTGTCTTAGTAAGGATGGGCTATGTTATACTGTCATAAAAAATAATCCTAAAATATCAGTGTCTTATAACAACAAAGGCTAGCTTCCCTCTTTCTGAGACTCTGGGTAGCAGAGTGGCCTCGTCCTAGAACATTGCCAGTAGTTGTGGCAAAGAAAAAGAGAACATGGTGAGGAAGAGATTGGCCCTTAAAACCTCCATCCAGAACTGACACACATCACTTCTGCCCACATTCTTTGGTCAAGGCAAGTGACTTGGCCATACATAGGTTCAACAGAATGGAGAAATATACTCCTTCCACATGGACAAGCAGCAAACATTGGTGAAGAATAGTAGTTTACCACACGGTTGGTTCAGCTGTATGTTTATTTTCCAGCTTTATTTCTCTGAACTCTCCAGACAAACATGTGGAGTGAGTATCTGATCATATGATTATCCACTCATATGAGAGCTTTTTGTATAATCCCCCTATTTATTCTGTAAGTTTCAGCTCAGATGCTGCTTCCACCATAGTCTTTTGGGATTCTCCTTGCTGAAAAATAAACACTTTCCAATGTGGTGTGACACTTTTCTTCCTAGAGCATGCACCACACACTTTCATGTATTATAATGCATTATTTGTGTAGATTTTTTTTTCTTGAGAGTAATTATCTTCATGGAGTTTACAATCTGTTTCTTATTCATCTTTAGGAAAATACCTAGTTCAGTGTCTTGCACATAATTGATTCAAATATTTATAGAGACAGATTGAAGATCTGAGGTGAGAAGTGATAATATTGGTGGGCAAGGTGGAGGAAAGTGGGTGTTACACAACAGAGAAGTGTCTCCTCTTGAAGGCAAATATGTTTTCTGGAAAGACCTTGGTAGTAATCATGGGAAACTCCCTGGGGGAACTGGATGTCAGCTGAGACTCCTGAGAACTACTTGTGCAGGGTTCAGAAAGGACAGAGGCTGTTACAGAAAATTAAAGTCATCAGACAACTATATCAGCTAGTTTATAATTAGCAATTACTGCAGAAAGGAGAAACATTTATCCCATTCTGACAACAAAGATTGCATAATTGCACCAAGAGTGTTTGCCCACACCCTTTCCGAGATGTGTTAAGCATTTACAAACAGAAACAAATAGCCTTAGCATTGATGGGAACAGCAAGAAAACAGGCTTTCTTAGGCTGTCACTGATCCATGAACACTAGGCAATAACATGGTTACCATGTGGGTGGATGAACCATGTCTCCATGTTCATTTTCTTTACCAATAATCTCTAGTGCTTAATCAGGTCTGAGAAAGAACCAAGAAAAATCAATCCATCCCCAGTTACTGGAGATACCAATAAATCACCTGTATATTTTTAATTCAGTTATTAGGTATTGAGAATCTACTATGTGCCAGTGATAGCTTGAGTCTACCCAGTCTTCTAAACAACATGGAGTCTTATTCTCAATGTCTTTGTAAATGTTTTTCCCTCTACCTGAAATATTCTGATCTCTGCCCCCTTCATACCCTTCTGGTTTTGCTTTAGACATCACATCAATTAGGAAGAATTTATAGACCCCGGACAAAAGTTTAGTTTCCCTTTCAATGTGCTTTTAAAACAATATAAACTTCCTCACACACAAAAAAGCACAATTGTATTTTCTTGTTTAAATTGTCTGTGGTTTCCATTGGCCTATGCACTCTTAGAAGATAAGACCTGTTTCTTGCTCACTTCTGTATCTCCTGCACCATTGTGATGCCTGATAAAAGTTGATTAATGTGTCATTATCTTTTTATGGCTATGATATGATTATATTATTACAATGTATTATCATGTCAATGCCCTATAATAGTGTTAAGTGTCTGTGTACTTTTCAGGGATTTAGCCATTTGCAATTAGCTGTAATTTTTGAAGAGCTGTGTTCTATGAGCAGCATGCTTTGCGTTTCAGTGAGCTAAACAAAGCCAGGTTTGTCTCTGTGACTATCTTGTGGTGTGGTCTTGGGAAATAACTTTACGTCTTCAAACTTTTTCCTTCATTTGTCATAAAAGAATGTGAAATAAGAGATGCCATATGTTTGACATTCTGTGATGGCAACTGTGTGGTGATTTTGAAACATGACCCAAACATTTTTTAACTCTCCTCCCATTGAGTGGTGGGGTCTATGTTCCCTCCTCTTGAATCTGGGCTCTGTGACTGATTGTCCAATAGAATATGGTAGAAATGACGCTGTGCCAGTTTCTAGGCCCAGACTAGGAAACTGACAGCTTCTACTTCCTGCTTCTACTTTCTGCAGCTTGGGGTGCTCACATTTGAAACCTAGCCACCATGCCAGAAGGAAGCCCAAGCATTCCAAGGAGAGGCCTGCCATGTAAAGAAACTGAGTTCCCTGGTGCCCCATCCTAACTGAGCTCTCAGCTAACAGCCAGCCATGTGAGTGAGCCATTTTGAAAGTGAATCCTGCAGCCTTCTGTTGAACTGCCCTAGCTGATGCTGTGTAAAGCACAGGGGAGCTGTTCCTGCCCAGCCCTTCTCAAATTGCAGACATAAGAGTAAAGTAAATGATTGTTGTTGCTTTAAACCACTAGGTTTTGGAGTGGCTTGTTACACAGAAATAGATAATTGATATACACCTTTTGCTACTTCACAGTGTCTCAGACCTTTCATCCACTACAATATTCTGGTATGTATAAAATTAACTCCAGACCTTTGACAAATCAATGCTTACTCCAAATTTATTACAGGAACAACAGCAGTAAGGATAAGATACCATTAAATGATCAAATGCTGGTTGAGTAGTGCCTCTCCTGGGCTTCTCAGCAGAGGTGAATGGAGAAAACTTTGGTTAAATTAACTGATGTAGGTGACAAATGGGCCAACCACTCTCCATTGGAAGGTAAGTTCTATGACTGATGATAACTCTTTGAAGGACTTTCTGGAGATGACTGTCAATTACGGGTGGATCCCCAAACCACATGGGAGGATTTCCCTTCATTTATTTTGTGCAAAGTAATGTTCTCAACAATATCACTGAGGTATCCATTTACCACTGCCCCTCTCCAATGGCCCGGGGCTTGGAGCCGAGACCATTTCTTTCAAATGGCATTATGCTACATATAAAATAAGATATTTACATCCCCCAATAAATAAATCTCTAGCTAAAACAGTCTAGGGCACATAATGAAGAGAAGCTCTTCTTTCTCACTAGCTAAGACGTCAATCTTCAACAGGCTTGGGAAATAAGGATTGATGGGGGCATCTTTGGGCTACCATTGTGGTTTCTGGGACTGGTGGCTTCTGGACTAGGTACCAGGACTGAATTTCTGTGATGATTACTCTTCTACAGGAGGGAGTGGCTTTTCCCCCTCAGAGCACAATGGTTGTGAGTAACAGCCCTGGAGCCAGACAATCTGGGTAAAAGCCCAGCTCACTAGCTGCATGACCTTGTACAAGTTACTAGCCTTTCTATGCCTCCATTTTCTCATCATGGTGATAATACTAGTGACCATTTAATATGGTTCTTTTTCTAAGGTTAAACAAATTAATATGTATAAAGCATTTAGAACAATGCCTATGATATTGCTTGGATGTTCATCCCCTCCTAATTCATGTTGCAATGTGACCTCCAATGTTGGAGGTGGGCCCAGTGGGAGGTGTTTGGGTCATGGAGGCAGATCCCTCATGAATAGCTTGGTGCTGTCCTCTTGGTAATGAGTGAGTTCTGACTCTGTGAGTTCACACAAGATCTAGTTGTTTGAAAGAGCCTGGCACCTCCTCCCTCTCTCTCTTGCTCTCTTGCTATGTGATGTGCCTGCTACCCCTTCACCTCCTGCCATGATTGGAAGCTTTCTGAGACCTTCACTAGTTGCAGATGCTGACACCATGCTTCCTGTACAGCCTGCAGAGCCACGAGCCAAATAACCCTCTTTTCTTCATAAATTTCCTAGCCTCAGTTATTTATTTATAGCAGCGTAAATGGACTAACATAGCCTGCAATGTAGAAAGCACTATATAAGCGTTAGCTATTACTATTATTGTTAATATTGTAATTAGTTAATTTTATTTTCATTTTCTTCTTATCTTACAGCTGATTACCTTGCCTGTAATCAGATCCTTTGTGTGTGGACACCAAGCAGAGCTGCCACATTCAGAAGGCCTTTTATTAATTGCAAAAGTGCAAAGCATACCATTGGAACAGGGAACACTTTGGGCATCCTCTTTTCCTTCCTTATTCCCGGGACTTTGTCCCTCATGGCACTCTCCTCTTAGTTATTCCTCCTCCTAGAAACTGCCCACTCCCGTTCCACTTCTACTAGTCATTTTTTATACCATCTTTTGAACAACATATTTGAGAAAAGATTTGGGGATTGAGGCCTCGTATTTTTTTGGGAGTTTTTTCCCCCCAAACACTCAGGTTTAAGTCTACACCTCAGATTGCATTCCCTGGAAATGGATTCTGAGACAGAGTTGTGTGTGGAAGGTTTACTGGGTTGTGCTCCAGGGAAATACACCCAGAAGGAAGTGAGGAAGGCAGGACTGAGGCAGAAGACTCATGATGGGGTTGCTACAGAAGGCTCAGTTGATCCTATGGGGAGTGCTACAGCAGGGAACGCCCTTCAAGTTATGCCACATTGAGGTTTATGGGGCCAGGCTTTTGAATCTCCAAATCAGACACTGAAGCTGAACTACCTGGAGGAGGCATAAACTTGGGCAGGCTGTTTCTCATAGCCAAGGGCACTTGGTGTGAAGGGGTGCAGCTGTGTGAATCATCTGCAGCTGATCGTTCCAGCAGCTGGGGGTGGGGGCATTGACCCTGCGAAGAGGATCTGGACAGAGCACCACAGTGTCCACTAATGCAGACAATTTGTTTCAAGAAAGATATATTTCTAGTGAAAAGAGCTTTGAAGTTTACTCACAAGGGGTATAGGACTCAGGCAAATTATTGAATCTCTCTGACCCTCCTTTTCTCCGATACATTGGTGATGAGATCATTTCTAAAGGCTAACAGAGCTCTGCGACTGCATCTTTCCCATGGGGAATACTCAGTCAAGTCTAGCTCCCATCCCATCTTGCTCAATTGCATGACACCAAAAATCTTAGGTCCAGAAATTCTAGCCCCGCTATTTCCAAATGGCTCTGGGGCCCGTATGTCTGTTCTCACCTAGGGTTAGCTCTGAGGGCAGGAAGTGAATGCCACTTAAACACCTACAATGAACCAGGCTCTCTGCCAGCTCATGTCACCTTCAGCACAACATTGAGGGCAGGTGTTAGGTCCTCATTTTACACAGGAGGCAAGTGAAGCTCAGACAGGTGAAACGACTTGCTTAAGGTTATATGGCTAATGAGAGGCAGAGACAAGGCTCAAATCCAGGTTCATACATTGCTTCATGTACTGCTGCCCTGGCCCAGGTACGATGCTCTTCACTTTAAAGCCCAAGCTTCCAGAATACAGCTGGAAACAAAAAATTAAAAATTTAAGGGGGATTAATATTTTACAAATATTGATGTAATTTTCTATTCTGCCTTCCTGAGCATGTGATTGTACTCTAGTTGGCTCATGATACCCAAGTACCTAGAAATATTTTTGAAGCTATGTGTGTGTATGTGTGTCTGGGTATGTGTTAGGGTTAAGAAATGTTAAGGAATATAGAAAGAGCATGACCATATTTGCAAAATATGATTGTGCAGCAGGGCAGCAGCCTTGTAAGTCAGGCTATAGTCTTAAAAAGTGATTTGCTCGGTTTTTAAAGCTCATTCCCTTTTTACAAGATAGCATATCCAGCCTCAAGGACCCAGAGTAGAACTAAAACACACTGAGTCCACAGCAAAGCCGTGAGTCTTGCTGCTCACTACTAGAAGGAGAATATGACCCAGGGAACTAAGATACAGCTGAACCCCTTTCCCTCCCAGAAGAATGTGGGAAGGAGAAAGAGGTAAAAGGAAAATGGATATCAAACCAAGTTGTTACGTGTCCCTGATTGTTTTCACTCAAGATGTCAGTAAGGAGATGGTGAGGGGATTTAGAGAAATTAGGGTAATACCAAGAGTGAATGAGGCACAGCATGGCTGGACAGAGGAAGCCCCTGGGTTAAACTTTGTGATACTGCCAGTGTTCACCTCCTAGACTTGGAGTTACCATAGACTTGGAGTTGAGAATCCATGGACTTTTCCTAGGGATCCCCTGGGACAGAATGAAGAACAATTTTCCTGAGTCTTGGGGTAGATATCTGGGCCAGCAGGCATGATGGAGCACTTGGCAGAGACCCAGGGATTGGTCAGTAACCAGTGGGAGTTGAAGTGAAGCCAAGTCACCACTGAGTTGGAAACAAGCTGAGAGGGTTAGCAAACAAGGGATATACCACCCACAGCCCTCACTGGATAGTGGGAACACAGCAAATAGTCCATTCAAAAGGAGACTAAGGTGTTCTCTTTATTGCTTTGGAGGCAGAGGTCACCATGCCCGAGGAACTCAAACTCTTCCTGCCATCATGAGGATGCATTAGTCCCCTCAGTCCTGTCCCATTGAATAATAGTGTTAGATATTCTTTTCTCTACTCCCACGCAGGATCCATTTTCACCCTTTTCTGCACCTACTGGCTCCCTTGACTTCTGGCTTCTGGCTGCCTTTGGCTAATGGAAGTCACGAGCAGGAAGACAAGAGTGTGGGTAGAAAGATTGGGCTTATTTTCTTCCTGCTCCCTCCGTACCTGACAGTGGGTTAAAGGGAACTGCATTCCCCTAATGAAGGTCACAGCGTCTGATGAGCAGCTCTCTCCCATAGCCATAAGCCTCACCAGGCTCTGGAACTCTTACCTCCTTTCATTCTTTTAGGCTTAGGAGTGGCAGCATCCTCCCACTGTTGTGGGCTTTAGGTGCTTTCCCATCTCTTATTGGCTTCTCTTAACCCTATCTACACCTTTGAGAAATAGACCCTTAGTTAAATGAACCCCTTTTGAATGTGGTTTCCATCTGGATAGAATGACTTTCTGTACTGGTTTACCCCCAGACAGTCCCAGTCTATTCCAATTATTCCAGTGTAGTTATTTCAGCATCCTGTTTTACTCTCAAAAGTTCATGGTTTGGACAGTATCCTACTCCTGGGACCCTGACCGCTGTAGCATCTTAGGGAGGGTGGCAGGAGGAAGTGTTAGAGGTTATATTTGAACCATACCGCAGCTTTAACTAATTGGCTTTCCTGCTCACTCACAGGAGGGTATCCGATTAGTTATAGACACAATCAAAGAAGCTAAATGTCCTCTACACTTGCAGGTTGTGGTGTGAATGATTTTTCAAGTCCTATTTCTCAATTGTCACTCCTGGGGGACAGGACTCTACCTTATGCATCTTTGCCAGTGCAGCTGTACCAAGTTCCCTGTCTGGCCCAATGTTCATAAACACTGTCTGAATGAACAATAGAGGAATGGTGTCACTATATTCAATCAGCATGACAACTCACTCACACATAAAGGTAACCATGGCACCAGTTCTTACAGGAGCTGCACATATTTCACAGAAGAAGCTGCTGTTAAAGAGAAAGGAACGGGAAGAATGGCTGTGCGTGTGTGTAGGTTTGGACATGAGATTATAATCTAAACACGAATTCACAATGAAGTCTCATTTCTGTTATTAGGGTGAGCATGAAATTTAAAGATCTGCCTGCAGATACCATGGTCCCAACAGTGAGCATCCCTGAGTGCAGTCAGCCTCCTTGCCTCAGGAGTTAGAACTCACTGCCTCTACCTCCTGCCTGACCTCTTTCTCTCTTTATCTGAATAAATATGAATCGAAGAATCTCAGTAGAACTCATTTGTTTCTCTCGAGAAGCAAGAGTCTGGGGTACTCAACAACCACAAATGCCTATGACAACTTCTCAGAAACTCAGCCAGCCAAGAGGAGCCTTATCCCTTCTGGGTGGGCTTGCACTTTCTCTCAGGCAATGATGTTCTTTACTAAGATGCTGGTGTTCAGAGGTGGTGTTCAAAGGAAGCTTCCTGTGCTCCTCGAGCCAGGCCTGGGTGATACCACAGTTGTAGTCCTGAAAATGGCACTTACCTCATACTCATCACGGTGGATCTCTGAGTGCTCTTCGATTTTGACTACCGCTCCTCTGGGCTCTTTCTCCTTGCCATGCAAGGCTCACTCTCACATTAGGCAACCTCTATCCTCAGGTCCAGGATCCATCTGGGGTCACCTTTTTGATACAGCAACTTGTAATGACCTCCCCTGCGGTGGACTTGTTATTTATGGGCTCCTTCTTACCTTTTCTCTGGCCATGACCACAAGTATCCCTGAGATTCCTGATAGAGTCTCTGCATTCTGACTCTAGCTCCTTATGACTGCCCCCACTTGTTTCCTATACCCTGAAAGGACAATGCGTTCCCCAACTCAAGAGATGTGTCATGCTTAACACATGACTGCACATTTTTGTCACTCTTCCCATCAAGAGGTGAAGTCTAATCCCCTTCCCCTTGAACATGGCCTGGCCATAGTGGTTTGCTTCTAACAAATAAAATGCAAAGAAAATTATTCTTCGTGATTATACCTAAACTACATATTAAATTATTTCATCTTAAAGGATGAGACAGCATTGGCCTGGCTCTCTGTCTTTCTCGAGAGGCTCCCTCTTGAAACCCAACCCAGGCACCAGGGATAGGCCACATGTGGGTGTTCTGGCCTACAACTTCAGCTGAGGTCCTAGTTCACAGCCAGCATTTACCACCAGATACACGAGTAAGGACACCTTCATGAGAACTCCAGTTTCAGCCTCCGTCTGACTGCAACCACTTAAGAGACCCTCAAGAGGAAACCAGCTAGCCAAGCCCAGTCAACCCCCAGGCCTGTGAAATATAATATTAACAAATGGTTGTTGCTGTTTTAATGCCACTGTGTTTGGGGTGGTTTCTTAGGCAGCTACAGACAACCTATAATGAGAGGCAAGAAGAACTTGGATAAAGCTCCCAGGGAGCCCGAGGGTGATTAAAAGGTTATATATAAAACATGGTAACATGCTGGGGTGGCTGAGCTTCCTCGTCAACCAAAGGAAAGATCAAGAGGACATTTTAAAAATATCTTTAAAAACACAACAAAGGAGACTAAACCTTCTTGAGTTCCAGTGAGGAAAGCATAACAAGAAATCAGCTTCATTGTAGCATGACAATTTGGGATTGACGTAAGCAGTGATTTTTGAGTGGGGGAAAAAGGCATGGGTATTCGTATTTTCACATATCATATATTGCCTTTATTGTCCTCCTACCCAGTTAGCTGCCTGCCCTCTCTTCATGTTCACTGTGGTTTCTAAGAACTATTAATACACAATATAATAAATACAAATTGAAGGTAAATGCAACAGTAACTTCAGATATTCATTATTTGAGTTTTAAAGAATTCACAAAGAAATTATGTCCAAACAAGATTTCCTTAGAATGGCATCATCTCCTTAAATAGTATGATTTTTAAAAAAATTATACCTGGGTTAGTCGGTTTGGAGCTATGTAATATAATTTGCCAAAAGATTCATGTAGAAGTGTGTACTGGAGAGATATCACTTAGCATTCTCATTATACATGAGACTATTTTGCAATTCCATGGCTTTCAACTCTCTTCAACCTGGAAGCACCCCCATCTTACCTCATCTGCCTGTACAGTTACCTGTTGCTAAGTAACAACTGCACCTTACCCAAAATAAAATACAGCCTACCCTCCCATATCTGTGGGTTCCACATCTGTGGATTCAACCAACCATAAAATGAAAATATTTGAAAACAATAAAATGGATGGTTGCATCTGTACTGACAAGCAGACATTTTTTCTTGTCATTATTCCCTAAACAATACAGTATAACAACTATTTACATAGCATTTACCTTGTATTAGGTATTATAAGTAATCTAGAGATGATTTAGTATACAGGAGGATGTGCATAGGTTATATGAAAATACTATACTAGTTTGTGTCAGGAACTTGAGTATCACTGGTTTTTGGTATCCTCAGGGTCCTGGAACCAATCCCTCCACAAGTATGAAATGACAACTATATTATGTAAGCAGTGATTTTTGAGTGGGGGAAAAAGCGACGGGTATTCATATTTTCATGTATCGTATATTGCCTTTATTGTCCTCCTACCCAGTTAGGTGCCTGCCCTATTTACATAGCTCATGATTCTGAGGATTGATTGAGTCCTATGGTGTCTTCGAAACCCTAGTCTGAGACTTTGCTATACTGTATATCGTTTGGAGACGTGTTGAGCCGTCAGCAGGCGAGGTGCTCCATAGCCACCAGGAGTATTGTAGTTCATGAACAGAGACTCAGAAATCCTTGACTACACCGCCGCCCTCACTCAGCCTTGAAATATCCTTTGTTTTTATTCCCCAGCCCTTCCACACTTACCCACCCACTGACACTCTTTGGACAGGAACCTGGATTTACAGAAAACATCCAGAAACCTCTTGAAGGAACAAGAATGACCCTCATGTGTCTTAAAGGTAATCACAAAAGCTGAACTCAGGGAATTTTTTTCCTACTGCTTCTGCTGAAATTTTTTTGATGCTGGAAGGCATTTATTCAGCTTTTATTATTTTCTTGTTAAAGAATATTTAATCTTACTAGTGGGTTGGTGTGGGTGGTGATCACTTCAGAGGGAAGAAAAAGAAATCCAAGCATATTTCTGTGGAAAAAGCATGTATTAACCATTATATGATGGTACATTATTTACAGTTAATATACAGTTCAGGAAAGAACATAAGAGAATAGCTTCCAAACCGTGCAGAAAGCAAAATCAGCTCTGTCTAAACCATACCCTGTATTAACAAACTCTGAGCTGTGTTATCTAGGAAACCAGATTCATTTGCTGGTGGACAATTTTTCTGAATTAACTTTTTGTTTATAAAGTACCCTGGAGCTACGAAGTAGCATTGGCTATACAATGGATCAGAAGTTCTCTTGACCTACAATGTCGAAGGCTCAGAAAAGAAGGCCCAAGAGAACTAAGAGAGGGCCTTGGAATGTTTAGCATGTAAGTCCCAAGGCCAGAATCTTGAAGAAAACATGTAAATGACACTGCCGTTAAACAAATCACAGTTTAGTAAAATGTTAATCTAAGTTTGTCCTACCATTTACTATGGCAGAACAACTCCTTTAGTTTAACTGCCCAAGGAAACAATACTCTGTCTGTGGTAGATTGGTTATTTCTTAATGTCTTCAGTTTTCTGATCTGTGAAATGGAAAATTGTAATAATAATAGTTAGAGTAATAATACCCCCTTCGTGAGGTTGTTTTGAGTATTGCATGAAGTAACACATAAAAATGTGTAGCCCAGTGACTGGTATACTTCATACTAGCTGACATTCAGAGTCATGATGAGTGTTACAGCTAGTAGGCACTATAATGTAGGTAAGAACATCTGTTTTTAAATTTGATAGAATTGAATTTAAATGCCAGTTGCTTTTTTAAAAACATCAGTAGCAATACATCCTTGGGTATATCACCATAAAATCATGATAATATTACCTATCTTATATAGTTGCTATGCGGCTTAACTGAAATTACTTACAAAAATAATTGAACACAGTGTCTGGCACATGGAAATTAATGAATGAATGATAGCTTTTATTACTCTTTGGAATTTTTGTAGTATCTAGAGAGAGATGTTTGGTCTGTGCCATACCTGATGGTATGCAAAAACAAGCCACTGTGCCTCAGGATTTGTGGTAATTGTGGGCTGAGTCAGCTCAGATCCTTCTAGAATATGGGATTAGATGTAAAATGACTTATTTGGAGAGGCTCATTTTGATGGATAAATGGGCAGTAAGCAAGAGTAGGCAGAGAGAACCTTCAGACGGGGAGGCAGGTCTGACTCCTGTGGAAAGAGAGAGGAAGGAAGGAAGGAAGCGTGGGTAGGGAGAGACTCTGATGGCAATGCAGCTCTGAGAAAGTCTCAGCCAGGCTGACGGGGAGCCCCAGAGCACAGACTGCACATAGGAGAGGTTCCCTGTCAGGCAGGAATAGCCCAGCTCTAGTTCTTTCACTGTGCTTTGCCATTGGTCTGGGATAAGCACAGCCTTGGCATGGATGCCACAGTGAATCTGAAGGCATTGCAGCTGTAGGCTGTCGGCAAATTATGCTCCTCCTCTGAGCAGGGCTCTTAAAGGGAGATCTGAATGCTGTACCTCTATGGCCACCGAAAGGGGCCAAGTTAAGCAGTATCCCAGTCAGAATTATCTTTGTTCATATTAGTTAGTTGCTCGTTTGGGCCAAGCCCTCATAACAGACCCTCTCTAAATGTGAAATTGAATAGAATTTTTTGAAAATAAGAAATACTGCATGGAGTATTTCTGGAGAACAATTGAGGCACTTAATTGAAAAACTATGATATTATGAAAAATTAACAGTTTTCATTTAGAGAAGAGCAACACAGGTGCCAACTTGTCCAGTTTGATTCCCGGAAGGAAGATAGACCCTAAATTTCTTTTCTATATGTAATTGAAAAAAAAAACTGTAGATTTTAAGTAACATCTTTAGTTATGAAGTTTCAATAATTCATTCTGGTGTCTATTCCTAATTGCACTAATCAGATTTATTTAAACTTTCTGTTTTAGGGGGATTTCAGGAATATAATAGTAGAGGTAGATTGGAGGAATATAGCCAGTCTACATTTACCTCTTATTTCTACTTCTACAAAACCTTTGCGTTTTCCATGTTTCCTTTGTATTTTCTTCTTATTTTGTGATGTCAAGAAGGAAACTCTTTTCCTTTACCCTGTTAGGTTTAGTGACTGGGGCCTATGAACTCAACTGACAAGAGACAGATAAAGAAGAGAAAAGACAGCTTTTAATCACCAACATGCATGTGCATATGGGAGTTCACAAAGAAACATGCCTCAAAGAGGTAGTTTGAATTTGGAGCTTATATACCATCTTAATAGGGGAAGGGAAGAGAGAGAAAGGGTATTTATGGAAAAACAAATGACTTTTTATTGGAAAGATAAATAAGCCCTTAGAGGAATAAATGGGAGATAAGAGCATTTCTGTGACAATGTCTGTTTAGCTGTGGTGTGGAGACTTCTCAATCTCTGGTGATAAGAGTCAGTCTTCCGGGGCGGGCGCGGTGGCTCACGCCTGTAATCCCAGCACTTTGGGAGGCCGAGGCGGGCGGATCACAAGGTCAGGAGATCGAGACCACGGTGAAACCCCGTCTCTACTAAAAATACAAAAAATTAGCCGGGCGCGGTTGTGGGCGCCTGTAGTCCCAGCTACTCGGGAGGCTGAGGCAGGAGAATGGCGTGAACCCGGGAGGCGGAGCTTGCAGTGAGCCGAGATCGCGGCACTGCACTCCAGCCTGGGCGACAGAGCGAGACTCCGTCTCAAAAAAAAAAAAAAAAAAAAAAAAAGAGTCAGTCTTCCCTGGTTTCTCCCAAGAAGAGGATTTATGACAGTTGAGTTCTTCTGAGTTCTTTGGGAAGCTCTACTTTTAGGCAGATAAGGGATTTTAGAAATTCAAATGTCTTCTCAAAATAATGTTTTATGCTACAGAGACATACTCTGAACCCCTTCAGTGACATAGATACTGAAATAGTGGTTTGCCACACAATTTGAGGACCCAGAACAAAGGTAGTATGTAAGGCTCACTAACACTACTGGTATTACCTTGCCAGTTCAGTGTTTCCTTACTGGAAATAATTTAATAGTGGTGGAAAACAATCCAGAGGAGCCCATAAGTGGCATTTGCTGATGGCATAGGTCATGGAAACAACTTATTGGAAAGAAAAAAAATTACAACTTTTCTAATCAGAATATTACCATAATAAGGAAAAGGAATTGGAATTGAGGGAATGGGGAAAGGGAAGAGAAAGTATGAACGGTATCAGACAGGAAATTTCAGAGCCAAGAAATAACAGGTTCGTGGCTGGATAAACTGATTGCTTAAGCAAAGCCAACAGGTGTGAACCAATGAAAGTGTCACATCACTAGGGAATTGACAGGGCTAGTAAAATCAGCAGCAGGCCTGAAGAAATTAAATCTTGGCAGTCCAGGCAGAGACCGTGATCACAGTTGCTATGACCCGTTCTGAATTTTCTACCTGAGTTGAAAATGAGATGTGAGTGAGAACAAAGGTTGATGTTTACGCTGCTGGTATCCTATGGAATCTTTGTAGAGTTTTTGATGAAAAGCAGTGTAGGTTCTGTCGTTTTTATTTTTTTATTTTTTTAAAAGATGAGGATCTCTGAAAGGCAAGGGCAACAGGACTACACACTAGATAAGTTTGCTGACATAACTTTACCTTTGGTGACAGTAATGCAGGACTAAATAGTAGACTCAAACTTTTGTTAAGAGTGTGTTTGAGGTTCTGCTAGAGGTGGGTAATTACTTGGTACCATTGACTAAACAACACTCCTGTACTATCTGGGAATTGATCCTCTTTGAACAAATGGGTACATTCAATATTATTTGTTGCACCACTGTTTTTAGTGACAAAAAATCTGTAAACAATCTGTGCATATATCAAAAGAGCAATGATTGAATAAATTGCATTATATTTATACTATGCAGCTATTAAGAGTGAGTTAGATCAATACTTACTGACCTTGAGAGATATCTATGGAAAAAAAAAAAAACCACGATGTTAAAAAAATTCTGAAATTACATCTGAGAGACTTTAAAACTTCTTTTGTTTATGATATGAACCATATATGAATCCATCTGGTTGATAATAAAAAGCAAATTATTAAATTATAGTTATTGGAATTTAGCTAGTAAATAGCACTTATCTTGTGCTTGGCACACTTTACTCTGCCTCAACATAGCTGAAATAATCTTGAGAAAATATTATTATAATAGTATAATAGTAAAATGACTACTTTTTTTTTTTTTTTTTTTTTTTTGAGACGGAGTCTCTGTCACCCAGGCTGGGGTGCTGTGGCGCTATCTCCGCTCACTGCAAGCTCCGCCTCCCAGGTTCACGGCATTCTCCTGCCTCAGCCTCCGGAGTAGCTGGGACTACAGGCACCCGCCACCACACCCGGCTAATCTTGTTTTGTATTTTTTAGTAGAGACGGGGTTTCACAGTGTTAGTCAGGATGGCCTCGATCTCCTGACCTCGTGATCCGCCTGCCTCGGCCTCCCAAGTGCTGGGATTACAGGCGTGAGCCACGGCGCCTGGCCAAAATTACTACTTTTTAAAAGTTAAAGTTACTCCTTTAACTGGGTAAATCTACTTACTCGTAGATTTGGGGTGGTAAAAGGTGGAGTAATAAATGTGTTAAATTGTTTAAAGTTAGGTACTTTAAAAAATGTTTAAATTAGAGATGAAAAGCAAAGATGTTGTATTCTACTTTTTGAGTAGTAGGAGAAGAGATAGAGAAGCAAAAGTGGTCAATGTAAAAGGTGTAGAATTGCCTGTATGACTTCATATTGATACAGCTCCCATGAATGGAGGAACACCGGGGTTCTTGGTCCTCGTGCTAGTTTGGATAAAATGACATGGACACACATGGAGTGGTTTTAAGGAGCAGAGAGTTTAATAGCAAGAAAGAAGAAGAAAGAAGAGTTCCCCTCCCCCTGTACAGAGACAGAGGGAAGGGGACTTCAAAGCTGAGAGAGGAGACCCCAAGTGCCATGATATCAGCCAGTATTGTGAGTAGGCTGGAGGAGGCAGTGTCTGATTTGCATAGGGCTCTGGGGATTGGTTTGACCAGGCATGTCATTCACGTAGCCCCCAAAAAAGCTAGCCCTCCCACCCTAGCCTTTCAACATGCAAATACAGGGCACCATGATGTTCTACACACGTGGGGATATGTGGGGGCAGCCATGTTGCCAGGAACATGTGGGGCAAGGCCTGCGGGGATCGCCATGATTGGGTGGACCATTTCTAATGGCTTGTATTTGCATATCAAAAGTTGCTGACCTGGCTCTAAGAGCTGCTTTAAAAAGGAAAAGTTTCCAAGGACCACTTTTCCTCTCTATCTGCCTAAAATAATTAGTTAATAACTCCTACAACAATATCTGTGTAGAGCATTGCAGTTTTAAAGACATTTTCACATCTGGTTCCCTACTTGTCAGAGAGCTGGATATATACCTGCCATTTCACAGAAAAAAGTAAAAGCAGAATGTCTCTGAGTGCTGGCTAAATTGGACAACTGATAAAATCTGTATGTGGAGTCAGTCAAGAGAAAATTAAGGTTTTCTTCATTGGAGTTTAGAATTGAGATATTCTTCAGTGTAAATAAATACATGAGCTGTGCTGTGGATGAACTTACAGCTCTCCTGTATTTTACAGAGACTCTGAAAGATTCGGAAGCAGAATGAGGATGGAGTAGAAGGGATACCATCTGGCTTGTGATGCAAGTTAAGAGGAAAGAGCAGAGGACTTGGGGTATGGAGGTCACAGATGAATTAAAGTGATGATTATGATGAGTCTGGGTACAGAGCTCCCATTTCTGGTAAGGTTGGACTAGTTGATTAAGACTAGCCCTCCTGCTGAAGACAACTAAGAAAAGCTGACACACACACATGAACACACACACACACACTTCATATTAAAATGATATTCTCAAAAGTACCAGATAAGATAGCTAAAAGTAATAATAGAAACAAATAGAGTAGAGAATTACTGGGCCAGAAACCACAGGAAGATAGATTCTCAGGGAGTGAGGCAGGGTTTGGGGCCAGTTTTCCCTTGGGATAGCTGCCATTTCTGCAGCAGGTGACTAAGAACCTAAAAGGTTGAATACTGCTTTTGATAGCATTATAAGTGTAGAGAAACAGGGTTTGACATTCAGGGCTCTCTGAGGCCTTGGGACTGTAGAAGGGCTATATCCTAGGAGTAAGGGTATACCTGATACAGCAAGCTTTCACAAAGACTGTAGCTCAATTCATTTTCAATCCCTGAGTGGATTGCAGTGATACTGAATTACCTTAATCCTCAGATAAAGGCAGAAGCAAATGAAAATCTACTTTGGAGGAGGCTAATAGTTTCCTAGGCCTCGCATAATTTCTATGAATATTTTATAAATACATTGGGAGTTATACCTGATGTAAATGACGAGTTGATGGGTGCTGACGAGTTGATGGGTGCAGCACACCAACATGGCACAAGTATACATATGTAACAAACCTGCACGTTGTGCACATGTACCCTAGAACTTAAAGTATAATAATAAAAAAAAATAAAAATAAAAATAAATAAATAAATAAATAAATACAATGTCTGGCAAACGAAAAATTAGCCAGATGCATAAGAGACAAGATCCCCTAAAAGAAAACCAGCAGAAACAACAGATAAGGAATAATCAACTACATAGTTTAAAATACTTTTTACTGTGCTCAGAGGCAGAAATTAAAATTGAGAAAATTGGCATATAATTGGAAATATATAAAAGAATGAAAAATAAATTCCAGAAATGAAAAAGACAACAAAAAATTAAGAACTGGTGTCTGGAAAGATGGTCGAATAGGAGCAGCTCTGGTCTGCAGTTCGCAGTGAGATCAATGCAGGTCAGGTGATTTCTGCATTTCCAACTGAGGTACCCAGCTCATCTCATTGGTACTGCTTAGACAGTGGGTGCAGCCCACAGCGGGCGAGCCAAAGCAGGGTAGGGTGTCACCTCACTCAGGAAGCACAGGGGTCGGAAGACTCCTTCCCCTAGTCAAGAGAAGCTGTGAAGGACTGTCCTGTGAGGAACAGTGCAGTCTGGCCCAGATACTACCCTTTTCCCACAGTCTTTGCAACTCGCAGATCAGGAGATTCCCTTGGGTGCCTATGCCACCAGGTCCCTGGGTTTCAAGCACAAAACTGGGCAGCCATTTGGGCAGACACTAGGCTAGCTGTAGGAGTTCTTTTTTTTTTCCATGCACCAGTGGTGCCTGGAATGCCAGCAAGACAGAACCATTCACTCCCCTGGAAAGAGGGCTGAAGTCAGGGAGCCAAGTGGTCTAGTTCAGAGGATCCCACCCCCATGGAGCCCAGCAAGCTAAGATCCACTGGCTTGAAATTCTCACTGCCAGCACAGTCCCATATAAAATATGGGACTATGGGATTATGTCTGAAGTTTACTTGGGACACTCAAGCTTGGTGGGGGGAGGGGCGTCTGTCATTACTAAGGCTTGAGTAGGCAGTTTTCCCCTCACAGTGTAAACAAAGCCACCAGGATGTTTGAACTGGGCAGAGTCCACTGCAGCTCAGCAAAGCCACTGTAGCCAGGCTGCCCCTCTAGATTCCACCTCTCTGGGCAGGACATCTCTGAAAGAAAGGAAGCAGCTACAGTCAGAGGCTTATAGATAAAACTCCCATCTCCCGGGGACAGAGCACCTGGGGGAAGGGGCAGCTGTGGGTGCAGCTTCAGCAGACTTAAACGTTCCTGCCTGCTGGCTCTGAAGAGAGCAGTGGATCTCCCAGCACAGTGCTCAAGCTCTACTAAGGGACAGACTGCCTCCTCAAGTGGGTCCCTGACCCCCATGCCTCATGAGTGGGAGACACCTCCCAACAGGGATCAACAGACACCTCTGGCTGGCACCTGGTTGGTGCCCCACTGGAACGAAGCTTCCAGAGGAAGGAACAGGTAGCAGTCTTTGCTGTTCTGCAGCCTCTGCTGGTGATACCCAGGAAAACAGGGTCTGGAGTGGACCCCCAGCAAACTTCAGCAGACCTGCAGCAGAGGGGCCTGACTGTTAGAAGGAAAACTAACAAACAGAAAAAAATAGCATCAACATCAACAAAAAGGATGTCCACATAGAAACCCCAACCCAAGGTCACCAACATCAAAGACCAAAGGTAGATAAATCCATGAAGATGAGGAAAAACCAGCACAAAAAGGCTGAAAATTCCAAAAACCAGAACGCCTCTTCTCCTCCAAAGGATCACAGCTCCTCACCAGCAAGACAGCAAAACTGGACAGAGAATGTTTGACAACTTGACAGAAGTAGGCTTCAGAAGGTGGGTAATAACAAACTCCTCCAAGCTAAAGGAGCATGTTCTAGCTCAATGCAAGGATGCTAAGAACCTTGAAAAATTGTTAGAGAAATTGCTAACTAGAATAACCAGTTTAGAGAAGAACATAAATGACCTAATGGAGCTGAAAAACACAGCACGACAACTTTGGGAAACATACACAAGTAATAATAGCCAAATCAATCAAGCAGAATAAAGGATATCAGAGATTGAAGATCAACTGAATGAAATAAAGCATGAAGACAAAAATAGAGAAAAAAGAATGAAAAGGAATGAGCAAAGCCTCCAAGAAATATGGGTCTATATGAAAAGACCAAACCTACATTTGATTAGTGTACCTGAAAGTAACAGGGAGAATGGAACCAAGCTGGAAAACACTCTTCAGGATATCATCCAGGAGAACTTCCCCAACCCAGCAAGACAGGCTAACATTCAAATTCAGGAAATACAGAGAATACCACAAAGATACTCCTTGAGAAGAGCAACCTCAAGACATATAATTGTCATATTCACCAAAGTTGAAATGAAGGAAAAAATGTTAAGGGCAGTCAGAGAGAAAGGTCAGGTTACCCACAAAGGGAAACCCATCAGACTAACAGCAGATCTCTTGGCAGAAACCCTACAAGCCAGAGGAGAGTGGGGGCCAACATTCAACATTCTTAAAGAAAAGAATTTTCAACCCAGAATTTCATATCCAGCCAAACTAAGCTCCATAAGCAAAGAGAAAAAAAATCCTTTACAGAAAAGCAAATGCTGAGAGATTTTCTCACCACCAGGCCTGCCTTACAAGAGCTCCTGAAGGAAGCACTAAATATGCAAAGGAAAAATCAGTACCAGCCATTGCAAAACCAAACCAAAATGTAAAGACTATTGACACTATGAAGAAATTGCATCAACTAATGGACAAACTAACCAACTAGCATCATAATGATAGAATCAAATTCACATACAACAATATTAACCTTAAATATAAATGGGACAGAAGTCCCAATTAAAAGACACAGACTTTTAGATAAAATTAGATAAAGAGTCAAGAACCATCAGTGTGCTGTATTCAGGAGACCCATCTCACATGCAAAGACACACATAGGCTCAAAATAAAGGGATGGAAGAATATTTACCAAGAAAATGGAAAGAAAAAAAAAAAAGAAAAGAAAACAGGGGTTGCAATCCTAGTCTCTGATAAAACAGATTTTACACCAACAAAGATAAAAAAAGACAAAGAAGGGAGTTACATAATGGTAAATGGATCAATGCAACAAGAAGAGCTAGCTATCCTAAATATATATGCACCCAATACAGGAGCACCAAGCTTCATAAAGCAAGTTCTTAGAGACCTATAGAGAGACTTAGACTCCCACACAGTAAGAGTGGGAGACTTTAACACCCCACTGTCAATATTAGACAGATCAACAAGACAGAAAATTAAAAAGGATATTCGGGACTTGAACTCAGCTCTGGACAAAGTGGACCTAATAGACATCCACAGAACTCTCCACCCCAAATCAACAGAATATACTTTCTTCTCAGCACCACATTGCACTTATTCTAAAATCAATCACAAAATTGGAAGTAAAACACTCCTCAGCAAATGGAAAAGAACAGAAATCATAACAAACAGTCTCTCAGACCACAGTGCAATCAAATTAGTACTCAGGATTAAGAAACTCACTCAAAACCACAGAACTACATGGAAACTGAACAACTTGCTCCTAAGTGACTACTGGGTAAATAACGAAATTAAGGCAGAAATAAACAATTTATTGAAAACCAATGAAAACAAAGACACAATGTACCAGAATCTCTTGGACACCGCTGAAGCAGTGTTTAGCAGAAGATAAGAAATAACTAAGATCAGAGCAAAACTGAAAGAGATAGAGACGTGAAAAACCCTTCAAAAAGTCAGTGAATCCAGGAGTTGGTTTTTTTGAAAAGATCAACAAAATAGATAGACCACTAGCTAGACTAACAAAGAAGAAAAGAGAGAAGGAAACAGACACAATAAAAAATGATAAAGGGGAGATAACTACTGATCCCAAAGTAATGCATACTACCATCAGAGAATACTATAAACACCTCTACACAAATAAACTAGAAAATCTAGAAGAAATAGATAAATTCCTGGACATATACACCCTCCCAAGACTAAACCAGGAAGAAGTGGAATCCCTGAATGGAACAATAACAAGTTCTGAAATTGAGGCAGTAATTAATAGCCTACCAACCAAAAAAAGCTTAGGACCAGACAGATTCACAGCCAAATTCTACCAGAGGCACAAAGAGGAGCTGGTACCATTTTTTCTAAAACTATTCCAAGCAACAGAAAAAGAGGAACTCCTCCTTAACTCACTTTATAAGGCCAGTATCATCCTGATACCAAAACCTGGTGGAGACACAAAAAAAAAATTGAAAATTTTAGGCCATTATCCATGATGAACATCGATGTAAAAATCCTCAATAAAATACTGGCAAACCTAATCCAGCAGCACATCAAAGAGCTTGTCCAGGGGTGGTCATCCCTTGGATGCAAGGCTGGTCCAACATATGCAAATAAATAAATGTAATCCATCACATAAACAGAGCCAATGTTCTTCAGCTCAATACTTCCCAGTATTTTTGACAGCATTATTTTGGTTATCTTTATATACAGAAAATTCCCAAATGACTTCACTAGTACATTTTACCAAACATTTAATGAAAATAGAATGACAATCTGTTAAAAACGATGTGACATATGAAGAAAAGGAGAACATTCCCCAACTCATTTTATAGGCCAGCATAATCACTGATACTAAAAATCTAAGTAGGATATAACAAGAGACATTTCAGGTCAATATTACTCAAGAACATACATGAAAAATCCCAAATAATATAATAGCTATTCGAATCTAGCAATATATTAAAAATACAATATATCTGAACCAAGTGGGGTTTACTCCAGAAAGGCAAGGTTGGTTTAACAATACGAAGTTGAGCAGTGTAATTCATTACAGCATAATTAAGGGCAAAAATGAAGTGTTCATCTCTATAGATGCTGAAAAAATTGATAAAATTCCATATCCATTTATAGGGGTAAAAAGCTCCTCTAAACAAACTATTAATAAAAGGGAACTTTCTTAAACTGATAAAATTATCTACAGAAAAAAAGCTACAACAAAAATCATACTAAATGATGAATTGCTAGAAGCTTTTCCTTTACGACTGAGAACAAGACAAGTTTGCCTGTTACCACCTCTTCTATTCATTGTTGTACTGGAGGACCTTAACAGAGAAATAAGGTAAGATGGAAACTTGGAACTGATACAGAGGAGAATAAAAATAACTGAACTCTACAAATTTGCTTGGCCCTGCTTTATTTTGGGAAAGGTGTGGCTAGGACTAATTTGTTCTAAGTTTTGTGTGTGTATATATATATATTTTTAACATTTCTTATATTTGGTTCTATGCAAGTGAAATGGCATATCTGGGAAAAAATATAAAATGATGTTAGTGGCCATTTGAATTGACTTCTGAAGGGAGGAGACATTTTGAATCAGCCTTGTTCTAGTCAATGGGGCTTTCGGAGGCTTAGTGAAAATCCGTACTTGTGCCCTATTCAGGCCAATGTTGCTGGAATATCTTATTTTGATTTTACTATGGCTGACAACAGGCGGAGTACAGAAAGAGTATTATTTTGGAAGATATTTTCTCTGGGGCTGTTTTTTTATAACAAAATCAACAGGGTACTGATATATGATTGGATACTGAAGCACTGACTGATCAGTATTATGACTCACCTACTCTTAAAGAAAAGGACATACATCTGGCTATTGCACATGCACGAAAATGTCTACGCTTGATGCTAATGGATGAGTAAGCTTAGCTTCAACAATCGGAATGAAAATAAAACAATTTATTTTAAGACTTGCTATTACTAGACAAGTTCAAATGACAAGGATGATCATGATAGAATTAATAAAGATCTTTGCATGGTAGACTGACAGGCCATGCAGATATGAAGGAAGCCATAGATGTAACCTACATAGACATCAGTGGAGCTTTGATTATATTAAAATGATATTCTCCTCCAAAAGAGATGAACATTTCTCTACTATTCTTAAATATCTACTGGGAGGATGATAGGAGGGAAAAGGTAATTGAGGGAGTCACTGGGCAAGTGAAAAGTATAGTCAGCATGAATATACTTGGGAGTGGGGTCATAGGTTCGTAAGTGAATTTAGGATGTTTCCATAGATGGCGTTAACCTTGTTTCCTTTTTTTTTTTTAAATTATACTTTAAGTTCTAGGGTACATGTGCACAATGTGCAGGTTTGTTACATATGTATACATGTGCCATGTTGGTGTGCTGCACCCATCAACGCTTCCTTTTTTTTTTTTTTTTTTTTTTTTTTTTTCAGACGGAGTCTCGCTCTGTAGCCCGGGCTGGAGTGCAGTGGCCGGATCTCAGCTCACTGCAAGCTCCGCCTCCCAGGTTTACGCCATTCTCCTGCCTCAGCCTCCCAAGTAGCTGGGACTACAGGCGCCCGCCACCTCGCCCGGCTAGTTTTTTGTATTTTTTAGTAGAGACCGGGTTTCACGGTGTTCGCCAGGATGGTCTCGATCTCGTGACCTCGTGATCCGCCCGTCTCGGCCTCCCAAAGTGCTAGGATTACAGGCTTGAGCCACCGCGCCCGGCCAACGCTTCCTTTTTAGTCTGACTCAAGTGGTTACAACTAAACATGGTGAGTTTTTTCCAATGATTTGGCTGCTATTGGGCTGCATATATGCAATGTCAAAACAGCAGAACACTTTTGAAACTTTGCCAACGTGGGTGATTGACTCACACAACCAGTTACAAATAAATGTTTAAGGGTCTTCCTTATACTGAAGAGCTGATGTTTAAATTCATCTTACTTCTCACAAACACATAAAGTGTGATAAAGCTTGTTGCTCCTGGGTAGGCAATGAAATGAAAGATCAGCAGCACACCACTGAAAAGATGTGAGTGTAGCCATATGTTGAGCATCACTAACAATTATGGAATGCTTTAAAATAGATAGGTATTCACATATTGAAGCTGTAAGTTTCAGTTATTTATCTCCTTTGATGCAGCCATCTGAACCAAATATTGAGATTTGGTTTTTCTTTTTTCTTTTCTTTTCTATTTTTTTTTTTTTTTTTTTTTTTGAGACAGGGTTTAGCTCTGTCACCAGGCTGGAGTGCAGAGGCACAATCTCAGCTCACTACAGCCTTGATCTCCCAGGCTCAAGCAATCCTCCCACATTAGCCTCCTGAGTAGCTGGAACCACAGGCAAGTGCCACTACACCTGGCTTTTTTTTTTTTTTTTTTTTTTTTTTTTGGTAGAGACGGGGTTTCACCGTGTTGGCCAGGCTTGTCTTGAACTCCTAGTCTCAAGCAATCCTCCTACCTCGGCCTCCCAAAGTGCTGGGATTACAGGTGTGAGGCACCGTACCTAGCCAAAATTTGGTTTTCCGATGTGATTTCAGGATTCTAGATTGGGTGCTGTTTCTCCTACACTTTCCTTCCCTCGGTCTCCATGCTAGGTTGTTCAGAGTATGCAGTGTACAGGGTCAACACATTTGAGGAGGCACCATTCACATTGGGGACATGTACAGAACTAACTTACCTGGGAACGCTGCAGGTGAGTGTAGACATTCCAGGCCTCTTGGCTGAGTCCTGAAGCAGCAAGAAAGCGCCTTCTACTCCACAAACGTTCACTTTCTCAACTGGTCGTGCGCACCTCAGCAGGGCCTGCACGCTCACATTTACTTGGAGATGAACATGTGCACATGGCTATGCTTTCTTCTGGCTGTACTCTGAGTACCTGGATTCCAATGTTTCCTCTTACTCTGAATTTGTCATGGTCACCTCATCTGGGGGTGGAGTATGTGCACTTCTTAGGTTTTATGTGCTGGGCAGGAGGTAAGTGCACAGGAATATATGGTTTTGTGTGTGTGTGTATGTGTGTGTGTGTGTGTGTGTGTGTGTGTGTGTACATAAGCAGCTGCCACCCTCAGGCTCTGGGATGATCTTAGTACTCAAGTGGAGTACATTCGAATAGGCTTTGTCCAGTCCCTAGAGCTAGTGTTCCCCTGATTCCTTTTCTCTCTCTCCCACCCTTCTCTATTTTTTTCACACACTGGCCACCTCTATGGTCACTGTGCTGGGCTGAAAAAAATGACATCTCCCCCGAGATATAGTCACTTCCTAAGCCCCAGAATCTGTAAATATTTCCTTACGTGTAAAGAGTAAGTATTACCTTATATGGCAAAATATGTGATTAAGTTAAAGATATTGACGCACAGTGTTTATCTGGAATTTTCTCAGTGGGGCCTAAATGCAATCACATGTATCGTTGTAAGAGAGAGGCAGAGGGAGTTTAGAGACAAATACAGTCACCTAATGTGGCCAGAGGGGTCAACAGCTGTTACTGTGTATGACTGTTGGGATTACACATTAATATATATATCTTAGCTTTCTATTGCTGCATAACAAATTGCCACAAACTTAATAACTTACAACAACAAATATTTATTGTCTCCCAGTTTTTGTGTGTCAGGACTCTGGGCATGGCTTAGTTGGGTCCTCTGCCAGGCTGCAATCCAGGTGTCAGCCAGAGCTGAGTTCTCATCTGGAGGCTCAACTGACAATGGATCTGCTACCAAGCTCTTGTGGTCATTGGCAGAGTTCATTTCCTTATGTTTGTAAGACTGAGGACTCTGGCTTCTTCCTGGTTATTGGCTTGAGGCCTCCCTCAGCTCCTAGAGGCTTCCACAGTTCCTTGCCACATAGCCCTTTCCATAGGTCCACTCAACATGGTGGCTTACCTCTCCAAAGCCAGCAAGGAAGAAAGATAGCAAGTTAGCTAGTAAGATGGAGTTATATAATGTAATGGTTACAAGCAAGTCACAGGCCCCACTGTACTCAAAGAGAGGGAACCATACAAAGGTATGAACTCCAGGGGGTGGGGATCATAAGGCCACCTTAAAGCCCGTCTACTACAATACATTCCTTTAAGAAATTATATGGAAAGATGCTGGTCAAAGGGTACAAAGATTTTTGCAGAATAAATAAGTTTTGGAGAGCTAATACACAGTCTGGTGACTATAATTAACAATACTGTATTGTATACGTAGAAGTTGCTAAGAGGGTAGATCTTGAGTGTTCTCAACACACACACACATGAAAGAAAATGGTAACTATGTAAGATGAGGAACATGTTAATTAGCTTGATTGTGATTATTTCACAATGTGTATGTATATCAAAACATCAAATTGTACACCTCAAATATATACAATTTTTATTTGTCAATTATACCTCAGTAAAGCTGAAAATAAATTATTAAAGAATGAGAACCTTTTCCTAATTCACACGAAAGTATCACATCGGTTAGTAGCAGCTTTTTGTCCACCCCAACACCCTATTCTTTTTCTGACAAAAGTGTGCTAAAATGATAAATCCAGGGACAGACATGTAATTATTAGCTGATGGAAAGCAATAAAATTGGAGAGGATGTAATCATGGTGTAGTTTTACAGGCGTTCTTTCCATTTTGATAACATTTATTAGAATGTGCCTGGTTTTACAAAACAGAAATCTTAATAAATAAACCACCACAACTTGAAATATCTCCTATTGGCTCAAATTATTCTTTTTTATCAGACAAATTATCTCCTAAACAGGTTCTATAAATATGCATTTGTTATAAAGCTGTGTGTTCATCTTAGTGAATTTAGAAAGTAGGGGTTGCTCATTAGTGTTGATCTAGTTTCTCTGGGTTCCTCTAACTAGAAAGTATGATGAGCTATAGGGTGTTGAATGAGAAATACTTGAAAATAATTTTCTTCTTCTTCAAAATCTTGTCCATTCTCATTGACCCAAGCAGGTTTTAGGCCTGAGTCACCACTTACCTGGACTGTTGCCAAAGACTCCAGACTTCTCTAATTCTAGTCTATGCCTCTCTGATTTGTGTTTCTCCTCAGCTTACATACTTTTTGTAGTGCTTCATTCCCTTCACCTTAAATTTGGAGTCCCTTTGACTGTTCTCCTACTGGCCACTTCCTTCAGGCTCTTCCTATCAGAGTGAAGGAGGAAAACATGCTCTTATATGCCATAGGTCTTCACACATTCTGTTTCTTCTACCTGAAATACCTTCTTCTCCTTCTTCAACTTGTAAACTCCAACTCATTTCTTTAGTGCTTTGTTTTGTTTATGTAATTATTAACTTATATTGTGAAACATTTCAAACATAAAAAATATAGAGAGTAGCATAATAAACAAGCATATCCCTACCATCTGTTTTAAAAATATTGGTATCTTGCCATATTTACCTCAGATGTATATTTTTCCTATTTCTATAGTAAACATTTTCTAACATACAGAAAGTTGAAAGAGTGGTACAAGGAGCACTCATATACCTGGTACTGAGTTTTGACAGTTGTTAATATTTTGCTTATTCATTCTCCTTCTCTCATTTCATTTATTTTATTTATTACTACCTCCCCCAACACCACATATACGTGGAACATTTAAACCTAAGTTAAGTCATTGCAGGCATCATCACGACACTTCACCCCAAAATATTTCCACATACCTCTCCTAAGAGTGAGGTGTTCTCCTATATAACCTCCACATCATTGCTGCACCCACGAAAATTGACAAGAGTTCCCTTACCTCATGTAATACTCTGTCAATACAAAAAGGCAATTTTTCCCCGAAATATCTTTTTATAACTTTTTTTTCTGTACAACATCCATTCAAATTTCACTCATTACATTTGGTTTTGTTTCTTTAAACTATTTCATTCTAGAATGGTCATCCCTACAATTTTTTCTTATGATACTGACTTTTTGAAGTCATCAGGACAATTGACTAAGTGGCATAATGCATAATCTGGACTTTTCAGAATCTTTCCTCGTGCTTTCATTTAACGTTTACTTTAGAACATATGTCTCCTGATAACTGAACATTTTCCTCTTTCCCATGACTCTTTTATCTAATAGTTTTAGCATACCTTGATGCCTGAATCAATGATATAATTAGTGATTCTAAGATGGTAATTTTCTAATTCTTTCAATTATTCCACATTTATTAGTTGACAGTCTGCTAAAAAGAAGAGCATTTATCACTGAATAACTGGGAGTGAACTCCAGTTTTTCCTCCAGGGTGATTACTTCATTCTTTTCCTTTAATTAGCAATTTTTAAAGTAAGTCATCTCCGTTGATGGCAGATGAGTGGGTTTTCCCTTCTTTTCTTCCTTTTGAGTATTATTATGGGCTATCTTAGTTTGGGTTTCCCCAGAAACAGACCCTGAGACAGAACTCAAGTGAAGGTAGTTATTTAGAAAGTGATTCCAAAGACACTGGTAGAGGAGTAGGGAAATGAGACAGAGAAGAGATGGAAAATAATCAGGGAGTGTTACTTAGGGGCTCACCACTGCAATTAACTAGAACTTAATCCTGATGCAGAAAAGAGCCACGTAACGCATGTGCCATAGAGCATCTCATTTGAGAGGTATTTATTCACCAATTTCTGTCAGTCATTCTTTGAAGACTGCTCCTAGGAGCATTAATTAGTTGGTATTATCAGCTGGCCATGTGGGCAGACAAAAGGGCTCCATTATCCAGAGAAAGCCCTCCAGCAAAGAAACCCAGGTGCTGGCAGGTACTGGCACTCAGAAGTCTACTGATGAAGGGGTATGAGTAAGGCACCAACAATTAAGGTCAGCTACACTGATTCATGAGTTTTTCTTTATTAAGTGTGTTACCATCACTTATTAAAATCTCCCAAATTTGGCCAGTGGGAACCTTTTCAAGCCTACTTGCCCTGGATTCTTTTGGTACACTTTCATTTGCTTTGGGCACTTTGTAACTTTCTGACACATGATGAACCAGACTCACTTCATACTTCCTCTGCCCCAGACCTGGAATTAACCATTTCTCCAAGAAGTTCTGATTCATATTACGAAGAAAGCTAGGATCTGAGAGCTAAAAATACTCCCTGTTACTGAGTGTGGGATTGCTTCTTGGCCCTTTGTGTGGGCTAGTTTCACAAGTTCACATTGAAATTTTCAATTCAAATTTATCCAGAATTCTTTATTTATTTTTAACTTTTGTTTTCTCTTACACTGAATATATGGTTTCTAGTAACACTATTATTTAAAAATCAGTATACCAATATTACTACTGAGTAAATATTATTATAATTTCTTTGCAATTCTTTTTGTTCTTACTATGTCCTAATAACTATATACAGAGTATTGTGCTCTACAATTACCTGAAATAATTTTCTCTCTCTTTTGTGCTTTCTTTTTAAACATTTTGATATAGTTATGATCATTTCTTGTCATTTTAGAGGTTTCTTTTATTTTTGAATATAGTAAAACGTTTACACAGTGCATATATCAAAACACATATAAGAAAATACTCAGAAAATCTGCCTTTTTTGGTTTTCTGGTTTGCCTTTCCTGTGCTTGTTTTTCCATACGTATTTATATTTCCCATACTTTTTTACCAAGATGGTAGGCTAGTATACATACTCTTATGTACTTTGCCTTTTCCTTTTAACAGTATATCCTGGAGCTGAGTTTACTTCAATTCATAGAGATCTTCCTCATCATCTTCTAAAGTTGCATAGCACTCCTTTTTGTGGCAGTAACACAGTTCATACCACTGCTGTTGAATGACATTGGGTTGATTCCAAATTTTTGCTTTCTCAAGTTGCAATGGATAATCTTGTGTGTGTGTATGAATTTATAAAGGTGCGACTTTAGAGTAGATTATCTGACATTCATAGCCTCATCAGTAGTTCGTTGTGATTAATGCATTTGTTTATTCCTATTATACTCATATTATTTATACTGTTGCACTTTTCCTTCTAAAGCCTTTTGCCTCCAAGTTTCCTTTTGTCTCAGTGCGTTGGCTAATACCTCCAATACAATGTTAAGAGTAGTGGACATAGTGAGATCCTTGCAGTGTTTCTAACTATAGTGTGACTGCCTGTACTGATTCCCTATTAAGTAAGATGCTGGCTTTATTCAATCTTATTTTATCACGATAAAGAAGGCCCAATGCCTATTTTATCAAGTGTTTTAAAAGAATGGGCTTTGACTATTACCAGATGCTTTTTTTTTTAACATGTATGGATACATAATTTTAAAGATATATTAATATAAAGCATTACATTAATAACTTTTTTAAAATATTGCAACTTTCTTACATTCTTGGAATAAACCCTGTTTGTTCATGATATGTGAGGAGCTCTGTGGACCCGCTCCCTAGTGAAACTGCTTGAAATTATAAAAAACAAATAAGCGTTTAAAGTCTCTGGGAATAGCCCTACGGGCATAATGAAAATGAAGAAACATTTATTCAAGATGATATACTGAAACTCAAGAAGAACTTTAAGAGTCTGTGGTATTTGTACCCTCCCTCCCTTCTCTCAGTTCTGTAAGTCAGGAACTCCACTCAATACTGGTATAGCCAAGAATACAGGGTTCCTTTTTCTCCCAGCTCCCAGTTGAGGGCTGTCTTACTGGAAGAGGCACAAAATCAATCACCATTTCTCATCCTGCCGTCACCTGTCTGTTGCTGAATCTAAGCTCTGGGCAAGTGCAGGTGAGACGGAGGGGCTCCCTTCTTCTGCCCAGCCCTCACTTGTGGAATGGAGTCTCTCTACCTTGGGTATGTTGCCACTGAGAATACTAGGACCCCAATCACCTTTAACCCAGCTCAAGGCACATGAGTTCCATGCTGCAACAGGCAAGCAGGGAAGACCTGGTTTCATCTAGGTTTCTGAACATAATTATAATGACTACTTTGTAGTGTTTAATCTGTCAAATCTGACATTTGGTCACTCAGAATTTCTGCTGCTTGATTTTTGTTTGTTTGGTCGGTTGGTTTGTAGTATATGGGTTTTACCTTCTTGTCTTTTTGCATGTCTTGTAATTTTTGTGTTGAAAACAAAAAAATTAGATAATATATTGTAGCAACTCTGGGAAGTAGTTACTCCTTTTCAGGGCTTATTATTTGCTTGTTTACTTGTTTAATTACCAGCAAAATTATTTCAGTGAAGTCTATTTACCTATACAGTGTGAATCCCCTGATGTTGCTTTTCATTGCAGTGCAGCCTTAGATGTACCCACAGTCATGCTGGGATGACAGTGGTTTTGGCAGGGCTCTCTATTATTGTCTCTTTCCCTGACCCCATCCAGCAGTTGAGCTTCACTAATTGCTGTCTCATTGCTGTATGTTTCAAACAATGACTTAGGATAAAAATTGCTTCCCTATAAATCCAATGAAATTTGGGCTCCTTTGAAGGGATAGTTCCCAGAGATACTATTTGAAATTAATTATTACTTCAGAAGGGCCCTTCAACTTTCTCTTTCCCTATTTCTCTCTGGAAAACTAGCCAGCCTACAATTTACTTTGTTGTTCCACCTATCAGACTCCTCTTGAGTCTGGGTGGCCTCTGTGACTTTTTTTTGATCAACAGAATGCCATGGAAGTGATATAAGAAATATGAGATCACCGTACTGCGAGCAAGCCCAGGTTATCCATGTGGAGACAGAGAGTTCACATAAAGGAGCATCAAGACACCACATAATTGAGTTAATATTTCTTGGACATTCCAGACAGCTCAGCCACCAATTAAATGCAGCTGAGTGTATTATCCTAGCCACCACATAAAACAGAAAACGTTCCAGCTGATCCCTGCCCGAATTCTTGACCCACAGAATCATGAGAAATAACAAATTGTTGTTTTCAGACTCAGTGTGCATTGTTAGAAATGGAAAACTGAAATGCCTATACTGTTATAAAGAAAATCCTTGTAACTTTTTCTAAAAGTTCTGAAGTTTTACATTTTGCATTAAAATCTTTTTTCAGGTGTAGATGGAGTCACCTGGAGCTTAATGAGCTGCACCCAGGTATCATAGGCAATGGCCAAGAACAAATCAAGAGAACAGGGCTGGCTGAGTGCAGTGGCTCACACCTGTAATCCCAGCACTTTGGGAAGCCAAGGCAGGAGGATCACTTGAGCCCAGGAGTTTGAGACTAGCCTGGGCAACATAGTGAGACCCTCGTCTCTGTAAAAAAATTTTTTTTTAAATTAGCCAAGTGTGGTGGCATGGGCCAGTGGTTCCAGCTACTTGAGAGGCTGAGGTGGGAGGATCACTTGAGCCAGGAGGTGGGAGGTTGAGGCTGCAATGAGCCTTGATGTTGCCATTGCACTCCAGGCTTTGTGACAGAAGGAGGCTTTATCTCAGGAAAACAAAAATTAAAAAAAAAATAGGGCAGAAGTCCAGAAATGTATTTTACATAGCCAGCCAAAAAAAAACCTTTAAGACTAAAAACAAAGCAAAACCAGTTACTACTAATATTAAGAGGATAAATATGAATGATGAAAAGGTTAAAGTGAGTAAAGCTTTGGTAAGTATACAAAAGGAACTTGCATGCTTCTCAAAGGGCCTTTCTTTTGAACCTCTGCAGAATGAACTGATTCCTCAGCAGGTCATTAAAGAAAATCAGCTAATGTTGATGAAGCTACAGAATTAATGGCTCACCTGTAATACAGTAGTGATGCATCCAATTCCCCCAAAAGACCAATAAATAAATGTTTTATACAAAAAAAGTCTTTCTTCAACCTAGAATGCATTCACATATTATGAGGGTTAGAAATCCAAGGTTGTTTTATTATACCATTTGTTGTATAATCCACATTTTCCCCCACTGGTTTGTAAGATCACATCTGTCATAAGCAAGTGGAACAAATTGTCCAGAAATAAACTATGCATATATGGAAAGACCATATTTATCTAGCCATATGCTAGTACCATGCAGTATTAACTGTAATTTTACCATGATTGTGATATTTGAGATGGCAAACAATGCTGCCCCTGTATCCAGTTATTTGTAATTTTTTTACTATTGTCATGTGACTCTTGGGATTAGTTTGTCAAGGTTTATGTAAACTCCTGTTTGGATTTTAATCAAAATTGCGGTGAAATTGTTCTCTAGAAATGTCTTGTACATATTTGCTAAGCTTATTTCTAGATACCTAATGACTATTGTTCCTTGTGAATAGAGTGTTTTTTCAATAGCATTTAAAAATTAGTTAATAATATATAGGAATGCTGTTGATGTTTGTATGTTAAGGATATACTGCACAAGCTTGCCAAATCTTAAATCAAATTATTTTATTCAAAATTCTCTTTTATTTTCTGTGTAAACAGTAATAGATAGAAATGAGAATAGATATGCTAAATTATGAAATGGTATTACTTTGTATTTTAACTTGCATTTTCTTGCTTATTAATGAAGATGAACATCTCTTCATTTGTTGGTCATTTGGGTTTCTTATTAATTCTTCCTTTCCTAAGAATTCCTGTTCCTACTTCCTAGTCTGCCCATTCAGGGATCCTATTCCTGTTCTGACTTGAATAGAATTGAACACCGAATTATTTTATTTTAAAAAATCTGTACTGTTATGTAGGATTTTGCATACTTAATATTGCATTTATGTACATTTTCCCCTTGTAATTATCTCAGAATATGGCTTTATTTGGAGATAGGAGCTTTATTAATTTCTTGAAACAACCTTCTTTTCAGTGTATTGATCTTCTGTATTTTTTTGTTTTCTATTTCACTACATTTATCTCATATTTATTATCTTTTCCTCTTCATACTTTAGGTTTAATTATATTTTTTCTAACTTTTCCATTGAACGCTTACCTTTAGTTAGAATTCATTTAATATTTTAAACAATGAATTTAAGCTACTGATTTTCTCTAACTGCCATTTTAGCTGTAGCTCCCAAATTTTGATGTCATTCTTTTGTTAAAGTTTACTTTCTAAACATTTAAAAATTTATCTTATGATTTCTCTTTAACCTGAAATTCTTAGCCCTTGAATTTCAAAAGTATACACATGTGAAAGATTCTTCAATTGTATTTTATTTTTAACCCTGAAGAAATTCCCGTCATTTTATTACATATGATCCACAGGTCCAGCTAATAGAATATAATTGGAAATTAAGTGTATTAGGTTTTGTTTATTAGAATTCTTAGTGGCTGCAGGAGGAATACTTCTATTTGCTTCAGTCTTCCAGCTGGTTTAACTGAGACAATAATAAAATATAACCTTTTTTTTTTTCTAGCAATAACCTCAAACAATCAAATCTTTCTGGCAATCAGACTGACTGTCAGTGTGCAAAAGCAATAATATACTGCCCATAGCTTTACAAGGTAAATATCTGTGTTAGCATCCTAAAATGTTTTAAGCTTTGATGGGACTTGCATCTAACTTTGAGGAGAATAATCCCTAAAAGGCTCGAGGTAGAGCCAACCTAAAAGTATTTTAGGAGGAACTGTGAAGCTATGCAAAGAAATAGAACTACTTTTGATTTTTAAGGTTTTTTGAATTTAATTGCATTGTGGTCATAAAATATGATATATGAGATATCAATTCCTCATACTTTTTGAGATTATTTTTGTGACATAGTGTTTCGTCAGTTTTTGTAATTGTTCCAAGTGTACTTAAACTATGGTCTCTGTTGGGTTCATGCCATTCTCTGTCTTTCTGTATATAAATATATATGTGTATGTATATATATACACACACACACATATATATATATACTTACAAACTGTTTTCCAAGACTCAAATCTATGCTCTTACTTTGCTTGCTTGATCTATCAATTTATGATAGAATTATGTTTTTTTTCATAATACTTTAAGTTCTAGAGTACATGTGTACAACGTGCAGGTTTGTTACATATGTATACATGTGCCATGTTGGTGTGCTACACCCATTAACTCGTCATTTACATTAGGCATATCTCCTAATGCTATCCCTCCCCCCTCCCCCCACCCCACAACAGGCCCCAGTGTGTAATGTTCCCCTTCCTGTTACCAAGTGTTCTCATTGTTCAATTCCCACCTATGGGTGAGAACATGCAGTGGTTGGCTTTTTGTCCTTGCGATAGTTTGCTGAGAATGATGGTTTCCAGCTTCATCCATGGCCCTACAAAGGACACAAACTCATCCTTTTTTATGGCTGCATAGTATTCCATGGTGTATATGTGCCACATTTTCTTAATCCAGTCTACATTGATGGACATTTGGGTTGGTTTCAGGTCTTTGCTATTGTGAATAGTGCCACAATAAACATACGTGTGCATGTGTCTTTATAGCAGCATGATTTATAATCCTTTGGGTATATACCCAGTAATGGGATGGCTGGGTCAAATGGTATTTCTAGTTCTAGATCCTTGAGGAATTGCCACACTGTCTGGGGGGGGGGGGGGGGGGGGGGGGGGGGGGGGGGGGGGGGGGGGGGGGGGGGGGGGGGGGGGGGGGGGGGGGGGGGGGGTCCACAGTGGTTGAACTAGTTTACAGTCCCACCAACAGTGTAAAAGTGTTCCTATTTCTCCACATCCTCTCCAGCACCTGTTGTTTCCTGACTTTTTAATGATCGCCATTCTAACTGATGTGAGATGGTATGTCATTGTGGTTTTGATTTGCATTTCTCTGATGGCAAGTGATGATGATCATTGTTTCATGTGTCCGTTGGCTGCATAAATGTCTTCTTTTGAGAAGTGTCTGTTCATATCCTTCGCCCACTTTTGGGTTGTTTTTTTCTTGTAAATTTGTTTGAGTTCTTTGTAGATTCCGGATATAAGCCCTTTGTCAGATGAGTCGATTGCAAAAATTTTCTCCCATTCTGTAGGTTGCCTGTTTACTCTGATGGTAGTTTCTTTTGCTGTGCAGAAGCTGTTTAGTTTAATTAGAGTCCATTTGTCAATGTTGACTTTTGTTACCATTGCTTTTAGTGTTTTAGACTTGAAGCCCTTGCCCATGCCTATGTCCTGAATGGTATTGCCTAGGTTTTCTTCTAGGGTTTTTATGGTTTTAGATCTAACATTTAAGTCTTTAATATGTCTTGAATTAATTTTTGTATAAGGTGTAAGGAAGGGATCCAGTTTCAGCTTTCTACATATGGATAGCCAGTTTTTCCAGCACCATTTATTAAATAGGGACTCCTTTCCCCATTTCTTGTTTTTGTCAGGTTTGTTGAAAATCAGATGATTGTAGATGTGTGGCATTATTTCTGAGGACTCTGTTCTGTTCCATTGGTCTATATCTCTGTTTTGGTACCAGTACCATGCTGTTTTGGTTACTGTAGCCTTGTAGTATAGTTTGAAGTCAGGGAACGTGATGCCTCCAGCTTTGTTCTTTTGGCTTAGTATTGTCTTGGCAATGTGGGCTCTTTTTTGGTTCCATATGAACTTTAAAGCAGTTTTTTCCAATTCTGTGAAGAAAGTCATTGGTAGCTTGATAGGGATGGCATTGAATCTATAAATTACCTTGGGCAGTATGACCATTTTCATGATATTGATTCTTCCTATCCCTGAGCATGGAATGTTCTTCCATTTGTTTGTGTCCTCTTTTACTTCATTGAGCGATGGTTTGTAGTTCTCCTTGAAGAGGTCCTTCACATCCCTTGTAAATTGGATTCCTAGGTATTTTATTCTCTTTGAAGCAATTGTGAATGGGAGTTCACTCATGATTTGGCTCTCTATTTGTCTGTTATTGGTGTATAAGAATGCTTGTCATTTTTGCACATTGATTTTGTATCCTGAGACTTTGCTGAAGTTGCTTATCAGCTTAAGGAGATTTTGGGCTGAGATGATGGGGTTTTCTAAATATACAATCATGTCATCTGCAAACAGGGACAATTTGACTTCCTCATTTCCTAATTGAATACCCTTTATTTCTTTCTCCTGCCTGATTGCCCTGGCCAGAACTTCCAATACTACATTGAATAGGAGTGGTGAGAGAGGGCATCCCTGTCTTGTGCCAGTTTTCAAAGGGAATTTTTCCAGTTTTTGCCCATTCAGTATGATATTGGCTGTGGGTTTGTCATAAATAGCTCTTATTATTTTGAGATACATCCCATCAATACCGAATTTATTGAGCGTTTTTAGCATGAAGGGCTGTTGAATTTTGTCAAAAGCCTTTTCTGCATCTATTGAGATAATCATGTGGTTTTTGTCTTTGGTTCTATTTATATGCTGGATTACGTTTATTGATTTTGTATGTTGAACCAACCTTGCATCCCATGGATGAAGCCCACTTGATCATGGTGGATAAGCTTTTTGATGTGCTGCTGGATTTTGTTTGCCAGTATTTTATTCAGGATTTTTGCATTGATGTTCATCAGAGATATTGGTCTAAAATTCTCTTTTTTTGCTGTGTCTCTTCCAGGCTTTGGTATCAGATGATGCAGGCCTCATAAAATGAGTTAGGGAGGATTCCCTCTTTTTCTATTGATTGGAATAGTTTCAGAAGGAATGGTACCAGCTCCTCCTTGTACCTCTGGTAGAATTCGGCTGTGAATCCATCTGGTCCTGGACTTTTTTTGGTTGGTAGACTATTAATTATTGCTTCAATTTCAGAGCCTGTTATTGGTCTATTCAGGGATTCAACTTCTTCCTGGTTTAGTCTTGGGAGGGTGTGTGTCTCCAGGAATTTATCCATTTCTTCTGGATTTTCTAGTTTATTTGCGTAGAGGTGTTTATGGTATTCTCTGATGTTAGCTTCTATTTCTGTGGGATCAGTGGTGATATCCCCTTTGTCATTTTTTATTGCATCTATTTGATTCTTCTCTCTTTTCTTCTTTATTAGTCTTGCTAGCAGTCTATCAATTTTGTTGATCTTTTCAAAAAACCAGCTCCTGGATTCATTGAGTTTTTGAAGGGTTTTTTGTGTCTCTATCTCCTTCAGTTCTGCTCTGATCTTAGTTATTCCTTGCCTTCTGCTAGCTTTTGAATGTGTTTGCTCTTCCTTCTCTAGTTCTTTTAATTGTGATGTGAGGGTGTCAATTTTAGATCTTTCCTGCTTTCTCTTGTGGGTATTTAGTGCTATAAATTCCCCTCTACACACTGCTTTAAATGTGTCCCAGAGATTCTGGTATGTTGTATCTTTGTTCTCATGGGTTTCAAAGAACGTCTTTATTTCTGCCTTCATTTCATTATGTACCCAGTAGTCATTCAGGAGCAGGTTGTTCAGTTTCCATGTAGTTGAGCAGTTTTGAATGAGTTTCTTAATCCTGAGTTCTAGTTTGATTGCACTGTGGTCTGAGAGACAGTTTGTTATAATTTCTGTTCTTGTGCATTTGCTGAGGAGTGTTTTACTTCCAAATATGTGGTCAATTTTGGAATAAGTGTGATGTGTTGCTGAGAAGAATGTGTATTCTGTTGATTTGGGATGGAGAGTTCTGTAGATGTCTATTAGGTCTGCTTGGTTCAAATCCTGGATATCCTTGTTAACTTTCTGTCTCGATCTGTCTGATATTGACAGTGGGTGTTAAAGTCTCCCATTATTATTGTGTGGGAGTCTAAGTCTCTTTTTAGGTCTCTAAGAACTTCCTTTATGAATCTGGGTGTTCCTGTATTGGGTGCATATATATTTAGGATTGTTGGCTCTACTTGTTGAATTGATCCCTTTACCATTATGTAATGGCCTTCTTTGTCTCTTTTGATCTTTGTTGGTTTAAAGTCTGTTTTATCAGAGACTAGGGTTGCAACCCCTGCCTTTTTTTGTTTTCCATTTGCTTGGTAGATCTTCCTCCATCCCTTTATTTTGAGCCTATATGTGTCTCTGCATGTGAGATGGGTCTCCTGAATACAACACACTGTTGGTTCTAAACTCTTTATCCAATTTGCCAGTCTGTGTCTTTTAATTGGAGCATTTAGCCCATTTACATTTAAGGTTAATATTGTTATGTGTGAAATTGATCCTGTCATTATGATGTTAGCTGGTTTTTTTGCTTGTTAGTTGATGCAGTTTCTTCCTGGTTTTGATGGTCTTTACAATTTGGCATGTTTTGCAGTGGCTGGTAGCTGTTGTTCCTTTCCACGTTTAGTGCTTCCTTCAGGATCTCTTGTAGGGTAGGCCTGCTGGTGACCAAATCTCTCAGCATTTGCTTGTCTGTAAAGGATTTTATTTCTCCTTCACTTATGAAACTTAGTTTGGCTGGATATGAAATTCTGGGTTGAAAATTCTTCTCTTTAAGAATGTTGAATATTGTCCCCCATTCTCTTCTGGCTTGTAGGGTTTCTGCAGAGAGATCTGCTGTTAGTCTGATGGGCTTCCCTTTGTGGGTAACCCGACCTTTCTCTCTGGCTGCCCTTAACATTTTTTCCTTCATTTCAACTTTGGTGATTCTGACAATTATGTGTCTTGGAGTTGCTTTTCTTGAGGAGTATCTTTGTGGCATTCTCTGTATTTCCTGAATTTGAATGTTGGTCTGCCTTGCTAGGTTGGGGAAGTTCTCCTGGATAATATCCTGCAGAGTGTGTTTCAACTTGGTTCCATTCTCCCCGTCACTTTCAGGTACACCAATCAGACGTAGATTTGATCTTTTCACATAGTCCCATATTTCTTGAAGGCTTTGTTCATTTGTTTTTACTCTTTTTTCTCTAAACTTCTCTTCTCACTTCATTTCATTCATTTGATCTTCAATCACTGATACCCTTTCTTCCAGTTGTTCGAATCGGGTACTGAAGCTTGTGCATTTGTCACATAGTTCTTGTGCCATGGTTTTCAGCTCTGTCAGGTCATTTAAGGACTTCTCTGCATTATTCTAGTTAGCTATTCATCTAATATTTTTTCAAGGTTTTTAGCTTCTTTGCGATGGGTTTGAACTTCCGCCTTTAGCTCAGAGAAGTTTGATAATCTGAAGCGTTCCTCTGTCAACTCCTCAAAGTCATTCTCTATCCAGCTTTGTTCCATTGCTGGAGAGAAGCTGCGTTCCTTTGGAGGGGGAGAGGCGCTCTGTTGTTTAGAATTTTCAGCTTTTCTGCTCTGTTTTTTTCCCCATCCTTGTGGTTTTATCTACCTTTGGTCTTTGATGATGGTGACGTACAGATGGGGTTTTGGTGTGAATGTCCTTTCTGTTTGTTAGTTTTCCTTCTAACAGTCAGGACCCTCAGCTGCAGGTCTATTGGAGTTTGCTGGAGGTCCACTCCAGATGCTGTTTGCCTGGGTATCAGCAGCAGAGGCGGCAGAACAGCGAATATTGCTGAATAGCAAATGTTGCTGCCTGATCGTTCCTCTGGAAGCTTCGTCTCAGAGGGGTACCCAGCCGTGTGCGGTGTCAGTCTGCCCGTACTGAGGGGTGCCTCCCAGTTAGGCTACTCGGAGGTCAGGGACCCACTTGAGGAGGCAGTCTGTCTCTTCTCAGATCTCAAACTCCATGCTGGGAGAACCACTACCTCTTCAAAGCTATCAGACAGGGATGTTTAAGTCTGCAGAGGTTTCTGCTGCCTTTTGTTTGGCTATGCCCTTCCCTCGAGGTGGAATCTACAGAGGCAGGCAGGTCTCCTTGAGCTGTGGTGGACTCCACCCAGTTCGAGCTTCCCAGCCACTTTTTTTACCTACTCAAGCCTCAGCAATGGCGGGTGCCCCTCCCCCAGCCTCGCTGCTGCCTTGCAGTTTGATCTCAGACTGCTGTGCTAGCAATGAGTGAGGCTCTGTGGGCGTGGGACCCTCTGAGCCAAGTGCAGGATATAATCTCCTGGTGTGCTATTTGCTAAGACCATTGGAAAAGCACAGTATTAGGGTGGGAGTGACCCAATTTTCCAGGTGCCGTCTGTCACAGCTTCCCTTGGCTAGGAAAGGAAATTCCCTGACCCCTTGCACTTCCTGGGTGAGGTGATGCCTTGCCCTGCTTTGGCTCACACTCGGTGGGCTGCACCCACTGTCCTGCACCCACTGTCTGACAAGCCCCAGTGAGATGAACCTGGTACCTCAGTTGGAAATACAGAAACCACCTGTCTTCTGTGTCGCTCGTGCTGGGAGCTGTAGACTGGAGCTGTTCCTATTTGGCCATCTTGGAACCTCCTAGAATTATGTTTAATATTCATCTAATACTTGGTTTTACAATTTTTCCTTGTAACACATCTTGTTTTATGTGTTTTGAGGCTATATTATTTGGTGCACTTAAATTTATGATTTATAATGCTGATGGTTGTATTTTTTTACACTGACTGTTTTAATGTAACATTCCTACTTATCCTTAATAATGCTTTTCATTTAAATCTGTTTTGTTTAATGTTAATGTGACTATACCAGTTTTCTTTTGTTTAATGTCTTCCTGGTATAGTTTTCCCATCTTTTTATTTTAAAACCTTCTCTATGGTTTTCTTTGAGAAATCTTTTTTATATGAAGTATATAGATGAAGTTTTTTTTCAGTATTCACTATCTTTTTTCATAAAAATGAAGTTAGTATGTGGATTGATACATTTTTCTCTATATTTCTATTCTTTGTTTATTTTGACAGTAGATGCTTTTAATTTTTTTCACTAGTTATCCTTAACACTTTGACATATAATATATTTATGTCTTTTTTTTAATACTGTACAGAATCATTTCCTAATTTTGGCCTTTTCCCTAACATACTAAAGACTTTATCATGCTTTTACTATCCGTAAAATAACACCCATCTTATTATTGATGGCTAGAGATTTAGTTTTACCATTTGTAAGAAAAAATATTTTTTCAAAAAATAATGAATTATACTTTATGTTTTCTTATTTTTTAACCTACTCTTTCCTCCAGTATTTTTATTTTTTTTTCCTAAAGAACATCCTATAATATCTCTTTTAGTAAGGTTCTATGAGTGGTAAACCTTCTTAACATTTGTATATCTGAAAATTTTGTTATTCTCTCCATCCACCTTAACTAATGAATAATACTTAATCTGGGTATAAAATTATAGGTTGATAGTTTTTTTTAGCACCATGAAGATATGATCTTCCATTGACTTCTAGCATTTATTGCTGATATGAATTCTGCTGAAGTCTAATTGTTATTCTTTAGTAGGCAATCTTCCCTTTTTGTATGATAACTCTTTCATAGAATTTTTCCTTCCATATTTTTGTCCAGTGCCTTTATTATGTACTTGAGTATGGATTTATATTTATTTATTCAACATGTTTCTTAGAAAGCACTTTTGATTTTAGGCTTCTTCTCTTCCTTCAACTTTAAAGTTATTCTGTTCTCTCTATAGGTCTCAGTATAACCTCAAACTCACCAAAGATCTCACTGCTTTCCAATCACCAAATCCTTTCCAATAGGTCTTGGAGCTCATAGCCTATCATCGATAATGTCCATTATGACTACAGACTCTTCTCTGTATTTCTCTTTTCTGTATCTACTTAATCTTGGTTCATTCTGCTTTGTAATTAAGCACTTTGTCTCTACATATTTTCCTATCTGCTCACTCCTCCCTTTCACTTGGGTCCCAGACCCCCGATGCAGAATCAGCTTAGTGCTTTCTGCCCTGGCGATGTTGGTGATGTGGTAAATACATTCTCTATGCTAACTGTCAGTTTGGCTTAGTTCCTGATTTTCAGGCTAAATCTGCCTCTTCTCTCTTTGCTAGCCTGAAGCTGTCTGTCATTAACTACAGGCACAGCTGTGTTTTTCAGCCTCTTTCTAGGAGTTAGGGAGGTATCTCCCAGCCTGTTGCTTCAGTTGATAGGCCAGGCTCTGTTTCCTCATTTTATATGAGGTGTTTTTAGTCCATTTACCTTATAGAAAGTAAATTGCCAGTCACCAAAGGCTACTCTAGTCTCAGAGCCTAGCAAGCCTACCAAGCCCATGACCTCGGTACTTCACCATTGTGTGTTTCATTCTGTGTTTCCATTTCTGATCTAATATGTATTTGGTTTGCAAGCCTGCTTATGAATATTTTTGGTTGTTATAGTTTGTCAATGATGCAATATATTGGAGCAGATGCAATGCCTTACAATATGGGCTTGCTTCGACATCATGTTCACTGTTCGTTCTTGAAATCCCAACTTAAACAATACCTCTTGCAGAATGCCACTCTTGGTTGCCCACAGCCCATTCCACCCCCAACCAAAGTTGGTAATTTTCTGCTTTTTGGTTTCTCTGCATATGGTTCATTGCTACAACCATAACACTGTAAGGTATGCTGTATTTGGTATTTTCTTCCACTTGTAGTGAATCTCCCCTCCCCACAAATCATGGAGTGCTGATATGTTGAGTAATCCTCAAGTTTCAGAATCCAGCTCATTAGAATTTGCTGTGTTGATTACAGTATGCTTTCAGCATTTAGATCACTGTGGCAGACATTGTTGGTGCTAAAATCTTCTCAGATCCCTTTTATCCTTTTTAGATCGCCCTCTTTTGGCCTTGGTATGCTTTAGCTTTGAAAACCTAACACCTGACATTCTTCTTTGGAGGCTTGCCCTTGGGCTACTGGAGGCTCTGCCTGTATGGGAGCTGGGAGTGCTTGTGTGTACGTGTTAGCCCATGGCTGCCCTCAATCAATGACTAATGAATATGGGAGTATAAAAGCTCAGCTCACTTACTTTTGGCAGCAATGACTCTGAGGCATAACTCAGACTATAGAGTTTCCTTGCAGGATAAGGCAGAAGCTACCCTCTATAGGATTTTGCTTGTAATTGTACCCTTGCTTGGTTTCTTCCCCTTTCCTGACCTATTTCTTCCACTCCCTTAGTGTTTTTTCCTGGGAAAAATATCCTTAATAAATTACTTGCATATGACTCCTGATTTTATGGTCCACTTTTAAGGATCTTGACCTAATATACCAACAGTTAAGAAAGTCCAAGAACTAGAGGTAGAGAGAGGTAGATTCTCTCACCAATGATGCACCCAGGTGTCCCCCAGCGCGTTTCCTCTTGTATGTATCTATGGTTTTTCTTCTTTGTTCTTTATCTGTCTTTCTTACCTGGCAATTGCTCTGCCCTCTTTTGAGTGGAGGGTCTATTTGTCTTTTCCTCCCTTTAACTCAAAATTTCCTTCCTCTTCTCACTTTGCCTGAGGCTAACGATTACTCCTAGTCCCCGGGAACATATGTCTCAACTTTTCCCCTTGTTCACGTTAGTTGGAAGCCTCATATACTAACAAACTTGTGATGCAATATTGAGCTGAAAGATAGAAGAAACCATGGGGTCCCCTTTTAATATAGGGGTTCTGGGTGTCCCTGGATTACTGGGCATTTTAGGACTATGTGTTGTAATGTATTTTTGGTATGTTTTCCCCATGTGCTGGACTTGAAGGACACAGATTAACTTCTTTATTTTTGCATCTAAAGCTCCTAAAAAAAGTGCCTAGGGAAGTGGTTTTCAAATCATCTGCAGATGGGGAGATGGGGAATTTAGTGTGCTGGGCCCCACCCCAGATACACTGAAGCAGAATCTCTAAGGGATAAGGCCTATAATTCTTTTTAAATAAAATCACCAGGGAATTCTTAAATGGTTTGAAAATTCCTGGCCTAAAACTTAGATCCCTCAATAAACATTTATTGAATTAAATGGGCCTGCTTACTTAAATGACAAATATAAGAAACAAAGCATATTACAAACATTAGAGTACTGCAGATTTGATAACACTTTTTAAATTATAAAAGAATTCTGGAAGCATTATATCCCCCTGACTGATGGAAATTCAAATAGGTAACTTCTAAAACACAAATCAACTTGAAACAAAATTATAGGCAGTTACCTATAGATAGATGCTGCAGCTAAAAGTTTGGGTCAGCAATCATTAGATAATACTCTTCCTCAGATAACTAGTCCTTGGTTTTGTTTGTGACAAAACACCTCTCATTGCAGAAATTAGTTGGACTTTCATATATGTTGGTGTTAGAGAAATTTAGTCGCAGCTTGAGCTCACCAAAATTGATAAGCTATCTCTGACGTTTTTACTGCAGGGTGCAGTGACAGCCTGTTTCCATGGAAACAGACACCAGCTTGCTGAAAACAGAGGAAAGAACTTTAGCATTAATTACTGTTTCAATTTGAATTCAATTGATTTCAGAGTAAATCTAGAGACAACTTGGCAGTATTATTGTGAGAGTGCTGTAGGCATGCCCCACACTATATTAAAATAGTTTAACAAATATAACAAGGTGTTGTGGCTTATAAGAGAATTAGAGCTCAACTGTTGAAGTAAGCACAAGAAAAGTATACACCAAAGTCTCAAAAGTCAGTTGTTTTTGATTCCTTTTTTTTTTTTTTTTTTTTAAGATTCAGAGGGTACATGTGCAGGTTCGTTACATGGGTGTATTGTGTGATGCTGAGGTTTGGGCTTCTAATGATCCCGCTGCCAAAGTAGTGAAGAGAGTACCCAATAGGTAGTTTTCCAACCATTGTTGCCCTCCCTTCCTCCTCGCGTTTGGAATCCCCAATGTTTATTGGAAACCCCAGTGTTTATTATTTTCATCTTTGTGTCCATGTGTACCCAATATTTAGCTCCTACTTGTAAGTGAGAATACGTGGTATTTGGTTTTCTGTTTCTGTATTAATGTGCTTAGGATAATGACCTCCAGCTGTATCCATGTAATGACCTCCAGCTGCATCCATGTCGCTGCAAAGGACATGCTTTCATTCTTTTTTATGACTATGTAGTATTTCATGGTATATATATATATATACCACACTTTATGCAATTCATCATTGATGGACACCTGGGTTGATTCCATGTCTTTGTTACTGTGAATAGTGTTTTGATAAACATACAAGGGGTCTTTTTGGTAGATTAATGGGATGGGATTGCTGAATCCAATGGTAATTCTATTTTTAGTTCTTTGAGGAATCTTCAAACTGCTTTCCACAGTGGATGAACTAATTCGCATTGCTACCAACAGTGTATAAGTGTTCCCTTTTCTCTGCAACTTCCCCAGCATCTGTTATTTTGTGACTTTTTAATAATCACCTATTCTGACTGGTATGAGGTATCTCATTGTGGTTTTGATTTGCACCTCTCTGATGATTAGTGATGTTGAACGTTTTTCCTAGTTTATTGGCCAAAAAACTCACTTTTTGAACTGTTTAGATGAATGACTGACTTGCTTTTAATGTATCTAAATTCCCTTCAAAAAAGCCACATCATTATAGGATTGCTCTTGATGTCCCTTCCACCAACACCGAGGAAGAAAATGCAAAAAGAAGTAAATTTTTTAGAAGTCTAATTTTGGAGTACTCTATGCTTGGCTCTATGAGGTTTGAGGATGAGAATGCTGGGTTCCTTAAATTATTTATCCTATTAGCCATTGGATTGCTTAGCCTCATTTCCTGGCTTCCTTGGGGTATATGTGTGTGTGCGTGTGTGTGTGTGTGTGTGTGTGTATACACTAAAATCTTAGGAAGCTTTTATCATCAATTTTGGTGCACTCAAGCTTGGACTGGTTAGGACTGAATATCTCTCCAACACCAACAGATATGAAAGTCTGACTAATTTTTAGAATAGTTTCAGTATATATTTATATGTATATACACACACACATATATATCACATGCAGTATATATACGTACACATACACACACATATATATACATACACACACACATATATATACACATACATATATATACACACACACACACACACACACATTCAAGAGTTTCCATTTTGAAAGTCCTTGGAAGGAGTTAGACAGTAGAACATTATTTGCCCTGGAAAGTAATAGGTTGGGTTTAGTAGTTAGAAGTTGGCACAGAGCTAGAAGTGAATACAATAAATAATTGGTGAGAAGTCAGGATGAGGAGTCCAAAAGACAGAAAAACACCAACAAGTCTTGACAAAAGTGAATTTTGTCTATTGAACTATTTCATTGAGACTGTAAAATTATATATAATGTATATGTAATATTTATATGTAAATATACAATTAATATACAATATATTATTAATATATAAATATTTATTAAGGTATAATAAATGCATATTAAATATTAAATATATAACTATATATTTTTATATAAATATGTAATATATAACTATATATATTATATTATATATAAATATATAAAAATATATTATATATAAATATAATATATAAATATATTACATATTTAAATATATTATTTAAAACCCTAGATAAGCAAGATAGAGAGTATAATATCTATCAAAAAGGGCTTCAAGAAAGTCACATTTCTCTTTAGAGAAGTGTGTACAAGGTGTGCATTTCTTGGTCACAGTTTTAAAGCAGAAGATCTTAACAAAGTCAAAAGCCAAATGTTGCAAGCTAGTATTTAAGAGTGGGAATTCTAGAGTAGGATGTAACACAGAGTAGAAGGAAGTTGTTAGGGCCTCACCTAGATTTCCTCTGTTCCATTTACCGAATCTCGGAGCCCAGCTCCCAGCTTCTGTGTGCTTTCAGTAGCTATTAATAACATCTGTGACCTTTCTGGTACCATCTTTTTTCCGTTATTGAAGCTGTTTCCTTTGCACAGGCAGCCAGAAATGCCTGGAAGTTCACAGGCCATGCCTATATCTTACTGTTGTAGGACCATAAAAGCCTGGATCTTTTTTTCTTGGAGTGGGACAAACTTTGAGATGCAACTGACACTTCAGAGTTCACTGTAGGATCAGGGTGAGGCAGGGACTTTGCCTGAAATCTTACTCTTGCTTGGCTTTTATCCCTTCTTGGCATATGTGGTAGCTAGCCTCCAAAATGACCTCTGATGACTCTTGTTTTCTGGTTTTCATGCCCTTGTAGAGTCCCCTTCCACAATGAAGAGGGCTTACCTGGGTGACCAATAGGATACTGTGAAAATGATATGTGTGACGTCCAAGGCTAGATCATAAAATTCATTGTGGCTTCCACCTTGCTCTGTCTTGGTCTGTCCTCCCTGGGGAAGCCATTTGCCTTGTGAAGCAGACATTCAAATAGTCCTATGAAGAGGTCCATGTGGCAAGGAACTGAGCCCTCTCACCAATAGCCAGCACAAGTTTGCCATTTACATGAGGGAGCCATCTTGGAAGTGGATCCTACAGCCTCAGTCAATCCTTCAGATGACTGCAGCCCCAGCTGACAATTGTGACTGCAATCTTATAAGAGACCCTAAGACCCCTAAGCCAGAATCACCCAACTAAGCTACTCCAGATTTCTGACCTACAGAAAAATATAAGATGCTAAATATTTCTTGTTATTTTAAGTCACTAGGTTTTGAGATACTTTTTAATGTAGCAATGAAAAAAGTAATAAATATGCCTTCCCCTACTTCCCTTGTTGGTTTCTTCTGGTACCATATGCTTAGTGAATAACTTGCACCTGAATTTTATCTCAGACTCTGCTACTGTGAATTTGACTCAGGACATTTGGATTCACATCTGAACTCTGCCATCTCTAAGCTGTGTGACCTTGGGCAAGTCACTAATCTCTCTATTGTGCCTCAGTAAAATGTGAATAATGATAGTACTGACTTAAGAAGTTGTGTGAAGATTAAAGGGGCAATGCTCATAAAGTTCATAGCATTGTGGCAAGCACATTGCTGGAGCTCAATAAATGTTAGTAACCAGTATGAGGGTAGAAGTATAGGGTGGCAGTTGTTAGCCTTAAGATCTAAAACAAGTGGAATTTTTCTTCTGGCCTCTGTGGCCCCTGTTATCCACCATACTGGCTTTTGACCATAAGGAAGTATGAACGGGAGGCTGTGGATGCCTCAGCCCAATTTGGTAAAAAGCAAAACAAAAAAACACAAAACAAAAATAATTCAAGGCACAAGGTATTCCTTCTCCTTGTGGTAGGTCAATAGTGTCATCTTTATAAATGAAACTCAAACCATTGCATTATTGTGATAAAATCTGCCATTTTACCTTAAGTAAACAAACCTTGCTGCCTGATCCATCACTGTTCCTACCACAAAGGAGGTGTAAAGCTGAAGCAGTTATTTCAACAGCTAAGTGACAATATTTTTCTGCTGGAAACCGCAGACCAGACAGTGCCATCCTCCCGTAGCTTTTTACATTCAGGAAACAGTGTATAAGGCAATGCCCCAATTAAGAATCTTTATAAAAGGAGATTCTTTTCTTCTAGTAAGGCTGGTTGAAAAAAATCTTTATGTAATATTAACATATGCATATGAATAGATACTGGACAATTGTAATAGACTGGAGAAAAGATGATCATGTTCTGACAATGAGGATATAATGAAGAAAAATCAGAATTCTGCAAGCTGAACAGGCAGTGGAAGATGAGGGGATTCTGGACATCGGACTCCAGTTAAGTAGCAACAAGAGAGAATTCTGCCTTAATGAGGAATATACGGGAAGAATCTCAACTGTAAAGCTGCCAGATGAAATGGCTTCATGCACAGAGACCCTTAGAAGCTTTCTCAGTGCCATTTCTTCCTCTATGATGGCTGAGAAAAACACCTTCAGCAGCCCCAATACTCTTGGAGAATGTTTTCTCCTGAATTTTGTTTTAACATCTTTAGTCTAATTATCAGCTACAAAGACTTGTTGATTTTTTTTTTTTTTTTGAGACAGGGTCTTGCTGTGTCACCCAGGCTGGAGTGCAGTGTCGGGATCTTGGCTTACTGCAACTTTCGCCTACCAGGTTCAAGTGATTCTCCTACTTCAGCCTCCCAAGTAGCTGGGATTGCAGGCGTGCACCACCATGCCTGGCTAACTTTTTGTATTTTTTAGTAGAAACAAGGTTTCCTCATGTTGCCCAGGCTGGTCTCGAACTCCTGAGCTCAGGTGATCTGCCCACCTTGGCCTTCCAAAGTGCTAGGATTACAGGTGTGAGCCACTGCACCCAGCCCTCAGAAACAGTTTTGACACTCAGCAGTTTGTGAGTCCATTACAGTTTGTCCTATTCCCAGGATTTTCTGAGGAATACTCCCTAAAACAGGCATGGCTAGTTATGTTGCTTATTCAGAGCCTTTCTTGAGATTCCTGTGGAATTTGTGATTAAGCCAACCCATGAAACTGGCATCTGATACCAAGAGAAATGTTCCTTTTGGCTCAGTAATAGTTCTGCTTCAATGCATGTGAGGTGAGCCTGCCAATAGTCATGGAAATGGTGCACCGAGGTTTAAAAAAGGGATGTTTGATTGAGAGCAAAAGTCACAGAGAACTTTTCTGAAGGTCTTTGGTCAGCTCAAGAATTATTCTTTAATGGCACAGGGAGAGGGGAATCTTAAGCAGCTCTGACCTTTTATCCATCATGATGAGTTGACCATCATTGTGTACATCATTGAATTTCAAAGCATTTAAGCTCTTGCTTATCCAGTACTCCCTCTAGCAGTCTGAACAAAGTGGGTTAACTGGGCACTCACACACTGTTGGTAGGAGGACAAATGGCTACAGCCTTTTAGTAGACAATTTAGGAATATGCATCAAAATTCAAAATGCATGGTATCAGTCAAGGTCCTGGCATGAAACAGATGGCACTTTCAAACTGGGTAATTGAGGGCATGCAATAAAGGGATTAGGGAAGCCAACAAGGGATGGTTGGCCAGAGCAGGAAACCATTACCACCCTAGGTCTGAGGCAGCGAGAGTAGGGAGTGGTTAGCAGAACTTGGAACTGTATGGAAGGGGCAGCCTGCCAGGAGCTGTGGACTTTGACAAAAGGATACAGCCAATCTACTCTGATAGCAGGGAGGGTATTGAGATAAACAAATAACCCAGAGTCACTCTCTTCCTTTCTTCCAATCTTTTCCCTGTACCTCCCACTAGCAAAATCCAAACAGAAGCCAGAGGCAAGGGAGCCTAGAGTTATAGTCCATATGGGTCAGTCTTCTTGGGCGAGAAAGAGGGTGCTAAAGGGTACAAGTGGGTCTGCAGTGACAGATAGAAACTATCTGGCATATGCATATACCTTCTGACTCTGCATTCCTGTTTTTACAATCTATTCTGTAGACATGTTCCTTCAGGCTTTTAAAGATCATCAGTATAGCATGTCTTTGTAATAGAGAAAAACTGGAAAGAACCTAAATTTCCAGTAATAGAAAAATAAAAGGTTAGGCTGAGGGTAGTGGCTCATGCCTGTAATCCCAGTGCTTTGGGAGGCCCAGAGGGGAGGATGCCTTGAGCCCAGGAGTCTGAGACCAGTCTGAAAAACATAGTGAGACCCTGTCTCTAAGAAAAATAATTTAAAAAAATTAGCCAGGCATGGTGACATTTGGCTGTAGTCCTAGCTACTCGGGAGGCAGGAGGACTGCTTGAGCCTAGAAATTCAAGGCTGCAGTGAGCTATGATCCTGCATTCCAGCTTGGGTGACAGAGTGAGACCCAGTCTCCAAAAAATAAAATAAATAAATAAATAGGAAAAAAGGAAAAACATTAAATAAAGACACATCCATATTATAGAATACCATGCAGCTATTAGGAAGAATAAGATAGACTGTCTATGTGCTAATATGGAAACGTGTCCAAGATGTAGAGTCATGTCAGAAGATGCAAAAACAGTAAACAAAAAAGAAACACAAAACACAAGTGGCAGATCAGTATCCAGAGCATGATCCTATTTTTGTTAGCGAAACAACCACCACCAAATCATATACAATGACATGTGCATTTAAATACTTACGCTCAAACCTGACTGGGGCTGAGCAGGTAAAAAGGAACTTTTAGTATTTTTCCTAGATGCATTTTTATTGTTTGAAGTGCTTATAAGAACATATTTGTATATTACTTGTGTAATTAGATAAATCTAAGAAATAAGAAAGTGCAACTGTAAAGCTTGGGGTAGGTAAAATGGTTAACTCCTGATGGGCAGAAATAAATTCCCTCCTTAATTCCTTTCCTTCCTTGTATCTCTGCCTCTACTCTGTTTTGTGGGCATTGATGGTCTTTGATGTTCAGTCTCAGTCCTGCCACTTGACAAGACAGTGCTTGGCAAACCTAGGGAATTAGGCTTCATGTTTAATTCTCCTTCAGCGTGCTGGGCGTAGGATGTGCTTCCTGAGCTGTTTTCTTTCACTTTTCGATCTTGCTGTGTTAGTTCCTAAACTCAACCATGTTGCAAAACATGGTTGCATGGTTCCTGCAAAACATGGTTCCTGCAAAAGCAGGAAATGCACAGTGACCCATGCCTGTAGATCATATGTAGCTGGAATCTTTGAACTTCCTATCTGAGTTTCACACCTTCTCTATTGCTCATTGTCTTGTTGCTTCATTTCTTTCCTACTTTCTGATTGCTCAAGTCCTCCCATTTGGCATCCACAATGTTTGGGTACGCTAGCTTACCATCATAACTTATTATTGTTTCATTCTGGGTTTTTTTTTTTTTTTTTTTTTTGGTTGCACTTCTACTAACCTTCCCCTTTGGCTAGATGAAGGAGCCGCTGTGCCCTGCCTTATCTGACAGCCCTGCCTGGCATGGCCCCATTTCTTCCCTGCTCTCTGACTCTGACCTAAAAAGACCATGTCTAGAAAAGCTCCTGCCTTAGTTTCCTAATGCACTAAGGTTTCTTCAGTTGTGCAGTCTTGCCCTACACCCAACTTGCATGGTTAAGACCTGCCCATCTTGTCTAGCTCTTACTAATGTTTTCTCACCAAAGGGATATTCTCCTTGCTTCCTGTACATCCAAGTTCTTTCTCTCTTGCTCTGAATCAAGGCGATCACATGGAACCATTTGCTGCAAACTCTTGAGTCTTTTTGTTATTGAGTGATTCTCAAAGTGTGGTCCCTAGCCCAGCAGTATTATTATCACTTGGAAATTTGTAAGACATGCAAATCCTCATTCTCACTCAGACTTATTGAATCCGAATCTCTGGAGCTGGGGCCCAGCAATCTGTTTTTAACCTCCAGGAGGTTCTGATGCATGTTGATGTTAGAGAACCACTGGCTTAGATCCTCTGGCTATCCCACAATGGCTCTTAAATGTGAAGTTCTCAGATTTTAGTGTGTATAGGAATCAGCTGAGGGATTTGTTTATAAATGTAGATTATAGCATTCTACCCACTGACAGACTGATTTATAGAGTGAGATTCAAAGATTTTTATTTAAAAATATCCTACTCTAGAAGTCTGGGAAAGATATTTTGAGGAATATTGTCTTAGTTTTTGGATGAGCTCCAAGCTCTCCAGGGAGTTGGGCCACTTATAAGAGACCCGGGCCCTCCTTTAGAGTAGAGTTAGATGTCTATACTCCAGTCTATTTCTACCCATTAATCACTTTCACCATTTATAAACTTCTTATAGCCGAGATCTTAGAATGCCTCACAGCTGGGTTCAACGCAGGAATTGCAATGATATAGAATTACTATCTGGTAAAAGATTATCAATTCAAATGGACAGCTATTTCTTCTCCATGACAGGAGTGGAGGTGTATTGTGAGATGGATTTTTTTAGATCTTCTATCTTTTTCTGTTTCAGTCAGGAAAGTTTTCTGGTGCCCAGGAAAACTGCTTGCCATATGTTTGCATTGACTCAAATAATGCATTCATCTAAGAGGTCCATAGAGGCTGACACAGTGATTATAACACTACCTGGTAAGTCTTATCATTTCAGTTAAGCACATATTTTGGAGCATAGTTTATATGGGGCATAGTTATTGACATATGGTTGTATCTACTGGCATACTTAATAAACTATGCCAAGCAAATATGTGTCTCTTGACTGGTTTCCCTTTCCTATTGTGAAAATTGATCTATCATATCTCCACCGTTGGAATTAGCCTTCTGATTCTCAGAGCAAATATCCTGCCAAATTTGCCCCTAATTGCAACCTTCAAGACCAAATTTGTTCCTGTCTGGAGGTTGTAACCCAAGTCTGAACTGCTTGTCTTAAACACTTTCAGCTGATTCAGTTCATTCAACTCAGGGTTCAAATCTTGTTTGGTCTTGACTGAACAATTCAGCCTGAAGGTCTAGTATCCTTCCTGGTGTTACCTCAAGTCTGAGTCATCATCCAAGTCCAGGGTCCAATGACACCTGCCTACCTTAACAGTTCCCCTCCCTATCAGTGTTCCTCTTAAACCTCTGTATTTATACCAATCATCATTTTTGTTCACAAGAAACTGAAAAAGGCCATTTGAAATTAAGTACCAGTGTGACTATCTCTCTATACTGCATGGTTCTTAAAAGTAAGAATTATATTTTCATACACCCTTGTATATCTTGTAGCATATCATGCAGTGCTCTGCATATATGTGTTCAGAATGTCACCTGGATTGGACAGAAGAATGAAAGACTACTTTATTGTCCAAAGGGCACCTGGGAATCAAGTAATCTGTAGCACAGTCCACAGGGATTAGCCATCTTGGTCCATGTTGATAAAGTGGATATGACTATTCTCCATGCCAAGAAATAAGAAATAGTAATACATAGTAAAGCATTGAAGGTAGCCCTGGGTGTGCTAATGTGGGGTATAGATGGTAGAACTATTTACAGTACTTTTCTTCTTCATTTACACATCTCTTCAACTTGTATCTATCGAGCATCAAATGCACTGTGCTGAGTACTAAGGGGGATAAATAAGAGAATAATATGAGGTACCCACCCCCGACTCTTTCGACTTCAAGGAGCTCCTGAACTCAGGAATAACTTTTTGAGAGATGAGAAATGTACATAAAAACAGATGGCAATACAAGATAGTATTTAAGTACAATATGAGGATTGTTGAAGCTCAGAGAAAGAAGTGATCATAGTGGACTGGAATGGTCTGGAGAAAGTGCGCTCCACTTTCTCCAATGGAAGGCTGGAGAGATTTAGTTTACAAGCTGTTAGATATTCTAGCCAGGAGACCTGTTGATGGAATATGCATGTATGTCTATGGAACAATAGATAAACTACACTTTTTAAAGCATGGAACCTAGCAACCTTGAGCTCTCAGATCTCAGTCAGTGGGGTCATGGACGTTGCTAGTGCTATTGTCATTGCTCAATCATAATCTGGTTCCTATAGCACTCAAATCTCTTGGTTACTAGATATCCACACACTAACCTGAGCCACCTGGTTATTTACCTCATGGGTCATGTCTGCTGGAAAGATGCTTACCTTTCAAATAGTGTTTTTCTCTCTTTCCTCATAAAGTTGCCCCTTTGGAGTTTAGTTATATATGTCTTCAGAGACAGCGCTAAAGGAGACTCAAGCTCAGTTCACTTTACTACCTATCTGTTGCAAAATTTGAAGCAGGTGGCATGCATTGGTTGTCCACTCCTAGGATTGCAGTGTGTGAGGTTAAACCATAAGCTTCAAAACTCTATACAAAGTCCCTCCTATGGGGCCTAGGAATTTCTCTACTTATTGAGCCCCAAGGCCTGCCTGACTACCCCAGGGCTTCCTAAGGAGTGCATGCAAATTAGACCCAAACAGTGACACTGGATGACACTTAATTTTTTTTTTATTATTATACTTTAAGTTCTAGGGTACATGTGCACAACGTGCAGGTTTGTTACATATGTATATATGTGCCATGTTGGTGTGGTGTACCCATTAACTCGTCGTTTACATTAGGTATATCTCCTAATGCTATCCCTCCCCCCTACCCCCTCCCCACAATAGGCCCCGGTGTGTGATGTTCCCCTTCCTGTGTCCAAGTGATCTCATTGTTCAATTCTCACCTATGAGTGAGAACATGCAGTGTTTGGTTTTCTGTTCCTGCGATAGTTTGCTGAGAATGATAGTTTCCAGCTGCATCCATGTCCCTACAAAGGACACAAACTCATCCTTTTTGATGGCTGCATAGTATTCCATGGTGTATATGTGCCACATTTTCTTAATCCAGTCTGTCACGGATGGACATTTTTGATTCCAAGTCTTTGCTATTGTGAATAGTGCCGCAATAAACATACGTGTGCATGTGTCTTTATAGCAGCATGATTTATAATCCTTTGGGTATATCCCCAGTAACGGGATGGCTGGGTCAAACGGTATTTCTAGTTCTAGATCCTTGAGGAATTGCCACATTGCCTTCCACAATGGTTGAACTAGTTTACAGTCCCACCAACAGTGTAAAAGTGTTCCTATTTCTCCACATCCTCTCCAGCATCTTTTGTTTCCTGACTTTTTAGTGATTGCCATTCTAACTGGTGTGAGATGGTATCTCATTGTAGTTTTGATTTGTATTTCTCTGATGGTGAGTGATGATGAGCATTTTTTCTTGTGTCTGTTGGCTGTATAAATGTCTTCTTTTGAGAAATGTCTGTTCATATCCTTTGCCCACTTTTTGATGGGGTTGTTTGTTTTTTTTCTTGTAAATTTGTTTGAGTTCTTTGTAGATTCCGGATATTAGCCCTTTGTCAGATGAGTAGATTGCAAAAATTTTCTCCCATTGTGTAGGTTGCCTGTTCACTCTGATGGTAGTTTCTTTTGCTGTGCAGAAGCTCTTTAGTTTAATTAGATCCCATTTGTCAATTTTGGCTTTTGTTGCTGTTGCTTTTGGTGTTTTAGACATGAAGCCCTTGCCCATGCCTATGTCCTGAATTGTGCTTGAATACCTCTTTAAAAATGCACATAACATCTAGAACCACCCTCAAGGGACTTATTTTGACTATCTCTTCATGGAAATAACTAATATGGGTTCAAGCTGAATATATTACGGAACTATTTCAAGGAAGATTTCTTGGGTTTGTTTTCCCTTTCTCAAGGATATCACTGTGCTCTTCATAATTGGCAAATTAGATATTGTGAAAGGGAAAGAAAAATGAGCAATGAGAGCAGTAAAATGCCAAGAGGGCACCAGTAGAAGCAGCTAATGGCAAGGGTTGCTTCACAGGCTTGCACTGTGCAGGTGCAGCTCCCTAAGGAGAAGAGCCAATGTATGATGCCATAGAAAGACAAAAGAAGCAAGTGAGAGCATTTGGGTGTTGGTGACTGCTCTGCAAATATTTTAAGAGCTGCGTCTTTGACTTGTTTTCCTTTCTAGAGATATTACCTTGGTACTACCATTTATAAGACATTGCCGGAAGCTCTTTTGACCAGTGATGCCTTGTTACTTGGGCCTCCATGCCAAGAACAGACATTCAGGCTTCCGTGAGAATTTTCAACCAGGGGTAATTGAGATAATCTGGAGGCTAAAGGCGGAATGAGACCCACTGTGTGTTCAGTCAGTACTGTACAGCTTCCTAAAGCTGCCGTGGCATTATTTGTGTTTCTAATGGCACAGCTTCTACTCAACCAATGTGGCTCCTTTCAAGAAAATCGTAAACTTTTTTTTTGTAAAGAAAAAGAGGCAAAAGAGGCCAGGAGGAGTTGAGGCAAGATGGCAGAATAGAAGGCCCCATTGATTATTCCCCCCAACAGGGACACCACATTCCACAACCAGCTACATGAAAAAGCACATTTATAAGAACTAAAAATCAGGTGAGCACTCACATTACCAGTTTTTAACTTCATATCACTGAAAGAGGCACTGAAGAGGATAGGAATGACAGTCGTATTACCAACACTACCCCTCTGCCATTCCTCCACAATAGCTGCATGGCATGGAGAAATCTGTGCACGTGGGAGAGGGAGAGTGCAGTGATTGAGACTTCATACTGAATTCAGGGCCGTCCTGTCACAGAAGAAAGTAAAACTGGGCTGAACTCAGCTGATGCCCGATTATGAAGGAAGCATTTAGGTGAGCCCTAGCCAGAGGGGAATAGCCCATCTCAGTGGTAGGAACCAGAGTTCTAGCAAACCTTGCCACTTTGCGCTGAAGTGCTCTGACAGGCAATCTAGGCCACAAGGACTGCAAGTCCTAGGGCTGAGCTGAGCTCAGAGCCAGTAGACTGGTGGGGGACAGATACATGACTTACTGAAACACCAGCAAGACAGCTGAGAGAGTGCTTGTGCTACACCTTTCCAAACCCTAGGCAGCACAGCTCACAGCTTCAAAAGAGACCCCTTCCTTCTACTTGAGGAAAGAAGAGGAAAGAGTAAAGAGGACTTTTGTCTTGCATCTTGGATAACAGCTCAGCCATAGCAGGATAGGGTACTGATCAGAGTTGTGAGGCCCCCATTTCAGGCCCTAGCTCCTGGATGACATTACTAGACACATTCTGGGCCATAAGGGAACCTGCTGCCTTGAAGGGAAGAAACAAGTCCTGGCAGGATTCATCACCTGCTGATAAAGAACCTTTGGGCCCTGAATAACCAGCAGTGATACCCAGGTAGTATGCCATGGGGCTTGGGTGAGACTCTGAGACATGCTGGCTTCATGTGAGACCCAGCAATTCCTGGCTGTGATAGCTATGGAGAGAGACTCCTCCTGTTTGAGAAAAACAGAGGGAAAACAAAGGGAACTATGTTTAGCACCTTAGGTACCAACTTGGCCATAGTGGGGTAGAGCACCAAGCAGGCTCTTGGGGTCCCCAACTTCAGGCTTTGGCTCTTGGACAGCATTTCTGGAGCTGTCCTGGGCCAGAGGAGAGCCTAGTGCCTTGAAGGGTGGAGTCCCAGGCCTGGCAAAATTCACCACAGGCTGACTGTGGAGCCCTTGAGCATTCAGTGAACATAAGTAGTAGCCTAGAAGTACTGCCTGTGGGCCTGTAGTGGTGATGACCACAGAGAGAGGCTCCTCTGCCTGTGGAAAGGGGAGGGAGGGAAGAGTTAGAAGGACTATGCCTTGTGATTTGAGGGCCAGCTAAGCCACAGTGGAATAGTATACCAGGCAGACTTCTAAGATTTTTTATTCCAGTCCCTAGCTCCCAGGTAGCATCTCTGGACCTGCTTAGGGCCTGGGGGAGTTTGCCACCCTGAAGAGAAGAATGCAAACCTGGATAGCTTTGCCACCTCTTGATTGTGGAGCCCTAGGGTCTTGAGCAAACATAGACAATAGCCAGGTAGTGGTTACAGTGGTCCCTGGGTGAGACCCAGTGCTATGCTGGTTACAGGTCTGACCCAGACAGTCCCAGTGGTGGTGGCCACAGGGGTGCTTGTGTCACTTCACCCCCAAGTCAGGCAGCACAGCATAGGGAAAGAGACTCTGTTTGGGAGAAAATTAGGGAAGAGATCAAGAGTCTCTGCCTGGTAATCTAGAGAATTCTTCTGGATCTTATTCAAGACCACTAAGGGAATATCTCTATGCATCTGTAAGAACCACAGCATTACTCAGCTTGAGTTACCCCCTAATGCAGATACATCTTAGATCACAACACTCAAGTCCTTTTGAATACCTGGGAAACCTTCCCAAGAAGGATGGATACAAAGAAGACCAGACTGCAAAGACTACAATAAATACCTAACAATGAATACATAAAATAAATGCCCAGGCACTGATGAACATCAACAAGCATCCAGACCATCCAGGAAAATATAACCTCACCAAATGAACTAAATAAATCTCCAGGAAAAAATCCTGGAGAAACATATATGTAACTTTTCAGATAGATAATTCAAAATAGCAGTTTCGAGGAAGCTCAAAGAAATTCAAGATAACTAAGAGAAGGAATTCAGAATTTTATCAGATAAATTTAACATATAGATTGAAATAGTTAAAAAGAACTAAGCAGACATTCTGGAGTTGAAAACTGAAACTGACACACCAAAGAATGCATCAGTCTCTTAGTAACAAAATTGATCAAGCAGAAGAAAGAATTAGTGAACTTGAAGACAGGCTATTTGAAAATACAGAGGATAACAAAGAAAAAAAGAATAAAAAACAACGAAGCATGCCTACAGGATCTAGAAAGTAGTCTCGAAAGGGCAAATCTAAGATGTATTGGCCTTAAAGAAGAGGCAGAGAAAGAGATAGGGATAGAAAATTTATTCAAAGAGATAACAGAGAACTTCCTAAACCAAGATAAAGATATTAATACCCAAGTACAAGAAGGTTATAGTCCACCAAGCAGGTGTAAACCAAATATGACTACCTCAAGGCATGTCATAAACTCCCAAAGGTCAAAGATAAAGAAGGGATCCTAAAAGCAGCAAGAGAAAAGAAACTAGTTTCAAAGCTAATTCATGTGAATCAATTAAATATTTCAAAAAATAGAAGCGTATTTTTTGTTGGTCAACAAGTGTTCTTATATAACACTGGGTAAAATCTCTCCAAGGCTCTATTGTTACTAGGAACATACCAGCAATAATAATCATTATAATCATAGTGTAATATTCTATGAACATCTCTCATGCTAAACCTTATTGACTCCAATTTTCTTCAAGATTTTATTTCATTTTATAAGAATCAACTTTGAATTAATGGCAAGCATATCTGTTCTGAGGTGCATCTCATTTTTGTTAAATTGGGTTTACCTTCAGATTTGCCGGTAGCATTGTAAAGAGCCATAATGTCTATTTGTTGTCATAGCCACTGGTTTGGTGCTTTGTGTAGATTATCATATTGTATTTCATTGAATCTATGATGCAGTTGATTGTAAGATATGCCATAATTGTATGTAATGGTAAAATGCTGCCATTTAAACTATGGCATAAATCTTTCTTATCACCTGGAATTTCTATTGGTACTGTTTGAAATAGCTTATTTAGACTTATATAAATACAAATTTTAATCATATATCGCACACGTGCATACATATAAAGGGGAGCATGAATGAAATAAGTTGATTAATGTATTTCTAAAACTTCACATTTAGAGTCCTTTAAAAAAATCTGTATTTTTAAATGACAGATAACATTATATGTATTTATCCTGTATAACATGATGTTTTGAAGTATGTATACATTGTGGAATGGTGAAATCTAGCTAATTACCATAATTACCTTACATAGTAAATTTTTTTTTGGTGATAATACTTAACATTCACTCACTATTTTTCAAGAATACAATATATCATCATTAACTATAGTCACCTCAATCGTGCCTCCATGTCTTCCAGATTTTTCATCTTTGTTGTTCAGTGAGGGGCAGAAAGCAATTTACTGTAATGAAGGGTTGGAATTGAGGAACGTGGCAGGCTTTTAGTGTAAGTCGTTCAAGCAAAATGAATCACACAGAAACTACTGTCTTTTGGCTTTAGCACATCCACCTGATCTTAGAATCAGACATGAGGGATTTATGCCAAATATAGCAAACTAGGAACAAAAATTCTTGGGTTGTTTTTTAGAGGCCTCTGTTCTGTGAAACCTTTGAATTATTATTTCCTTCTCCTTTCCCTCCTCCTCCCATTTTTCTTATTCCCCTCATACTTCATTGTTTTTATTCCTATGTCTTTCAGTGACCAATATTATTGTCTAGTAAAATATACATGATTGGAAATCTACCCTATAAAAGAAGAAACCCATATTTCTCAAGGTGAAATCATACTCATGCCCCATCACATTCAGTTTTTGTACTACCCTAAATGAATTATGTTGATGCTCTGATCACCATTTATGGCACAGGGGAGGCAAAACACATCATAATATTGCTAGAGCAACCCAGATGACAGCGATTTCATAAGTTTACATAAGAAAATTAAAAGGGATTCTGGGTTCAACCATTGAGTAGTCATCATTTAACAAATACTTACCAAGCACCTTGTGTCATGTACAGTATTCTAAAGATTCTAATTGTGAGAAAAAGTAGACGTAGACCCTCCTGTCATAAAATTTATAATCTGGTGATTTCAAGTCCCATCACTAATCTGATAACATACAAATTTCTCTAGTCAAGTCCTCTTCTTTGAGTCTCATAGTTGTATGTCTAACTTTCTACTCAATATTTCCACTTCAATATCACCTCAAGGTCAACATGTCCAAGATTGAATTTATAAAATTAAACTTATGGTCACTTCTCACTGTCTTCCAATAAAAGAAAAATAAATGCCACTTATCCCTCTTTTAGACTTCCATATTCTAGTGAAAGTCACCTTTATCAAGAGTGTCTCAAGAAAGAAACAGAGGTATAGATGATGCCTCCCCTTTTACATGCCAGTTTCTTATCTATCACCAAGTCCTGTTGATTTTACTTCTTAACATTTCACAACCCTGTCCACTTCTTTTCATTTCCCCAGCACCACCATTGTCGTAGACCAAACCATCAGTATGTTTTGAGTGAACTGCTGCAAAAGCTCACAAACTAGTCTCCAGAGATCAGTGCTGACCCTCCTCCAATCCATCTTTCAGTCAGAATGGACACAAGTGATATCATGTGTATTTTTATTCATTTCTCTATCCCCAGCTCCTAGAATAGCACCTAGCAATAGTAAGCATGCTAAGTATATGCTGATTATTTACATAAATGACTTTCCTAAAGACATTAAAGAGCAATATCTTTGACATGGCCAATAGGACGCTGCATTATTTGTTCCTATCTAGCACTTCGGTATCATCTCTCATCAGTGTCCTTCCCAAGATCTTACCTTCTGTGCCTCAACAAAACTGGGATTCTTTAAGCCTCTAGAACAAATCCTGCTTCTTATATCAACAGGGCCTTTCCACATACTGTCCCTTTGGTCCGTACTGTAGTCTTCCTTCAACTGATGAGCTCCTACCCTTCATTCAACTGTTAGGCCACATGCTGCCTCCCCAAGAAAGCCCACCCTCCCTGTTCTCCCAGACCTCACAGATTTCTTAGTAATTTACCAAAGAGGCCCAAAATCCTTTCTTTTACAACACCTTTCTCCATTTGTAATGATGTTTTCATTATTGTGGTCAATTGACTAGTTTCTGTTGCCTTATTTAAACTGGAAGTTCCACAAGAGCTGGGGAAATGTCTTCTTTTGCTAACTAGCGCCTTGCACCTTGCCTGGCCTATAACTGGTACACTATGAAGGTTTACTCAGTGAAGGCAAATACTTTATTAAGAAATTAATTATAACTAAACATATGATTATGTTGTGACATTTCTATACGTCACTGCAAGTAAAGCAACAATTTGAGCACATTTATGGTATTGTCTGTCTTTTCTATTACTTTCCCTTCAGTAGAGTATAGTCTACTATAGGTGTGCAGTTTTTAAAAATTGGGTTGTTCATCACCTTAGGGAAGACAGTAATGAAAGTATTCATTTAGAACAAGCTGTGACAGAAAACCAAACACTGCATGTTCTCACTCATAAGAACATTGAAAACACATGGACACAGAGAGGGGAACACACACATGGGCCTGTTGAGGGGTGGGAGGTGAGGGGAGGGAACTTAGAGGACGGGTCAATAGGTGCAGCAAACCACCATGGGACATGTATACCTATGTAACAAACCTGCACGTTCTGCATATGTATCCCAGTTTTGTTTTAGAAGAAGTAAAGAAAAAAAAGAATACAAGCCGTAAACAGACAGAATCCTAACTTCTATGTTTATGAAGTTAAAAGTTTAGAAGTTTATCATTTGTTACTGTCATCAGGTAGCAAGACACTTTTAATAGGTGTTTCAGGACCTAAGAGAAAATGAACAAATAGAGTCAACCATAAAATTAAATGGCTTGATTCTTTACTCTGCCAAGTGTCTGAGGGGAAATTATTTAATTCAGCCAGTGAGTCAACAAGTCAGTCTAATTCTCTAAATCTGGTTATTTTCCTTAGCAAAATGTATTTGTTCTCTTCACCACAAAAGCATATTTGCAGAAGGCGTTGACTATGAAATTCTCTTTGCCACAGTTATTGAAAAAGAATATAAAGAGTCACATAATAATTAGACAATTGATGTTCTCAAAACAAGATTAAGATTCTCATTCCCACTCAAAGTAATTCTTTGTCAACTGAGCTATGAAAACTCTCTCCACCCAAAAGGGAACCAAATTTAAGCACTTAAACGTCTCTAATATAAATCCTGAAAACTTATGACCCTTTTAGTCATTCAGTGGTAGCGTCTTTCTTAAAATATTTGGAATTATTAAATATTATTTTACCTATTTCAGAATTGTAAGCCCCAACTGTTTTTCCAAGTCTACATATTTATCAAATTAAAAATATTTTTTAAAAGTTAATGAAAACAACTAAGTATTTTTCTTAGTATATATTCCAAGTAAATCACTACGCTCTGTAACAATATCCTCTTGTAGTTTACAACATGCATTGCTTAATTTGATCCACAGAATAATCCTATGAAAAAAGTATTTTTATCCTCCCCTGCTATTCCCAAATGGCAAAACGGAGTGTTCCCCTCATTATCAAATTGTAAGTAGTGAAGCTTGTAATTCATTAATGTCTTTAGATTCCAAGTCCCATAATGGTTTGCTCTACACCACTCTGAAGAGAAGGGCTATCAATATTTTTAAATCATTGGGAGAATAAGCCAGAACAAATTGTCAAAGTTTCTAGTAACCCCAAACTTCAATAAGAGAAGTCTGAGGGGGGTGATAGTGATTATCAAATTTCTGCAGGGTTACTAAGATCTGTTCTCATCCCTCCTAACTCCAGAATAAAAAGAAATGGACTCACATAAAGACAAGATCTGTTCATTTATTGAACTCCCAATATATACCAAGCACTGTCCAAGGTGCCGAAAATACAAAGATTGCTAAAACATGATCCCTGTACCCTAGGGCTTCATGGTCTTTTGGAGATGAACACATAAACAGGTAGTCATGAGTCAATGTGGCAAATGCAGTGAAAGATGTGCAGAAGGGCTTTTGGAACACAGAGAAAGCCATCTACATTGGCCTACAGTATGTCAGAGAAGTATCCTTACTGAAGATATCCCCAAAGGCCAACTGGACATCATGATGCTTTTGGGTTACAAGTTCTGTGAGAATAAGATGACTAGTTTTACTTATTTTTGTATTCCCCAGCACCTAATACATGGCTAATGCTCAGCACATTATTCTATTTAATCAAACTGAACTGCCAGATCAGAGATTCTGAGGAGGCTCATGAAATGCTTGTCCTCTTTCTTGGAAACAAATATGGCCCTTAGGCCATGTGTGAGGCCATTCTTGCATTGCTGTAAACAAATACCTGAGACTGATTAATTTATAAATAAACAGGTTTAATTGGCTCCTGGTTCTGCAGGCTGTACTGGAAGCATAGCAGCACCTGCTTCTGGTGGGACTTTAAGAAGCTTACAATCATGGCAGAACACAAAGGGGGAGCAGGTATATAACATGGCAAGAATGGAGCAAGAGAGAAGAAGGATGTGCCAAATACATTCAAGCAGCCAGATCTCATGAGGAACTCACTCACTGTCTGAAGGACAGCACCAAAGAGATGACACTAAACTCTTCATGAGAAATCTCCCAGGCCCCACCTCTAATACTGGGGATTGCAATTCAACATGAGATTTGGGTGGGGACAAATATACAAATGATATTATTCTGCCCATGGTCTCTTCCAAATCTCATGTCCTTCTTATATTTCAAAATACAATCATGCCTTCTCAATAGTCCCCCAAAGTCTTAAATCATTCCAGCATTAACTCAAAACTCCAAAGTATCATCTGAGACAAGGCAAGTCCCATTCACCTATAAGCCTGTAAAATAAAAAATAAATTATTTACTTCCAAGATACAATGGGGGTATAGGTATTGGGTGAACATTCTCATTCCTAAAGGGATAAATTGTCTAAAAACGGGGCTACAGGCCCCATGCAAGTTTGAAACCCAGTAGGGCAGTCATTAAATCTTAAAGCTCCAAAATAATCTCTTTTAACTACATATCCCACATCCAGGGCACACTGATGCAAGTGGTAGGCTCCCAAGGCTTTGGGCAGCTCTATTCCTGTGGCTTTGCAGGGTGCAGTCCCTGAGGCTGCTCTCACAGGTTATTGAGTGCCTACAGCTTTTCCAGGCACAGGGTGCAAGATGCCAGTGGATCTACCATTCTGGGGTCTGAAGGATGTTGGTCCCCTTCCCACAGCTCCACTAGGCAGTGTCCCAATGGAGACTCTGTGTGGGGCCTCCAACCCCACATTTCCTCTTGGCACTGTTCTAGTAGAGGTTCTCTGTGAAGGCTCCGCCCCTGCAGCAGCCTTCTGCCTGGGCACCCAGGCTTTTTTTATAATTCCTTTACAATCTAGGCAGAGGGTGACAAGCCTCATTTACTCTTGCACTCTGTACACCCACAGGCTTAACACTACATGGAAGCTGCCAAGGCTTACAGTGGCTTGCACTCTCCAAAGTGATGGCCCAAGCAGTACATGGGGCTCTTTGAGCCAATGTTGGAGACAGAGTGGTCAGGATGTGGAGAGCAGTGTCCTGAGGCTGCATAGGGCAGCAGGGCCCTGGGCCTGGCCCACGAAACCATTCAATCCTCCTAGGCCTCAGGGCTTGTGATGGGAGGGTCTGTCTCTTAGATATTTGGAATGCCTTTGAGACCTTTTTCCCAGTGTCTCAGTTGTTAGCACTTGGCTCCATTTTATTTATGCCAATATTTCTAGCAAGTGGTTTCTGAACAGCCTGATTGAATTCCTCTCCTGAAAAAGCCTTTTCTTTCTCTGCCACATGGCCAGGCTGCAATTTTCCAAACTTTTATGCTCTGATTCCTGTTTAAATATAAATTCCAAGTTTAGATCATTTCTTTGCTCCTGCATTGAGCATAGTCTGTTAAAAGCAGCCGGGCAGAGCGCGAGCAACACAGAAGACCGGTGATTTCTGCATTCTCAACTGAGGTACTGGGTTCATCTCACTGGGGAGTGCCGGACGATCAGTGCTGGTCAGCTGCTGCAGCCCGACCAGCGAGAGCTGAAGCAGGGCGAGGCATTGCCTCACCTGGGAAGCGCAAGGGGGAAGGGAATCCCTTTTCCTAGCCAGGGGAACTGAGACACACAACACCTGGAAAATCGGGTAACTCTCACCCCAATACTGCGCTTTAAGCAAACAGGTACACCAGGAGATCATATCCCACACCTGGCTGGGAGGGTCCCACACCCACAGAGCCTCCCTTATTGCTAGCACAGCAGTCTGTGATCTACCGGCAAGGCAACAGTGAGGCTGGGGGAGGGGCGCCCGCCATTGCTGAGGCTTAAGTAGGTAAACAAAGCTGCTGGGAAGCTCGAACTGGGTGGAGCTCACAGCAGCTCAAGGAAACCTGCCTGTCTCTGTAGACTCCACCTCTGGGGACAGGGCACAGCTAAACAACAACAACCAAAAAAAAAAAAAAAAAAAAAGCAGCAGAAACCTCTGCAGATGCAAACAACTCTGTCTGACAGCTTTGAAGAGAGCAGTGGATCTCCCAACACGGAGGTTGAGATCTGAGAAGGGACAGACTCCCTGCTCAAGTGGGTCCCTGACCCCTGAGTAGCCTAACTGGGAGACATCCCCCACTAGGGGCAGTCTGACACCCCACGCCTCACAGGGTCGAGTACACCCCTGAGAGGAAGTTTCCAAAGCAAGAATCAGACAGGTACACTCGCTGTTCAGCAATATTCTATCTTCTGCAGCCTCTGCTGCTGATACCCAGGCAAACAGGGTCTGGAGTGGACCTCAAGCAATCTCCAACAGACCTACAGCTGAGGGTCCTGACTGTTAGAAGGAAAACTATCAAACAGGAAGGACACCTACACCAAAACCCCATCAGTACATCACCATCATCAAAGACCAGAGGCAGATAAAACCACAAAGATGGGGAAAAAGCAGTGCAGAAAAGCTGGAAATTCAAAAAATAAGAGCGCATCTCCCCTGGCAAAGGAGCGCAGCTCGTCGCCAGCAACGGATCAAAGCTGGACGGAGAATGACTTTGACGAGATGAGAGAAGAAGGCTTCAGTCCATCAAATTTCTCAGAGCTAAAGGAGGAATTACGTACCCAGCGCAAAGAAACTAAAAATCTTGAAAAAAAAAGTGGAAGAATTGATGGCTAGAGTAATTAATGCAGAGAAGGTCCTAAACGAAATGAAAGAGATAAAAACCATGACACGAGAAATACGTGACAAATGCACAAGCTTCAGTAACCGACTCGATCAACTGGAAGAAAGAGTATCAGCGATTGAGGATCAAATGAATGAAATGAAGCGAGAAGAGAAACCAAAAGAAAAAAGAAGAAAAAGAAATGAACAAAGCCTGCAAGAAGTATGGGATTATGTAAAAAGACCAAATCTACGTCTGATTGGGGTGCCTGAAAGTGAGGGGGAAAATGGAACCAACTTGGAAAACACTCTTCAGGATATCATCCAGGAGAACTTCCCCAACCTAGTAGGGCAGGCCAACATTCAAATCCAGGAAATACAGAGAACGCCACAAAGATACTCCTCGAGAAGAGCAACTCCAAGACACATAATTGCCAGATTCACCAAAGTTGAAATGAAGGAAAAAATCTTAAGGGCAGCCAGAGAGAAAGGTCGGGTTACCCACAAAGGGAAGCCCATCAGACTAACAGCAGATCTCTCAGCAGAAACTCTACAAGCCAGAAGAGAGTGGGGGCCAATATTCAACATTCTTAAAGAAAAGAATTTTCAACCCAGAATTTCATATCCAGCCAAACTAAGTTTCATAAGTGAAGGAGAAATAAAATCCTTTGCAGATAAGCAAATGCTTAGAGATTTTGTCACCACTAGGCCTGCCTTACAAGAGACCCTGAAGGAAGCACTAAACATGGAAAGGAACAACCGGTACCAGCCATTGCAAAAACATGCCAAAATGTAAAGACCATTTAGGCTAGGAAGAAACTGCATCAACTAACGAGCAAAATAACCAGTTAATATCATAATGGCAGGATCAAGTTCACACATAACAATGTTAACCTTAAATGTAAATGGACTAAATGCTCCAATTAAAAGACACAGACTGGCAAACTGGATAAAGAGTCAAGACCCATCAGTTTGCTGTATTCAGGAGACCCATCTCACACGCAGAGACATACATAGGCTTAAAATAAAGGGATGGAGGAAGATTTACCAAGCAAATGGAGAACAAAAAAAAGCAGAGGTTGCAATACTAGTCTCTGATAAAACAGACTTTAAACCATCAAAGATCAAAAGAGACAAAGAAGGCCATTACATAATGGTAAAGGGATCAATTCAACAGGAAGAGCTAACTATCCTAAATATATATGCACCCAATACAGGAGCACCCAGATTCATCAAGCAAGTCCTTAGAGACTTACAAAGAGACTTAGACTCCCATACAATAATAATGGGAGACTTCAACACTCCACTGTCAACATTAGACAGATCAACGAGACAGAAAGTTAACAAGGATATCCAGGAATTGAACTCAGCTCTGCAGCAAGCAGACCTAATAGACATCTATAGAACTCTCCACCCCAAATCAACAGAATATACATTCTTCTCAGCACCACATCGTACTTACTCCAAAATTGACCATGTAATTGGAAGTAAAGCACTCCTCAGCAAATGTACAAGAACAGAAATTATAACAAACTGTCTCTCAGACCACAGTGCAATCAAACTAGAACTCAGGACTAAGAAACTCAATCAAAACCACTCAACTACATGGAAACTGAGCAACCTGCTCCTGAATGACTACTGGGTACATAACGAAATGAAGGCAGAAATAAAGACGTTCTTTGAAACCAATGAGAACAAAGATACAACATACCAGAATCTCTGGGACACATTTAAAGCAGTGTGTAGAGGGAAATTTATAGCCCTAAATGCCCACAAGAGAAAGCAGGAAAGATCTAAAATTGACATTCTAACATCGCAATTAAAAGAACTAGAGAAGCAAGAGCAAACACATTCGAAAGCTAGCAGAAGGCAAGAAATAACTAAGATCAGAGCAGAACTGAAGGAGATAGAGACACAAAAAACCCTCCAAAAAATCAATGAATCCAGGAGTTGGTTTTTTGACAAGATCAACAAAATTGACAGACCACTAGCCAGACTAATGAAGAAGAAAAGAGAGAAGAATCAAATCGACACAATTAAAAATGATAAAGGGGATATCACCACCGACCCCACAGAAATACAAACTACCATCAGAGAATACTATAAACACCTCTACGCAAATAAACTGGAAAATCTAGAAGAAATGGATAATTTCCTGGACACTTACACTCTTCCAAGACTAAACCAGGAAGAAGTTGAATCCCTGAATAGACCAATAGCAGGCTCTGAAATTGAGGCAATAATTAATAGCCTACCAACCAAAAAAAGTCCAGGACCAGATGGATTCACAGCTGAATTCTACCAGAGGTACAAGGAGGAGTTGGTACCATTCCTTCTGAAACTATTCCAATCAATAGAAAAAGAGGGAATCCTCCCTAACTCATTTTATGAGGCCAACATCATCCTGATACCAAAGCCTGGCAGAGACACAACAAAAAAAGAGAATTTTAGACCAATATCCCTGATGAACATCCATGCAAAAATCCTCAATAAAATACTGGCAAACCGGATTCAGCAACACATCAAAAAGCTTATCCACCATGATCAAGTGGGCTTCATCCCTGGGATGCAAGGCTGGTTCAACATTCGCAAATCAAACATAATCCAGCATATAAACAGAACCAAAGACAAGAACCACATGATTATCTCAATAGATGCAGAAAAGGCTTTTGACAAAATTCAACAGCCCTTCATGCTAAAAAACGCTCAATAAATTCGGTATTGATGGAACGTACCTCAAAATAATAAGAGCTATTTATGACAAACCCACAGCCAATATCATACTGAATGGGCAAAAACTGGAAAAATTCCCTTTGAAAACTGGCACAAGACAGGGATGCCCTCTCTCACCACTCCTATTCAACATAGTGTTGGAAGTTCTGGCTAGGGCAATTAGGCAAGAGAAAGAAATCAAGGGTATTCAGTTAGGAAAAGAAGAAGTCAAATTGTCCCTGTTTGCAGACGACATGATTGTATATTTAGAAAACCCCATTGTCTCAGCCCAAAATCTCCTTAAGCTGATAAGCAACTTCAGCAAAGTCTCAGGATACAAAATTAATGTGCAAAAATCACAAGCATTCTTATACACCAGTAACAGACAAACAGAGAGCCAAATCAGGAATGAACTTCCATTCACAATTGCTTCAAAGAGAATAAAATACCTAGGAATCCAACTTACAAGGGATGTAAAGGACCTCTTCAAGGAGAACTACAAACCACTGCTCAGTGAAATAAAAGAGGACACAAACAAATGGAAGAACATACCATGCTCATGGATAGGAAGAATCAATATCGTGAAAATGGCCATACTGCCCAAGGTAATTTATAGATTCAATGCCATCCCCATCAAGCTACCAATGACTTTCTTCACAGAATTGGAAAAAACTGCTTTAAAGTTCATATGGAACCAAAAAGAGCCCGCATCTCCAAGACAATCCTAAGTCAAAAGAACAAAGCTGGAGGCATCACGCTACCTGACTTCAAACTATACTACAAGGCTACAGTAACCAAAACAGCATGGTACTGGTACCAAAACAGAGATATAGACCAATGGAACAGAACAGAGTCCTCAGAAATAATACCACACATCTACAGCCATCTGATCTTTGACAAACCTGAGAGAAACAAGAAATGGGGAAAGGATTCCGTATTTAATAAATGGTGCTGGGAAAATTGGCTAGCCATAAGTAGAAAGCTGAAACTGGATCCTTTCCTTACTCCATATACGAAAATTAATTCAAGATGGATTAGAGACTTAAATGTTAGACCTAATACCATAAAAATCCTAGAGGAAAACCTAGGTATTACCATTCAGGACATAGGCATGGGCAAAGACTTCATGTCTAAAACACCAAAAGCAACAGCAGCAAAAGCCAAAATTGACAAATGGGATCTAATTAAACTAAAGAGCTTCTGCACAGCAAAAGAAACTACCATCAGAGTGAACAGGCAACCTACAGAATGGGAGAAAATTTTTGCAATCTACTCATCTGACAAAGGGCTAATATCCAGAACCTACAAAGAACTCAAACAAATTTACAAGAAAAAAACAAACAACCCCATCAAAAAGTGGGCAAAGGATATGAACAGACATTTCTCAAAAGAAGACATTCATACAGCCAACAGACACATGAAAAAATGCTCCTCATCACTGGCCATCAGAGAAATGCAAATCAAAACCACAATGAGATCCCATCTCACACCAGTTAGAATGGCGATCATTAAAAAGTCAGGAAACAACAGGTGTTGGAGAGGATGTGGAGAAATAGGAACACTTTTACACTGTTGGTGGGATTGTAAACTAGTTCAACCATTATGGAAAACAGTATGGCGATTCCTCAAGGATCTAGAACTAGATATACCATATGACCCAGCCATCCCATTACTGGGTATATACCCAAAGGATTATAAATTATGCTGCTATAAAGACACATGCACACGTATGTTTATTGCAGCACTATTCACAATAGCAAAGACTTGGAATCAACCCAAATGTCCATCAGTGACAGATTGGATTAAGAAAATGTGGCACATATACACCATGGAATACTATGCAGCCATCAAAAAGGATGAGTTTGTGTCCTTTGTAGGGACATGGATGCAGCTGGAAACCATCATTCTTAGCAAACTATCACAAGAACAGAAAACCAAACACCACATGTTCTCACTCATAGGTGGGAACTGAACAATGAGATCACTTGGACTCAGGAAGGGGAACATCACACACCGGGGCCTGTCATGGGGAGGGGGAAGGGGGAAGGGATTGCATTGGGAGTTATACCTGATGTAAATGACGAGTTGATGGGTGCAGCACACCAACATGGCACAAGTATACATATGTAACAAACCTGCACGTTATGCACATGTACCCTACAACTTAAAGTATAATAATAATAAATAAATTAAAAAAAAAAAAAAGCAGCCAGGCACTGTATTGAACGCTTTGCTGCTTAGAAATTTCTTCCACCAGATACTCTAAATCATCACTCTCAAATTCAAACTTCCACAAATCCCTAGATCATGAACAGAATGCAGCCAAGCTCTTTGCTAAGGCATAACATGTGTGACCTTTGCCCCAGTTTCCAATAAGTTCCTCATTTTCATCTGAGACTTCATCATCAGCCTGGACTTCACTGTCCATGTCACTATAAGCATTTTGGTCATAACCATTCTTATCTATAAGAAGTTGCAAACATTCCCTCATCTTCCTGTCTTCTTCTGAGTCCTTCAAACTCTTCCAAACTCTGCTTGGTACCCAGTTCCAAAGTTGCTTCCATATTTTTAGGTATCTTTATAGCAGTGCTCCATTCCCCAGTACCAACTTTCTGTGTTAGGCTGTTATTGCATTGCTATAAAGACACTCCTGAGACTAGGTAACTTATAAGCAAAGAGGTTTAATTGTCTCATGATTCTGTAGGCTGTACAGGAAGCACAGTGCTGGTATCTGCTCCTTGGGAGGCCTCAGGAAGCTTACAATCATGGAGGAAAGCAAAGGGGAGCCGGCAGCATATCACATGATGAGAATGGAGCAAGGTGGTGGGGGTGGAATGTGCCCCATACGTTTAAACAGCCAGATCTCATGAGAACTCACTCACTGTTGCAAGAACAGCACCAAGAAGATGGCACTAAATTATTCATGAGAAATCCACCCCCATGATCTAATAACCTCCCTCAAAGCCCATCTCCAATATACTAGGAATTGCAGTTCAGTGAGATTTGGAAAGGGACAAATATACAAACTATAGCAGGTCACATGATGAATGTCTTTTCAGTTCCTCAGTTAACCTGATTTTTCCTATCATGAAATATTTTCAAATCTGTGAAATTTCCTTCTATTAGAACTCTGGGCAACAAATTTAATCTTTTTTTTTTTTAACAGTAGTTCTATCTGAGAGAGAAACACTCAAGGTTTCCTCCAGCCCAATGATCTTTGACTCTTGCCCTGGATTTTTCTTACTTAAAAGAAAAAATGGTTTTGTATGCTAATTAGTGTCTATTGCCTTAAATGGCCTCATATATTATCATTCTATTTGATAAAGCCATAAATTGAATAGTCTCTCATTTATTCAGTTATCAAGTTCTATTAATTCTACGTCAAAACTGACTCTTGAATCTCTCCTTTCTTCTTATTTTTTTAAAATTGTATACTGCCTTGTCATCCTCTCTTGCCTAGACTTTTGCATTAACATTCAAATCCCATGTTTATAAAGCTTCCAAAGTTATCTGGAGACTATTTTTCAAAAACCTTTGATGGCTCTCCATCACTAATGGGATAAATTCAACACCCTTTACCTTTATGTCCTGAAAAATGAATTGGGTTGAAGTGAATTACTTTGCGTTATTTGTAAACAGAATGGTCACAGCCCATGATTAGTGAGTTATTTTAATAAGTTGAAGTCAATCTTTAAAACACTGGCTTGTGATATACTAATTTATTATCCTACCAAATATATTTACAAAACAGGGCTACAAAGCAGAGTCACAAAATTGCTATGCCTAGATGCTGAAAAGACTGCCTCTTTGACAAAAATATTGCTCTCTTGGAGCATGTGGAAGCTAAGAAAATAACTTTTTCCACTGATGGAAGGCCCCTGCTATCCTCTCTGATGATGACTGGGAAATATTTATTTTACCAGAATTGGGATTATAACCATTTTAATGCATCGACTGAGGTTCAGGAGTCAGCCCCTCAAATTCTGTTGTCAAGTCTCCTGTCAATTCAGTTCTGCATTTAGACTCTCTCCAGGGTCTGCTGGAACTTTAACTGCTGAAAACTGTAAAGATTTTGCCTCCTTCAAAAATATTATAGAGAGCTTGCTGTGTTGACTTAACTTGTGCGTGTGTGTGTGTGTGTGTGCATGTGTGTGTGTGTGTGTATCTTGTTCTTCATACTCTACTAACACACCACTACCTCCAACAATAGGGGAGACATTTTTGAATTGAGGTCTTAGCAATTGTGGCACATCATACTGAATCATTCACCTTCTCCTGCCCAGCCTGCTTTACCTTTAGATACTAAAGAGAATGTTTTAATGAGAAGGAGAAAATTACGTGCAGTCAGAAAAAAAAAACTGATTGAATTCAAGCATCTCATTTTTGAAGCTGATGTGTGTCTGGCACAACAGCTGGAGCTTAATTCAGAGGGAATACCATAGTAGCTTTTGGTCTTGAAAAGTGAGTTACCAATGTTTTCTTCTAAAAAATATCTGCCACTTCCTTTTATTTCTATGCCTTGACTCCTGTTTCTTTACTGTACCAAGGTAATAGAAAAAAAACTAGTGAAAGGTACAATCTGTTAATATAGCTCTGGTAAGTGTAAAAATGAGTGGGATATCTGTCTGCTATGCTTGGAATGTCTGAGAAGCACCCCTGGCTGGATGATTGACATTTGGGTTTAAATCCTGATTTCTTCAAGACTTACTGTAAAGTTGATTCACGTATGGGATAAAGGGGTTGTCCTGGTTGATTTAAGAATATGTATGTGTGAGGCGGGGGGAGAAGTGTCTTTTTGTCTCTAACATTCCCTGACTCTGTGATCCATATCCATAATTCTAATAAAGATCTCTCTGTGTGTAATTAAGGGGTTTCCTGGCCTCTTGCAGAAGTATGTAGAACAGAGAGGACAAAAGAAAGAGGAGGAAATATAGAAATGCAACTTGGGCCAATAATACTACCCCCTAAGCCTCTCATCTGTTTCTCTATGGGTGGCTCCAATCATGCTTCCTCCATGACTCAGTACAATTTCAGGCCTAGGTCTGACTCTGTACTTCTAAAAGAAACAACCTGCAGCTTTAGTTTAGAGGTAGGGGAAGAATGAGCATAATGGTGGTAAGAGGAGGTAGATACTTGTGTCAGATGATAGATAGCTCAAACTAGAGCACATGATTGTCATGTAAGGTAAAGCAGAGCTTGAGGTGGTCATGGATGGAAAACATGCCTGTGCTGACAATAATAAATACCATGTACTGAATACTTACTATGTGCTAGGGACTACTCTAGATGCTTTATATGTGTTGACTGATTGACTTTTTCAATAACTCTGTGAGTTAAGTATTACCAACCACATAGTACATATGATGAAACTGAGACTAACAGAGATTAAATATCTTGCCTAAGGCCTCATAACTAGTAAGCAATAAAAACAGGATTCGAACTATGATCTGGCTATATTCTTAACCATTCTACTTCAGTGGTCTTACATAGCCATAATCTGATTTTTCTCTTTATTCAAACTTTTGAGAGTAACAGATGTTGTTTGAAACAAATGGGGTTTGAAAATAATCTATTTGAGGCTGGGTGTGGTGGCTCATGCCTGTAATCCCAGCACTTTGGGAGGCTGAGGCGTACGGATCACCTGAGGTCAGGAGTTCAAAAATAATCCATTAGCACCTTTTTAAAAAAATCTTTTAAGACCTTTTTTTTAAAATTATACTTAAATTCTGGGATACATGTGCAGAATGTATAGGTTTGTTACATAAGTATGCATGTGCGATGGTGATTTGCTGCACCCATCAACCCGTCATCTACATTAGCTATTTCTCCTAAAGCTATCCCTCCCCCTCTCCCCCATCCCCTGACAGGCCCTGGTGTGTGATATTCCCCTCCCTGTGCCCATGTGTTCTCATTGTTAAACTCCCACTTATGAGTGAGAACATGTGGTGTTTGGTTTTTTGTTCCTGCATTAATTTGCTGAGAATGATGGTTTCCAGCTTCATCCATGTCCCTGCAAAGGACATTAACTCATTCTTTTTGATGGCTGCATAGTATTCCATGGGGTATATGTGCCATATTTTCTTTATCCAGTCTAACGTTGATGGGCATTTGGGTTGGTTCCAAGACTTTACTATCGTGAATTTTACTGCAATAAGTATACGGGTGCATGTGTCTTTGTAGTAGAATGATTTATAATCCTTTGGGTATATCCCCAGTAATGGGATTGCTGGGTCAAATGGTATTTCTGGTTCTAGATCCTTGAGGAAGCGTCACACTGTCTTCCACAATGGTTGAACTAATTTACAGTCCCACCAACAGTGTAAAAGTGTTCCTATTTCTCCACATCCTCTCCAGCATCCAGCATCTGTTGTTTCCTGCCTTTTTTTTTTTTTTTTTTGAACAGAGTCTCACTCTGTCGCCCTGGCTGGAGTGCAGTGGTGTGATCTCAGCTCACTGCAACCTCCGCCTCCTGGGTTCAAGCAATTCTCTGCCTCAGCCTCCCAAGTAGCCAGGATTACAGGCACCCGCCACCAAGCCTGGCTAATTTTTGTACTTTTAGTAGAGATGGGGTTTCACCATCTTGGCCAGGCTGGTTCTCTTGAACTCCTGACCTCTTGATCCACCTGCCTCGACCTCCCAAAGTGGTTTCCTGACTTTTTAATGATTGCCATTCTAACTGGCGTGTGATGGTATCTCACTGTGGCTTTGATTTGCATTTCTCTAATGACCAGTGATGATGAGCTTTTTTTCATATGTTTGTTGGCCACATAAATGATTCTTTTGAAAAGCGTCTGTTCATATCCTTCTCCCACTTTTTGATGGGGTTTGTTTTTTTCTTGTAAATTTATTGAAGTCCCTTGCAGATTCTGGATATTAGCCCTTTGTCAGATGGATAGATTGCAAAAATTTTCTCCCATTTTGTAGATTGCCTGCTCACTCTGATGATAGTTTCTTTTGCTGTGGAGAAGCTCTTTAGTTTAATTAGATCCCATTAGTCAATTTTGACTTTTGTTGCCATTGCTTTTGGTGTTTTAGTCATGAAGTCTTTGCCCATGCCTATGTCCTGAATGGTATTGCCTATGTTTTCTTCTAGGGTTTTTATGGTTTCAGGTCTTACATTTAAATCTTCAATCCATCTTGAGTTGATTTTTGTATAAGGTGTAAGGAAGGGGTCCAGTTTCAGTTTTCTGCCTGTGGCTAGCCAGATTTCCCAACACCATTTATTAAATAGGGAATCCTTTCCCCGTTTCTTGTTTTTGTCAGGTTTGTCAAAGATCAGATGGTTGCAGATGTGTGGTGTTATTTCTGAGGTATCTGTTCTGTTCTATTGGTCTATATATCTGTTTTGGTACCAATACCATGCTATTTGGTTACTGTAGCCTTTTAGTATAGTTTGAAGTCAAGTAGCATGATGCCTCCAGCTTTGTTCTTTTTGTTTAGGATTGTCTTGGCTATACGGGCTCTTTTTTGGTTCCACATGAAATTTAAAGTAGTTTTTTTCTAATTCTGTGAAGAAAGTCAATGGTAGCTTGATGAGAATAGCATTGAATCTATAAATTACTTGGGGCAGTATGGCCATTTTGACAATATTGATTCTTCCTATCCATGAGCATGTAATGTTTTTCTATTTGTTTATGTCCTCTCTTATTTCCTTGAGCAGTGGTTTGTAGCTCTCCTTGAAGAGGTCCTTCACATCCCTTGTAAGTTGTATTCCTAGGTATTTCATTCTCTTTGTAGCAATTGTGAATGGGAGTTTGCTCATGATTTGGCTCTCTATCATTTGTGTATAGGAATGCCTGTGATTTTTGCACATTGATTTTGTATCTTGAGACTTTGCTGAAGTTGCTTATCAGTTTAAGGAGAATTTGGGCTGAGATGATGGGGTTTTCTAAATATACAATCATGTCATCTGCAAACAGAGATAATTTGACTTCCTCTCTTCCTATTTGAATATCCTTCATTTCTTTCTCTTGCCTGATTGCCCTGGCCACAACTTCCAATTCTACGTTGAATAGAGTAGTGAGAGAGGGCATCCTTGTCTTGTGCCAGTTTTCAAAGGGCATGCTTCCAGCTTTTGTTCATTCAGCATGATATTGGCTGTGGGTTTGTCATAAATGACTCTTATTATTTTGAGATATGTTCCATCAATACCTAGTTCATTAAGTGTTTTTAGCATGAAGGGGTGTTGAATTTTATCGAAGGCCTTTTCTACATCTATTGAGATAATCATGTAGTTTTTGTCATTGGTTCTGTTTATGTGATGGATTACATTTATTGATTTGCATATGTTGCACCAGCCTTGCATCCCAGGGATGAAGCTGACTTGACCATGGTGGATAAGCTTTTTGGTGTGCTGCTGGATTTGGTTTACCACTATTTTATTGAGGATTTTCACATCGATTTTCATCAGTGATATTGGCCTGAAATGTTCTTTTTTTTTGTTGTGTCTCTGCCAGATTTTGGTATCAGGATGATGTTGGCCTTATAAAATGAGTTGGGGAGGAGTCCCTGTTTTTCTATTGTTTGGCATAGTTTCAGAAGGAATGGTACCAACTCCTCTTTGTACCTCTGGTAGCATTCGGCTGTGAATTTATCTGGTCTTGGGCATTTTTCGGTTGATAGACTATTAATTACTGCCTCAATTTCAGAACTTGTTATTGTTCTATTCAGGGATTTTACTTCTTCCTGATTTAGTCTTGGTAGGGTGTATGTGTCCAGGAATTTATCTATTTCTTCTAGATTTCCTGTTCTATTTGCATAGAGGTGTTTATAGTGTTCTCTCTTGGTAGTTTGTACTTCTATGGGATCGGTGGTGATTTTCCCTTTATCAGTTTTATTGTGTCTATTTGAGTCTTCTCTCTTTTCTTCATTAGTCTGGCTAGTGGGCTATCTATTTTGTTAATCTTTTCAAAAAATCAGCTCCTGGATTCATTGATTTTTTTGAAGGGTTTTTCATGTCTATCTTCTTCAGTTCTGCTCTGATCTTAGCTACTTCTTGTCTTCTGCTGGCTTTGAATTTGTTTGCTCTTGCATCTTTAGTTTTTTTAGCTGTGATGTTAGGGTGTCGATTTTAGATCTTTACTACTTTCTCCTGTGGGCATTTAGTGCTACAAATTTCCCTCTAAACACTGTTTTAGCTGTGCCCCAGAGTTTCTAGTACATTGTGCCTTTGTTCTCATTGGTTTAAAAGAACTTATTTATTTCTGCCTTAATTTCATTATTTACCCAGTAGTCATTCAGGAGCAGGTTGTTCAGTTTCCACGTAGTTGTGCGTTTTTCAATGAGTTTCAAAATCCTGAGTTCTAATTTGATTGCACTGTGGTCTGAGAGACAGTCATGATTTCCATTCTTTTGCATTTGCCAAGGAGTGCTTTACTTCCAATTATGTGGTTAATTTAAAAATAAGTGCTATGTTTTGCTGAGAAGAATGTATATTCTGTTGATTTGGGGTGGAGAGTTCTGTAGATGTCTATTAGGTCTGCTTGGTCCAGAGCCGAGTTCAAGTTCTGAATATCTTTGTTAATTTTCTGTCTCATTGATCTGTCTAATATTGACAGTGGGGTGTTAAAATCTCCCATTATTATTGTGTGGGAGTCTAAGTCTCTTTGTAGGTTTCTAAGAACTTGCTTTATGAATCTGGATGCTCCTGTATTGGGTGCATATATATTTAGGATAGTTAGCTCTTCTTGTTGCATTGATCCCTTTACCATTATGTAATGCCCCTCTTTGTCATTTTTTTATCTTTGTTGGTTTAAAATCTGTTTTATCAGAGACTAGGATTGCAACCCCTACCTTTTTATGCTTTCCATTTTCTTGGTAATATTCCTCCATCCCTTTATTTTGAGCCTATGTGTGTCTTTGCACGTGAGATGGGTCTCCTGAATACACCACACCGATGGGTCTTGACTCTTTATCCAATTTGCCAGTCTTTGCCTTTTAATTGGGGCATTTAGCCCATTTACACTTAAGGTTAATATTGTTATGTGTGAATTATATCCTGTCATTATGATGCTAGTTGGTTACTCTGCCCATTAATTGACGTAGTTTCTTTATAGTGTCAATGGTCTTTACATTTTCGTTTGATTTTGCAATGGTTGGCACCAGTTTTTCCTTTCCATATTTAGTGCTTCCTTCAGGAGCTCTTGTAAGGTAGGCCTGGTGGTGACAAAATCCCTCAGGATTTGTTTGTCTGTAAAGGATTTTATTTCTCCTTTGCTTATGAAGCTTAGTTTGGCTGGATATTAAATTCTGGGTTGAAAATTCTTTTCTTTAAGAATGTTGAATATTGGCTCCCATTCTCTTCTGGCTCGTAGGGTTTCTGCAGAGAGATCTGCTGTTAGTCTGATGGGCTTCCCTTTGTGGGTAACCCAACCTTTCTCTCTGGCTGCCCTTAACATTTTTTCCTTCATTTAAACCTTGGTGAATCTGATGATTTTGTGTCTTCGGGTTGCTTTTCTCGAGGAGTATCTTTGTAGTAGAACCTTTTGTTTTTTCTCACTGGAGATACAGATATGCAGTTATTGATGATAACTAAGAAACAATCTACAGAGTATGCTTGTAAGCATGGTTATGAGCAGAGACTGTGGAAGCTCCTAGGAGTGATTTGTCAAGGTCTACCACTCTCTCGGACCACAATACAATAAAAATAGAAATCAAAACTAAGAAAATTGTTCAAAACCATACAATTACATGGAAATTGAACAACCTGGTCCTGAATGACTTTTGGGTAAATAATGAAATTAAGGCAGAAATCAAGAATTTCTTTGAAACTAATGAGAACAAAGATTATAATATACCAGAATCTCTGGGACACAGCTAAGGCAGTGTTAAGAGGGAAATTTATAGCATTAGCACCCACATCCAAAAGTTAGAAAGATCTCAAATTAACAACTTAACATCGCAACTAAAAGAACTAGAGAACCAAGAGCAAACCAATGCCAAAGGTAGCAGAAGACAACAAATAACCAAAATTGCAGCTGAGCTGAAAGAGATTGAGACCCCAAAAAACATTCAAAAGATCAACACATCCAGGAGCTTTTTTGTTTTTTAAAATAATATTACAAAGTAGATAGAGTGCTAACTAGGCTAATAAAGAGGAAAAGAGAGAAGATCCAAATGAACATAAATTTTAAATGGCATATGGGGTATTACCCTTGACCCCATAGAAATAAAAATAAATATCAGAAATTACTATGAACGCCTCTATGCAAACAAACTAGAAAATCTAGAAGAAATAGATAAATTCCTGGACATTTACCCCCTCCCAAGATTGAAACAGGAAGAAACTGAATCCCTGAACAGACCAATAATGAGCTCCAACATTGAATCAGTAAAAAATAGCCTATCGACCAAAAAAAGAAAAAAGTCCAGGACCAGATAGATGGATTCACAGCCGAATTCTACCAGATGTACAAAGAAGAGCTGGCATCATTTCTACTGAAACTATTCCAAAAGCTAAGAAGGAGGGACTCCTCTCCAACTCATCCTATGAGGCCAGCATCATCCTGATACCAAAACCTGGCAGAGACATAACATAAAAAGAGAAAAATTCAGGTCAATATCCTTGATGAACATTGATGCAAAAATCCTCAGCAATACTAGCAAACTGAATCCAGCAGCATATCAAAAAACATATCCACCACGATCAAGTAGACTTTTCTCTTAGATTCCAGGTTGGTTCGACATATACAAATCAAGAAATGTGATTCATCACATAAACAGAACTAAAGACAAAAGCCACACAATTACCTCAGTAGATGTAGAAAAGGCTTTCAACAAAATTCATTATCTCCTCAAGTTAAAAACTCTCAACAAACTAGGTATTGAAGGAACATACCTCAAAATAATAAGAGCCATCTGTGACAAACCCACAGCCAAAATCATATTGAATGAGCAAAAGCTGGAAGCATTCTCTTTGAAAACCAGCACAAGAGAAGGATGGCCTCTCTCATCACTCCTGTTCGACTTAGTATTGGAAGTCCTGACTAGGGAAATTAGGCAAGAGAAATAAAGGGCATCCAAATAGGAAGAGAGGAAGTGAAACTATCCCTATTTGTAGATGACATGATCCTATATCTAGAAAACCCCATCATCTCAGCCCAAAACCTTCTTAAGCTGATAAACAACTTCGGCAAAGTCTCAGGATACAAAATCAATGTGCAAAAATCACTAATCACTAGTATTCCTATACACCAACAACAGTCAAGCCAAGAGCCAAAACAGGAACAAACTCCCATTTAAAATTGTCACAAAAAGAATAAAATACCTAGGAGTACAGCTAGCTAGGGAGGTGAAAGATCTCTCCAAAGAGAACTAAACTGCTCAAACAAATCAGAGATGACACAAACTTCCCATGCTCATGGATGGCAAGAATCAATATCATAAAATGGCCATACTACCCAAAATAATTTATCAATTCAATGATATTCCTATTAAACTACTAATGAGATTCTTCATAGAACTAGAAAAAAAAGCTATTTTAAAATTGATATGGAACCAAGAAAGAGTCCCCAAATTTCAAGGCAATCCTAAGCAAAATGAGCAAAGCTGGAGACATTACACTTCCCAGCTTGGTAATGCATTTTCTTACATTTACTCTCTCTCCTTTCCTGTCTCACTTCTTCTTTTCCTTACAAGTGAGTTCCTGGAATTTCACACCCCTAGAAGTGTTAGCATGTACCTCAGGCTCTGTTTTCTAGGCAACCCAAGCTAAAATGATAAAATATTGGTGCAATTAGTAACGTGATGAGTTGGTAGTTGAAGGACTTTGAATATTGTGCTTAGGAATTTGGATTTGGGCTTTATCCACAGGTTGCGGATAAGGAGGAGGGTATTTAGATAGAGTTCCTGGCATAATACATGGGTGAGTGAAGAAATAATCTGTACAACAAACCCCCATGACACATATTTACCTATTTAACAACCTGCACATACTGCACATGTACCACTGAACTTAAAAGTAAAAAAAAAAAAAGTTGCTTAGAAGCTTGTTACTTATGATTTTGAGATTAGAGAGAAAAAATATCCACGGTGTCCTCAAAAAAGAAATATAATGAATGATGTCTTTAACATTTATATAGTAAATACAATAACATATTTAATAACATAATTTCTTATAGCTTCTTTCTTATAAGTAGGCCAAGGGCAAGATAGCATAGAAGCAATGTACTCTATATTTGTATAATATATTTAGAAATTGGCCCACTCAAGTGGCTTCTTTAAACAGCCTACACACTGTCGAAAACATACCTAGTGGAATGACCATGCCAAAGGAAACTCATTGCACCTGGGTGGTTCAGACCAATGGCTGATGGCCACTCTATAAACAAGACATAAAAGATCTGACTCACTCTACTGGCCCTTCTTCAAAAAAGAACAGCAGTCCTGAGAGCACTGTAAGCTCAGGACTATTCTCAGCTTGTAAAGGGCTCTCTCCAGTCCTTGCACATAGTACCCTACATCTCAGAACCAGCAACAGGGTGTTGAATGTTTCTCACGATGCCATGTCTCCAACCTTTCTTCTTTTGTCACATCTTTTTCTGACCAAGCTGGCAAAGATTCTCTGTTTTTCAGGATTCATGTGATTAGACTTAGTCAACCCAGTTTATATGGTCAATTGCCCCATCTCAAAGTCAGTACCCTTAATCACATCTGCAAAATTCCTTCTGCCATGTAAGGTAAAATATTCATAGGTTCCAGGCATTAGGGTGTGGATATAATGGAAATGGGGGGCATTATTTTATGTACCCCAATGCCTGTTTTGATCAAGGTGTAGTAGTGGAGATAGTGAAAAGCAGGAGATTCCAGATATGTTTTTTAAGGTAGAAATGGTAGGATTTGTCTATTTTGCTGAGATTACAAATGAAACAGAAAATTCAAGGATGACTCTAAGTTGTTTGGCCTGAGTAATAGGAATTATTGAATTGCCGTTAATTGAGATGAGGAAGACTATATGAATAGGCTTGCAGGGTCTATATGTCAGGATAGGTTAGGTTATGCTGTAGTAGCTAACAATTATAAAAGCTCAGTGGTTTTACAAAGGACATGACAGTCATTTTTTAGATTTTTATAGATTTAGGGGGTACAAGTGCCATTGTCTTACATGAGTATATTGCATAGTGGTAAACTCTGGGCTCAACAGCCACCTATTTTATTTGGTCCTTGCCTCAAGGTTTAGTTTTAAAGGCCTTGTGATTCAAAGAATTTCTCAGTTTTATATTTGATAGTTGGTGGTAAAAACCACTTGCATCTTCCAATCCTGCAAGTCCCTGGAGTTTTGAATTCTATTTCCTCTCACTCCTGTTTCAAATTGGCAGAGCTCATCTCTTTCTTCAGGTACAGTGTCAAATACAGTCAATAGTAGCAGACATAATATTAACATTCTGTTTTGCAACATTTTAAGCCACAAAGCAACGAACTTATTAAGAACGTTATTTACCTTTCAACTTATTGCAGGCAAACTTTTCCGCACTGCATACTGTAGATCACCATACCTTCCATACTCTGGTAACATTTTTTTTTTTCTTCTCACTAACTGTTCCTGAAACCAACACCATGTGTTTTTCTATTATAGCAGAACCAACTTCTGGCACCAATTTCACTATCAGCTAGGATAGACTAGGTCATGTAGCAGCATCACACACCATAAAATTCTAATGGCTTATAACCACAAACACTTATTTCTTGCTCACACAACTCATTCGTGTCATCTTCATTCTGGAACCCACAATGATAAAATACCTACTATCTGGATTATTGTCAGTCTTGTGAGAGGGGGAAAAAGAGAGAACATGAAAACCATGTATTGACTCTTAAAGCTATGCCTAGAAATGACACATATCACTTCTGTTTATATTTCTTTTGCCCAGAATAAGGCACATAGACAACTCTATATCATCAGGATGAAGAGTATCATCCTCTACCAGATTGGATTAGTAAATACTTACAAACAATAAAATAGTCTAATACAGGAGACCAGCTCAAGTGTTTGGATTTGGATATATTATGTTTGAACTATCTCTTAGATGTCCAAGTGGAGATATAAAGTAAGAATTTGCATTTGAAAGTTTGGAGCTCAGAAGAGATAGAAACTTTAGGAATCGAGATCATATATAAAGTAGTTAAAATCAGGAGAGCGGAGTGATTATGATCATTAAAGAAATGAGTACATCTAGAGAAGAGAAGAGATCTACCATCATTTAGAAGTGAAGCAAAAAGAAAGTAAAAATTTAAAAATAAATGGGGGAGAAATTGTCAGTAAGTTAGAGGAAAAACTGGGGATGTATGATGTCCTGAAAGCCAAGCAAAGAAATTATTTCAGTGATGAGGCAGTGATCATCTTTGTCATGTTGCCAATAGGTCAAGTAAGAAAAAGACTGAAAATTGACCATTGGCTTCATTTGTGTGGATACCACTGGTGATCTTGAGACAGTTTTTGTGGGGCAGTGGGTACGGAAATCTGATTAGACTATACTTAAAGACAGAGTGAGAGAAAAAGAATTAATGACAGTTAAAAATTGGATAATAGAGGGGTAAATAGGGCCAAGAGAGGGTTTAAAAAAAAAAAAAGAAAAGAAAAGAAATGTGAATGGTATCAGCATGTTTGTGTGTTAAAAAAGATCTACTCTAAAAAGATCTTACTCTAAAAAGAGTTAGAGATGTTAGTGATGATACAGCACAGATAGAGGAGAATCGCTGGAATAAGGACTTTGAGCAAGTGAGAGAATATGGGACCCAGTTACAAGTTGAAGCTTTGGTCTTAGCTAGAATCATAGACAGTCCATTCTTAGTAACAGTAGAAAATATTGAGCATATGATACAAATGCTAGTACACAGATAAATGTATTGGTGAGAGCTTATTGAAGTTCTCTATTGATTTCTTCTATGTAATCAATGAAACAAGTATCAAAGTCATCTGAGACCAAGAGGAAGAAAGTGTTGGAAGGCTGGAAATACTGGAAAATGTATGAAATTGTCCTATGAAAGGACAGTAGAGAGAAGAAACTAGCAGAAATATAATTTAGTAACCAGATAGCATTAAGAACGCTTCTGAGGCCAATAATCATAAATTTAAAGACCAGTCAGTATGGATGTATGTTTTGCTCCAGCCACATTCAGATACAGAAGTAAAGCCATGGAATAGGTGAAAAACTGAATTTAACTATGGTTGGAGTTTTGCCATGTGAGCCAAGTTGCAATGAGCTATGCTCACCCCACTGTACTCTATCTAGCCCATATGACAGGGTGAGGCCCTGTCTCTAAATAATAATAACAACAATAAATGTAAAATGCTTGACACATACCATTTCTGAATGCCTGTTATTATTGTTGTTATTGTTATTATCCTTATCTCAAACTGAACTGGCCCTTGGCATTTCTTACTTAGAGATTGCTTTCGATAGTTTTGGAGTGAGGGGAGAGATAAGACTTACTGAGAATCAGAAAAGCCTGTGAGGTGATGAAGAGAAATGGCAATTTCTTTTCCCAGCCTTCATGTACTAATTCTTCTCTTTACCTCATACTATATTTATGACATTAAACTGACATGGTTGAAAGTCAGAAGGTACATCAGCACTGTGTTCTATAAGAAGTGATCTCTTGATAAAGTTCACGCATAAAGTGTTGACCCTGTGACAAATGTAAAAGCCTGTCTCAGCCAAAAGCCCTATCCCAGGTAGTTTGACATACTCCTTATTAGTTATTACACGTTTATCCCCAAGAGCTGATAATGCCAAGGGCTGAGAGCCTGGGACAGTTGGACATAACCTGCTCCAAGCTCAATTCCAGTTATCCTTGAAAGAGGGGTGTGGTAGGGTTGTCCCAGAGTGACAGCTTCAGCCGGTTTCCTGTTCCACTCTTCTGCCCCAGAGTTTCTTTCTTGTGGTGAAGAGAAGTAGGAAGACAGCAGGATGTTGGTGGAAATCCTGCTGGCCGAAGTGGACAGAATGGTGTTCAGACACTGTTCACCTCCAAACCTTCTGCTTTACTTTTATGATAATATTTCCATGAGTAAGGTAATCAGGCCATCTGGCACACTGATCTCCCATCTCCTGCACCCCAGACTGCTTCAGACCCTTTGTTTTGAGTTCTTGGACTGCTCAGTGAACAGGACTGGAGGGGACATAAATTTTGGGTTGTTAATACCAGCTAACTATGTGACCATGTCATTTCCTCTAGTTGGGCTTCAGTTTGGGAGAAAGGGTAGGCAAGATACCAAGGGAATTCTATGATCTCATGGGAACCCAAGAACCCAGTGGTGCAAATAATGTAATCGTTTGAATAAAAAGTTTGAAAATAAGTATTGAGAAACTACCATGTTGGTCAATTTCAATTTAAATGGCTGCCTCGGAATAATGTGGATAAAATGCACAGCATTGACTTTACCTGGGTTCCCTGAGCCCTAACATTCTTAATTTAGACAGCACATTGCTATTGTTCTTGAGAAATACTAGATTATGAAAAAATTTGAATTCAATGAAAAAAATAAATAATTTAAAACTTATATTTTATATTGTTCCCAGGAACTTCTTCATTTTCTGATTAAAAACTATTACCCTTGAGTGATTATATTTATCCTCACTAATGATTTGACTGCTTATTTGACTTATTTTTTGGTCAGAGTTGCTATAATGTTGAACTTTTTTGTGGGGCAAAGAGTGCATATAAAAACTTCCAAAAGTGTTTGTTTACTAGGCATTTTTGTTTGATCAAAATATTAAGAAATCATGATGATGGATGATAAAAATCTTAGTTTAAAAGCAATGGGCCACCTGCACACATCAACTGTGGTCAATGTCAAATGACTGTCCCATGTGAGAATAAGCATAAGGGGCCTAACCGGAGGTCTGGAACCTGTAGCATCTGTGTTAAGTTTCCTTCCTGGACTTAGCCCTTACATGGTATAACAGACAACCCTTATGGAGATCCTTTCAGCTTCATCTATCTCCAGGGCCACCTATTCCGCCCTAGTCACTCTGTGTTGATGGACATCATGGGAGACCCTTACCACCAGGAATCTCTGGCTTCTTCCACCACTTTTAGACTTAAATATGCCTTCATGTAGTCATGCATAGGATCTACCTTCCCCAACTGTGGCTGAAGGGGCTATGTGATACAACTCAGAACCGGGAGGCTGTTAATTCCCTATGAAATTAGGGTGTGAACTTTAACAAGTTGGGTTAGAAGATAAGAGAAAACTGGTTGATGAATTCCCAGTCTGGCACCCCATCACACTGTTTAGAGATAGTAGATTCATAATCTCTCTAAACATATCCAACATGAGTGAGCAATTGACTGTATTTTTACAAAGCTTTGGCCAGCTTGTTAATGCATGCTCTTACATTTGCTCTCCCTCCTTTCCTGTCTTACTCCTTCTTTTCCTTACAAGTGATTACCTTGAATTGCATACCCCTAAAAGTGTTAGCATGTACCTCAGGCTCTGTTTTCTAGGCAACACAAGCTAAAACAAATAAAATATCAGTGCAATTAGTAACATGATGTGTTGGTAGTTGAAGGGCTTTGAATATTGTGCTTGGGAATTATGATCTGGGCTTTATCCACATGTTGTGGATACTGAAGAGGGTTTTTAGATAGGGTTCCTGGCTGCAAGCAGCAGAAACCAGCTCTGACTAAAGCAAAAAAGGAGATTTATTTGAGAAATATTATAGAAGTCCTCAGGATGGAAGGTAGGACTTGGGAGGGATAGGTGTGAAGATAGTACTGGAAAACTAGGTGGTGGAACTCCTGGACGCTCTCTTTAAAAACTATCATCAAATCAACTTCCACAAATTAGAAGTGGACCAGGTAAGAATCAATCATTGTCAAGATTTGAGAGTGAAATAAAGGGGAAATAAAGTTTAAAAAGAAGATTGAAGCTGTTGGAGAAAAGAGGAACTGATGAAGGAGTTCTTCCTTAGGCAATTGGGAGAGGTGGTAACTGAGACTGTGAAGCCTTTAGAAAGAAGTAAGATATATTGTCTTCCTAAATAGGAGAGAAAGAAGATTATGATTTTAAACACAAAAATTATCTGAGATGGCGAGAAGTAGTAGGTGAGGGAATGTGTTCATGTGCTCCCTCTGCTGTGTGATTATATTATTTACTTCACTTCTGTTATTCAGTTTCTTCATATTTTAAAAGAGTGTTTCAGACCCAAACGTCTTTTTCTACCTAAATAAGCTATAATTCTCTGTCTCCTTTGGTGGTAGAAAGGGTGAAGAGTGGGTTGTGGGGACTCTTTGGTCTATCTTGGATAGATGGAGCTCTTTAGGTTTCTCCATTTGCACCAACATTTCTCAGACATTTTCCTCCAAAGTTATGCCATCTTAGACAATATTTGTGTAAATGGATGGATTAGGCTGTGATTCTTCCATATCACCAAGGAGGGACATTTTCACTATCAAAATCACTTGTCTTCTCTTCAATTTGCCTCTCCCTACAGGAAGATGCTCTCCTGGTACCTGACCATCTTACCAAGAATGAAATACACTGAAGCCTGGTATAGAAAACTGGGAGATGTAGTAACAGAATACCTCCCCATTGTATTGTCAGGATTAGCCATATGACTTGCCTTAACAACGAATTGTTAGCAGAAATGATGTAAATCACCTTTGGCAGAAACTTTAGGAGCCCATTTGAAGCTCTTTTTCCTTCTGCCATGGTGACTGGAAACGTTCTCCAATAGTGGTTGCTCCTTCAGCCTGAGACTTAAAGTGAGGATAATGGCAATGCAGGGCATAGCCCCAAGCCAACCTTCTAGAATTGTTACAAAAGCGAGAAATCAACCTTTAGGCTACAAGGACTTGAGGATTGTTTATTAGTGTAGTGTTCCCTAGATTGTCCTAATTGACACAAGGCCTCAATACTCTTCTATTGAGTGTAGAATTGTTTAAGCAACCAAAACCAAAGAGATGCTGGTGGTGCACGCCTCCATGGCTTCTTTAATTGCGACATAGCATGATACAGTTACAAAGACTATTATGCCTTTAGCTTCATTTTCCCCTCCCCTTCCATTGTTCTTTTTCTATCTTGCTACTGTGCCTCTTTATAATGTTGAAAATGTTTCTTTTCTTTTGTAGGAAAGAAATCACCCATGCTTGGCCCAAAGATCCACATATTATCTCTTTCATTGTAGGCATCGAGACATTTTTTAAGCACATATTATTCAACAAATGATATTCTCAGTTTCAGTAGATAATAAAAAAGAAAAAGCCCAATGCACATTCTATTCCTGTAGGAACAGACAACCAGTGATTTATTTTATCATAATAAAAAGTATTTATGCCATGATTCATATCTTTAATGCAGTGTCATTATTCTGTGGCTGTGCTAACTGTAGAGGAAGAGTTGTTTATAGTCACAGACAGAGCGTCAGACTGAGACCCAAGAGTTATTCCAAGAATGGAGACAAGAACAGAGTGTGTTAGAAGGAGCTGCCCAGCTGGGAGGAGGATTGTGTGAAGTAGAAGTAACCTAAATATTCTATTATCTTCTGTGCTTTTCTTCTCTCCAGGGAGAATTTCTTTGTTCTGGTCTTTATTGAAGCCCCTAGTTCCTTCACATTCCACTCTTTAATGATAATTTTTTTGAACATCCAAGTTTGTAATGGAATCTCTCTCCACAAATTTCAATGGGATTTCCACAGAAGAAGGTGTACACATAGCTAGCTTAACAATACATGCGCCAGTATGGGGTGGTCCAGACCAATCACAGAACACTAGTGCACAGTGTATAGTCTGGCCATTTGACTAATACTAATAAAGCCTTATTTTTCTCTTTTCCTGAGACAGAACAATTATAACTCTGGGATAATGCTAGGGAACTTGATTTTCTTTTAGAAAGTTATACTTTTTCAAATGATAACATAAGCAAACACCCATATATTCATGTCCCAGATTTAAAAACTCTTAATAATTTTTATATTTCCTTGTAGGCTTTGTGTGTATACTTTTTTTAAAAAAAGAGCAGAAGTTATATAGATGTATTCTTTTTTCAGGTTTAAAGGTTTTTTAACTTTTATTTTGGGTTCAGGAATACATGCGCAAGTTTGTTATATAGGTAAACTGCATGTTGTGGGGGTTTGGTGTATTGATTATTTCATCACCCAGCTAATAAGCATAGTACTCAATAGGTAGTTTTTTGATCCTCACCCTCCTGCCACCCTCCATCCTCCACCCTCCACCCTCAAGTTGGTCCCATGTCTGTTGCTCCCTTCTTTGTGTCCTTATGTACTCAATGTTTGGCTCCCACTTGTAAGTGAGAATACACAGTATTTGGTTTTCTGTTCCTGTGTTAGTCCATTTAGGATAAAGGCCTCCAGCTCCATTCCTGCTCCTGCAAGGGATGTGATCTCTTTTTTTTCTATGGCTGCATAGTATTCCATGGTGTGTATGTACCACATTTTCTTTATCCAGTCTACCATAGATGGGCATTTAGGTCGATTCCATGTCTTGGTTATTGTGAGTAGTGCCATAATGAACATACACATGCCTGTGTCTTTATGATGGAGTGATTTATAGTCCTTTGGGCATATACCCATTAATGGGATTGCTGAGTCTAATGGTAGTTCCGTTTAAGTTCTTTGAGAAGTCTCCAGACTGCTTTCCACAATGGTTGAACTAATTTACACTCTCTCCAACAGTGTATAAGTGTTTCCTTTTTTTCCATAGCCTCACTGTCATCTGTTGTTTTCTGACCTTTTAAGAGTAGACATGCCGACAGGTGTGAGATCATATCTTGTGATTTTCATTTGCGTTTCTCTAATGATCATTGATACTGAGCTTTTTTATATATATGCGTGTTGGCTACATGTATTTCTTCTTTTAAAAAGTGTCCGTTCGTGTCCTCTGCCCAGTTTTTAATGGAGCTGTTTTTCTCTCGTAAATTTAAGTTCCTTATAGATTCTGTACATTAGACTTTTGTCAGATGCATAGTTTGCAAAAATTTTCTCCCATTCTGCATGTTTACTCTTTTGATAATTTCTTTTGCTGTGCATAAGGTCTTTAGTTTAATTAGGTCCTATTTCTCAATTTTGGTTTTTATTGCAATTGCTTTTGGTGTTTCCATCATGAAGTCTTTGCCAGGATTTTTTTTTTTTAATATATAAGATATAAAAATTCCCCTTTGACTGTATTTCCAGACCATTGCTCTCTCCCTGTTCCTCAGAGACAACCACTATGATGAGTCTGATATTCATCCTTTTAATACTTTTACATACAGCAATAGAAATTTAGAAACAAGATGTAATATTTTTGAGTTTTGAAAAACTATATATATATAGAATTGTTCTATACATTTCATTCTGCAATTTGTTTTTTAAATTACTGATTCATACAGCTCTGATCTCTTTCTTTTAGCTGGATAGCAATCCATTTCATGAAAATTTCGTATTTTATCTGTTCCTTTAATGATGGATGTTTGGATTATTCTTAATTTTTTTTTTTTTTTTTTTTTTTTTGCTATTCCTGACAATGCGGTAATAAACATCCAGTTATGTGTCTTCTTGTATACATAGTCAAATGTTTCTCTAGGGTGTACACCCAGAAGGGGAAATGTTAGTTTGTAGGGTTGACACCTTTCTCATTTTACCAGATACTGTTACATTCCTCTCCCAAGTGGCTGTTTCAGTTTACATACCCAAAAGCATGGTATGAGATTATCTGTTTATTCATCCTCCTTCTCTATACTGGTGATTGTCACACTTTTTAATTATGGTTAGTCTGATGAGTAAAAGACACTCTCTCATTGTAGTTTTAATTTACATTTCCCTGATTACTGGTGAGATTGAATTTCTTTTCACATGTTTATTGACCATTTATGTTTCCTCTGGATCCATTATATGCTTACATTATCTCTGCTGATTTTTTCCTATATACAGAAAAAGTACACTCAAAAGCATTTATGCATAAAAAGAAGCTGAAGGAAGAAGGAAAACCATTTCCAGCATTGTTTACTAGAGCAGTTTTCTTTAATCTACCTGAATAAGATGACTTCATTGTGCAACTTCATTTTAGGAAGAAGAGACTATGGTATCACATTCATTTACTGCATAGATGTTATCTAATCACAAAGCACCTTCAAAACTGATACAAATTCTATGCAACTTCCTTCAAAATGAACACATTAGCATGCTTTAAGTAAACATCAGTGTGTAATAGCTAAAACATGGGTTTTGGAGTCAGAAGGAGTTGGCTTCCTATTTCAGTTCTGCCAGTTTCTACCTAGAAGGAACTTGGGGAGACCATTTAGTGTCTCAGAGTCATTAGTATATTTTCTTGGACTTTTTATAGTTACAGTGAAGCGTTGACAGTGGTAGAAGTGAGTGAATTATCCATCCGCTTCCTTGTTATAATTCCTGGCATTTTCATGACAATTATACAGCCTGGCTTCGCAGTCTTGAATTTTTCATTCAGACACTGTCTCCTTGCTACTTCCTTGACCTATTAGTATGGTCTCACATAGAACCAGGTTATTACTTATGATCCACCTCCAGGAACCCCAACTGCAAACTTTTTCTTTCTGGCCATGCTGCTCTTTCATTTCTGATCCTTCACTTTCCTTGTTATATTATCTTCCATCCCACTAGCCCTACCCTATCTTCACAGGTCCTTAGCCCCTTTTCTCTTTACCAGCTTGTCTAGCAGTCTAAAGCCTTGTTCGACGATGTCTTCTCTCTCCGGGGCTCCTCTGGTCCTTCCATTGCATCCACCTGGGAAGTCCTCAGTCCCAAACACACCTGCTGTGAGTTCTCTCTGCATTTCCCATCATGAGCTATTCAGCACCAGGATAATTAGATTAAATGCAGCAGTGGTTCTCCAAACATGGGTCCTGGACCAGCAGCATCCACATCACCTAAGAACTTATTAAAAGTATACATTCTTGAACCCCACCCAAGATCTACTGATTTAGAAATTGTGGGCTGGGACCCAGTAATCTGTGTTCAACATGCCCTCCAGGTGACGTACTACACCTTCTTCACCTCAGCTGAGGTTTCTTGACAAATCTTCTAGTGACTCTTCAGTTGAATGCCTGCCAAAATTTTCAAACTGAAGTGCAGATTCCCCAATGTTAACAATTCTAATTTAGTATATCTTAGTGCAACTCAGGAATCTGCATTTCTAATATGCATTCCATGAGTTCTGATTCAGGAGGGTCTGTGGACCACACCGTGGCAAACTTTGGGGAAAAAAGAACCCTCATGGTAGTCTTCTAATAGCACTAACCTCAACCCATCTCTCTTCCATTTGAAAAGGACATGGCCTCGCTATTGAGCTCAGGGAGTTGAAAGCTCAATCCGATTCTTTCCTCCCTCCCCTGATAACTCATTCAATTACTTCCCATTTATGTTCCCCCACATACAGAATTCTGTTTTATGCTTAAAAACGTTTCCATGACGTTGTTACACCTTTGGATTCTAATTTTATTTTATTCCTTTTCTTCATTAAGTATTTGAAAGAGTGAAGTAACCACATGACTTACATATCTTCATGCTCACACTCACTCACTTCTACCACCGTCAACACTTCGCTGAAATTATTCTCTTGACGTTTCCTAAGGACTTCAAAATTGTCCAATCAAATGACCTTGTCAGTTTACCTCCTCCTCTCCCATTCTAAAATTTTATTCTGATGACCACCCTCTCTTATTCAAACTCTCCCTTCGACTGGCTTCCCATGACAACAACTTCTCTCGGTTTCCCTTCTATGGCTCAGATTTCCCCTTCTCTTTCTCTGTTTTGTGCCTTCCATCCCTCCAATTCTCTCAATGAAGAGTTTGTTTTCCTTGCTCTTCTCTTTTCTTTTTTACATGTGTTAATCATTTTTTTCACTTTCAATTGAGCTGTAATTTACATACGATAAAATTCAGCATTTAAAAAATGCAATTCAATAGATTTTGTTATATTCACAGAGTTGTGCAACCACCATCACAGTATACTTTCAGAATATTTTTATCACCTTCCTCCTGCCCCCTCAAAGAACCCACCCTGTACCCATTAGCAGCCACTTCCTATTCCTCCCTCCCTGCAGCCTCTGGCAACCACTAATCTTTTGTCTCTATGAATTTGCTTAATTGAGACATTTCATATAAATGGAATCATACAATATGTGGCCCTTTGTGTCTGGCTTCCTTCACTTAGCATGATGCTCTCAAGAGAGATCCATGTTGTGTCATGCATCAGAATTTCATTCTTTTTATGTCTGAACAATATTTCGTTGTATAGTTATATCATATTTTATCCTTTCATTAGTTGATGGAAATTTGATTTGTTTCCACCTTTTCACTATCATAAATATTGCTACCATGAAATTTTGTGTACAGGTTGTTTCTGTGTGGACATATGTTTTCAATTCTTTTGTATATATACCTAGGAGTTCAGTTGCTAGGTTATATTTTAGCTCAATGTTTAAGTTTTTAAGGAACTGCCAAACCATTTTCCAAAGCAGCTGCATCATTTTGCATTCCTACCAGCAGTGTATGAAGATTCTGGTTTCTCCACATCCTTACCAACACTTGTTATTGTTTTTATTTTTTAATTATAGCCACCCTATTGGGTATGAAGTGGTATAATTTTGTGATTGTGGTTTGCATTTCCTTAATGACTAATGATGTTGATAATCTTTTCATGTGCTTATTGGCTATTTGTATATCTTCTTTGAAAAATATCTATTCTAATTTTTGCCCATTTTAAAATTGGACTTTCTTCCCTTCCTTCCTTCCTTCCTTCCTTCCTTCCTTCCTTCCTTCCTTCCTTCCTTCCTTCCTTCCTTCCTTCCTTCCTTCCCTCCCTCCCTTCTTTCTCTCTTTCTTTCTTTCTTTTTTCTTTCTTTCTTTCTTTCTTTCTTTCTTTCTTTCTTTCTTTCCTTTTCTTTCTTTCTTTCTCTCTCTCTCTTTCTCTCTCTCTCTTTCTTTCTTTCTTTCTTTCTTTCTTTCTTTCTTTCTTTCTTTCTTTCTTTCTTTCTTTCTTTCTTTCTTTCTTTCTTTCTTTCTTTCTTTCTTTCTTTCTTGTCAGAGCTCTGTATATTCTGGATACTACTCCAGTATCAGATTTATGTGATTTGAAAATATATTCTCTCTTCTTCTATGGGTTGTCTTTTTACTTTCTTGGTAGTATCCGTTGTGTATAAATGTTTTTAATTTTGATGAAGTCTAAGTTATCTATTTTTTCTTTCCGTGTTTATGCTTTTGATGTCATATCTAAGATTCCACTGGCAAATTGAGGTCATTCTTTAGAAGGCTGTGTATGCTCTGAATCAGCATCCAATATATGGTAGTGTTTCTCCCATATCCAGGATTCATGGGTCCAGGAATCAAGGGGTAGAAGGGGAAGTGGCACCACTCACCATCAACCCTAGTGACCCACTAGGAAAATTTTTGCTTCCTGTTCCTGCGACATTATGTTCTGCTGGCCTAGAGGTCTTAGTTCCAGAGGGAGGCCACCAAGAGACACAACAATGATTCCATTAAACTGGAAGTTAAGATTGCTACCTGGCCACTTTGGGCTCCTCCTGCCTCTAAGTCAACAGGCTAAGACGGGAGTTACAGTGCTGGTTGGGGTGATTGACCTGGACTATCAAGATGAAATCAGACGACTACTACACAATGGAAGTAAGGAAGAGTATGTGTGGAATACAGGAGATCCATTTGGGTGTATCTTAGTATTACCATACCCTGTGATTAAGATCAATGGGAAACTACAACAACCCAATCCAGGCAGGACTACAAGTGGTACAGATCCTTCAGGAATGAAGGTTTGGGTCACTCCACCAGGTAAAAAACCATGACCAGCTGAGGTGCTTGCTGAAAGCAAGGAAATACAGAATGGGTAGTAGAAGAAGGTAGTTATCAACACCAGCTATGACCACAAGACCAATTGCAAAAGCAAAGACTGTAATTGTCACGAGTATGTATATACCTGCACTAAGAAAATTCCTTATTTTATCTCCTTTCTTTTTCCTTTATCATGTGACATAAGACTTATTGACTTCATATTAGCATTTAAATGTTAACTTTATGTAATAGCATTTAGGTTAAGTATTAATGTGCTTCCAGTTGTATGAAGGGTAGCTGTACTATGTTAGGTGTAATTATGACCTTATTATTGTCTTTATTTGGAGATTATGATTTCAGGAGATGCATATGGGTTCAAGTTGACAAGGGGTAGACTTGTGATGGTTAATATTAGGTGTCAACTTGATTGGATCGTAGGGTGCCTAGATAGTTGGTAAAGTATTGTTTCTGGGTGTGTCTGTGAGGGTGTTGCCAGAGGAGATTGACATTTGAGTCAGTGGACCGGGAAAGGAAGACCCACCCTCAGTGTGGGTGGGCACCATCCAATAGGCTGCCAGCACTGGTAGAACAAAGCAAGTGGGAGAAGGTGGGCTAAGCTGGCTTGCTGAGTCTTCTGTCTTTCATCTTTTCCCCGTGCTGGATGCTTCCTTCCATTTCTCCTGCCCTTGAACATCAGACCCCAGGTTCTTCAGCTTTTGGACTCTTGGACTTACACCAGTGGTTTGCCGGGGGCTCTCAGGCCTTTGGCCACAGACTGAAGGCTGCACTATTGGCTTCCCTGCTTTTCAGGCTTTTTGGAGTCAAACTGAGCAACTACTGACTTCTTTCTTCCCCAGCTTGTAGAAAGCCTATCGTGCCTATCGTGGGACTTGGACTTGTGGTAGTGTGAGCCAATTCTCCCTAATAAATTCCCCAATAGGAGATATCTATATATGATATGAGATATATATATATGTGTATATATATAATCTCCTATGTATAGATATCTCCTATTAGTTCTGTCCCTCTAAAGAACCCTGACTAATACAGTTTTACACCTATATTTTTTTCTAAGATTATTAAAGCTGTAGCTTACAGCTAGGTCTTTTATCTATTTTGAATTAATTTTTGTCTATGATGTGAAGGACCCAATTTCTTTTTTTTTTTTTTTTTTTTTTGCATCTAGATATCCAATTGTACCAGCACTATTTGTTGAAAAGACTATTCTTTCCTCATTAAACTGTTCTGGAACCTTTGTTGAAAATCAATTGATCATAAATGTAAGAGTTCATTTATTGACTTTTAATTCTATTTCATTGATCTCTATCTCTATTCTTATGCTAGTACCATGCTGTCTTGATTACTAGTAGCTTTCTAATCGATTTTGAAATAGAAATGTGTGAGTTCTCAAACTTCATCTTTTTCAAAATTGTTTTGGCTATTCTGGATCCCTTGTAATTCCATAATAACATTAGGATTAACTTCTCGATCTCTGTAAAATATCCAAGTGGGATTTTGTTAGGGACTGCATTGAATCTGTGGATCAATTTGGGGAGTAGTGCCATTTTAACAATATTATGCTTTCTAATCAAGGAACATGGAGTATCTTTCCATTTATTTACATCTTTAATTTCTTTTAATAATGCTTTGTACTTTTCAGTGTAAAGTCTTATACTTCTATGGTTAAAGCTATTTCTAAGATTTTGTTCTTTTTGATGCTCTTATAAATGGAATTGTCTTAATTTTGTTTCCCAGTTGTTCATTGCTAGTGTATAGAAATATACTTGACTTTTTTAGACTTTGCTATAACTGCTTTTTGGATATTGATCTTGTATTCTGCAACACAGCTGAATTCATTTGTTAGTTCTAATAGGTTTTGTTGTGAATTTCTTAGGATCTTCTGTGTACAAGATCATGTCGTATGTAAATACATATAGTTTTACTTCTTTTTTTTTTTCAATCTGGATTGCTTTTATTTTTTTTCTGTCTAATTGACCTGTCTAAAGTCTCCAGTACAATATTAAATATAAGTGGCAAGATCAGACATCCTTGTCTTGTTCTTGATCTTAGGGGGGAAACTTTCCACTTTTTGCCTTTAAGTATGTGTTAGCTGTATGTTTTTCCTAGGTGCGCTTTATCAGGTTGAGTAAACTCCCTTCTATTTCTAGTTTGCTCAGTGATTTTATCTTGAAGTTGTGTTTAATTTTGTCAAATGCGTTTTCTGTATCTATTGAGATAATCATGTGGGTTTTAAAAAATCCTTTATTCTATTAATACAGTGTATCACATTGATTTCTTTTTGTATGTCGAATTAACCTTACATTTATAGAATAAATCCCACTTGGCCATGGTGTATAATCCCTTTTATATGTTGTTGGATTCCATTTGCGAGGATTTTGTTGAGACTTTTGCATCTATAAGCATAAGGGATGTTAATCTGTAGTTTTCTTGTCATGACTGCCTGGTTTGGGTATCTGGGTAATACTGGCAATATAGAATAAATTGGAAAATATTCCCTCCTTTTCTATTGCTTCAGAAGTTTGTGAAGTTTGGTGTTAATTTTTCTTTAAATGTTTGGTGCAATTCACCAGTAAAGCCATCTAGGAAAGGGCTTTTCTTTGTGGGAAGTTTATTTTTATTAATAGTTCAATTTCTTGATTATAGATATATTCAAATTTTATATTTCTTTTTGAGTCAATTTTGTAGTTTGTTTCTTTCTCAGAATTTGTCCGTTTCATTTATGTGATTTATTGACATACTATTGTTTATAGTATTCCCATATAGTTCTTTTTATTTTGGCAATATAACTTCCCCCTTTCCTTCCTGATTTTAAGGATTTGAGTCTCCTCTTTTTTATCTTTGGTCAGTATAGCTAATGGTGTATTAATTTTGTTAATTGTTTCAAAGAACCAATTTTGATTTGATTGATTTTATTCATTGCTTTTCTATTATGTATTTCATTAAGTTTTGCTCTAATCATTATTATTTCCTTCCTTTTCATTGCTCTGGGTTTAAGTTGCTTTTCCTTTTCTAGTGTCTTAAGGTGGACATTTAGGCAACAGATTTGCTATCTTTTCTCATTTTTAATATAAATATTTACAGCGGTAAATTTTCCTATAAGCACTGTTTTCACTGCATTTCATATGTTTCGGTGTGTGTATTTTTGTTTTCATTCATCTCAAAGTATTTTTGAATTTCCCTGGGATTTCTTCTTTGACCCATTTGTTATTTAAGAGGATGTCTTTTGGTCTCCATATAGTTGTAATTTTCCCAAATTTCCTGTTGCTTTCTAATTTCATTCCACTATGCTTGAAACACATACTTTGTATAAATTTAATTCACTTAAATTTACTAAGATTTATTTTATGGCCTAATGTATGGTCTATCCTGCATAATGTTTCATGTGTACTTGAGGAGAATGTGTATTCTGCTGCTGTTGAATGAAGTGTACTAGAGATATCTTTTAGGTCTAGCTGATTTATAGTGTTGCTCAAGTCTTCTATTTCCTTGTGGATTTTCTGATACCTGTTCTGTTTTTGAAAGTGGGTATTGAAGTCTCCAAATTTAATTTTTATTTTATCTACTTCTCTCTTCAATGCTGTGAAGTTTTCCTTCATACATTTTAGGACTCTATTGTTACATGCATACCTGCTTAGAATTATTTTGTCTTCTTGACGAATTAAGCCTTTTATCCTTATATAATGTCCTTTCTTGTCTTTAGTAACAAATTTGTTATCTTAACTCTATTTTGTCAATTAGTATAGCTATTTCATCTCTCATTTAGTTACTGTTTGCATGGTATGTTTTTTTTTTTTTTCCATCTATTTACTTTCAACTTTTTTATATCTTTAAAGTGTGGTTGTAAAGCATGGACATAATCAGCCATCTCAACAGAAGCCATGAATAGAGATTAGACCATTCAGCAGAAATACTGCCATATGAGACTAAAGAAAACAAAGAAAATGTCATAAAGTAAAGGAAGACTGTTGGACTTCTTAGACCTTATAGAACTAGACCATAGAGCTATTTCTATCTCTTTTGATATTCTCCGTTTGGTCAGACATCATTCTCATATTTCCTCTAGTTCTTTAGAAGTGGTTTCCTTTGGTTCTTTGAACATGTTTAAAATAGTTTATTTAAAATTTTGTCTAACAAGTCTAATGTCTGGTTTCCTCAAGTATAGCTTCTATTCACTGCTTCTTTTCTTGCATATGGGCTATATTTTCATATTTCTTATGTCACATATTTTTTGTTGAAAACCGGACACTTTAAGTAATAAATTGTGGCAACTCTTAAAATAAGATTGTGCCCTCTCCCTAGGGTTTCTTGTTGCTGCTACTTGTTGTAGCTGTTATTATATGTTTCCTTAGTGACTTTTATGAATTGATTCTGTAAAGTTTGTATTCTTATGTTTGGCCATAAAAGTTTCTGTTCTGTTAGCTTAGTGGTCAGTTAATTATTGGACTGAGATTTCCTTAAATATCTGAAACCAGTAATTCTCCCAGTCTTTGCAGAAAGGCCCTGTATGTATTTTGGCCATGCCAGCAACACTCAGGAAATTTACAACCCTATCATAGCCTTTACTTCCTGCTTATGCAAAACCTCAATGTCAGCTAAATGTGAGTGCTTAGAGCCTTCTTAGGCTCTTTCCTGTATATAAACACAGCCTTTGGAATGCACACAGCCCTATGTATGTGCATGACCTTCTTGGATTCCTGGGAATGTAGTGGATCTTTACAAAGTCCTCTGTGAACATCTCATTCTCTAACAATTTCCTTTGTTTTTTTTTTTTTTTTTTTTTTTTTTGGCCTGGTTCTTGTGTGCTCCAATTGCTATCACTACTTCAGGCAGCTGCCTTGTTGAACAATTGCTGCTGATTGTTTTTACAGACGCCGCCAGGAATTTTTCTATACTGTCTGCACTGAGTGAGGTCTGGGTCAGGTCAAATAAAGGCAAATCTTGCGAATGAGGGTTTACAGATAACTGCTAGATACATCAACTAATGACAGTTCTCTAAGAATAGTGTAATTAGGAGACTCCAAAAACATTCTGTCCCTTCAATGTCTGCTAGGCTATTGGGATGGGAATAGGGAAAGTTAAAATGTTCCAGAGCTTACTGCTGTTAATGAGATTTAGTTATTTTTCTTTAATAAATGCTCCTCAGATTGTTGCAACATTTTGGTTAATTTCCAGACTTCTGAAAATGTTGATTCTGACAGTTTTTGTCAGTGTTCTCATTGCTTTTATGGGGGAACTGGCATTATGGAGATCCTTACTCTGCTTTTCCTGTTGATGTCATTACTGTTAATTTAATATTGGCTGCTACATCTGTGTTCCCATTTCACTTGACCTCCACCTGAATTTCCCTTGATACATACCTCAAATTTAATAAGTTGTAAATAGAACTAATAGTCTCTTTCCTCAAATTTGCTCCTGCTTCCAATGTTCCTGTTAAAGGCTTCACTGCAAGGCCAGAGAAAATTAAGCTGGCAAAGCAGATGGAGGAGTCATCAAAATGGCAGTAGAATTTAATTATAATTATCTGTGTTAATCTGGTGCTGCTGGGTGTGAAAGGAATGAAAAGATTACGAATTGGAAATTTAGGAATTTGATTCACAAGATTGACACCAAAATTCCCACTGCCTCTATAATCTCAGACTCAATTGAATAATTCTTTGTGCTGTGCAATTAATTGCTTGCTCCACAGACCAGCTGAATTAGAACCCACTTCACTGAATTTCCTACACATAGTAGGTGCTCAATAAATGACTAATAACATAAAACTTAATTAAGTAAATAACATAAAAAGGTTTCTTTTATTCTCTCACTCACTCTCTTTCTCTGTCTCATAAACCAGGGACCTTGTCTCCTTCCCAGCTGGAAATTTCTCTAAAAAGTCATGAATATAATTACTTTTTAAAGTATTTCATTGACATGTCAACCTGAATTATATATCAAAGAGAGTCCAAATGAGAGTTTGGTATGAGATATAAGACCTAATATGATTTCATGCCTCCTTGTGGGCATTTAATAAATATTAATTGTGCTGGGAGTCAATCTAGCAAATGATGGCTGATCTGTTATTGCCCATCTTTTACATTTCATACCTGTATACTCAACACAGAACACCGGAAATCAAGGACTGGCATTCACCACAATGAAATAAACAACAAAATTATTAGCAGGGAACATGGCCCACGGAGCTGACCTAAAATAGTAAAGTCCTTCATTTAGGCCTTTAAGAAAAAAATGGCACTGAAAGTCTCAGGACAGGCCCACATGCCATAAGCATATCTAAACTATTTTTATGGTGGAAGATTTTTACTGTTTCCATGTGCATGAATGTGTGCACGCATATGAGAGACAGAAAAAAAGAGACAAGAGGGAATTGTGTAGACATATCCGAATATGTTATATTCTCTGTTCCTCAAGCTGAAAGCTTTATACAGTAAGACAACAACGGAATGTAAAAATGAAATAAAAATTCATTAATAGATGCCTACAAGAAATATTTCAAAGATTTAAACATTATGCATAATTATTTTCCTTACAATTAAATAAAAAATAAATATATGTATTTATCTGAGTAAATACATTCTTGGACAATAGTGAGTTCTCATCATTTGTTACATCAATGAATGAACGAACAATGAATGAAAACAGTTTCTCTTAAAAATTGAATGGAAATACAATGTTGCATGTAGATATTTAAGTAAATAACGTTTGTGCCTTTTGCAAAAATATAATCAAGTCCATTGTCTAGTGTACTACTTAATGTTCCTTATTACAGGAAAGATATTTTTTATCAGTCTCTTATAAAAACTGAGGCTACAGTATTATGTTAACTGTCTAAAGATGCAGTATTGTGTTAGCTGTCTAAAGATATCTGGCCAAGGTTCAAGTAGATTTTTTAAAAAACTTTTTAGCAAGAGATAGTTTACATATAGTAAGGTGCACATATCTAAAGGGTATACAGCTTGATGAATTTTTACCCACTTTGAGAAATGAAACATTTATATCTCAGTAGACTCCCTCATGCCCCCTCTCAGTCAATACCCTTGCCCAAAGGCAACTACTTTCCCGACTTTTTATAACACAAATGAATATTGTCTGATTTTGAACTTCACATCAATGGAATTATGTAGTATTTATTCCTTTGTGTATGAATCCTATCACACCGCATAATCTACATTGTTGCGTGTTGCATTAGTTTATTCTTTTTCATTGTTGTGTAGTATTCCATTATATCAACACAACATATTATTTATTCAGTCTACTGCTAATGGACATTTGACTTGGTCTCCAGTTTTTGGCTATTTTGAATGCTACTCTATGAACATTCTTTTGTTCTATGAACATAATGTTCTATGAACATTCTATGAACATAAACACATTTCTTTGTTGGAAATAAAACTCTGTGTCATATGATATGTGTATATTTAGCTTTAGTAGATACTACTAAAGAGTTTTCCAAGGTGAGTCTACCAATTTTCATTACTACTAGCAATGTATGAGAGTTCCAGTTGCTTTACATCATGCACATTACTTTTTAACATGTCATTCAGGATCATAGGTCCTCTTTGTTCATTTGCGTTTTATTATAAGTTATTTTTTAATCCCATTTCTTCTAATTCTTAAATGATTTCAGTTGGTGGTGGAGGGTTCTCCCAAGTATACAGTTTTTTTTTTTTTCCAACTGAGAAACAGTTTCCTTTTTCCATGGAAATGAAGGTACAGACGTCTACAAAATATTTCTTTGCTCTGCAGGTCTACCAATGAGAAGAAAGTGCCAACTGAAAACTTTTAGAAAATACCCAGTTTACTCAAGGAAAATAGCATGCTATTCAATAAGAAATCATTGAAGGCGATTGCTTAATAGAGAGAAATTGAAATAGCAGATTAATTGCCTGTTTGTGACACCCATGGAATCAACTTGGTAAGTAAAAACTCAAGAATAATGTTCAATGTTCTCTAGAATGGGCCAGAAGCCCTTCAGTGCAGATTCAGGCGCTCTCTCTCTCTCTCTCTCTCTCTTCTCTCTCTCTCTCTTGCTTATATCTTATGGCAGATCTCTCTTAGGGTCAGTAGAGCACATGCAGATTTTACACTATGCACTCTCTCTAGCTGATGATAGGGAGTTTCATAGGAGTGATTGGAGAAGAAAACCAAGCACAGACTCTATCATGCTGAGATCTTCATTTATAGTTGTGGTAATTTCTATTATATTTTATAATGCTAAACACTATTTTTAATCTGGAACTTTAGGTCATTATTTCCAATGTGGCTCCTTACAGTCTAGCTCCAACTATGAATAAGTACTAGTTGTTACTGTTAGCACAATCTTTATTTTTGCTTTCTTTAAACAGCATATACTATACTCAGGAGTAGATTCAGTTAATGGTTTGAAGTGCATCAGAAAAATTAGACGACATTAAAATACAGTTACTTCTGAAGAAAGCTTTTGGCACTGTATAATAATGGGGAGGTAAAACTGTTTAACAAATTAAACATTTTTTCATGGTTCATGGAAAACTTGAAAAAAATTCTAAATTTAGAGCTATTTCTTAGACTTTTATGTTGCTCCCTTAATCTGTGTATTCTAATTGTAAATTAGACACTTATATTCTCCTTTATAAATTGTATCTTGACGTATAGGATGATCAGTCCATGCACATGTGGACAGTAAAAATGGCATGGAATTGTATTTTGTGTTTTCTTTCACTCAGTCATTTAACATTCGTTCATCTATCAAATGCCACTCAGTCATGTCCCTCAGCATGGGCCCTATCAATATAATGTGGAAAATCTAGGAAGAGATCCTTTATTTTTCCTCAGGAGCCTGGTTTTTAAACAGAAGTTATATCTTCCTAGTGACCACCAGAGTCACATACTATCCAGCAGTACTCAAGTAAGAATGCTTTAAGCGGTATATTATCTTTAATACCTATAAGTAATAAATTATGACTTTGGAAATAGTAACATTTTTTAAAGATACATACAATTTGGGCTTCAACATGCCCAGCTTGCCTGTGTCCCATAAAGATCCCATTAACAGTTTATCTCATTAACAGCCATTTGTACTCATCAGCTCAGGCTGTGTTTTCCCACTGGGACATCATTTATAGTTCTCTAAACATATTTTCACAACATTCACCTGACAACATCAGCTGAGAGAAAAATCTTCAGACTGCAGAGAAACATCAGGAGGCCATGAATTCTTAATCAACACACCAAATTATGAAAACGGTATGTATATCTCTTTGAAAATATCCTTGGCAATAATTAATCAGGAAAAGAAACAATAGATAGTCCAAAGACTTTGGCTCAGTATCCCACTCGCCAGTTAAGAGGAGATTTCAAGGCATTCGTGTGGTGGCCAAGGTTCACGAATTCTGTCTCCCTTGGGGATTATCACTAGAGAACTTGTGGAAAGAAAAATGGTTTTAGTTTTTTGAAGTTCACAAAGAAGCAGAAACAGTCTAACCAAGAATCACCTGGTGAAAGATCTCCTTTAATGAGCAAATAAAAATGATTTTTAATTAGCACATGTACATAATTTTAAAATGAGACCACACCAAAAAAGAAATCTATTCCCTTAACTGGTAAATAAATAAATCTTCTTCTAATATCCTTTAGCACATTTATTTGTGCAATAATTTACTTTTACATTTCCTTATACAGTGACCCTTAAACTTAAACCAGAGTTTCTGTATCGTACTTCACTCAGATTGCATTTCACTGTACTGGGAACCTGGAGATGCCTGATATGATAACTTAGGCTGTGAATTAAATCTACAGCCACATCCCTTGGTGATGTGGTTGGTACCCATACTGGACTTCCTTGGATAGCCTTTCATTGTGGTTTAGGTCCTTGCTACTCAAGCCTGCTCAGAGTATGGTCTTCAAACCATCAGCATTAGTATCACTTGGGAACTTTGTTAGAAATTCTGGATCTCCTAACCAAATTTTATAAATGACAATCTTGGGGTGTAGTGGAGGACCAGTAATTGCTGTTTTAACAAACATTCCTGGAGATTCTTCTACATGCAAAATGTGAAAAGCACTTGTCTAGGGTATAGTGTTCATAAAATCAAAACTACTTATTTTGCCACATTGCCTCACATCTCATTGCTTTTAGATGGGCTGTAGCCTCTATTATAAAGTTGCTTTACTTCTTTTTTTTTTCACTGTAGCACTCCACGAGCCTTTTTGCGGGCTGGTTCTTATTTGTTGTTTGTGACTTTCTTTAAGGAATTATCTCCAGACCCCAAGATGCACTTATTCTCCCCTCCAGATTAAAGTAGACGCTTTTCTGCTTCCTCTCTTGGCATACCACACGCATCAGAGCAACCATATAAGCCCATTGACAATTATAACACAGTATAAGGTCTTTCCTTCTACTACGGTCAACTCCTGGAAGGCAGAGCTGCAACTTTAAAAACTCCCTGATAATAAAAATAGAGCTTGATTTTTAATAGAATATTTTGTTGATAAAAGGTGGAAGGAGCCTCATTGCCTCCAGAATCGTCCTCGGAATACTTCATTTTTGTTACTGACTGAATTGCTTTGCTTTTTATGTTCCCTCTCCATCTCCTCATGGGACAGCTCTCTCTCCCATTCCCACTCCACCATGTATTTGTTTCTCCCATCTGCCTAGTGAAACTGGTCAAATTACTGTGCATCCTTTGATTTGTCCAGCCCCTTCCCTGAGGCCTGCTCCAAGCCTCCATTGTCTTTTGTCAATATGTGCAGAGTGGTGGGTTAGAAAGAGGTTGGTAAAGGAGACTGCAGGTGACCCTTTATCCTGCTGATTAAGAGATCTTGACTAGTTTGATGAAGAAGCACCATTAAAAACAATAGGCTCAACTTCCATTTCAGGATAGAGTAAGTAGATGTGCCTTTCTTTTTAACTTTTACTATATACAACTAGAAATTCTGAACATTATATTCAAAACGAATATAAGAATATTCTGGGCCTGGCACGGTGGCTCACGGCTGTAATCCCAGCACTTTGGGAGGCTGAGGTGGGTGGATCACCTGAGGTCAGGAGTTCGAGACCAGCTTTGCCAACATGGTGAAACCCCATCTTTACTAAAAATACAAAAAATTAGCCAGGTGTGGTGGTGGGTGCCTGTAATCGCAGCTACTCAGGAGGCTGAGGCAGGAGAATCGCTTGAACCTGGGAGGCGGAGGTCGCAGTGAGCCGAGATCGTGCCACTGCACTCCAGCCTGGGCAACAAGAGCGAAACTCCATCTTAAAAAAAAAAAAAAAAAAGAAAAGGAAAAAAGAAAAAAAGAATGCTCTGCAATGTGGAGAGAAGAAGTCAGTCCGACAATGCAGAAATGCCAATGAGTACAGAAAAATAAAATCCACAGTAAAAGCCTTCTCTCTCTAGCCAAAGTATTAGAGAAAAGACAGCACATGAAGAGAGAAAAGTTTTGATAATATTTCACTCCAGACAAACATCACATATAAAACTAAGGCCCTGCCCTCACCAGCCATAGCAAAGGGTGACTGGAGAGCCAGGACTCATCACCACTGAGAAGTAATGAGGTCTTCCCCACATTGTCGGTGGTGGCCATGTGAGAAACACTAGTGAACTACCCCTGCCTCTTCCAGCCAGGGTGGTATCAGCAGAGCCCTTCTGGGCAGCCAGAAGTCCCACCTCCACCCAGCAATAATGAGGAATCCCTTCCTTCTGGGTGCCAGTGGAAGCTGAGTGGGGAATGTAGACATAAAACCCATCTGGAAGTAGCAAGGTGGTACCTGTACTTCCCTTTTTGAACAGTATGAGAGGAAGCTTGCTAAAACATAAGACTTAAACAAGATCCAGAGACTCAAGACAATATCTAAATGTCTAGGTTTCAATCAAAAACAATTCCTCATACAACGAACCAAGAGAATCTCACTGAAATGAGAAAAGAAAATCAAAAGATACCAATGCTGAGATGATACAGATGTTAGAATTATCTGATGAAAAGTTTTAAATAGCCATCATAAAAATGCTTCCATGGGCAATTACAAACATGGTTGAAGTAAGTGAAAAAATAAAAAGTTATAAGGAAGAACCAAACGAAAATTTTAGAACTGAAAAATAATTTTTAAAAAACTCAATGGATGGACTCACCATCATAATGGAAGGAATAGAGGAAATAATCAGCAAACTTGAAAACAGGGCAATAGAAATTACCCAATCAGAACAACAGAGAGAAAACATACTGCAAAAATTACTAGAACTCCAGGAATATGTGGGATTATAGCAAAAAATCTTGTGTCATCAGAATCCTAGGAGAGGAGAAAGAGGGTGAGGTTGAAAAGTAATGAAAGAAATAGTGGCTAAAAACTCCTCAAATTTGTCAAGAAACATAAATCTGCAGTATCAGAAGCTGAACAAATCCCAAACAGGATAAACTCAAAGAAATCCATGCCAAGACACATCATAAATAAACTTCTGAAAACTAAAGACAAGGAAAAAAAATCTTAAAAATAGAAAAAAACCATACCTTACTTATGGAGGAAAACAATTAGAACAATGGCAAATTTGTCATCAATGCTGTGGACACCAGAAGGAAATGACACAATATTTTTTCAGGTGCTGAAAAAGAACTATGAGTCTGTGAATATTTATAGCAGTTTTATTTGTAACAGCTAAAAACTGGAAACACCCAAAATATCCTATAATAGGTGAATAGATAAACAAAAGATGGTACATTCCATAATTTGAAATATTACTCAACAATAAAATGGAATGAACTACTGATATACCCAACAACTGGATGGCTCTCAAGGGCATTATGTTGTGTTTTTAAAAACCAGTCTCAAGAGGATACATGCTGCATGATCTTATTTACGTAACATACTTCATGTCACAAAATGATAGAGATAAGGAACAGATTAGTGGTTGCCAGAGGTTAGGTATAATGGGGAGGAGGGCTTGGTATGACTAAAAAGGTAACACTAGGGAGATCATTGTGGTGGGATAATAGTTCTGTATCCTGATTGCTGTGGTGGTTACACAAATCTGCACACCTGATGAAATGGCATAGAAGAATGCACGTACATTGTATCAATGTCAATTTCTAGCTTTTGATCTTATACTATAATTTCTCTAGCTGTAACCACTGTGGGAAACTAGGTCAGTATTTGTGGAATTTCTCTGTACTATTCTTCGTAATGTTCTGTGAATCTTTAATTATTTAAAAATAAAAAGAATTTTAAAAACAACAATAGGCTTACTATTTGGCATTAGACAAAGAGATAGGAAATGGTGTTGGAGGTGACAGTAAGACTTCAGGCACTTCAGTGCCAGAGCCAGAGAGAACTCAAGAAAGAATATATGCAGGTTAAAAGGAATCCTGGAGAGAGTTGGAAACTTTTTCTTTTGTAAGCACTAGGATGCAGAGAAGCCCCACATTGGACTGTGAAATCCCTAACAGCCATGATCATGATGTGATGTATGTGACAACTGCACAGAACAAATAAAAATATCTGTGGACTGAACAAATGAATAAATGAGAGTGTCAGGTCCTACAGAGTGGCTTGTTGGTGGCAGGCAGAAAGAAGAGCTAGAAACAGGCTTTGAGAGGACCAAGAATTACATCCAGTCTCATACAGGTGCCTGTCCGAAGCTATCCTAGGTTAACCTTCTAGTTTTCTGAATGTATGGATTCTAGTGTTTCAAAGTAGGAGGGAGAAAAGGAAAAGGCTTAAAACCTCAGTTAATGTCAAAGCAGTCAATCTCTGGCCAGACTTGTGGTGTCAGGATCAGTATTCTGTGTGCTTAGGCATTTATTCTACTTTTGTAAGTTCTTCATTTCCTTTTAGATTCTTGGTGAAGTTCCTTATATATTTTTAATTCATCATGACTATCGTAAGTCAGAATGACCTGCTTATGCCCAGAAGAACTCAGAAGACAAGCATTGAGGCCAGGACATAGCAGCAGGAGTTTTTCAAGCTAGACATCAGGAAAAAAACTAAGGGAGATGATGCTGTTAATGAGGTGGACCCTCTTAGAGAGAGATGTCAGAGAAAGGTATGACCTCTGCTTTCATTCCAAGAGGACTGGTCATTTTTATAGGCCCTGGATATTGCTCAGTGTGTAGATGTATTAGTCCAATCTGATTTTCTTGGGCCTGTCTGCAATATAAAAGTACATAACAATAGAGTAAAATACACTTACAGTATTGCTGCTATCCTCCAGAAGGGATCAGCATGCAATTCAGAGAGAATAACAGATAACAAGAATGTCTCATAAAACAGTCAACAACCTGTACAATCACTTCATGGAGAGTAACACATACTTGATTTCAAAGCCACAGAGCTGAAGTGGCCACTTGGATTTTAAAACTAATGCAAAATGCATTAAGAATCCATCCTAAAACATTTTTGAAGTGAAGATCAAATCTACATATTTTCAGTCAATGCTTCTGTAACTGTCATGTGAACTTTAGGACATCAAACAGTCAGATATTTTTTGAATACCTACTGAAGCAAAGAATTTTAGGTATTGAGGATCATAGAAAGAAGTAATTTTGCTGGAGGTTTTAAAAAGTGTGTGTGTGTGAGAGAGAGAGAGAGAGAAAGGGAGAGAGAGATAGAGATGTTCTCTCCTTCACCTTAGAGATATACTCCCACAGCCTTAAAAGTTGCATATGACCTCAGTCCATTTATTTATTCATTCATTCTACAAAATTGTCTCCAGAACTAACTACATATCAGGTATTGTGAAAGGATAAATATTTCCTAAAAGACATGAAAGAAAGATTCAAGAAGAAAAAACATGTGAGCAGGTGGAGGAAAATTCAAGCCAGGGAACAGGAGGCTAGAGGATGGAGTGATGAAAGGGGAACAACAGAAAAATGTAATCATTTCTGGAGATACTCAACAGAAAGGGATTCTGACATCTTGAAAGAAGTTGCACAGGCACCAGGAAACATGAATAATCCAATGACCATCCAAAAGGACACTGAGCTCCTTAGGTTGGGGGTTAAGTCCTCCTTATTTCCTTTTGATTAACCTATGCCCAGTATAGAATCTTCTCCATAGTAAGCATTGAGTAAATATTAGTTCAATGAACGAATGAATAAGGAAAGTTGGTACTTCTTTTCTGAGAAACACAGAAATGCTATATACAAATCTGACAAGACTTATTTAGGGGTACACTGCCTTCCTACAGAACCTTTCAAGACTTACCAAAACCGCTGGCTGATGCCCAAGCAAGAAAGTCAAAGAAGTGATGGAAACATCCCGGAGCCCCAAGGTCTTTCACTTTTTCTTTACAGGATTTGACTTCAAAGTCTTTAGAGAAATTCTTCTATTTTCTTCCAGGTTAGGTAAAGATTATAATTTTCAAAAAGAAAACTACTATAGCCCATTGTTTTCTGTCTTTAAGTATTTGGAAAACTACTGTGAATAATGGAAATGTATAGTAGCTGTTAATATACATGGGATTGGGGCTTTGGAGAAGCTGATCCCACCAAAATGCAAAAGATCCTCAAAAAGTATTGTGAACACCTGTATGCACATAAACTAGAAAAATCTAGAGGAAATGAATAAATGTTTGGAAACACACAATCTCCTAAGTTTGAGTCAGGAAGAAATTGAAACCCTGACCAGGCCAATATCAAATTCCAAAATTGAATAAGTAATAAAAAACCTTCACCAATTAATTCCCTAGACCAGATGGATTCGCCGCTGAATCAGATGTACAAAAATATCCAGTAGTACCAATTCTACTGAAAACTATTCCAAAATATCAAAGAGGAAGGATTCCTCCCTAACTCATTCTATGAAACCAGCATTACTCTGATACCAAAACCTAGCAAAGACACAATGAGAGAAGAAAACTACAGGCCTACATTTCTGATGAACATGTTCATAAATCTCCAACAAAATACCTGCAAACCAAATCCAAGAGCACATTAAAAAGTTAATTCACCATAATAAAATAGACTTCATTCCAGGGATGCAAAGTTGGTTCAACATACAGAAATCAGTAAGTGTGATTCACCATATAAACAGAATTAAAAGCAAAGACTATCTGATAATCTCAATAGATGCAGAAAAATCTTTTGATAAAATCCAACATCCCTTCATGATTTAAAAAAAAAAAAAACCTGAAGAAATTAAGCTTCAAAGGAACCTACCTCAAAATAATAAGAGTCAACTATGACAAACCTGCAGCCTACATCATACTGAATGAACAAAAACTGGAAACATTCCCCTTGAAAAATGGAACAAGGCAAGGATGCTCACTCTCACCACTCCTGCTTAATGTAGTAATGGCGGTGCTAATCAGAGCAGTTGGGCAAGAGAAAGAAATAAAAATCATCCAAGTAGGAAAAGAAGGTGAACTATCTCTCTTCATGAATGATGTGACTATATACCTAGAAATACCTAAAGATTATGCCAAAAAGCCTCCTGAAAATGATAAACAACTCCAGTAAAGTTTCAGGATACAAAACCAATTGCAAAAATCAGTAGCATTTTTATACAGCAATAACATTCAAACTGAGAGTCAAATCAAGAACACAATCTCATTTGCAATAGCTAGAAAGAAGTAAAATACTTAGGAATACATTTAACCAAGGAGGTGAAAAATCTCTACAAAAAGAACTACAAAACCCTGCTGAAAGAAATCATAGATGACCCAAACATGTGGAAAAGCATTCCGTGCTCATGGATTGGAAGAAACAATATTAAAATGTCCATACTGCCCAGAGCAATCTACAGATTAAACACTATTCCTATCATGCTACCAATGTTATTTTTCACAAAACTAGAAAAAACTATTTTCAAATTCATATGGAACCAAGAAAGAGCCTGAATAGCTAAAGTGATCCTAAGCAAAAAGAACAAAGTCAGAAGCATCACATTACCTGACTTCAAACTATACTCAAAGGCTATGGTAACCAAAACAGCAATGTACTGGTACAAAAACAGGCACATACACCAATGGAACAATATGTAGAACTCAGAAATAAAGCCACATACCTACAGCCATCTGATTTTGGACAAAGTCAACAAAAATAAGCAATGGGGGAGATGACTCCCTATTTGGTTAATTGTGCTGGAGTGGCTGGCTAGCTGTATGCAAAAGAATGAAACCGGACTCCTACCTTTCGCTATATACGAAAATTAAGATTAATTAAAGATTTAAATGTAAGACGTCAAACTATAAGAATTCTAGAAGAAAACCTAGGAACCACCGTTCTGGACATCAGTCTTAGAAAAGAATTTATGACTAAGTCCTCAAAAGCAATTGTAACAAAAGTGAAAATTGTCAAGTGGGACCTAATTGAACTAAACAGCTTCTGCACAGCAAAAGAAACTATCAACAGAGTAAACAAACAACCTACAGAATAGGAGAAAATATTGGCAAACCATGAATCTGAGAAAGATCTGTCATCCAGAATCTATATGGAATGTAAACAGTGGAACAAACAAAAAACAAATAACCCTATTTAAAAATTGGCAAAAGTCATGAACACACACTTCTCAAAAGAAAACATATAAATGGTCAACAAATGTAAAAAAATGCTCAACATCACTAATCATCAGAGAAATGCAAATCAAAACCACAATGAGATACCAGCTCACATCAGTCAGCATGGCTGTTATTAAAAAGTAAAAAAACAATAGATGCTGGCGAGGCTATGGAGAAAGGGAAACACTTATACACTGTTGGTGGGAATGTAAATTAGTTCAGCCATTGTGGAAAGCAGTTTGGCAATTTCTCAAAGAACTTAAAACAGAAATACCATTCAACCCAGAAATCCTATTACTGAGTATATATCAAAAATAAAAGAAAAAATTCTACCAAAAAGACACATGCATTCACATGCTCATTGCAGCTCTATTCACAATAGCAAAGACATGAAATCGACCTCGTTGCCCATCAGCAGTGGATTTGATAAAGAAAATGTGGCACATTTACACCGTGGAATCCTACAAGACTGTAACAAAGAATGAAATCATGGCCTTTGTAGCAACATGGATGCAGCTGGAGGCTATTATCCTAAGCAGATTAACTCAGGAACAGAAAACCAAATACCACATGTTCTCGCTAAACACTGGGTATTCACAAACATAAAGATAGCAACAATAGACACTGGAGACTTCTAGAGGGGGAGTCAGGGGAACAAGCATTGAAAAACTATTGGGTACTATGTTCAGTACCTAGGTGATAGGATCAATCGTACTCCAAACCTCAGCATCATGCAATATATGCAGGTAACAAACCTGCACATGTACCCCTGAATCTAAAGTAAAAGTTAAAATTATGAAAATAGAAAATAAAGTCTTCAGCTTAAAAAATGAAAAAAATAAATTCTAAACATTTCTTGCCTTTTCCATATCTTTTATGTATTTTTTGGAAGATTGTGTTGACTTTATATTCCATCTTCAGTATACTTTTTAGAAATTTCAGCAATCATCTTATTCATTTATTTTATAAAGCTCTTTCTTGTTCTTTGTTCATTTTCACGGTCTCCTTTTTCTATCAATTAAATAACATTATTAATCTTTCAAAATACTTTTTTTTTCTTATTGCGCATTTATTTGGATCTCTCTGCTTCATGATATACACTTTTTAAAAATACCTGGTGATATGTGGTAAAAAGAGGCAAAAAAGAGAAAGAGAAATAAAACCAGACTGGGAGACCTAGGTAAATTAGCTTCTAGGTAGAGGGATAATTTTTTATTCCTTATTATGATATTCCCTGAAAATAATTCCAAACAGTCATCACTGGTCACTGCCTTGTGGCAACTGGGCCTCAGTGGGATTTTACCTGGAATGAGAGACTCACATTTCTGTGCAAATTTTAACTTCCTTTCATTAATTCCATTAATGCCTCATTTACCAATGATTGTTAGATAATTACTCTATTTTTAAAATAGTCTTGCTTGCTAAACAGGGACTAAAAGTGTTTTGACAGTAATATTAACTTATTTTGCAGAGATAATCCACCTTGTAGTAGTTATGGAAAATAAATATAATGTGTTAGCGGTGTCATTAGCTTTTTTTCTGTATTGCGAAACTGAATCATCAATTTTGAATAATAAAACTTTGAGCTACATAAGAAACATCAAGCTTGTTCGTTCGTGTTCAAAACTCACAACCAAATACCTTTATGTTTCCTCTTCACATTTGCTCCCTAATTATATCAGTGGCCTTTACTGGTGTATGTTATAACTCCTGGTTTCTCTAAAATGAATATCCGACATTCTCTAAAACCCTCTATGAAAGGGCATTCCTGTGGGGATATATGTTTTTTGTGACGCTAGGGCCCTATGAGAAGAGGTGGCATTTGGGGATCCCTAGACACTGACTCTACTCCCTCTCATGAAGATGAGATGTCACCTTGATGATGCTGAGTTTGTTTTACAAACTGGCTCTTTGGTTAGCATTCTAGCAGAATAAAAGGGCATACTCAAACTGGGCAATTTGAGGAAAGTGTAATAAAGGGAATATTTTTAAATGCATGGGCATAGGAATAAGAAAACCAACAAAGGATAGTGCAGTTCTCCACATCTAGCAGTAGTGAGGAACCATAACCATCACTAGGCCTGAATGGGCAAGAGGAGGGCACAGAGACAGGATCTATATTAAGAGGGCAGCCTGATAGAAACAGCTTTCCATAAAAAGAAGCAGCCAATCCATGGTGATCTGTAGAGAGACAACCAGGGAAGTAAAATATCCCAGCCTGATTCTTCTCTCATCTTTCCGTCTCAGTCAGTGTCTCTCATTGGCTGAAGCCAACCAGAAGCCAGAGGGCAATGGAGCCTGTTGACAGAGTTCATACAGGTCAGTTTCCTGGAGTGCAGAGCAGGGTGGGGAAGGCCAGAGTGGATTTGAGACAGACAATGGAAAATATTCAGCACACCATGAAAAGCTCATGCTTGTAAACAATTTCTTAAATAGAGTAGTTGGTGTCACTTCTTCTGGAATGGTAATGTTAAGTCCATGAATTCAGAAGGAAGTAGTATAGTGAGATCTGGCTTACTTTTCAATTCTGGAGGACTCTACCTGCATGGAGAATGGCATAGGCAGTTTCGTATTCTGCAGAAAAGCCAGGCATGACAGGAAAGCCATGTGAAGATGTGTTACATCTGCTCATACTCTGCATGGTTACCTCATTCTATATCGTTGGTAAAATTATTTTAAACTTCTGTCCTAAGTGAATATATGTCTGTCTGTGTATTTACTTTTTTCTTCCATTAATTCACAATGTACCTGAAACACTATACCTTCATATTTCTCAAACACATAAATATTTCATGGTATACATATACTTATTCTTTAACCATAGAAATAGATACCACTTAATTCTGCTAAAGATTATACTTTATGAAACACAGGTGGAATATGATTCATTTGATTACTGTTGACACTAGTATTTAATTTCCATAATTAACATCCATATTCATTGATAATGTTAATAAAAGCATCCTAAGTATCTTTGGATGGAGAGGAACCCTGGGTAGTGGCCAAGTGAAGGCAGGAGAGACAGCTGGGAATAAAAGAAACTGATGAAGAAAGGTAAAGTATTTGAAGTAGAGTGCTGAATTTCTGTTGCTGCAGAGTAAATCCTGACATGGGTGCATTAACTTGGGATAAGGATTGTTAGCCAGAAACAGATCTAGGTTTTGTGGGACCTGAAGATGATACAATTTGGAGGATCCTCTCTAAGAAAAACAATTCAAACTTATAAATGTGAAGTTCTATATGAAAGTGAAATGTCTTGAGAAACTGCATTAAATACATTTTAAGAAATCAACATCACAAACATCAAAGAATCTTGAAACACAACGTAATAGCACTATAAATTAGTTACCTTACATATCTCTATAATACTTTTCTCTTTATATTTTGGCTGTGTGCTGCTTTATTACCTCTTCGTATACAATCTTTTTATATCATTTTCTATAAAGAGAATAGAAGGTAATTCAGTCTTTCCTCTAGTGTGTTTTTGTTCCTCTATCTTTATATTTCTCACGCTGGGAACTATAGTTTGTGTTCTTATTCCATAAAAACTTTGGCCCTGCATTGGCGTAGTAGTTCTGGGTTAGTTGCACAATGGATCACAGAAGTATTTCTGGAACCCATTCTTACTCTTGATTGGCTAACAATAGCTTAACTCTACACAGGGACTGTCTCCCACCTAAATATATCTCGCTAACTCCAAATTAAAATTAAGCCCAACTCAAGTTCCCTCTAAAATGTCTGTGGCCACTCCATTGCTACCTGACAGGAGTAGAAATGTGACAGAATGGAAAATTGTCATAAAAAGAGTCAGTGGTCTTAGCAGATCATGATTAAAATATCTTATTTTGCAATTATTCCAAAATACATAATGTTAATACATTGCTTGTGCCTCTTCTATGGCCTTGGAAAGGAACTGTGTAAGTTTTACTTGCTTCGTGATAAATTCAACTTTAGGTAATTGAAATAAACTGCACAGTGCTTCACCTTCCTCCTGTGGAAGTAACAAGAAGAGGATTCAGGGTGGAATCAGTTCTGCTGCTTCTCCCATAGAGTGAAGGTAGAATTGGGAAATTAAAGTTCTCATTTTTGCCCATTCATCACTCAGCCTGGCCTGGGCCAGGGCATGGGGTTTGGCGGGGAGGAATGCTTGTAATACTAGCTATGATAGCTTATTCATGTATTCAATCATTCAACATGTATTTGATGATTATGTGTCAGGCATTATTAGAGATAATAGTGTCATTCCTATCACAATGGTGAGTAAAACAGATGCAATCTCTGTTTTCAGTGATCTTAAAGTCTAAAGGAGGACAGACAAATTACCATTCCATCTTTAAGTAAAACAAATGTGTGAAAAGTAATAGAATAATTTGTCTACCATCCTGTCCATACCTTGGCACAAAGCACTGGTAATCCCAGAAAAATAGTTCTCTAAAGTCCCATTCATGGCCTTGGTATCTGTGGTCTCTTTCTGTTCCTAAAACATGGCAGAAAGGGAAGGCAAGAACTCCAAATTGGAGTGGAGAGTGTAGAAGCTGAGAAATCAACCACATCTCCAAGTCTTTGTTCTTTGCAGTCTTGTGCTTTATTGGATTGTGGACAATATAGAAGGGGTATAATTTCCTATATTCAACCCATCAGTGACAAAAGATAAGAGAATAGGTACTACATGAAGCTTCTCTTCTTCTAGTCTCTCATGTCATTCCTATCACAATGGCTGTAAAACATTGGTTGGCAGTGTGAAGGCTTGCATTATTGAATAGAGAGGAAGATAAAAGATTTCCCTCTATGTTCATTCTTGCCACAGACTTTCAGAAAACTATCTAATTTCTTAGCACCTCAGCTGCATACCAGTGAAATGAGGCCAACTATACAAATTCCTTACTTATCTAATTGGGATACAAACTGCTGCAAGAATTACAGCTGTGAATGAGTGAATTCCAGAGGACTTGTCTGTGGTTGCAGAAAATAGGCAGAACTCCGTGGGCCCTCAAGAAAGAATAACCGTACAAAGTTGTACATAACCAAAGAGGAATAATTTTTTTAAAGAAAATCCTTAGGCAGAAAGGGTTTTTAATCAATATTGAATGTTGAATCAATATTAAAATCAGTACTCTCTATGGCCAAGCCATGCATACTGCTCTCATAGGTCTCTGATTGATCTTTTTGTCTTGAGATATACCTTCACAGGAATGTCAGTATTCTGGAAATGGCGATGAGAATTCTACTACCAGGTAAACACTCAATGAGGTATGAATATGCAAATGACCTATTGTATCTACCATGCACAATACACTTCTTAAAGTCTGTTAAGCTCTTACTAGGCCAAGCCATGTGATCTTTGGATGCATCAAAGCTCAGGAAAAAACAGTTTGAATCCTGGCTCTGCAACTTTCTGGGTTTCTGTGACCTTGGACTAGTTACCTAACATCTGTGAACTTCAGTTTCCTTGGCCTATGAAATAAGGATAGCAATAACTCTTGCAGGATTGCTTAATTATTTAAAAAATTTATGCTCATATAAAGCATGTGTTATAAAGCAGGCGCTCAATGAATGGTAAGTATTATTTATTATAAACTTCAACACAAGCATAAGCTTTTTAAAATTATTTTTTCTTTCCAGTATTTAAACTTTGGGCTAAGAGAGTTTTTATCATAAGGTTATTATGATTTGTAAACATGAACCAACTTCTCTATAGCAATTATTTTGCTGGGAAGTAAGCAAGGTCATAAATCAATAATGACTCTTGCAACCTCAGGACTTATTGATCTTTCCGTTTGTCTTCTGTAATGTTCCTGGAAAACTCAATTATTTTGGGAAGTTATCCAAACTAGTTTACCCAGTATTCTATATTAGTGTTATTAGTAACAAGTTATGAAAGCATTTGATTGATTTTCTTGGAAAACAATCCCTTTAGAGTAAAATAGAGATATTTATTCTATAAATGTCTTAGCATATTACATTTCTTAAAAAGAACAAGTTGAGACAAGCAGCTAGAGATTCTAGAATCACGTGCTTCTGATAAATTCCACTTTTCTGGGCACCACGGTCGAGAGTGCTAATAAACACTTTAGGAAAAATTCTAGAGATATGTGAATCCTGTCTATCTTATGGGGCTGGACATTGGTGATAATTTAAAGTAGACATATCTTTTAATGTATCCGGTGTTGTTCTCCAATACTCAGTATAGTGCTTGGTGTGGAGTAAGTACCCAGTAAATGTTGGTTAGATGAATGAATAAATGAGTGAATGAAAGCATCAACAAATAAATCACAAATGCATAAGTACTTACCCACTGTAAATGCTTGTGAAGGTGGCTCTACTTTCCTTCTCAGTACAAACGTTGTCTTGGATTTATAATGATGTCTAAAAGGCCTGTTTCTTTAACACTGAACTCTATCAGCAAATTCAACTGCCTCTCTGTTCCCTTTTTCAATTTAGTCTGTTTGATAAGAAGTAGTCACTAAGATGCATACAACTTTTCTTTATGATGGTGAGGTAGCTTGAATTTGAGCCTAATATTTGGAAGGCCGAAGGGAGCTATTTATTAAAACAAAACGGGGTATGGAAGAGGTTAGTGATTCCCCAAATTTGTCTGATGGAAGAATCACTTGATGTACATGTTAAAAATACAAATTTATAGGTGTCAGCCAAGAATCTCCAAAAACAATACACCAAGTGCTTCTTATGACCAGGCAGGTTGGGCAAAGACTGGGATAGGGTATGGCTGTCACCTTACTATCAGAAGACCAATGGAGCTTGCTTGAGGTAACAATTTTCCTTACCTTCTGTTTTCTCAGACTTAATATAGGGATATCAGTATCTCTGAACATATCAAAGGGATTCTAAGAGAATCATAAGAGGATTAACTTTCAAACCTTTATACTGTATGCAAACTTTTGAAATCTATCCTAAAGATAGTAACAAACCCATCAGGATTGCAGTGTTTCTGAGAGAGGACACCTTCATAGTTTGACAAATCCTTGTTTGGCAACCTCTCATGTGACCTTTCCAAAATCACTGTGGCTAACCCACACTAACTAGGAGCTCCCAGCCTACCTTGTTTGTCACTATTTCCCTGGAAATGAGCTACTATATTTGTGCAATTAATAAATGTTTAAATGTAGAAAAATGTATGCCTTTGCCAAAGGAAAACACGAGCCTAGTCTATTAGCAGGTTACTATTAGAAATTAATCATTTCTATTTGCCTGATTTTCTTGTCTAGACTAATATTCTGTCATTAGCAAATGCTCCTACAGGTATATTGAGAAGAAAATAAAAACAACAAAAACAGTTGTCACTACATTAATAACCATCGTAATATTAATACCTTTTTAACTCAGTATGTGTCTGGGCATTTTTGCTAGAATTGGGAATTTGCATTCGTGGAATAAGACTTCTGCAATGTAAAATGAAGGTGATAAATGTAATGTTAACCTAGCCAAGAAAGTACACTTGGTCCCTTCATGGTTATTGCCTTATAAGATCTAGGTATGAAGAAAGATTTTCCCTTTATTTTAATGATAAAAATTATTATTAATAAAAATATTATGAGAAAAGCTTTGAGATAAGTGTTTTACATGCTGTATTTCTCTTAAACTTCATGACATCCTTCTGGAGCAAGTATTATTATTATCATCATCATTTTACAAATGAGGACATTGAGGCTAAAAAAGTTATAACTTGCCAGAGGTCTTTCAGCTAAGTGACAAGGTCAGAATATGTATTCATCTCCGCAAAACTCCGGAAGCCAAATTCTTAATTACCATCATTTATTGATTCTTAACCAAAAACAAATGGAAACTTAATAGTTCATATTTCTGGTTTTTAAGATAATGTATCTTCTTTCATTTATACTTCCTGCCTGATTTTAAGATCTCAAGAAATTGGTAATGGTACAATTACCAATTGCTTTAGACTAAAACTATTTTTTATTTAAATAGCCATTTCTAATTCTTGTTATTAATAAACAACTATATGTTTATATATATGTATATGTATTAATATATGTATATTTGTGTCTGTGTGTATATATATGATACATATAAATATGTATTCATAATGATGTGAAAACCAAAAACTCAAATTGTAACATCTGTTATCTTCATTCTGAAGCCTTTCTTCTGGGTCTTTCCAGTTTAAATATCTATCCTAGGAGCTGCTAGGTACTAGTAGTTGGTGAATGATCCTAGGTTTATGCTCAGATTTGACTGAACAGCTTTCTCAAGAGATTACAAGGTGACTTTATCCGGGTTTAAATTTCAATGTTGATGCATGTTGGATTCTCTGGAAGCATAGTGGAGATAGAATTTGGCATAAGAAGTATTTATTAGGGAGAGGGAGGGAGCAGGAGTGGGCAGAGGGAGAAGCTGAGAACAGCAAAGCAGACCTGGCAAAGCCTTGGCGGACCCCACAGGGTGCTAAGGTGACCATAGGGCCCACTGGGATTGCCTGATTTAGCAAATAAAATACAGGACACCCAGTTAAATCAAATTTTTGATGAAAAACACAAATAACTTTTTAGTATGTGTATGTCCCATGCAATATTTATCCCATGCAATATTTTGTCTGACAACCCTACTCCCACTGGACCAAAATGTCTGGGTAATTATATCCCAATTTTGATCAGTCATTGGATGTAGCCAAGGCCAGGAAGGATAGAACCTTGGGAGAGGTGGCTTTCTGCAGCAGAGGCAGACCCTGAAGGAGCTGAAAGCTAGGCTACAAACCCTTCCACAAAAGGCGATCTGGGAGGCATGTATCTGTGTTCACCACAAATTTGTAGCCACGGGAAGTCTCGAGGCAACTGAAAGCTCCAGAAAAAGGGTTTTAATGAAGGGATTTTAGCAGCTCTAAATTTTGCTGCTTAGTGGTGGATTTGCACTGATACTGCAAAGGATTTACCTAACAAGAAAGCTCTTTTCAGTCAAGTGCATAAGCAGTGAGACTGAACACATATCCATGGAAGAAATGTGACAACTGAAAAGTTTGGAGCAGGGCCAGCTTTATGGGTGTGAGACCAATGCAGTCACACAGGGTCTGGGCTCAGAGAGGCCCTGAACTTGATTTAATGCTTTGATGATTCTTGTCTTGAAGTTATTAGTAATTTTATCTCTTTTATTTTGTTAGTGAAGTCTGATGGACAAAGGAACATGCATGTGAGCAGGGAAGAAGCACGCATGATATGTGTGTGTCTGCAGTTGCTAGTTTCCCTGTTTACATGTAGTTTTCATGATAGCACACAAATCCCCAATTCCTGTGGATTAGCTATCCATGGGAGTTCAGTGAGACTCAGAATGAATACAAGATAAGAAGGCTACATTTACGACCAGTAGGCCAGGACACTGACAGCCCCAGGAGGCCATGTTTTCTATTTGAATTAGAGCTTTCCTTGAATGCAGAAGGAAGGAAATTGTATTCCAAGACATATAAATCACCAGGAAAATCTACCGTATTCTTTCTTATTCACATTATATTCTGGTATTAGCCAACCACTTATGCTGAAAATGATGACAAAGAAGGAAATGATGAGCAAACCATAGTTATTTTTTCTTTTCTCTAAGACCTTTCTAACTCACTAGTAAGCTGAGGGTAGAGAGTGCTGGTAGAATGTGTGTGTGTATCAAGAAGTGAAATAAAAACAGTTAAGTTCGTTTTTCCAGGGTTTCTACTGTTTTGGTAAGAATAAAATACATATGCATGTATGAACTATGAAATATATATTGGGTGTTTTTAGTGATCACATGTGAATTAAATGTTCTTATATTTGCAGTTAAACTAGCATTGTACAATCTAAAAGTGAACAGTAAAATTCATGCAATAGTTTAAAATTTGAATTTTTCTTTGCTTAGAATCACTTTAAATGGCTGATAAAAAAATCTTAGCAAATCAAGAAACTGCAGGAGAAAGGAAAAGGCTTTATCTTTTAGTATATTTATAGACACTTTTTGAACAGGAGGCCCACATTTTCATTTTGTACTGGGGCTCAAAAATTATGCAGGTTTTAGGTCAGACAAATAGAATTAGTACGTATAAATGGAGAGGAATGAGATGAGGATTCTGAAAAACAGTTTTAGGAGAGATTCTGGTCTTCCAGGATCTTGACTGTGGATGGATGGACTTGCACGACTTTTAACAACTTGTTTTTTGTATCTTGTGACCTAACATGCCAGCAATTAAGAATGCTCTTTATTCTGTGATCAATTATCAAATATTTATTGAGTCAGTATGGATGTAGCAACGTACTAGGATATATGAAAGGGAAAAACTGGTGTTGAGTTACAGGGACAATAAATATCAGCTACCCTCAAGGAGCTTGCAAAGCAGACCTGGCAAAGCCTTGGCGGACCCCACAGGGTGCTAAGGTGACCATAGGGCCCATTGGGATTGCCTATGGTCAATCAATATTGACAATAATTGACTTCTCTAATTATTTCTAGATTCTAATATGTACCTACATCATAGTACTTGTGCACATAAACACATACAAATGCACACCACTGACATTTTCCTTTCTTCCCCTCTTAACCGTATTTTGTTCCCTTTCTCTATGAGCTCTCTGGACATTGCTAGGATGGTGATGATGATGATGATAGTAATGGTGATGATAACGATAATAGTGAATATTATTCTAAGCACTTTACACATATTAATCCAGTTAATCCACATAATAGTCCTGTGAGATCTGTGCCATTTTAGTCTCCTTATTATAAACAAAGAAACTGAAGCCCAGAAAGGTTAGGTAATGTGTGCCCCAAATCAAATAGCTAGAAAGTAGATGAGCCAGGATTTGAATGAATATGGTTTCCACTATACTACACTATGAAATGTCCTCAAAATTTTAGGCAATAGTGACCTTGAGCAGTGGTCTTCAAATTTACATACGTTTATTGCAGCAGGAGAGAGGTACTAAAAATTCCAGCAAAGTTTTAGGAAATTATTATTTCCAGATACTCAGCCTCATTGAGCTCCTTTTCCTGTAATGGTCTGCCGAGAACAAGACTGAAGTTGGAGCTGGTTCCCTTTCCCACCTCCCCTTTCACAATACCCCTTATCCTTTCTTAGGGAAAAAAGGCCCTCATGCTAAATGTTATTATGGCTTGTTGTGCTGGGGTATAACACCCTCCCCTCTAAGTACCAACTAAAGGGTAATTTAAAGTAAAGGTAATAATGTTGAGAAAGTGAACGACTTTTAAGACCGCGTAACAATATCATTTATAATGCAGGAGTTTCAAATTATTTGTAATCAATAAATTAAAGCACATAAACAGAGTACTAGCTGATAGGTTATTAAAAATAATTTTTGATGATAAAACACTATGTGAATTTTGTCATATAACTTAGAATGAGTTCTAAGAACTAGGTGATGGTTTTATGACAAATCCATTCTCATTCTTTTATTTAAGTGACAAGTTTTCTCAGGGTTTATGTTTATAGAAACAGATCAGAGAAAGTGAGTTCATGTTGAACTATTTCATTCTAAGAATAAGTACCATTCATTCAGAGATACATAAATTAATTGTATAAATGCAATGCCATCCATTCATTAAAAAGCACATTTCTGTTAAGATTGTACTTTTGTTTAACATACCAAAAAAAAAAAAAAAAAACCTCAACATCCCTGATCATTAGATAAATGTAAATCAAAACAACAATGAGATACCATCTCACACCAGTCAGAATGGCTATTATTGAAAACTCAAGAAACTACAGATGGCTGGCAAGGCTGTAAGGCTGTGGAAAAATAGCAGCAATTTTACACTGTTGGTGGGAATGTAAATTAGTTCAACCAGTGTGGTGATTCCTCAAAGACCTAGAACCAGAAATACCATTTGACCCAGCAATCCCATTACTGGGTATATACCCAAAGGAATATAAATCAGTCTATTAAAAACATACATGCATGCATATGTTCATTGCAGCACTATTTACAATAGCAAAGACATGGAATCAACCTGAATGCCCATCAGTGATAGATTGGATAAAGAAAATATGGTACATATACACCATGGAATACTATGCAGCCATAAAAAGGAATGAGATCATGTCCTTTGTTTTTTTAATGTTTTATTTTTATTAGTATTATTATTATTTTTTGAGACAGAGTCTTGCTCTATTGCCCAGGCTGGAGTGCAGTGGCGTGATCTCAGCTCACTGCAAGCTCTGCCTCCCGGGTTCACGCCATTCTCCTGCCTCAGCCTCCCGAGTAGCTGGGACTACAGGCGCCTGCACCATGTCCGGATAATTTTTTGTATTTTTAGTAGATACGGGATTTCACCATGTTAGCCAGGATGGTCTCGATCTCCTGACCTCGTGATCCGCCCACCTCAGCCTCCGTAAGTGCTGGGATTACAAGCATCAGCCACCGCACCCAGCCAATCATGTCCTTTATAGGGACATGGATGAGGCTGGAAACCATTATCCTCAGCAAACTAATGCAGGAACAGAAAACCAAACATTGCATATTCTAACTTATAAGTGGGAGCTGAACAATATGAACACATGGGTATAGGGAGGAGAACAAAACACACTGGGGCCTGTCAGGGGATGGGCGATGGGAGAGCATCAGAATAAATAGCTAATGCATACTGGGCTTAAATTTTGTTTAATACTTGTTTATCAAAATCTGTAATGTATTTGTTGTTTCTGATCATTATTTCTAATAATAATTGTAATGACAATTCAACCCTGAAGAAAATTTTAATATGTTATGTTGTTTGATCAAAGGAAGTTTTTAAAAAATAGATTTTAATTTAAAATATGTATATTTATTACATAGAAAAATAGATTATTAAGAGATTTTGAAAGGTAAAATATGGAAATAGTATAAAATTTCTGACAGTTAAAAAAGAGCTTGTTCACATGATGATTTTTCAAATAAATGATGAGTAACACTACAGTAACAGAATTATTGGATACCTTTAAGAATGATGTAACAGTTTGTTTAAAAATGTCCAAATGTAAAAGATATTCTTCATACTTGTTTAACATTATAATGAAACAATTTAAAGGTCAAGTTAAAAATATATAAAGGGATATTTAGTTTAATGCAACTTTTTGTAGGTATACTAACATAAAAGTTCGAAGACCTCATGACCTTGGGGAATTATCTTGTAACCTAAGTATGTTATGTTCAATTCATCTCCATTACACACAACACACTCCTTCAGCTCTTTTTAATGCCCAAAGCATCCTTTGAAGTGATGAAAGCTGTGTGCCAAGAAGAAAGAAAGTATTAGAGATAGAAACCCATCAATTGTAGTGTCTCCAGAGGGGTTGTTTAAATGAGTAATCAATTTTATTCTTCTCTTCATCGTGTTCAGGAAACTTTCAGCCTTCCTATTTATTTAATTTGAAAATTGCATCTCTCATAATTGCTTTTGGAGCTACGTATAGCATTGATAAGTAAAAAAGTATTTACCTTATAACTTCCCTCTGGTATAGCCCTGGGGAAAAATAAGAATAAGCTTTTATAAGCGAGGAAATGAAACAGGACAATTGTTTTCACCTTGGAAATGGAAAGCAAGATGACCAATAGAGATGTAACCAAGACAGAACGAGGAAGCAAATCTCCTTTCTGACTAGTTGCGTGTGCCTAAAGTTACTTATTTAACCTCTCTGAGACTTAGTTTCTTCAAATAGGGAATAAAGTAATACCTTTCTTAGAAGTTTCTGTCAGGTATGAATAAGATTAAATGTGAAGAGCTTGGCAAAATGTCCAATATTTTTAAAATGTTAGAAATCTGTGGAGTTGGCTAGGGAAGGAAAGAAAGAAGTTTCTTGAAAAAAATTCAGGTCAGGAATTCATTTTAATATATCAGAGATTTCCTCTTCTAAGTAATGCCCTTTAAAGGCTATATGATTATTTCAGAGATATTGTCATTGCGAAGATATTTTTGTAACTAATCTTCGGGGATTGTCTTCCAAACAGTAGTTTAGAATATCCTCTCTTAAAGGTTTAAAAGAGGATATTCTAAACTTTTAAGAAACTTTTTTAGTTAGTTGTAGATTTGTATGCAGTCATAAGATAGAATACAGAAAGATCCTGTGTGCCTCCTCCCCTAATAACATGTTACAAAACTATAATACAATATCACAACCAGAGAGATGCAACCCACTGGTCTAATTCAGATATCCCAGGTATTATTTGTGCTCATGCGTGAGTATTTGCTAGATGAAGCCTTTCGTAATTTTCAGTTATCAGGCCCTGCCTTCCTAAAGAGAATCTGGATCAGAATTTGAGGACTCCTAAAAAGGAAAACAGATGAAAATCCAGCAAAATCTTACTTCTTGGTCAAATGATGTTATTACCTTGAAGTTGAGAAAATCGTCTTCATAACATACCAAAACCACAAGCTGGAAAAGGAAAGTTTGATATAATAGTGTATATCAAAATTAAAACTTTCTGTACAAGAAAATAAACCATTAACGAAGTTTAAATACAACATAGAGCCTGGGTGAAAATACTTGCTACAGATATAAAAGACAAAGCGTTAGTATTAAGAATAGACCCAGGCCGGGCGCGGTGGCTCACGCTTGTAATCCCAGCACTTTGGGAGGCCGAGACGGGTGGATCACAAGGTCAGGAGATCGAGACCATCCTGGCTAACACGGTGAAACCCCGTCTCTACTAAAAATACAAAAAAATTAGCCGGGAGTGGTGGGGGGTGCCTGTAGTCCCAGCTACTCGGGAGAGTAGGAGAATGGCGTGAACCCGGGAGGCGGAGCTTGCAGTGAGCCGAGATCGCGCCACTGCACTCCAGCCTGGGCTACAGAGCGAGACTCTGTCTCAAGAAAAAAAAAAAAAAAAGAAGAAGAATAGACAAAAAGATTCTGTGAATAAATATGAACAAAAACACAATAGAAAAATGAGGACTATATGCTAACAATTCATAGAAACAGGTTCTTTTCTCTCAGGGTGTTAAAGCCATTATTCTACTGTCTTCTGGCCTCCATGGTTTTTGGTAAAAAAAAACAAACAGACAAGCAAAACAAAACAAAAAAACCCGAATAAGTCTTTTTTGTTGTTTTCATATATTTTGTTTTTTTATTTCCATAGGTTTTTGGGGAATAGGTGGTGTTTGGTCACACGACTAAGTTCTTTAGTGGTGATTTATGAGATTTTGGTGCACCCATCACCCAAACAGTGTACACTATACCCAATTTGTAGTATTTTATCCCTCACCCCGCTCCCACACTTTTCGCCAAGTCCCCAAAGTCCATTGTATCATTCTTATGCCTTTGTGTCCTCATATCTTAGCTCTCATTTATGAGTGAGAACATAATGGTGTTTGGTTTTCCATTCCTGAGTTACTTCGCTTAGAATAATGGTCTCCAATTTCATCCAAGTTGCTGCTAATGCCATTATTTTGTTTCTTTTTATGGCTGAATAGTATTCCATGGGGTGTGTGTGTGTGTGTGTGTGTGTGTGTGTATGTATACAGTTGGTGGTATTTTGTTAAGGACTTATGTGTTCATATTCATCAGGGATATTGGTCTGTAGTTTTCTGTTTTTGTTATGTCCTTTCCTGGTTTTGGCATTAGGGTGATGCTGGATTCATGGAATAATTTAGGGTGGATTACCTCTTTCTCCATATTGTGGAATCATGTCAGTAGGATTGGTATCAATTCTTCTCGGAATGTCTAATAGAATTCAGGTGCGAATTGTGTGGTCCTAGACTTTTGTTTGGTGGCAATTTTTTATTACCATTTCAATCTTGCTGCTTGTTATTGGTCTGTTCAGGGTTTCTAATTCTTCCTGGTTTAAGCTAGGAGGGTTTTATCTTTCCAGGACCTTATTCATTTCCTCTAGGTTTTTTAGTTTATGTGTGTAAAGATGTTCATAGCAGCCTTGAATGATCTTTTGTATTTCTGTGGTGTCGGTTGTAATATATCCCATTTCATTTCTAATTGAGCTTATTTGGATTTTCTCTCTTCTTTTCTTGGTTAATCTCACTAATGGTCTATCCATTTTATTTATCTTTTCAAAGAACCAGCTTTGTGTTTCATTTATCTTTTATATTTTTTTGTTTCAATCTCATTTAGTTCTGCTCTGATCTTGGTTATTTCTTTTCTTCTGCTCAGTTTGGGTTTGATTTGTTCTTGTTTCTCTGTTTCCTTGAGGTGTGACCTTAGATTGTCTATTTGTGCTCTTTCAGACTTTTTGATGTAGGCATTTAAGGCCATGAACTTTCCTCTTAGCACCGCCTTTGCTGTATCCCAGAAGTTTTGATAAGTTGTGTTACTATTATTGTTCTGTTCAAAGAATTTTTAAATTTCCATCTTGGTTTCATTGTTGACCCAATGATCATTCAGGAAGAGATTATTTAATTTCCATTATTTGCATGGTTTTGAAGGTTCCTTTTGGAGTTGATTTCCAATTTTATTCCACTGTGATCAGAGAGAATACTTGATATAACTTTAATTTTCTTAAATTTATTGAGACTCGTTTTGTGGCCTGTCATATAGACTATCTTGAGGAATATTCTATGTGCTGATGAATAGAATGTATATTCTGCAGATGTTGGGTAGAATGTTCCATAAATATGTTTGTTAAGTCCATTTGTTCTAGGGCGTAGTTTAAATCCATTGTTTCTTTGTTGACTTTCTGTCTTGATGGCCTGTCTAGTGCTGTCGATAGAGCATTGAAGTCCCCTACTGTTATTGTGCTGCTATCTATCTCATTTCTTATGTCTAGTAGTAATTGTTTTGTAAATTTGGGAGCTCCAGTGTTAGGTGCATATATATTTAGGATTATGATACTTTCCTGTTGGATGAAGCCTTTATATATAATGCCCCGCTTTGTCTTTTTAAACTGCTGTTGCTTTAAAGCTTGTTTTGTTCGATATACCAACAGCTACTCTTGCTCGCTTTTGGTGTCCATTTGCATGTAATGTCTTTTTCCACCTCTTTACCTTAGGTTTATGTAAGTCCTTTTGTGTTAGGTGAGTCTCGTAAAGACAGTGGAAACTTGATTGGTGAATTCTTATCCATTCTGTCATTCTGTATCTTTTAAGTGGAGCATTTAAGCCATTTACATTCAATGTTGGTATTGAGATGTGAGGTACTATTCTATTCATCATGCTATTTGTTGCCTGAATACCTTGGTGGGTTTTTTTGTTTTGTTTTGTTTTGTTTTTTAAATTTACTGTGTTGTTGTTTTATAGGTCCTGTGAGATTCATGCTTTAAGGGGGTTCAGTTTTGATATATTTTGAGGATTTGTTTCAAGATTTACAGCTCCTTTTAGCAGTCCTTGTAGTGCTGGCTTGGTAGTGGTGTTTTCTTTCAGCATTTGTTTGTCTGAAAAATACTATTTTTCCTTCATTTATGAAGCTTAGTTTTTCTGGATACAAAATTATTGGATGATAATAGTTTTTTTTTTTTTTTTAAGGAGGCTGGAGATAGGACCACAATCCCTTTTAACTTGTAGGGTTTCTGCTGAGAAATCCACTGTTAATCTGTTAAGTTTTTCTTTATAGGTTACCTGGTGCTTTTGCCTCACAGGCCTTAGTAGTCCTTCCTTTGTCTTAACTTTAGATAACCTGATGACTACGTGCCTTGGCAATGATCTTTTTGTGATGAATTTCCCAGGTGCTCTTTGAGCGTCTTGAATTTGGATGTCTATATCTCTAGGAAGGCTGGGGAAGTTTTCCTCAATTATTCCCTAAAATATGTTTTCCAAACTTTTAGATTTCTCTTCTTCCTCAGGAATGTCAATTATTCATAGATTTGGTCATTTAACATATTCGCAAACTTCTTGGAGCCTTTGTTCATTTTTTAAAATTCTTTTTTCTTTGTCTTTGTTGGATTGGGTTATTTCAAAAACCTTGTCTTCGAGCTGTAAGGTTTTTTCCTTCTTGTTCGATTCTATTGCTGAGGCTTTCCAGTGCATTTTCCATTTCTGCAAGTGTGTCCTTGATTTCCAGAAGTTGTGATTGTTTTTCATTTATGCTATCTATTTCACTGAAGATTTCACCCCTCATATCTTGTATCTTTTTTTTTTTTTGTATTTCATTAAATCAGACCTCACCTTTCTCTGGTGCCTCCTTGATTATCTTAATAATAATCAACCTTCTGAATTCTTTTTCTGTAAAAACAGGGATTTCTTTTTCATTTGGGTTTATTGCTGGAGAGCTACTGTTATTTTTTGAGGGTACTAAAGGAACTAGATTTGTCATATTACCAGAATTGTTTTTCTGGTTCCATCTCATTTGTGTAGGCTATGTCAGAGGGAAGACCTGGGGCTCAAGGCTGCTGTTCAGATTATTTTGTCCCATGGGGTGCTCCCTTGATGTAGTACTCCTTCCTTTTTCCTAGGGATGTGGCTTCCTGCAAGCTGAACTGTAGTAGTTATTTTTTCTCTTCTGAATCTAGCCACCTAGCGGGACTACCAGGTTCCAGATTGGTAGGCATCTGCACAGACAGGTGTGTCTGCACAGAGTCCTGTGATGTGAATCATCTTCAGGTCTCTCAGCTCTGGATAGCAGCACCTGGCCTGGTGGAGGTGGCAGGGGAGTAAAATAGACTTTGTGAGGGTCTTTAGTTGTATCATTGTTGTTTATTGCACTAATTTTGTGCTGGTCGACATCCTGCCAGGAGGTGGCACTTTCAAGAAAGCGTCAGCTGTGATAGTATAGGGAGGATCAGCTGGTGGGTGGGGCCCTAGAACTCCCAAGAGAATATGTATGACCTCTGTCTTTAGCTACCAGGGTGGGTAGAGAAACAGTCAGGTGGGGGCAGGGTTAGGTGTGTCTGAGCTCAGATTCTTCTTGGGTGGGGCTTGCTCCAGCTGCTGGGGGAGATAGGGGTGTGGTTCCCAAGTCAATGAAGTTGTGTTCCCTGAAGGATTATGGCTTCCTCTGCTGTGTCATGCCAGTTGCCGGGGAAGTGGGAAAAGCCAGCAGTACAGGTCTTACCTAACTCCCTTGCAATACAAAAGGCTGGTCTCATTCCCACCGTGCCCCCGCCACCAACAGCACAAAGTTTGTTTGCAGGCAGTGGGTGAGCAGGGCTTAGCACTTGCCCCAGGCTACCAAGCTCCTGGCTAAGAAAGCAGGCAGGGCTTCAGATTTCACGCCTCCCCACCTGCCCATGTTTGCACTCCAGATTTACCCCCTTCCTCGAGTTCTGTCTAGGAAACTCTGCATTTGGTTGGAATTCTTAACAAAGTTCAGTTGGAGGTTTCCTTCACCCTATGGTCTTTTCCCAGTTCCTCTGGCAGCCCTTCCCAAGGACCGCTGTGATACAAAATCAAAAATGGCTTCCCTGGGGACCAAGAGAGCCCACAGGAATCTTCCCACTGCTTCCTCTACTGCTGTATTTTGCTTGGCTCTTTAAATTATCTCAGCTCCAGGTAAGGTCAAATTTTTCTTTTGTGATCTGGACCTTCAGGTTCCCCAGTGAGGGTGTGTGTTTGGAGGCAGACAATCCCCTTTTCCCACTTTCAGATTTGAGCACTCACAGTATTTGGGCTGTCTCCCAGATCCTGCAGGGGCAATCCACTTCCTTCAAAGGGTCTGTGGATTCTCTTGGCTTTCCTGGTATGTGCAGTTTTGGAGCAAAAGTTCACAATGTGAATTTCCACACCCTGCTCTGTTCATTCGCGTGGGAGCTGCAATTTAGTCCTGCCTCCTGTCTGCCATTTTCCCCTGAATAAATCATTTAAATCTTTGTTCTCCTATATGTTATTTTTCTCTAGCTACTTTCGAGAATTTTTCTTTACTTTCATTTTCAAAAGTTTGATTATGGTGTATCTAGGCATATTCCTATTTGAATTTGTTTTATTTGGGGTCTGATGAGCTTCTTAAATCTATAAATGTATGTATTTTACTAAATTTGGGGAAATTCCTCTCATTATTTCTTCATATAGATGTTGTATGTCAACTGTTTTTTGTTTTTATTCTGGAACTCCCAATGACATACATGTCGTGCATTTGGTATTATTCTACAAATCCCAGAAGCTCTGTTCAATATTCATCATTTTTTTCTTGTTCCTCAGATTATATATTTTCTATTGCTCTATCTTTAAGTTCATTGACTCTTCCCTGTCATATCCATTGTGCTACTGAATCCCCATCCAGTGATTTTAAAATTTCAGGTATTATAGTTTTCAATTCTAGAAGGTCTATGTAGTTATATTTTATAGCTTATATTTCTGTTGAGAACTTTTTCTTTCTATATACTTCAAATGTATTTACCTTTCCCTCGTGGAACACAGTTAAAATATCTGGTTTAAAATTAATTTTTCCACAATATTTAGGTCATCTGGTGATTGGCATCTGATGATCATCATTTTTCTTAAGAATCGATCACACTTCCTCTGGTTCTTTCTATGTTGGGTAATTTTAAATTGTATTATGTACATGTGTTCTGGTATACAGACTCTGAGCCCTATTATAATGTTCTGAAGGTTTATTTTATTTTTGTTTGTTTTGTATATTAACCCAGTTAGGTTCAAATTGCAGTTTCTGTCTTACCTGCTACATGGTTCAATCTCAGGTTCAGTCTTCTAACTAGGCCTTTGCTGTGCTGGTTTTGGTCGGGTGCACACAAATACAGCCTAAGAATGAGTCTAAGATTGTGTGGGTTTATATACAGAATTAGGGGATCCCTTTCTTTGCTTCTCTTCTCTCCAGGGTTCTCCTTACACTCTATAACCCCATGTTCTCTTTCCTGATTTCTCTAGCCAGTAAGATGAGCTTTCTATGGGAATAGTCTACACTATTTTACAGTTTTAAAAGCAGCCTACTCTCAGGGCAATTCCATAAGATAAAAGATATTTTTAAAACTCAGAAATTGAAACCCTTGTGGGTTATTTCTCTAAATTTACTCCCCTCCACAATCTGCCTGCCATTATTTATTCTTTGAAGTCCTCAGGTAGTTGGTTTTCTCTGTGTTTTGTCCAGTTTTTAGTTGTAATCAGCAGGATTTTGACATAGCAAGACAAAACGGAACCTCATTTGTCTTTTTTTAAAATCATAATCATGTTAAAGTATTTGTCAAACTGTCCCATAATATGATATTTGCTAATTATCGATTGTGTTGGTTCTCTTTATTGCTAAAAGTTTTCCTCTGTTTTTTTAAATTTTGTTTTGTAAACTCATTATGAGAGAGTAGTTTTAATTATCTATCTTTTTCTCTCTCTCATTTGATTGATGGAATCTATAACTTAAAGTCCATGAACTATTCAATCAACATTCACATAAGTGTAATACTTCTATTACTGTTACCAATAGTAATATTAGCTAACATTTGTATATCTTTTACTATCTACCAGGTTCTAGTTCAAATGCTTTACATCAAATTTTTGCATTTTAGAATAATGTTTTATATATCTGCAAAATATTGTGCTGGGATTTTGATAGAAATTGCATTAATCTATAGATCATTTGGCAAAACTGGCATTTTTACTATGTTCAGTGTTTAGTGAACATGGTATGTCTCATCATTTATTTAGATCATCTTTGATTTGTTTCAACAGAATTTTATACTTGCCATTGTATAAGTTCTGCACATTTTTTGCTAGATTTATACCTGAGTATTTCAGTTTTTCAGTGATTATAAATAATGTCATGTTTTATCTTTTGGTTTCCATGTGTTAATTGCTAGTATATAAAAATACAATGAATTTTTATTTGTTTATTTGTACCTCGTGAACCTGCTAACCTTAGTTATTTGTAGAAGTTATTTGGGGGAGCATTTTTTTTTGTTATGTTCTTTGGGATTTTCAATATAGATCATCATGTCATCTGCAAATAGAGATGGTTTTCTTTTCTTTTTTATTTTTTTTTAATGTATACGCCTTATTTTATTTTCTTGCTTTATTCCACTGGCTAGAACTTTCAGTACTATGTTAAGTAAGAGTGGTGTTACCAGGTATCCTTGTTTAGTTCCTGATCTTAGGGCAAAAGAATTCAATCTTTGATTATTAGGTATTGTGTTAGCTGGAGGGTTTTTCTAGATGAACTCTATAAAGTTGAAGAAGTTCTCCTTTATTTCTAGTTTGCTCAGTTTTCATCATGAGTGGCTGCTAAATATTGTCACATCCTTTTTGCCTTGATTGATATGATCATGTGATTTTTCTACCCATTTTAAAACACAATGGTACATGAACATCCAAATTTGGTGAAGATAAATTGGAGAAAATAATTTGTTTGACCAAACAATTGAATTCTTTAGTAAAAACGTCTTCTAGGGCATTTAAAATTTAACGTTTTTATTTTATCCTTTTTGGCAGCACATCTACTATATAAATCCAGCTATACTTATTCATTATTACTCACTACATTTTCTGGAATTTTCTAGAACATGTAGAATTTTCTAGAACATGACTTACAAAAGGATTTTGGATTGCTTCTGAATGTAAAAACCCATCATAGATATATAATTTGGAGATCAAAATTTTGAACATTGAAATGGGTTATGGATTTGCCAAAATAGAATATTTGAAATGAAACCACTCCAGAAAAATCTGTGACTTATAGAGACATCATTATTAGGACCCACAAGAACCAAATGAGAGACACTAAGGAGTAGTTCTTATTCTCACTGCCTTTTTATCAAGATTCTGCCTACTCTTATGGTATATTAGGTTACCCACTGGAAATGGTTACTACTTGCCCTGCAGTCTGTAATGCAACCACATTTTTCTTTTCAATATCCAGGCTAGAACTAGTTCTATCAATACAATGTTAGAACTGAGTTTTGACTTTTTTTTTTTTTTCTTCCGTGTCCTTTTATTTTCCTTCTCTTTTTTTAGGTTGAATGAGTTTCTACTTTGCAGGTTAGGGTGATAAATAACCTATGTTCACAAAATAGGGCATAGAAAGCAATGCCATAATAGTTTTGTGTCTTATAATTCACCTGAAATTTACAACATATGAATGTTTTGTCTTTCTAGTGTAAATAGACAGCGTATCTCTAGACCTGTGGTTATCAAATGAGCGTGTGTTAGAATCACCTGACAGACTTATTAACTAACAAAACACTGGGCCCCATCTCCAGTGTTTTGACTCTATAGGTCTGGAGTGGGGCTGAAAATTTGCCTTTCTAACGAGTTCCAAGTGACGCTGAGGCTGCTTCTCCGGGGACTATACTTTGAGAACTACTGAACTACCATTCTAGGAGGGTGGGAAAATGGGTTTTCATCCTGGAGCACAAATTATTTGCCTGAGTTTAAGCAAGTTGTGAATATTCTATTCTTCAGTTTCTTCATCTGGTAATTAAGATCAATAATACCAGTTCAACCTACTTTGTTGAGTTCTTGGGAGGAGCCAGTGGAATAATGTATAAGAAAGTGCTTTTGAAAATTTAAAGAAACACTTATGTGAAATTGTTAAATGTTTTCAGAGATGTAATGATGGTGTAAGAAATATTCACTCAGGAATACCATAGCTCACACACGATATTTGCAATTTTAATTTCCTTCATATTTTTCCCTCTCTTTACACAGTAGTGCTTGCCTTCTGGTTACTGACAAGCAGCAGGTAAGTGGTTGGTGAATCAATAAACCGTTTGGTCTTGAGTCTCTAGCTCTGCTTTTTTCCACCCATGGTCGCTGAGTATCCCTCTCTTTTTTTCCTAATGCTTATTGTAGAAATATTTCACAGGAAATGGGGTGACACTAAACCTCAAAATATTGTTTCTTTTTCCTAAACAAACATTTTTATCACTAGGGGACAATCCTGCTTTAGTTGATGACATATTAGTTGATATATGTAAAGGTGTTCCTATTAGGCTAGCCCCTTCAGCTATTCAGGTTTCCTACCTACAAATCAGTGAAAGATGCAATTTGAATTTGATTGCTTAGAAAGACACAAAGGCAGAGAGGATGAGTTGGACTTCAACACCGAATATTAAAGGACAAGCTTGCTGTCAAAGCCAGACCACCAGCTTCATTTGATCTATTGGTTTTAAGCTAAAGGGAGGCTCGAAGAAGGAGTGATTACATCATACCAACAGCTAATAAGGAAACATTTTCAGCATTTTTTTATTTGTACCAAATGTAATAATGGAGTGGTGGGGTTCTTTTGGTACAACAATCATTTCTTTCATTTGAATGCTAATTACATTCTCAATGTATGAATTAATTATAACTTCTATTGACTATGTCGATATTGTTTAGAAAAATCATCTCTCAGATCAGATGAAAAGTTTTCCCTGTGTATGAAAGGCTCAAGTGACTTGTTCTGCATATGGCATTAATATTCCTTGATGTAAGCTACATAAAACATTAAAACCCAATTAAATGCAGAAAGGGGACCAGCCCTGCTGACTTATTTATTTAAAGCCAAGGGAGTGGAGATCCCTTTTCTTGTTGTATGTGTAAATAAAGACATTATGTCTGCCCCACTCCCCATGCCTATTTGGAGCATATTTAAAGATTTCATCAAATGTACCTAAAATTATTATCTTCAAAGCCAGAGCAAGATTTATTAAACCCTGAAGTGTTTGAGCAAAGGCAGTAATTTTTGAGAGCATACTTTGACTAAAGCTGTTTTGAGCATTCCCCGTGCCACAGAGCTCCCAAAATGTAGGAAGAAAAGCTAAGAGTAAATGAGAATTGACACTTTCTGCATAGATCTTGTTCAGAAAGCTAGAGGATTTTCAGGTACTTCGTTGCTCCTTCTTGTTTTCTCCCCTTGGGGACTGAAGTGTAGTGTAAAGCAGCCTCTGATGTGGGGAACTAAAATGTAAAGAAATCCATGATAAGGCCAAGGTGAGAGGATTGCTTGAGCCCAGGAGTTCGAGACCAGCCTGGGCAACACAGGAAGAACTCCATCTCTAGAAATAATTAAAAAATTAGCCAGGCATAGTGGCGCACACCAGTAGTCCCAGCTACTTGGGAGGCTGAGGTGGGAGGATCACTTGATCCCAGGAGGTCAAAGCTGCAGCAATGGTCACACCACTATACTACAGCCTGGACAACAGAGCCAAAAAAAAAGAAAAGAAAAAATCCATGATGACAGTTAACCGTGAATCATGCTTCTAGAAGAAATACCATGGAATTTAGTTTTCATTTGTTATCGTTCCTTTATGGGCCAAAGAGATTCCTAGCCTGAGAAGAAGAGTTGGGACAAAGTCTATATTCTGATTCCTAAATACATAGATACATAAATACACACACACACACACACACACACATATATAATATCTTATTCATTTATTAATTCATTTGACAAATATTTATTAAATGCCTACCATGTGTCAAGCAATGTTTTAGGTACAGAATGTACAGTGGTGGGTAAAAAAGAAATCCCTAATCCTAAGAAGCTTACACTAGTGGAAGGAGGTAAAAAATAAACAAAAAAGTAAGTAAATTTGTAGTGTGTCACACGGTGTGATGTGCAAAGGAGAAAAATCATGCAGGGTGGGAGGGACAGGCAAAAAGGGAGAATGGGAATAGAGTTGCTGTTTTATTTACAGTGGTGGGGAAATGCCTCACCTATGAGGAGGGAAAAGGGTGCTCCCAGAACAGTCTTCCAGATGGGAGTGTTCTTCACATGACTGCAAATAATAAAGAGGTCAGAGAGGCTGAAGAAAAGTGAATGAGGGGGAGAGTGGAAGGAAATGAGATCAGAGAAGTGTGTGCGTGTGTGTGTGTGTCTGTGTGATGTTAAAATGTCCCCACTAAATGTAATAATAATGATAGTAGGTGCAATTCTTTTAAAATACACTTAATTGGCAAAATAAAAAGTCGATGGCTCTTTTTTGGCCCCATGCATCACCTTTTGTTAATTTTACTCTTTAAGACATGCAGGTCTGGAAAGCACCACTTGAAGCAATGCAAGCTGAATAAGGTGCAGCTACTGTCGTTGAGAATCCAAAAAAGTAATGTGAAGGAATAAAATCAGGACACAAAGTTGAGGCCTGATATGAGGGACAATATTGGAGAAATACAATGTGTCATGCATGGGAGTACATAGAGGATAGGGAAGTGGTAGGTGGATGGTGAACCAAGAAAATCTTCATGAAGTCTGAATTTTGAAATAGGCATGAAAGAAGAGATGATTTTGAGAGTTAGGGAGAATATTCCAGTCAGAGGAAACACAGCAATAAATACGTAAGGAGGCTGGAAAATACGAATTGAATAAAGAATCCAGCATCTGGAAGTCTAGCTTTGTTGTTTTTTTAAGGGATGCGTATGGAATGTACTGAGAAAGAATGACTGAAAGGCCAATTGAGGTCCAATGGTAAAGGACTTTGCTTTGAGGAGTTCAGACATAACCCCCCTCAGTTGTTATCAATAAGTCAATCAAGGAATAAGCCACGGAAAATTTTGTTGAGAAAGATAATATCATCTGAACTAAGCTTTGTTAAGTTACTTCAAGACTAGGTGTAAAACGAATGATTTCATGGTTTTAAAACATGGTCACAAAATCTTTAACATTCCTTGTATCAAGAGGTGAAGTTTCTGTCTCTTTCCGTTGAATTATGTGACAAAATACAGCAAAATTGACAAGGTCATAAAAAGTCACGTAGTTTCCTCCATGTTTGCTCTTGGATCTTTAAGTTATTATGTAAGAATATCATATAAGAGGCCGGGCGCGGTGGCTCACGCCTGTAATCCCAGCACTTTGGGAGGCCAAGGCAGGCGGATCACGAGGTCAGGAGATCGAGACCATCTTGGCAAACACGGTGAAACCCCATCTCTACTAAAAATACAAAAAAAAAATTAGCCAGGCGTGGTGGCGGGCGCCTGTAGTCCCAGCTTCTCGGGAGGCTGAGGCAGGGGAATGGCGTGAACCCGGGAGGCAGAGCTTGCAGTGAGCCCAGATCGCGCCACTGCACTCCAGCCTGGGCGACACAGTGACACTCCATCTCAAAAAAAAAAAAAAAAAAAAAAAAAAAAAAAAAAAGAATATCACATAAGAAACCCAACTACTCTGAGGTTATCATGCCCCGAAGAAACTCAAGCCACATGAAGAGGCTGCTTGGGGGCTTTCTGGCCAACAGTCCTAACTTAACCCGGGATTTGAATCATTCCAGCCCAGGTGCCAGGCTTGTGAGTAAACAAGCCTTCAGATGATACCAACCCCCAGCTGTTAAGTCGCACCCAGCCTTCAAGTCTTCTCAGCTGAGGCCAAAGATATCATAAAGCAGATATAAGCCATCTTCACTGTGCCGTCTTCAAATCCCTGATCCACGGAATCAGTGCTTGTTTTAAATCACTGAGTTTGCAGTAATGTGTTCCACAGCAGTGGATACTTGGAAAAAATGGGACTGAAGAAGATAACTGGGAAGCAGATATCACCCTGGAGGCTTTAGTGATGTTATGTGTAAGAGACATCTCCACCGCTACGGTATCTAGTTCAGGGATTGGGACACCAGGCAGAAAATGTGATCCATGGGCTCTTGTACCATATTTTAAGTGAGCCTCACTCACTTTACTGGAGTTTGGAGTTTTGCTATTTCTTTGAAGTACATGGGCTAGACAAGGGTGATTAAAAAATTGGCTGCAAATATCTTTGTGACTTAGGAACAGGGATTGATTTCTTTAAAAAACACAAATCACATAGCAAGAACATCAAAATCAGGAACATTATGGACAAAGTTACTGTAGGTTAAAAAATAAAAGGTATTTGTCTAAAACTAACATAAAATTAATATCTAGAACATATAAGCAATTCCAGCAAATAAAAAGGATAATTCTCATAGAAAATTGGGCAAAAATATGCATAAAAATTTACAGAATAAAGTATTCTAAAAGCCAAGAAGCATATGTGTGATAAAAATGAAGAATAATCAGAGAAACGAATATGAAAACAATTATGAGAATCCACTTTGTACCTGGCTGACAAAAATTAGGAAACATGGTAATGTTAAGTGTTGTTGGAGATGTGATACTATACTATTGCTGGTGGGAGTGAGCACCAGAGCAGCCACTATGTTGGAGAGCAATTTGGTACTACTTAGGATAAGTACCTTAGTTTAAGTACACTGTGGCCTGGCAACATTTTTTACCTGCAATTAATCTGAAAACATTCTCACGCAACTCCATAAGGGAAAATATGTGAGGCTGTTCATAACAGTATCGCAGTCGTAATGAGTTGCCGACTACCTGGGTGTCAATCACTGGGAGACTGGAGGAAAAGACTGTGGCGGATACTCATTGTGGAATATTATGGGACAAGTAGAAACAAGAATTTAGAACATATATGGATCCTAAAAACATAGCGTAAAGTGAAAATAAAAAGTAAAAAAAGAATGAGACATATAACAGAGTATCGGTTTCAGAAATCAAAATATCATCAATACAAAATAATACCCATTTTACAAGAGCATTCAAGAGCAATTAAGAAAATAGTTGCTGATGGGTAGGTAATGGGGGTGAGTAAGAAATGAATAAAGAATAAATAAGTAAAGAAAATAAAAGGAGCCATACTCAAACCAATAATGATGATGTGTCCTGAACTGAAAGGTATGATGAATGTCCCAAATATCATAAATACAAGCCAATAAACTCAGATAAAAGCCTCTGGAGTCTCTGACTATTCTGAATTGTTTTAAATACTTGCTGGAATCTGGTTCTTTTGTCCTCTCTACATTTCTCTATGAACATACACAATAAGACTACCAGGTGTGGGTTACTCATGTGCTATATATTTTTATCAGGAAATTTCATTAGAGCTCATTTGGCAATTTCTGATTCTGTACCTTGATTCAAGTGACTTAAAGTTTTTTCCTTGATTATTAAAATAATCCATATTCATTGTGGAACATTTAGAAAACACAAGAAAAAGGCCAAGAAAAAATAATTTTAAAAAAATCAAGAGGAAAATTATCTTTACTATAATCTCACCACTCAGAAATAATTACAGTTAATATTTGAATATATTCATTTTCAGCTTTTTAAAAAGTATGTATATGTGAGTATTAATATTAAATATGCATATTGATATATGTATATTATATCTTCAATGGTACTATAAGTAAATTTCACTGTTGTCAGAATTAGGTAGCATGTCTTTAAAAATATTTGCTTTGTTTACAGATGTTAATAATAATCTCATTTCAGTTTGTGTTTATTTGATTACCAGTGAAGTTGTATTTCTTATGTTTTTTAGCTATTTCTATTTTCATTTTTGTGAATGATCTTCTCAAAAACTGTGTTCATTATTCTATAGCACTCTTGTTAAAAATCAATCTTATATTTTTCCTATACGTGAATATCATTAAACCTTTGCTATGCTTCTTGTTGTCATTTAATTTAATTTATGCAAAAAGTATTACAGATTTTCTTTCATAGGTAGTCAAACCTATCATTTATCCTTTTCTATGTTTTTCTACATCATTTTAAATGTTAAAATGTCTTTACTCACCTATAATTTCTTCTCTCTTGTCTGTGTATCTGTGTGTGTTTATTTATGTTTTTATAGATCTTATTCTTTGATCAAACCAGGAACTTATTTTATTATACTGTATTAAGGAGATGTCTAAGTTGATCTTCTCAGTCCCTGCCATTACATAGTCCTTTATTTTTCTATTAATTCTCAATATTTCCCTTATGGTGAATTAATTCACACATACACTTACATTTGTTTCTGCCTCTACTGATATTAATTAATTTGTCTCTCTTTGCACCAGAAATATAATATTTTAGTTATTATTGGTTTATAATATATTTTAATAACTGAACACAGTCACAGTAATTCCTGCAATACTCTTTTTCAAAAATAATATTCTTCTGTGCAAATGAACCCTAGAATTATTTTAAGTTTCAAAACAAACTCCGTTTGGATTTTATTGGCAATTACATCTGAACAACATAATCATCTAGTGATTATCAGATTCTTCAAAGCATTTAGAAATTATATCCAAAATAATGCATTCCTTCATCATGCTTGAGTTATTTTTAAAATCTCTTGATGAAGTTGTCATTCTTTTCAAATGTATCACTCACATTGTCTTGATTAAAGTTATTCTTGTCTTCTAGCAGTCATTTGAGCATTATACAGTGTGGCCCAGCTTACCTGACTGAATGTGGAAAGAAGGGTGTCAAGGAGACTGAAAGTCAGAAGACTTTCTTCTACCTGCTTTAGGAGGAAGTTTCAGTGCAAGACTGCGGTGGCTCTCCAGGTGTATTTTTTTCCACAGACCCTACAATTTCTGGGGGAAGACAGTATGGGTGGGTCAAAGGCCCAACTAACATTCTATCCTTTAAACCCTACTGTTATTTCAGAGGAGAGATTCTCAACATTTTTTATAAATTTAGTCCCACTCCAACCGTATTTTGTGAAAATTCCTTGCAGGATTCAGCAAATGGTTAGGTATTACTCCTATTGTCATTGTGATTATGGTTTTGTATCTTTTTTTTTTTTTTTTTGAGACAAAGTTTCACTCTTGTTGCCCAGGCTGGAGTGCAATGGCACTATCTCGGCTCATCGCAACCTCCGCCTCCCAGGTTCAAGCGATTCTCCTGCCTCAGCCTTCCCAAGTAGCTGGGATTACAGGCATGCGCCACCGTGCCCAGCTAATTTTTTTTTTTTTTTTTTTTTTTTGTATTTTTAGTAGAGATGGGGTTTCTCCATGCTGGTCAGGCTGGTCTTGAACTCCTGACCTTAGGTGATCTGCCCGCCTTGGCCTCCCAAAGTGCTGGGATTACAGGCGTAAGCCACTGTGCCCGGCCAATATCTTATTTTGCTCTTTTATGAGCATTTTAATGGAAACATGGGTGAATTCAGGATAGTCTAAGGAATGCTGCAGTAACAACCCTCAAATTTCGGGGACTTTATACCAGACAAGTTTATTTTTCATTCCTACTCTTTGTCCAGTCTGGTTGTCTGGGGGAATCTGATCATTGTAGGCTTATGGAAATTCCATGTTATCACAGGCTTACACTATCACTGCAGCAGGGAGAAGAAACACGGTAAATCACATACTGGCTCTTACAGCTTCTATACAGGAATATCACTTCAGCACTCTTTCATTGGCCAAAGTAAGTCACATGGCCTTATCTGATTTCAAAATGGGGAGAGAATTATAATCCTACTATGTTCCAGAACAAGAGCAGACTATTTTTGGACAACCCTAATGATTAGCATACATTCACATTCTGAAAGTCTCACTTCAGCAACTTTTAAAAAATGGCGGTCGTTTGGCTTCTTAATCTTTTACAATACATAGACTAAGTCACTTATCAGATGAGCAGTGCTTTAGAAGCTAGAAAATAATCCTTGTAGAAAAGCAATCTATTTCTAAAGGCAAAGACAAAATAAGAAAGTAGGCGTTATGCCTTTGATACTGGAAGGTCTTAATTTCAGCATTTGGCATTCAGATTGGGATTGAAGGGCATAAACGTCTCTGCTGTTCTATCCATGGGATGACTGTAAAGCACATGCTTTCAGAACTTTCTTTCATTGCCTGAATACATTATTATGTATATTGACTTCTTCCTCTTCCTTCCAAAGGCAAAACCTTGGAGCATGAGTGTAATCACTTGAATGCAGAGTGTCATCTTCTACTAGTTTTTATGCATTCACTGTTTCTTTTTAACAACAGAGGAGAGGGAAGTCTTGTTGCTATAATATGCCACTTTAAACAATCCTGGACTGTGAGGCTGCCAACTCTGGCATCAGTTAAGTCAAGAGCAGGGTACAATGGATAGTGAGGGGGTGGGAGGAATCCACCTGATACGTATCTCATATTGATTAAAATAAATGAATGCTCTATTTCTAACTGGTGTCAAAAAACATTTACAGTTTTCCTCGCCTGTTTCCCACGTCTGCTTGGCACAGAGACTGCCAGGATCAATGGTCCAATTTTAGTTCCACTTTCTTCTTCCATCATTCCCTGTATTCAGCTCTTCGGAAGTGAGTTAATAATGCAAAATCTGGCTGAATTAAATTCATTTAACTGTGCTGCCAATTCCCTTCCCTTCATGCATTTTTAAAGAGATCTCAAACTGGTGATGGATTTCTAATGCTCTAGGAAAAGAAAGCAAGGATGAGACAGTAAACCTGAATGGAGTGGATTGTTTATTATAATTACTCCAATGAATTATCACACTTTGTACCCAGAAGGAAGAGGAAATATCAACCTATATAGGCTTTGCAAGTGGCAATATGCATGGTGGAAAAAAAATTGTAGAAACGGCCTCTTCAGTCAGTCAAACAAGTGACACAGTGCAGCTTCACATGGAAAGCTGTGAACAGTAAAATATGAGTTTTGGGGGGGGCTGTTTCTATAGCAACCCAGCATATTCTAGCTAGGACTATGAATGCTTTTTTAAAAAATTAAACTTACAGTTAGAAACATATTAGAAACCAGGCCTCAAACAGTGCCTGTATGTGACACTGTAACTACGTGACTTAGACCTACCTGGAAGGTCTAATTTGAATCCTGTTCCTTGTTCCCAGACTTTTCTTTGGTTCTCTCCAAATCCTCTTGGCTTATTAAATTGACTGATGCAACTAGAGTGTATAATCTTAAAGTAATATTTAGAAAAAGATAGAAAGATGAAATTTTTGTCAAATATATAATGACAAATGGTAAAGATTTCAGCAAGCAGAGATCTTTTAATGAGACAATGTTCCTAGAAATTAAATACCCATATGTCTATTAGTTTGGGTGAGTCTGTTAGCATTCAACTGTTAAAGTCACCTGCTTCTAAAGCAAGATGTTAGAACAAGAGATTGTTAATGGCTTTTTAAAGATTTCTTATAATTACTGAATAGATTTTTCCTATCATGGCAAACAAACCACCTGGAATTTGGACTGTGTTTTATTACCTACCTCCCTGCTTACAGTCTCTGGTCCCAAGAAGGTGTCTTGTTTACCCTAACTCTAAAGTGGTTCTAATGGCATAATTGGTTAATAACACAGCCAGTTCTCTAGTTTGTATTCTCATGACAAACCAGAGAGCAAAAGACTTCACATTCTGGTTGCATGCTCCCATTTTTTTGTTCCTTAAATGGAACCAGGGACTATCCTGCTACTAGATATGTTCTTCATCACCACAAACATCTAGAGACTTCATCTGTGCAGTATGGACAAAAGTTTCAATGGTTACAGAAACCATGCTCCTGTTAATTTCATGTTTAGCAAGATCACTCTGGAAATCCACACCATGGCAATGATGAAAAGTTGAGTGGCTCATTCAGTGTATCATGTAGCAAAGCTCAGCATCCAATAGAGCTTTAGAAGTGCAGGTGCTCCTAATAAAATGGAAAATGCCTTTCCTATTAATAATGCAGCACACTCCTCTGTCTTCTTGTCTCTGGATCCTTTTGCTGACTCAAAACAACAACAACAACAAAACACTGTTGTGCTTTCACACAAATACGAAACATCTCTGGAGAGAGCACTATATTTCAGCCAGTGACAGAGGGAAGATTTGAAATTTGAGATGCAGGATTTGAGAAGAGTTTTCTATTACTCTGAGTTTTCTCCTTTTTTATTTTATTATCCACCAACCATCCCCCATCCCAACCTTGAGAGTTAAGATTCTGAAAGTGTCTCATGTAAACTCTGAATAAATTCTTGGTGTTTAGCACAGCCAGCTTCCCTTATTGCTCTCAGAGTCAAACCCCTCTGGAGTCAAATGGGACTCTGCTACATCAGTGCAAAGATTGATAAAAATTAAGTTTGGCACCACAGTGGCTTCTCCTGACAACCAATTCATAACTCTGACAGGGCCACACACTAATGTTTTCACCTATGATTGGGCTATTGACATCAGTTAAACTGACCAAGTCCTCCATCTTGTCATCCCAGGCCATCATATGCATACTTGTTCTAATGTGTTCCTCTCCCAGTAAAATGATAGTTTTTCCTGTGCTCTCATTTGCTCTCTCTCACTTGCTGCCATGTAAAACGTGCCTGCTTCCTCTTCCACCACGATTGTAAGTTTCCTGAAGCCTCCCTAGCCATGCTTAACTGTGAGTCAATTAAACCTATTTTCTTTATAAATTATCCATTCGCAGGCAGTTCTTTATAGCAGTGTCAGAGCAGACTAATAATACACTTGGTCTTCCTCACAAGCAGGGTGTGTCTCAGGATAAACAGTTTTGTTACAGAGTGGATGGCTTTTCTCAGAGTGTCTTCCAAGAGACTCAAGTGGAAGCCAGGAGGCTTCTTACAGCTCAGCCCAGAACATCACTTAGGCCATATTCTATTAGCCAAACAAATCGTTAAAGTCCACTCAGGTTCAATGGCAGGGAAATTAAACTCCACCTCTCATGGGAAGAGTAGCAAATAAATTTTGGCCATGTGTAATCTACCATATCTCATATTTCAGAGATCAGAGACAGGTAAGCCTTCTCTCACCTCTCCTTTTTCTTACTTCCAACTAACTCCCCCATCCCCTCCAGTTTGGGCCCTGGTTCCATTCCTTCCTTCAAATACCCCTCACAGTTATGGTAACATCTTATTCTGAATCACTACATCTAATAGAAGTTTTCAGTCTCAGCTTATTGATTTCAGCAACATTTGGCATGTTGCCCAATCCCTTTTTTGTTGGCTTCCATAACACAACACTCCTGGTTTTCTTTTTCCTACATCTCTGGCCGTATCTTATTCCCTTTGTAGGCTCAGCCTCCTCTACCTGGCCCATTACATATTGAATTCCAAGAAGTAGGGTCACAGGGTCTCTTGTACTTTAGATGAGGAGGGATACAAATTACACTCCACCGGCTAGCACCTGTTTTTTGTGAATAAAATTTCATTGGAACAGAATCAGGTCCATTTATGTATGCATTGTCTATGGCTGCTTTTAAGCTACAGTGGTAAAGTGGCAGAGACTGTATGGTCTGTAAGCCTATAATATTTACGATTTGGCCCTGTACTGCAAATGTTTGCCCACCCCTCCTCTAGAACCAGTGGTTTTCAAGGTGTGATCCCTAGATTAGCAGCATTCATGTCCCCTGAAACACGTTAGAAATGCAAATTCTTGAGCCCCTCCCAAGACCTGCTGAATCAGAAACTCTGGCTGTGGGGCCCAGCTACCTATGTGTTTGTTTACAAAGCCTTCCAGGTGACTCCAGTGCAGGCTCATATTTGAGAATCACTGCTCCAAATAGTAAGAAAATCAAGGAGAGAGTCAGATATACTGAAGGTTGAAAGCAACCACTACATCTGCCATATTTGAGTTGAGGTGGTGGAGGCTGAGCACCCCTGTCTACTGGTAGGATCTGCATCAGCCCAGGGCTAGAAGCAGCAGCTATGGCAAAATCACTGGCCTATGGGTGTTTCCTTTTCTCTGTAGAGTGGGTGAAGGTTTAGGAGCTCTGAGGGGCACCCCAGCTCTGTGGCCTAAGAGGATTTATGTTTTTTAACTTAAGGTTACTTTTGTAACTTCAAATGTGACCTAAAAAATATTATAAGTTTTTATTTTCCTATTATGTGCTAAGCACCATGTAAAGCACTTTATATATTTTATATATACATATTTAACCATTGTGACATACTAACAGAGAGCATAAGTCCTAAACTCAAGCTTCTGGTTTCCAATTCAGGCCCTGTTGCTTTATAGTTATATCCCCCTGGCCAAGTTACTTACCCACTCTCTGTCTCTAACATGATTAACTATAAAATATGGTCAATGACTGTATCCACCTTATAGAGTTGTTATGAAAATTAATGCATCTAAAGTGCTTAGATTACTGCCTGGCAAATAGTAAGTATTTAATAAATTAGCTATTTGTATTACCTTATTTAATTTTCACATCAGTACCCCAAGGTAGATATTATTGCCGCCAGTTTACAGGTAATCTCTCTGGGCCTTTGATTCCTTAAGCAAAATTTTTGAGGTCACACATCTAGTAAGTTTCAGAACCAGGATTCGAAGACAGGTTGTTTAGAAGCCAATGATCAAGCTCTTAACCACAATAGACACACACACACACACATACACACACAATTTACATCTTTCTAGAAATTAGTTTCTTTTGGTAGCCATATGTCCACACAGTTGTGTTAATATTTAAAATATTGATCAAATCTTAAAACACTAGAAATTCTTTAAAATATCACATATAACTTAATTTCTTTTATTTCATTTCAAATAGCTTACCAAACATATTGAACACGTTTTGATAATTTGGCACTAGTTACTGTTATACTGATGCATGTATATTAGCTAATGTAGAAATTGGTGATGCATAGCATATGAGAGTCTGCCATTCAACCCTTAACAGTTCTTTTCTTAACAAATTCCTTTGTAGCAGTTTTTTAAATTATTATTTGCAGTTTTCTCATGAAGTAAAACTCCTGAGAGTTTGTATACTCCTATGTGGCCCCTTTGCCTACTTTTCACAAAATCAGTTAGTAAAACAAAGACCAGGACATCTTTCTCCAAAGTGGTTTTCTTACCTTCTAGAAAATCCTTCAAGTTCTTTAATTTTGGTAACAGCATTCTAATTCTTTTCAGTACAGTTAAAAATAAAATTTCATCACTATGGAAAATGGAACATGCTCAGTCGCTAACAATGTTACCTCACTTGCATATTGAGAGCATGAGGTAGGGCAAGGGGCATCTCTGGCATTTTGGCCATTTTAGAAAGTCATGCTGTAAGGTTATATGGAGGACTTGGTTTGAACTTCATTTGTTTTTTATGTGGAGAGAAAGACACCTAAACTGAATAGTACATTGGCTGAACCAGCATTTAGAAGAACCAGGCAATCAGTTAAGTGCTTGCAATACACAGGTAAATAAGACACAGTTCTTGTCTAAAGAAAATTCGAGTCCAGAGGGTAAGACACCACAGTGGGGTAAAGTGAAGGACTGGAGGGGACTTCAGATGCAGATGAAAGAGAGTCTTCTGCAGGAGCCTCAGTGAAAGTATTTTGGAGATAAGATTTGGATGAGTGGGAATAGCCATAGGAAAACTGGGGAGTAAGAAATCAGGTAAAGGAGGCAGCGCAAGCAAAGATACGGGTTTAAGAAATCCCATTATACAGGTAGAGCACCATCATTACTGGAGCCATCTATATGAGAACGTGTGTGTGGCAGGGGAGAGAGCAGGAGAGGTCGGAAGGGACATCCTTGTCATGGAGGCCCTAGTATGCAGTGGCAGGCAAATGATGTTCAGTGTGTGAGCTTGAAATTTCTTATCTCACAGATGTATCTCCATTGCCAGTCTCTGTACTTATTTCTGTACTTATTTCTTCCACCATATCCACTTATCTTTGTATCTTTCCTTTTGCATTGTGGCAGGATTATAAAGTTTTCTATTTACATTATGAATTCCATTTTCTTCTGAGTCATTTTTGATAGCTATTTTCACCAATGCAGGTTTTTAATTCCATTACTGCCTTTTTGAATATTTTGTCATTTATTTCACATACAACATGTTTTCTTTGTATCTGATCCCATTGTTTTTTCCTATTGCAGGTCTGTTCTAGATTAACATTGCTATGGTTTGAATATGTCCCCTCCAAAAGTTATGTTGAAACTTAATACCCATTGTGGCAGTACTAAGAGGAGGGCCTTTGGGGAAGTGATTACATCATCAGGGCTCTGCCCTCATGAATGGATTAAAATCCTCATAAAAGAAGCTTCAGAGAAATCTTTGTCATTTTTGCCCTTTCACCCTTGACCATGTGAGGACACAGCAAAGAAGCCCTCATCAGACACTGACTGCTGGTGCCTTGACCTTGGACTTTCCAGCCTCCAGAACTGTGAGAAATAAATTTTTGTAGTTTACAAATTACTCAGTTTTAGGTATTTTATTACAGAAGCACAAAAGGATTAAGACAAACATTAACAAAAGTTTTATGATTTTTATGGAGATTAAAGTAGAAATTTCCTTAACTTTTTTTTTCAGTTTCTGCAGTGATTTCACCAAGTGTTTTCCTTTCTTTTTCTACATTAACAGGGAATTAACTTCTTTGTAAGTAGAATAGAATGCTTCCCAGGCCCTGAATTGTCCATTGTTCTGTTTCTAATAATATCAAATGAGGAGAAATCTATGCTGTCCCCTGTTTGTAACAGGTAGAGGCTTGATCACCCTAAAGCTAAGAGAACCCCCTTCTTGGCCATAAAGGCAGGTGCTAGTTTTATCTGCAAAATCCAAAGCTTGAAATTCATTGCTCTGTGTTAAATTTTTATAGATTCAATGAGCTGGAGTGGAAACTTTTTCTCAACCATTTCATTCTTTGACTCTGTAGAATGCATGAGTGATGATGGTATTGAAGAAGGAGAAGGACGATGGCAGAAGTAAATAATCTTGGCTACTCTACCAGGCACTTTTCTAAGACCTTTAACTAGTTATTTCATTTAATTCTCTTAAGAACTCTTTGAAATAGCTACTATTCTTACCCCATGTTACTTACAAGGGAACTAAGGTATGGATAGATTAAATAACTCAAAATCTTGCAACAACTAGTAAAAAGGGGTCAGACTCTACCCCAGGTCTGCCTGATTCCAAAGTCCATGCTCTTGATCTTTATGCAATGCTCTATTCTATATAGGCTCTTTCTTGAATAGGTTGGTACATGCCGATCTACCCCTACCTCTGAATATAGCTTGCTTAGCCCCAGAGGACATTTCAGGATTTAATGATCCATCATTCACCCTTTCTACTGCTTTTGATTGCTCATCATGTTGCACATAGAACTCTGTGTCTACTGTAGCTTTGTGCTTGGAGCTGGAGGCAGAGAGTCCAGTGGCCCTAATCTCCTTCCACTGACTTCTTAAATGTGTTATTCTGTTTAGAGTTTGGGCATGCCTTGGCTAGTGCTTGTGGGTTGTTTTTTTCTTTTTAAAAAAATTTTAAAAATAGAGATGGGATCTCACTGTGTTGCCCAGGCTGGTCTCGAACTCCTGGGTTCAAGTGATGCTCTTGCCTCGTCCTCCCAAAATGTTGGGATTACAGGTGTGAGCCACCATGCCCGGCCATGATTGTGTTTCTTAATTCATACTTATGTGATATAGTTAATGAAAATTTCTTCCTGCTTCCACACTATACTGGACTCTCTTCCTTGGTTTATTTTGTTATCTTGTTGTTATCATTAATTTATTGTGCTACCAAGATTTTTCCCTTTTGTTATCATATATTTTTAAAGGGAATATGAGAAAAGATGGAATCCAATACCTTTAGCTAGCTATCATTTTTGTTTTGTTTTTGGTTTTGTTTTGTTTTGTGGCAGGGTCTTGCTCTGTTGCCCAGACTGGAGTACAGTGTGCAATCACTCACTGCAGCCTCAACCTCCCAGGCTCAAGTGATCCTCCCAAGTAGCTGGGACCGCAGGCGTGTGCCATTATTATTTGTAGTGACGGGATTTTGCCATGTTGTCCAGATTGGTCTCAAACTCCTGAGCTCAAGTGATCTGCTCACCTCTGTCTCCCAAAATGCTGGGATTACAGGCGTGAGCCAACATGCCCAGTTGCTAGCTATCATTTTTTTAATGCCAAACCTCCACTCTCTTTTCAATGTTTAATTTAAAATAATATCTTAGAAGAAACACTAAGAATTGCTGTCTTTGATGCTATAGGCATATTGATATTCACTCAAATTAACAAATGTTTATTAAGTACTAGGAATGTGCAAAGTGCCGTGATCAGCAATTTGGGGATATAGATACAGAGAAATCGTAATTCTTACTTTCAGGTGCCTCATGAGAGGGATAGGTGTATCTATGATTCATTATGTCTTTTTTAGTGTCCTGTATGACACTCTAATGTAACAAAATGTTATGGGAACCCAGGAGGAGAAGGAATTATTTGCTGCGGGGTTACTGGAAAAGGACTTCCAGGATATCTTAGGTTGAATTCCCCCAGAAGCAGGTATCAAGAGTCGTATTTGGGCACAAGGTTTATTTGGAAGTTGATTTAGGAATCCAAGCAGACAGCACTAATAAGCAGCTTACTGTTATGGGCAATGGGGGCTCATTCCTACTGGGGACCTCTGGGAGATAGTTAAGAATAAACCTCAGTGTTGTTCTCCTTGAGGTGGCAGAGGAAAATGAAATTTTTATTTACTAAATTTTATGTATCGTTGTTTGAGGGCTTTGCCAGGGATGTTAGCTTTCCAGTACTTCTCACCTGTCCCACACGTGGGCTGAGTCTGTGTTCGTGCAGCCAGTGAAAAGCCTCAGACAAAGAGTTATAAACTTGAGTAGTGCGTGGAAACGGGATTTGGCCGAGACACAGACAGCATCTGCTTCACTGGAGGAGGTGGCATTTAAATTGAACCTTGGATGATGAGAAGATTTTTCAGCAAGTCGTGATATGGGTGGGGGTAAGCATTTCAGCATGTAAGAGTAGGAAGGACTAAGGCAGCATTTGTGTGGTCCACGGCAAATAATAATAAAGCACCAAAGTTTGAAAATGATTCACATTTTTAAAATTAGAGAAAATTCAAGGTTATCCCTATAAATATTCATTCTCACTCCCTTGCTTTGAGTGGGAGAGAACGTAGCTCTCAAGAGTTTGCTCAGAGGGAATCGTGCTTCACCAGCAGCCTGTCTCCTTTAGTTAATATCTAGGTTGCTTTGACTTATTACATTGTTTTACTTCTCGGCAGAATTTTGGGGTTTTGTCAAAATGTGGGCATGACTATATGAATTGTGTTGTTGTATATGGGGGATGTCATTATTGACAGGTGTCACAATGGGGAGAAGGTTAAGAATGGCTGATACAAGGCTTGGCGATGTGGCAGGCAGGTATAAGGAAGAAAAAAATAATCCAGTGGTTGGAGCATAGGTTGTAGTGTATGGGGATGCGAACTGAAGGTGGATGAGGAAGGGAAAGGACAAGTGGTATATGTTTATGTATCTGTGTATATTTATCGGTATGTATAAATATATTCCTAACTTAATATTTGGGCTAATATTTGGTGAGTGTTTTAAATTCAGCATCTCTGAAATAACGAAGAGAGGCTACACATCACAGGAGTGAAAATGAGTCATGTGAATTTTCCTTTTACTTGCATGTAGAATGAGGAGAAATATCGAACCATATTATCTGCTTCACAAGGTGCAATTGCTCCCTGCTAATAAAATCCATGTGAGTTTTCACTTCAACCTTAGAGAATATTGAAATTTTTGACAAGGTAGGTTATTAGAATAGGTTGAGAGCCTCCATCAAAATTTGCACCTGTTTGAAAATGCTTCATTCTGGACAGGCAGCTGACGTCTCTGGTAATTCACACCTGTGAGCCCCTGAAGCTTTGGAAAACTGAGTAAAAGCAACACCACATCACTGCAGTACTTATCCCAAATTTCCCATGGGGCACAAGGCTATCAACTGCGAGCAGGTGAGGCTTATTTAAAACATCTTCATTCCTGGTTTACATAACATGGAATAGAGTATTGCATGCCATATGAGTACATGGAATACTGAATACATAGAGTACTTGTATAAGAACTAGGCTTGATTCCATAGACTATCATAGAAGCAGAAATGACATTCTTCTGAGGGCTGTTAATAAAACAGTGACAGTGCATAGAAATTCTGTTTAGAGAGAAAGACAAAAAAAAGGATAAGCTTTGTTTCAAAAATAATATCAAAGATGAAGGATAGTTCTTAAGACTAGTTTGTTTTTTGTACTTTTTTTCTTTTCTTTTCTTTTCTTTTTTTTTGAGACAGGGTCTCGCTCTGTTACCCAGGCTGAAGTGCAGTGATACGATCATAGCTTACTGCAGCCTCAAAGTCTACTTTCAAAGTTCAGCATCTTCCGTGGTAGGAGGAAGTTTTATGGCATTTCCATTCCAGTTGTCTACCCCACGGTGCTGCAGAGTCTTATCCCACTCCTGCTTGGCAGCTCCACGGCTTCTGGTTGAACATCTCAGCCCCCTGAGCATTATTCAGGTGTTTCTCCTTTATGAAAGCCAGTGGCGAGTTTGCGCTGGGACCAGCCACACTTCCCTTTGATAACCGCTCTTTCTGTTCATCACTATATTTCCACACCAGGTAAAAAGGATGGGATACATTTTACTGACGGATTGGGGAAAAAAAAAATGCGATGGAGAAAACTTCAAAATCAGTGTTATGGCATGATTTTTTTCCCACAATTTTTTGAGACAACCTGGTAAATTAAACCTCTCACAGGGAAATTACCAATTCTATCTCTGCTTCTGACTTGCTTTTCCCCATTCATTCTATCAAAAAGAGAAAGATGTATTTTTCTATTTTCTCTGTAATTTTTAAGTTCCGTCACTCAAATGAATTATTAATTTTCCATTAGCATTCAAAGAGTGTTGAAGTCGTCTCTTTTATCCTTCACCACTGTTCCCCACCCACTCCATGACTGTTGGCAATAATAAATAGGCCCCTTGTCGAGTTTTTTTGCTCTTTATCAGCTATTTTCTTAGCTACCAATAGAGAAACTTGAGATTATCACCTTATCAGCCAATGAGTTTAATTTTCTCCTCCCATTCTCTTGTTTTTGAGGAGAGAAGAGAGAAGAGACATTATTTGTTAATTTTTTAAAAAATAAGATAATGTAAAGGTCTTTTGGAGTGATTTTGAGTGATACTGTTGTTTTCTAAACTTTATTTTTTTATTTTTATTTTTTTTTTTTTGAGGCAGAGTCTCGCTCTGTCGCCCAGGCTGGAGTGCAGTGGCCGGATCTCAGCTCACTGCAAGCTCCGCCTCCCGGGTTTACGCCATTCTCCTGCCTCAGCCTCCCGAGTAGCTGGGACTACAGGCGCCCGCCACCTCGCCCGGCTAGTTTTTTGTATTTTTTAGTAGAGACGGGGTTTCACCGTGTTAGCCAGGATGGTCTCGATCTCCTGACCTCGTGATCCGCCCGTCTCGGCCTCCCAAAGTGCTGGGATTACAGGCTTGAGCCACCGCGCCCGGCCTCTAAACTTTAAATATTCATTGAACTCTATTGTAAAAACTGGTCATAGACTCCTACACTACCCCATCCATTTTCTCACACCTCCTGATAGGTATTCTACTGTGGCTCTTATTTCACTGGTTTAGACATACCTATTCATTGGTCTCCTCCTGGGTGCAGTGTCAGAGTCCATAGCACATTTGTTTTGGTTCCTCTGAAGTCCTGTATTGAGAAAGGCACATAACAGGTAATAAATAAAAGGTTGTTGAATATATTTGTATCCAAGCTGCCAACTCACCTTCTGAAACCGTTCCATTTAACACATTCTAAAACAATGACATTCATGTTTTGAAAAACTTCCAGAAACCTGTTTCAATATTCACTACCAAGGAGAAATGGGAAAGGAGAGAAGAGGATCAACATTTATGAAACATCAACTCTGTATCACATAGTAAGTATAACATACCTTGTCTCTTTTATTCTTTAAAACAGTCCTATTAGGTAAGAGCTATTAAATCTCCATTTTTCCAACAAGGAAATTCGGGTACATAAAGTTAAAAATTCTGGAGGTCATGGGTTATCATGAGACAAAACATGCAAACCTGAGACAGTCTGTTTCCAAGGCCCAGATTCTTTCCACCTTACTTCTTAATCATTCCCTAGTGAAGAAAGAAAGTAGACTTGACTCTTGAACAGCGTGGTTTTGAACTGTGAGTGTCCACTTAGATGTAGATTTTCTTCTGTCTCTGCCATCCCTGAGACAGCAAGACTAACCCTTCCTCTTCCTCTTTCTCCTCAGCCTTCTCAACATAAAGATAATAAGGATGAAGACCTTTATGATGATCCACTTCCACTTAATAATTTTTTTTTATTATACTTTAAGTTCTAGGGTACAAGTGCACAATGTGCAGGTTTGTTACATATGTATACATGTGCCATGTTGGTGTGCTGCACCCATTAACTCGTCATTTACATTAGGTATATCTCCTAATGCTATCCCTCTCCACAATAGGACCCAGTGTGTGATGATCCCCTTCCTGTGTCCAAGTGATCTCATTGTTCAGTTCCCACTTATGAGTGAGAACATGTGGTATTTGGTTTTCTGTTCTTGAGATAGTTTGCTAAGAATGATGGTTTCCAGATGCATCCATATCCCTACAAAGGACACGAACTCCTCCTTTTTTATGGCTGCATAGTATTCCATGGTGTATATGTGCCACATTTTCTTAATCCAGTCACTGATGGACCTTTGGGTTGATTCCAAGTCTTTGCTATTGTGAATAGTGCTGCAATAAACATACGTGTACATGTGTCTTTATAGCAGCATGACTTATAATCCTTTGGGTATATACCCAGTAATGGGATGGCTGGGTCAAATGGTATTTCTAGTTCCAGATCCTTGAGGAATCGCCACACTGTTTTCCACAATGGTTGAACTATTTTACAGTCCCACCAATAGTGTAAAAGTGTTCCTATTTCTCCACATCCTCTCCAGCACCTGTTGTTTCCTGATTTTTTAATGTTTGCCATTCTAACTGGTGTGAGATGGTATCTCATTGTGGTTTTGATTTGCATTTCTCTGATGGTGAGTGATGATGAGCATTTTTTCATGTGTCTGTTGGTTGTATGAATGTCTTCTTTTGAGAAGTGTCTGTTCATATCCTTTGCCCACTTTTTGATGGGCTTGTTTGATTTTTTTCTCGTAAATTTGATTGAGTTCTTTATAGGTTCTGGATATTAGCCCTTTGTCAGATGAGTAGATTGCAAAAAATTTCTCCCATTCTGTAGGTTGCCTGTTCACTCTGATGGTAGTTTCTTTTGCTGTGCAGTAGCTCTTTAGTTTAATTAGATCCCATTTGTCAGTTTTGACTTTTGTTGCCGTTGCTTTTGGTGTTTTAGACATGAAGTCCTTGCCCACGCCTATGTCCTGAATGGTATTACCTAGGTTTTATAATGACTTTTTTTATTAACATTTTTTTCTCTAGATTATTTCATTGTAAGAATACAGCATATAATACATAAAACATACAAAATATGTATCAATTGACTGTTTATGTTATGGGTAAGGCTTCCAGTGAACAGTGGGCTATGAATAGCTATGGTTTAGGGAGTCAAAAGTTATGTGTGGATTTTTTACTTCATAAGGGATCAGTCCCCCTAACCCCTGAGCTGTTCAAGGGTCAACTGTATTCTTTTCCACACCTCATTGACAGATCAATTTACTTGATGCTTTCTTTTTGCCCAAATCCTGTCAGCCATTCCCCTTTGTCTAACATTAGAGTTCATACTACACAGCCTGAATTGCAAGAATGTACATCCCAGTGGTAAACAAGTTATGTGGGCTTCTGTGTCAGTGATAATGGGAACTTTATAATTTCTTACTTGATCTCGTAAAACTATTCTGTTAAATGGGCATAATAATAGTATCTACCTCACAACAAAGTTTTTTAAAAATCAAGTGATATAATACATATGAAATGCTCAGCATAGGACACAGTAAGGACTTGATAAATATAAGCTGGTGCTAGTATGTGCTGTCCTTGTTGTTATTAATATAACTTTACCATACCCTTCCTTACTTTTTTTTTTTTTTTTTTTTTGAGATGATGTTTTGATCTGCCAGCAAGACGAGGGTGCTGTGGCGTGATCATGGCTCACCACAGCCTCAACCTCCTGGCTCAAGCAATCCTTCCACCTCAGCCTTCCGAGTAGCTAAGACCACAGACACGCACCACTATGCCCAGCTAATTTTTTTTATTTTTGTGGAGACAGAGTTTCACCATGTTGCCCAAGCTGGTCTCAAACTCCGGGGCTCAAGAGATCCACCCACCTAGGCCTCCTCAAGTGCTAGTATTACGGGCATGATACACCAGGCCCGGCCCATATCCTTCCTTTCTAACCTTTGGTTTTTCCTGTAAAAGCACTCCATAGCACAAACTTGCCTCCAGCCGGGCTGGGTTCCCCAAGCTGTGCCAAACTCTATGATTATCCTTGCCTTTATTCTTTGGCTTAAACTAACACCTCTTCCTCTCCATCTGCTCATGCAAATCCAATCAATTTTCTCACTCTCTCAGGCAAAGCTGGTACTCCAAATAGCCATCCTATGGATGTTGGCTTCTTTCCCAAGCTACCTTGTGGGAGAGTGCTCAATGTGCAAAGTGGCTATGGCATCAGGAATGGGGGTTACACATGGGCTTCACAATGCTGACTTTGCCTGACTAATGCTAGCCCAGCTACCACCACTATTGACAATATCAGAAATAAAGTTGAGCCCCATTAGGATATTATTTTCTGAGGATGAAGTTGTGAGGAGTCGGATCAGGGGAGCAGGGGAGACCAGCCAGCTTCTTGGTGGTATATTGATTGATTACATTCAACCTCTTCCAACATGGAGGAAGCAGAAATTTGTCCTTACTGAAATATATATTCTAAATATGGATTGGCATCCCTGCCCATGATACTATTGCCAGGACCACCATTCATAGATTTATGGAATTCGTTATTCACTATATTATTTTGCGTAGCAGTGCTTCTCAACAAATATTGAATTTTTCAGGCAAAGAAATGTGGCTTGGCTTCATGGTCATGAAATTCATTGCCCTTACCATGTGCTCCACTATTCAGAAGCAGGTGACCCCACAGAATGTTAGAATAGCCTGTTGAAGATACAGCTATAGTGTCTATTGCAGTAGAAGACTCTATCTTTGTGGTTGGAAAACTGTCCTCAGGGATATGATATATATTTTAAACCAATGACCAATATTGTCACCATTTTCCCACAGCCATAATGCATAGGTCTCAGAACCAACTGGTAAAGTCAATAGTGATTTTTTTCACCATTCCACGTAATAATCCATTCACTGAATTTTGCTAAAAGTTCCCTCTGGAACTTTTATTTTGGGCCCTGCTGGTTGAGAAGTGTTGATTCCCCAGGGGACTGGGAAGACATTTCTACTAGTGGACACAATAATGGTTCTGTTGAACGGGAAGCTGAGAGTGCCATCTGATCTTGTTGGTTCCTCAGGCCACTAAACTTACTGCAGGCAAATAAGGGGGTTACTCTACTAGATAGAGTGCCTGATTATCAGGGGGAAATTGAATTACTGTACATAATGGGAGCAGAAAGAACTATGACTAGAACTCAGCAGGTTTCATAAGACATCATTTCTTTAATTATAAAAGTTAATTAAAGACTACCCAGTTAATGCAGGATCACTAAGGACTCAGACTCTTTACAATGAAGATTTGAATCATCCAACCAGCTAAAGAAATTTGACCAGGTAAAGTGAGGGGTAATGATAAACAAACAAACAAACAAACAAAAAACCATGGAATAGGCAGTGAACAAAAGAACTTCAATTTCCAATATGGATTAGTGTCCAGTTACAGAAACAAGAACTATTACATACTTTGTGCAGTGTGTATATTTTGTTTTTTGCTTGATTTATATGCATGTGTGTTTTTATCATTCACTTCCCCTTTTTGCACTATTTTATATAGGCAGTGTTGGTAATATTTAATTTTTAAATTTAGTCTTAAAACAGTAAATACCTCTATGGGCTTTTTACTGATCTAGAAAAGAAATTAGCCTTTCCAGAAAGGGATATGGTGACTAATAGGATCCTGTGTTTGGCCCTTTTGGGGAGAGAATAAGTATATCTTAATTTATGCACGAAAGAGTTGTAGTGGTGATGTCATAAAAATGGTGGAGTAGGAAACTCCAAAACTTGGTCTGTTCATTGAAGCAAGCATTAAGCAAAACTAAAAGAATCTTTTTTTTTTTTTTTTTGGGAACTCTGGAGTCTAATCAAAATCTTACAGCAACCAGGAAAGTGTTTAATGAAAACAGACACTGCTAAATTTTGGTAAGAAAATATTGTGGAATTTTTGCTTGCTCGCCTAACATCTCCCACTTTCCAGCTCGATAGTGGTTGTGGGAACAGCAGCTTGTATACCTGGCATGGTTTGCTGGTACTGGGATGGGGGACAATATGGATCTCATTCTCAATACATTTTAGCTTTGATCAGTCTAGTGTTGCCCTGAGGGACTGGTACAGAGACTGACCTTTGTTTGCCACTACCTCCCTGCCCTGGGGCTAGAGTGACTGTTTAGGTGACATCTGTCAAAAGTATTTCAAAACATACCGTACATGTCTGCCTGGGGCAAGGGACAGAAGATGGGGCAAGCAGCAGACAGACCCAAAGGTCTGGGAAGGAAAAGACCAAGGAGGAAATTTCTTCAGGGAATAAGGGCTCTGAAGCATGATCATGTATACTGGGAAATCCAGGATGCAACATGCGTACCCAGGGCCAGATGCATCCTCACAAAAAACTTGAGAGGATCTTAGGCTTGCACCTCTGGTTAATCTTTGGGCTTTGCACAAGTATGAGGTAAAAGCTAAAGCAGAGTTTTAGGTGGCCTGGCTTAGTGTTGAAGGAGTGCTCCAGCACAGAGCCAATCTTCAAAAACTGGGAGAGTAGTTTTTTTCTTTTCCTTTTTGGCTCCAAGTATTTAAAGAAATTCCTATCAAGTTGATGACTAAATGCTAAGATAGCAACACAGAGACTTCAGTGACCACATACAACAAGAATCTATTGCAAAAAATCGTTTAGAAAAGTCATTAAATCAGTGGACAATTGCAGCCCTCAGTAATCAAAAACAACAAACCCAGAAGATGGGGAGAATATGATTTACATAGTTACCGGTTTATGATATTCACATTTTCTGGTTTTCAAAAGCAATTCAGTGCATACAAAGAAATAGGAAAGTGTGGCCCATTCACAGGTGATTAAAAAAGAAAAGAAAAGAAATGGACAGAAAGTATTCCTGAGAAAGCTTGTACCTTGGACTTAATAAAGACTTTAAATTGATTGTCTTAAATATGCTAAAAAAGTTACAGGAAACCATAGACAAAGAACTAAAGGAAATAAGAAGCAAGATGTATGGACAAATAGAGGATATCAACAAAGAGATAAATTATAAAATGGAACCAAATAGAAATTGTAGAGGTGAAAGGTACAATTGCTGAAATTGAAATTTCACTAAACTAAATAAAAAATTTACTCTCAGAACTTCCAGAAGGAATAAGCCCTGCTGACACCTTAACTTTAGCCCAGTGAAACTGATTATGGACTTCTGACCCCCAGAACTGTGAAAGAATAAATTTATGTTGTTTTAAGCTACTAAATTTGTGGCAACTTGTTGCAGCATCAATAAGCAGTTAGTCCGACACTTTTAAATCAATTCCAAGCATTAAATTCCTCTCTCATTAAAATACCTAGAGTGGTGTCTATTTTCCTGTCTGAGTATTGATAAGTAGGTGTTTTATCAATATTTGTGGAATAAGTTAATGTATAAAATCTGTAAGGTCCAAAGCTAAGGTCCAAAGCTAAGGTCCAAAGTCCTCCACTCTCTTAGTTTGGGTTCCTCTAGAAGCTGACCCTGAGCTAAGAAGTTGGTTGCAATGTTTCCTGGGAAATATTGATAAGGGAGTAGAGACGTGAGACAGGGAAGGGAACACAATCAAGGTCAATGCAGGGAATGACATCAAGCAAGTTATCACTAGGGAAAATTGAAAGCTAATCTTATCGGGGAACTCTGGGAGCCAGTGTTGCGCACGCACCTCAGAGTTATTCTACCTGGGGGGCAACGGAACAGGAGAATTTCTCACCAGTTGTCATCAGTCCTTCCTTGAGAGCTGCACCAACTTGCTGGTACCTCTGATCTGCCACAAGTAGGGGCAGAGCAGGCTCTGGCGGTCAGAAAAAGTTCTCAAACCATAAGATACCGATTCTGGCAGTTGAAAAGTAGGTGGGCATGCACTGAAGTGGTAAGGGCTTGGAGTTGGGGGTAGAACATCCACAACTTCATCTATACTCACAAAATATACTTTAGTCAATCCAGTCCAGGTTTACCTCCTTCCTATTAACCAATAGACACATACTACATACACCACTCCTTAGCAAAACAGTGCCTTGGAGGCAATAATGTGCACATTTTGTCCCTTAGTAGGTCTTCAGGATTTCTGACAGCAAGAGCCATGACTTATTTTTCTTTTATGTTTCTCACAATGCTGAGTGCCATAGTAACAGATATTTTAGGCCCTTAATATATATTGTTGAATTGAATTGATTATCATAATTGTGTAATATCTATTTCTTATCTTCAAAGGTGGCTCCCTGTTGAGTTTTCTGTTTCTTCTTTTTAATCTTTTCCTTCAGCAATGTTTTAAATATGCATTAGCAAGTGATAATGAGGGAAACAACCTAAAGATTTTATTTCTAATGTAAGTATCTCCCTACCTACCAATGTGTTCAGCCTTTGAGGAAATCAATGTTAATACCTACCATTAGCCTTTCACAGCCTTTTCCATTTTCTTACAAATATACATGAATGTGCACATGCTTTGTTTTTATTTTTACAAAACATATGATTATATTATGTACCTTCCTTTGCCAATTGTCAGTTTACTTGATAATAGGTCACACACACCACCAGGTCAAAATAGATTTAGTTCATTTATTTTAACAGTTGCAGAATATTATCTTTTGGATGTACTGTAATTTATTTAACCATTATTTTATTGATGAACATGTAATTTGCCTCCAGTTTCTTTTTGCCTCCTTAAACAATGCGGCAGTAAACATCCTACTACAAATATTCATTTATATGCGTCAAAGTGCTATTACTATGTCAAAGAGTATGTGCATTTGGAATTTTCATAGATATGGCCAGATTATCTGCCACTTCTTATCCATATTGAAAATTCTCATTTCTCTTAAACATTTCATATTTTATTTATATGTAATGGGATTTGTCTAACCAGCATTAATATATACATGGTTATGAATGATAAACTGGCATGGTACTGCTAGGAATCATTTGCATATATCAATTGTCATGAGGATTTTCTGCTGAAGGGAAATTGTGGGAGTTTCTTTGTGTCTTGGAGGAGAGAAATGTGGCAGAATCTGAAGCACAGGCTGCGCTTCTTTTGTCTAAGCAATAAAGTACGATGCAGCTTTGGGGAAGCAGGAGATTTGTCCCCACTTCTAAATGGAACACAGCGCAGTTGTGGCAGCAAAGAATCTGGCACACAAAAATGCCTACTTAGCTTGGAACATCCTAGGGGATTAGCAGAAATAACTGGGTTGTACTTAGTTCAGCAGTGGGTAGCAAAAGCCAGTGAGACAAGTGTTGTTGCAATTAAAGTAGCTGGCCACTTTCCTCCCCCTAGATTTGTACCCATTGGCTAGCAAGGTATGGGAAACTTACCTTACATATACATTGACTTGAATTCTCAAATTGGTCTAAAATCTCATAGCACTTTGAATAGACTCACTTCCTGAAATAGCAAATTATTTTTCTCTGTTGATCCTTTTATTACTGTAAAAACATTTCAGAGTAGAGAAATATAATGAGATGAAGAAACATTTTATTAATATAGCTGTGAACCTTTTAATTGAAGTTTATGCTTTATATTATTTGCAAATGAGTTTCAAAAATCATAAGAAAACTGTCCTTCTTTCTGGAAAATTCCCATTTCAAAGCTAAAATGAAAGCATTTTAAAAAATAAATTTTCAACAACAAAACAGTGTTAATGGATATACCGAAGGGCAATTCAGTGGCGAGAGAAGGCATATCTGTTTTACGTACTAACCCAGCTTTGCCAAGTTTCCCGCTTTGCTGCAAAGTTCATTTTCAAAACATTGGTAATCTATCATTTGACAGCTTGTTGCTTCTGAAATTCTGAATTTCTGGTATGCAGCTAATGTATGTACATTTAGAAAACACTAGATCTGAATTCATATGTATGCAACTCTTAAATTACATGCTGCTGTCAGGTATTGACTTTTATGGTTGATAGCTTTAATATTACTATTTGTGCCTCTATAAATTATTTTATCTGAAGCCAAAAAAGATGAAAATCCAGGTTTTATTAATAGATATACTAAGCATAACACTCAAGACATAATTGATATGAATATCAATAGCATGATTTTAATAACATCAAACATTTTGGTGTCATAGGGAAATGTCTTCTAAATGCAGAGTGTGAAGGGTGCAGTGAATCAGGGGCAGGCTCGTAGGAGGAAATACCTGACTTGAATCTGAAAAGAATAGAAGAGTCTGAAAACCATTAGAGACAGCATTTGAAATAGTCCAGAAGATTCACATTTACCATAACCTTGATTTTTACAACCATAAAAATTATAAATTTTACGAACCAAAAACAAAAAATTGGCTGCAATGAGGCCATCAAGATTTCTAGAACTATGCAAACAATGGGGATTTGTTAAATGTTGTATGGAAAATGTGTGTGTGTGTGTGTGTGTGTGTGTGTGTGTGTGTGTGTGTGTGTGTTGAGAGGGGAAAAGGAGGTATTTAATTAAAGAGAGAGACTCCTTTAGAGTATTTCCTAATGAGAGGAATTTATAACTTTAGGATGTTTGGTTTCTCTCCAAGTTTGGATCTTAGCTTTGTACAGTGGCAGATGTATGACGAAGGAGGGCTTTGACAGGGTTTCTTTGAGAGAGGACAAAGTCATACAGATGTAACAGAGGGCAGAGAATCCCTTAATGAAACTCCTTGCTGATCAAGTTTGAGATAAGAACACACAGAGGAAGTCCTGACACCAGAGCCCCACAAAGTGTTGAACGCCTGACATTTGACTCATGGAAAAAGGGCCGTTGATCGACCCAAAGTGAGGTAGAGCAAAATGGTCTTTAATACTTCCCATTCAGTCTCTTCTCTCCCTTTCTAACTTCAAGCTCTATGGCCTCAGCTTACTCTCCAGTTACTCAGAACTTGATGTGGTTTGGCTGTGTCTCACCCAAATCTCATCTTGAAGTCTGGTTCCCATAATCCCCATGTGTCATGGGAGGGACACGGGGGGGAGATGGGAGATAATTGAATCATGAGGGAAGTGCCCCAAGCTGCTGTTCTCATGACAGTGTATTCTCATGAGATCTGATGGTTTTATAAGGGGCTCCCCACATTTTCTCTGCATTTCTCTCCTGCCACCATGTGATGGATATGTTTGCTTCCACTTCTGCCATGATTTTAAGTTTCCTGAGGCCTCCCCAGCCATGCTGAACTGTGAGTCAATTAAACCTCTTTCCTTTATAAATTACCCAGTCTCCAGTATGTCTTTATTAGCAGGGTGAGAATGAACTAATACAGTAAATTGGTGCCGGGAGTGGGACACTGCTGTAAAGATACCCAAAAATGTGAAAGCGACTTTGGAAGTGGTTAACAGGCAGAGGTTGGAACCGTTTGGAGGGCTCAGAAGATAATAGGAAAATGTGGGAAAGTTTGGAACTTCCCAGAGACTTGGAGGGCTCAGAAGACAGGAAGATGTGGGAAAGTATGGAACTCCCTAGAGACCTGTTAAATGGCTTTGACCAAAATGCTGATAGTGATATGGACAATAAAGTCCAGGCTGAGGTGGTCTCATATGAAGATGAGAAACTTTTTGGAAATGGGAGGAAAGGTCACTCTTGCTATGCAGAGACTGGTGGCATTTTGCACCTGCCCTAGAGGTCTGTAAACTTTGAAGTTGAGAGAGATGATTTAGGGTATCTGGCAGAAGAAATTTCTAAGGGGCGAAGCATTCAAGAGGAAAAAGAGAGAGTTACATCATCATGGCAGACAGGAGGCTGGACTAGATTGCAGCTCTGGACAGAGCAGTGTGTGGAGGCTCACCTTGTGAATTCGAGCTCCAGATCCACTGCAAGACAAACTGACAATTCTGAGAGGACCCACAGACCCTCTGAAGGAAGCAGACTGCTCCCGCAGGACCCAGGAGGCACTCCATATACTGTAATTGCCCCAACTGCAGAAGTAGGAAAGGGAAACCCTCCTCTCCCAAACACACACCCCACTGGAGAAACTGAAGGTCTGTTTGCAGGAGAAGTTTCCAACCTTACCTGGAGCTGAGTTAATGTGGAGAGCCAAGTGAAATACAGAAAGCAGGAGAAAGACCCTGGGAACTCGCTAGGTTCCCAAGCAGCCCATTCCTGCCTGGTACCACAGAGATCCATCAGCAGGGTAGCCAGAGGAGCAGGGGGTAAAACTCCACAGGGAGAGGGAAATCTGTAGCTGAACTTTGTAACAATTTGAATGGGGTGAGAAGCCTCCTGGCCAGAACTCAGGAGCATGCACAAATTTGGCATGCAGACTCCTCAGGCAAGGGAAGAACCAAGGCCTTTTCTTTTGCAGCTGGAAGGCAGGTCCCCTGGAACAAGTTTTCAAGCCTATCTCACCCACCACCTGGAAACAGACTCTGGGCTTTTGGAGTGGGGAACAGTGGGAGTGAGACTGGCCCTTCAGTTTGCATGGGAGCTGGGTGAGGCCTGTGACTGCTGGCTTCCCCCCACTTTCCTGACAACCTGCGTGACTCAGCGGAGGCAGCCATAATTCTCCTAGGCACACAACTCCAGTGACCTGGGAATCTCACCCCGATTCCCCACAGCAGCTGCAGCAAGACCTGCCCAAAGAGAGTCTGAGCTCAGACACACCGGGCCCTGCCCCCACCTGATGGTCCTTCCCTACCCACCCGGGTAGCAGAAGACAAAGGGCATATAATCTTGGGAGTTCTAGGGCCCTGCCCACCACAAGTTCCTCTCCACAGTACCACAGCTGATGCTCTCTGGAAAGCACCACCAACTGTCAGGAGGCCAACCAGCACAAAAATAGAGCATTAAACCAACAAAGCTAAGAACTCTCCAAAGTCCGTTGCACCCCTCCACCACCTCCACCGGAACAGGCACTGGTATCCATGGCTGAGAGACCTATAGACGGTTCACATCACAGGACTCTGTGCAGACAACCCCCAGTACCAGCCTGGAGCCAGGTAGACTTGCAGAGTGGATACTCCTAGAAGAAGGACAACAATCACAGCAGTTCAGCTCACAGGAAGCTACATCCATAGGAAAAGGGGGAGACTGCTACATCAAGGGAACACCCTGTGGTACAAAATAATCTGAACAACAGCCTTCAGCCCTAGACCTTCCCTCTGACAGAGACTACCCAAGTGAGAAGGAACCAGAAAACCAACCCTGGTAATATGACAAAACAAGACTCTTTTACACCCCCCAAAAATCACACTAGTTCACCAGCAATGGATTCAAACCAAGAAGAAATCCCTGATCTACCTCAAATATAATTCAAGTTTAGTTATTAAGCTAATAAGGGAGGGAGCAGAGAAAGGTGAAGTCCAGTGCAAGGAAATTAAGAAAAAAAAAAAAAAAGATGCAAGAAATGAAGCAAGAAGTATTCAAGGAAATAGATAGCTTAAAGAAAAATCAATCAAAAATTCAGGAAACTTTGGACACACTTTTAGAAATGCAAAATCCTCTGGAAAGTCTCAGCAATAGAATTGAACAAGTAGAAGAAAGAAATTCAGAGCTCAAGGACAAGGTCTTTGAATTAACCCAATCCAACAAAGAAAAGGCAAAAATAATAAGAAAACAGGAACAAAGCCTCCAAGAAGTCTGAGCTTATGTTAAATGACCAAACCTAATAATAATTGGTGTTCCTGAGGAAGAAGAGAATTCTAAAAGCTTGGAAAACATATCTGGGGAATAATCAAGGAAAACTTCCCTTGCTTTGCTAGAGACCTAGACATCCAAATATAAGAAGCACAGAGAATACTTGGGAAATTCATTGCAAAAAGATCATCACCTAGGCACATTGTCATCAGGTTATCCAAAGAAAAGACAAAGGAAAGAATCTTAAGAGCCGTGAGACAAAAGCGACAGGTAACCTATAAAGGAAAACCTATCAGATTAACAGATTTCTCAGCAGGAACCCTACAAGCTAAAAGGAATTGGGGCCCTATCTTCAGCCTCCTCAAATGAAACAATTATCAGCCAAGAATTTTGTATCCACCAAAACTAAGCATCATATATGAAGGAAAGATACAGTCTTTTTCAGACAAACAAATGCTGAGAGAATTCATCATTACCAAGCCACCACTACAAGAACTGCTAAAAGGAGCTCTAAATCTTGAAACAAATCCTGGAAACACATCAAAACAGAATCTCTTTAAAGGATAAATTACACAGGACCTATAAAACAAAAATGTGAGTTAAAAAGCAAAAACAAAAAACAAAAAAAAAACCAAAGTACACAGGCAACAAAGAGCATGGTGAATGCCATAGTACCTCACATTTCAATACTAACATTGAATGTAAGTGGCCTAAATGCTCCACTTAAAAGATACAGAACCACAGAATGGATAAGAACTCACCAACCAACTATCTGCTGCCTTCGGGAGACTCACCTAACACATAAGGGGATTCACATAAACTTAAAGTAAAGGGGTGGGGAAAGACATTTTATGCAAATTGACACCAAAAGCAAACGGGGGTAGCTCTTCTTGTATCAGACAAAACAAACATTAAAGCAGCAGCAGTTAAAAGAGACAAAGAGGGACATTATATAATGGTAAGAGGCCTTGCCCAACAGAAAAATATCATAATCCTAAACATATATGAACCTAACACTGGCTCCAAATTTATAAACAAATTTATAAAACAATTACTAATAGACTGAAGAAATGAGTTAGACAGCAACACAATAATAGTGGGGGACTTCGGTACTCCACTGACAGCACTAGACAGGTCATCAAGATAGAAAGTCAACAAAGAAACAATGGATTTAACCTATACGTTGGAACAAATAAACATAACAGATATATACAGAACATTTCATCCAATAACTGCAAAATATACATTTTATTCAACAGCACATGTAACTTTCCTCAAGATAGACCATATGATAGGTCATAAAACAAACCTCAATAAATTTAAGAAAACTAAAATTATATCAAGCACTCTCTCAGACCACAGTGGAATAAAACTGGAAATCAACTCCAAAAGGAACCTTCGAAACCATACAAATACGTGGAAATTAGATAACTTGCTCCTGCATGAGCATTGAGTCAAAAACAAAATCAAGATGGAAATCAAAGAATTATTTGAACTAAATGATAATAATGACACAACCTACCAAAACCTCTGGGGTACAACAAGGGCACTGCTAAAAGGAAAGTTCATAGCCCTAAACACCTACATCAAAAAGACTGAAAGAGCACAAATCGACAATCTAAGGTCACACCTCAAGGAACTGGAGAAACAAGAAGAAACCAAACCCAAACCAACAGAAGAAAGGAAATAACCAAGATTAGAGCAGATTTAAAGGAAATTGAAACAGAAAAAAAAATACAAAAGATAAATGAAACAAAAATCTGGTTCTTTGAAAAGATAAAATCGATAGACCATTAGCAAGATTAACCAGGAAAAGAAGAGAGAAAATCCAAATAACCTCACTAAGAAATGAAACAGGAGATATTACAACTGACACCACTGAAATACAAAAGATCATTCTAGGCTACTATGAACACCTTTATGCACATAAACTAGAAAACCTAGAAGAGATGGATAAATTCCTGGAAAAATACAGCCCTCCTGGCTTAAATCTGGAATAATTACATACCCCAAACAGACCAATAACAAGCAGCAAGATTGAAACAGTAATGAAAAAATTACCAACAACAAAAAAAAGTCCAGGACTAGACAGATTCACAGCAGAACTCTACCAGATATTCGAAGAAGAACTGGTGCCAATCCTTTTGACACTATTCCACAAGATAGAGAAAGAAGGAACTCTCTCTAATTTATTCTATGAAGCCAGCATCACCCTAATACCAAAATCAGGGAAGGACTTAACCAAAAGAGAAAACTACAGACCAATATCCTTGATGAACATAGATGCTAAAATCTTTAACAAAATACTAGCTAACTGAATCCAACAACATACCAAAAAGATAATCCACCATGATCAAGTGGGCTTCATACCAGGGATGCAGGGATGGTTTGACATATGCAAGTCAATAAATGTGATACACCACATAAACAGAATTAAAAACAAAAATTACATGATCATCTTAAAAGACACAGAAAAGGCATTGGACAAAATCCAGCATCTCTTTATGATTAAAACTCAGCAAAATCGGCATACAAGGGATGTATCTTAATGTAATAAAAGCCATCTATGACAAACCCACAGCCAACATAATACTGAATGGGGAAAAGTTGAAAGCATTCCCTCTGAGAACTGGAACAAGACAAGGATGCCCACTCTCACCACTCCTCTTCAACATAGTACTGGAAATTCTAGCCAAGGCAATCAGACAAGAGAAAGAAATAAAGGGCATCCAACTAGGTAAAGAGAAAGTCAAACTGTCACTGTTTGCTGACAATATGATCATTTACCTTGAAAACTCTAAAGACTCCTCCAGAAAGCTGCTATAAATGATAAAACATTCAGCAAAGTGTCCAAATACAAGAATAATGTACACAAATCAGTAGCTCATCTACACATCAAAAGTGACAAAGTGGAGAATCAAATCAAGAACTCAACTCCTTTTACAATAGCTGCAAAAATAAATAAATAAAATACTTAGGAATATACCTAACCAAGAAGTTGAAAGACTTCTACAAGGAAAACTACAAAACACTGCTGAAAGAAATCACAGACAACACAAAAAAATGGAAACACATCCCATGCTCATGGATGGGTAGAATCAATATTGTGAAAATGACCAGACTGTCAAAAGCAATCTACAGATTCAATGAAATCCCCATCAGAATATCACCATAATTCTTCACAGAATTAGACACAACAGAGCCCACAAAGCCAAAGTAAGATTAAGCAAAAAGAATAAATCTGGAGGCATCACACTACCTGATTTCAAACTGTATTTTAAGACCATAGTTGCCAAAACAGCAAAGTACTGGTATAAAAACAGGCATATACACCGATGGAACAAAAAGAGAACCCAGAAATAAACCCAAATACTTTCAGCCATCTGATCTTCGACAAAGCAAACAAAAACATAAAGTGGGGAAAGGACACCGTATTCAACAAGTGGTGCTGAGATAATTGGCTAGCCACATGTAGGAGAATGAAACTGGATCCTCATGTCTCACCTCATATAAAAATCAATTCAAGATGGATTAAGGACTTAAACCTAAGACCGGACACTATAAAAATTCTAGCAGATAACCTTGGAAAACCCCATCTAGACATTGGCTTAAGCAAGGATTTCATGACCAAGAACCAAAAAGCAAATGCAATAAAAACAAAGCTAAATAGCTGGGACCTAATTAAATTAAAGAGCTTTTGCATGGCAAAAGGAATAGTCAGGAGAGTAAACAGACAACCCACAGAGTGGGATAAAATCTACATAATCTATACAACTGACATAGGACTAATATCCAGAATCTACAATAAACTCAAACAAATCAGTAAGAAAAAAATCAAAGAATCCCATCAAAAAGTGGGCTAAGGATAAGAATAGACAATTCTCAAAAGAAGATATACAAATGGCCAACAAACATATAAAAAAAAAAACCTCAGCATCACTAATGATCAGGGAAATGCAAATCAAAACCACAATGCGATATCACCTTACTCCTGCAAGAATGGCCATAATCAAAAAATCAGAAAACAGTAGATGTTGGCCTGGATGCGATGATCAGGAAGCACGTCTACACTGTTGGTGGGAATGTAAACTAGTACAGCCACTATGGAAACAGTGTGGAGACTCCTTGAAGACCTAAAAGTAGAACTACTATTTGATCTAGCAATCTCACTCCTGTGTATCTACCCAGAGGAAAAGAAGTCATTATTTGAAAAATACACTTGCACATGCATGTTTATAGCAGCACAATTCACAATTGCAAAAATATGGAACCAACCCAAATGCCTATCAATCAACGAATGGATATGTCAATGCTGGGGCATTGCCTAGTGGAACTGTGAGAAGGTCACTGTCCTCAGGAACTCAGAATCCTCTGACAGCTTGCACTGTACGCCTGGAAAAGCTGCAGACACTCAACACCAGCACACAAAAGTAGCCAGGAGGGGAGCTGTACCCTGCAAAGCCACAGGAGCAGAGCTGCCCAAGGCCATGGGAGCCCACCTCTTGCACTAGCATGACCTGGAAGTGAGACATGAAGTCAAAGGAGATCGTTTTGGAACTTTAAGGTTTAGTGACTGCCCTATTAGTTTTTGGACTTGCATGGGGCCTGTAGCACCTTTGTTTTGGCCAATTTCTTTCATTTGGAATGGGTATATTTATGCCTGTACCTTCATTTTATGTAGGAAGTAACTAACTTACTTTTGTTTTTACAGGCTCGTAGGCGGAAGGGACTTGCCTTGTCTCAGATGAGACTTTGGACTTGGACTGTTGGTTTAATGCTGGAGTGAGTTAAGACTTTGGGGCACTGTTGGGAAAGCATGAGTGCGTTTTGAAATGTGAGGACATGAGATTTGGGAGGGGCCAGGAGTGAGATGATATGATTTGGCTGTGTCCCTACTCAAATCTCATCATGAATTGCAGTTCCCATAATCCCCATATATCGTGGGAGGGACCTGGTGGGAGGTAATTGAATCATTATTTCCACGCTGTTGTTCTGCTGATAGTGAGTGAGTTCTCATGAAATTTGATGGTTTTATAAGGGGCTTTTCCCCCTTTTGTTCAGTACTTCTCCTTGCTGTTGCCATGTGAAAAAGGATATGTCTCCTTCCCCTTCCACCATAATTGTAAGTTTCCTGAGGCCTCCCCAGCCATACTGAACTGTGAGTCAATTACATCTCTTTCCATTATAAATTAACCAGTCTCAGGTATGTCTTTATTAGCAGCATGAGAACAGACTTACACAGAAGTCCCCTGTTAGTTGTTTCGTACCAGTATATATCCTTCCTGGGCAGTATCAAGTTTGGCTGGACATTTTACCACTAGCCTTCATTTCTTTTTACCCTAATAAAATCTTAGCCTTCCTGAAGTTCGTTCCCCCAGAGTTTTACAATTAAAGCAAATTGGATCATCAGTCAATATGATGTTTCTTATCTAATATACTGACATCCTAACAGAATCTCTCAGAGCTGTTCAAAGGACAGGTTTTTTTCAAGTGGCTAGTATAGGTTCAAATGATGGTCTTTTAATTTGAACAAGTGGATGGGGGAGCTTCTTTAGGGGTGGAAGATTTCTTGCTTTTCCTCAAACCACATAATGTAGAGAGCTGCCTATTCTACCTAAGCATAAGCCCATCTCTGATGCCTTGTCCACATCGGTTTCCCTTGAGGTGTGTAGCTCATTGTCACACACTCAAGGTGATGCCCAGTATACTGTGCTCAGCTTATGTTACTGCCCATCTACTAGGTATCCCCTGTCCCCATGGGCCTTGACTACTTGACTTGCTTCCCAGTAAGAGTGGTCCTAAGGAGGACTTGGGCTTTTCCTGTGCTCTTTAAAGCTCTGGCTGCCCTCCTTCCATGATCAAAGAGGCCCTTATGCTCAGTTCTGACTGATAAGGAAAGGCTGTCATGCCTGCAAACTGGCTGGAGTGGGCCCACAGAGGGCCTGCTTTCTCAGTGATTTTCCAGAAGGCCACAGAAACTCAACCCAAAAGTGCACGTAAGCTAGTGTCCTGTTGACCAATAAGATACTTTTTTGTATTTACTCTCCTTCCTCGCTTTTATTTTTTCCCTCCTTCTTGCTTCCCTGGGAGAATACTCCCCAGTAAAGGGTTATAATATAAGCTTCTACTTCTGGCTCTGTTTTCTAGAGAATCAGGCTAAAAAAAGAAGTAAAAATAGATTATTGACAATGTCAAAGAAACATCCTAGTGTATCTCTATTTTCCTAACTATAAGTCAAATTTAGTCCTGTTATAGTTGCCCAAGGATTATGGGATACAGGAAGTGGTCAAGTGTCATATGATGTAGCATGGAGTGATGGCGGTGAACATAGCAGGAATGTCTGGAGCCTGGACTGCAAAGGGCAATGACCCAAAGGCATAAGAAAGTTCATATAAATGCAAGGTTCTCAGATGTGTTTGGCTACAACGGTAAGTGTCACTTGTGCCTCAGACAGTGTGGAAAAGAAATTGAGATAAGGAAATGATGAGCAAATCCTGAGGGTGATTTTTTTCTTTCCAGGCACAGGTTTTGTGGACATCTTGCCTTGTTGGCCTGACAAAGGGTCTAAGAGCTGGGTCCAGTTGGGAGTTTCTGGGAAGTCCTGAGGAGCAGAACACTGCTCAAGTTTTCCTCTGGGTCCACATGTTCTCAAGGTCAAGTAAAGCTTATGTGTGTATAGACTTGATCATTGACCTGCAAAACAAAGAACCCACCTTTACATGTGGTTCTTAAAATACTTTCCACTTTACAACCAATTTCTACTCACCATTCTTAACAAGTTGAAGATTTGAAATGACCATATGCATAACAGGATAAGCGTCTCCACAGGTTCATGCGTGAAGCTAGAGGCTGAGAGTGGACAGTGTCCTCTAAATGAAATGAAGGGGAAACGTAATAATGGCTTTTAACAAGGTCACATTGAAAGGGAATGACAGGATAAATTGGACCATTTGAGAACTTTGCCAAGTGTAAAAATTAAGGTTACATTACTAAAAAATCTACCTAGATAATCTTGGGCTCTGAAAAATAGTTAATGAGAAATGGACCTAATTATTTGAACTGAGATGCAGAAAATGTAGTTCATGTACCTATTAAGGATACATCAGATGCCCAAGGTATCTGAACAAAAATGCTGACAAAGATCAATTTAATATTGAATGATTCATGCCAGGAGACCTAGAATTTTTTTGAATAAGAGACTTAGGGGGGAAGTCTGCTGAAATAAACAAATCCTGAGATAATATTTAATTTAGATTTGGGTCAGTAGATAAGTTTGATTTTTTAAATAGGTCTAAAGTTGAGAGTCTAAAAAAAGACTTGACAAAAATAGACCAAGTGCTTTTTAACTTAAACCAAGGAAGAATTTTAAAAATACAGAAATAATCAGGTGTAGCAATATGTTTTGTTTATTCCCTTAAAAGAAAAAAAAATCAACATATTTTAGGAATTTAAAGTTTTCAGGTGATTTTAGATGAATTTATATTGTTTGGACAATCTTCTTAAAATATAAAAATGGTAAAGAAAAAGAATCTTACAAAAACTCAGTCATTTAATTTTGAGAAATTAAGAAAAACCATTCCAAGCACTTGGTTAAGTCTTTTATGTATATTATCTTGTTGATTTTTCAAAATAACTTTTTAAGGAAATAATTTTTGTAACCTCATGATAGATAAAACAGGTTTAGGGAAGTTAGCTAATTTGCCAAAAGTCTTACCCCTTGTAAGCCAAGACTTGAACTCAAGTCTCTCAGATTGAACGGTGTGGTTAGACAGTGGGACTTAGACCCTGTGCTGTCACCAATCTGCTAACTGCACAGAGCATTTCACATGTGTAGTTCAGCCATGCAGATTAGGTTTTTAGCTTGTCATTCTTGGTTAACTAACTGTCTTTGACAAAGTCTGACTGCTCTCGCTTCTCTGGCATTCATTTTTGGTATGACCACTTTTTCTAGCATGTGGAAGAAATATTTACATGTTTGGATGTGTCTTTTTGTCAATCAAGATACAAACTAATATGGCAAAGAGATGAAAAGCTTGTCTCCATTTAAGCAACTCCATAGATTTCGGACAAAGCAACAGAATTTGGCGATGATGATGCTCTAAGAATGATCGAATGGATAAAGTTCCTAATGACAACACCCAGGGAGGCATGATTGGTTTTCTTTTGCTGCTTTCAAGGAAGTGTATACTCTAGCCAAATTTAGGATGCCCCATAAGACACCAGGAAATGTTACAAAATTTTGTGCAGTAAAAAACAACCTTTAAAATGTTTAAGATTCCTTCATGTTTAGCAGCCTCAGATTTCATTTTTAACAAATTTTATAATATACCAAATTTAATGAGGTATTGTCTGAATATAGAGTTTGTCTATTTTAAAAAAGAAAGTAGTAAGACTGAATTTATTGTGACCTATGGGATCATAAAATTTATGGTCATGGGCTTTGAAATTAAACTGAGTTTGAATTTTAGTTCTGCTACTTCCAGGCTGTGAGGCTTGGAAAAGTTATTTTGCCTCTGTTCCTTGTTTTTCTCATCTCATTGTAAGGATTAAATGAGATCATGTATTATAAATGCATCCATCGTATTCATTTATTATTATTTATAAACCATACTTGTACAGTCAGTGTAGCAAACTTGATTTTACAAGCAAATCAAATTTCTTCAATGTATATATTTTGGATTCCTAAGTCAGTGTATTGATTTTAAGGGGTAAAGAACGTTAAAAAAATAATATACAAACGTATGTTTTTCCATTTTCTCTTTTCCCCTACTTTCTTATCATCCACCCTCCACCTGTCATGAAAAGGAAAGAAAAAGAGAGAGGAATAAGAAACAGGAAGGAAGGAAGGAAGGAAGGCAGACAGGCTAGCAAAGAATGAAATAAAACAAAAATTAATTTTTTAATTTTCTTTATAATTTTTGGAAATTTAACTTCTTTAGATGCTGCTATTTAAAATACATACATAGTTCAATAAATTCAGGAAGGACACTAGGCTGAAAAATTTTCCCTTCGGTAAAACTGACACCAGCAACTCATACAGCTTGTCGGATCTAAGGTCTCACTGGGAGGCACAAAGGAAACAGGCAGCAGAAGGAGACATCAAATGGTGCAGCCTGCAGTTCCCAGCAGTGACTCTCAACAGGACTGCACGCATTAGCATGGTTCCTGCAGGAACTACTGCCCAGCTGGTTGTCAGTGGAAGTGTGGACACAGGCTACCCTCCTTCCTCCTATCCTTATCTGGTTTCCCAGCAGCAGATGGTGATGGTAGTCACATTTTTCCAGCTGTCCACACTACAGAGGAGGACCCAAGTTTGTCTCTACACTCCCTTCTCTCGTTTTGAGGAGTCTGAGGGCTGAAATGTTATGTAAGAGAAAGATCTGGTTTGATACTTTGGATCCCACTAAAATTCTGTAATTTTTATTTTTAATGAAAATTGCTAATTAGTACAAGCTTGGATAGTGGAAAATTAATAAATTCAAGCACTCTATAAATAACTAAAGTATTAATAAGCATCTCTCTAAGAGTTTGGGTGGAAAATTATCTTAATTTTACATTATTATGGAGAGGGCATGAAAAATTACTTAATCATGAGATACATAATACTTATCAGTAAAATCAATTCAGGGGTAATGTAATAGCCAAATGTTCTATTATGATTTTAAAGCCATTATCCAAATTAGTTGCTGAAGAAAGAAACTAAATATAATAAGAACTGTAGAACCATTAGTAGTATTTTGGTCTCACTAAAAGTAAGCTATAAGAATGCTCATCTAAAATTACAAACATAATTAAAAAATCACAGAGGCCTTGAAACAAAACACAAAATGACAATCATGAAATCCATCAACTGCTCTAATAGCAACTTATGTTTATATGGTGACTTACACTTTGAAATGAGATTTCACAGATGTTATTGTAGTACAATATCCTTTGAAGTATATGGACATGCCCCATTATTCCTGTTTACTAGATGAATATACTGAGACTCAAAGAGATTAGGTAACATGGCAACATCAGACCTATAATCCAGTTTTCTTGTCTTCAGAGTAGGTCTTTTTTTTCCATCTTTGCAGGTCATAGATGTTAACTTTTATTGTATAGCAGCCATTGAAAACATCTCAACTTGCTCGAAGAACTCAAATATTTATCTATATTTTGTGTATATGTGTGTGGGGGTGGGGATACTGGTGCTAATGTTGTGCTTCTCTGTTGCATTGATGGCCCCAAATGAAACACATCTCTTGATATTCTTGTCTTTGCATATTCTGCCCTTTGTATCAGAGCAGGACCTGTGTTTGCTTAAACCAAAAGAACACAACTGAATTGCTATTATTGCAGTTCTGGGCCTGACCCTTAAGAAGGTCTGGCATAGTTTGCTTTGTACTCTTGAAAGCCCAAGATATTCATGACAGAAGGCTGACTAGTCTGCTGGAGAGGCCACTTGCATAGAGAGATAAAATGGAGAGGCTACTTGGAAAGAGAGAGCCTCTAAGGCAGCAAGGAAAGAGAAGCTCAGACATTCCAGAACCCTGGCTGAGCCCAGTTTGCAGACAGTCTGCCTGCTGAATTTAATCGGTGACCCCAGAGGGTGACTAACAGAAGAAACCCCAGCTGAGCACAGCCTAGGCTGCAGGACTGGGAGAAAATAAAATGAATGTTGTTTTCAGCTACTAGGTTTTATGGTGGTTTGCTACAGATAGATAACTGAAATAAATGTCAAAGCAATGGGCTTCAGGCTTCATTACTCTTTCCAAGCACACAGTTACTGAATAAGCAAGTATTCCCCAATCCTATATCTCAAAATCCAGATGACAGTTCTATGAATTCTGCATTGGATGTGTTTCATCATCAGGGAAAAAGAAAGGCCTGCTGTGAAAGACCAAAACATTCATGAAACTGACTTATTTTGTATCAGAGCAATAATGCTGCTAATTGTTTAAACCAAAAACCCAGGCACAGTGTGGCTGCTTAGATATGAAATGACACTCCATAAACTTGTAATTTCATTTCACATCCATGAATGCATTTTCATCCTATGAGGACTGCTGTGTTTGCGGGTGCTTTCAATTCCGGGAATGTCATCTGGGAAAAGAGAGAAGCAGCTTGGCCATGAAACTGCAGGTTTGCAAATTAGCAAATTTTCAGCATTCTGTTCATTAGTGAAATCAATGACACTTTTAAAGGACTGAGAAAAATTGTCAAAATATGAGCATATGAAAATGATGACATGAATGGGACTTTAGAAACTCAGGGGTGAATGTTGGGGAGACACAGCACAGGAAGAATCCTTTGATAAACTCCCAAACAGGCTACAGTTGGTTACATCAACCGAAGTGACTGTTCTGCCTCTAGGTCATTTGCAACTTTGGAATTCTTGCTTGGAACTGACTTTTTTGGGTCATCACTTGGTTTAAATTATTTTCTCTTCAGATTAAGAGCACACCAGATGTTAAGCGATTCTCTTCAACTGTGTGATTTTAAAGGAAGTTACTTTAAGATAGTTATTAACTTAACTGTATATTTAAGACTTAATGCAAAAAACAATCATGGTTTTCATAATGGAAGCACATGATTCAGAGTGGGAGGGAAAGGCCTAAACTAGTATATGGTAAGATCTAGTTTTTCCAATTGTTTTATCTTGCCTGCCCCTGGCTTGTGTGAATTCTTCCAGAGGCAGCTGATGGTTGTTAAGTAAGTTAAAGATGGCCAAGAAAAGCCTAACATACAGCCCCTGCCTTCAAGTGGCTTAGAGTTTAGTTCAAAAAACAGTGATATGGGAGACTCTTAACCATTCTCAGAGTCAGAGAGCCTCAGAGATGCTAATGATGAAACCGGTCTTTCCTTTGTTTAGAAAAATGGGCACAAATTAGATATGCACATTGCTTTCCTCTCGCTTTTTGTGTCAATAGGCAGCAAGATTCCCTAGTTCCTACCTCTTTTTAGTCACCCCAAATACCTACAATCTTGAAATATATCAACTACCCTATAGCAACTTACATTAAATGATGCCTTACAGTTTAAAATCCAACTTCGTAGTTTTTTTTTTTTAATCCTAAAATGTAGGTGAGGCATGAACTACTATTCTTATTTTTTTTTAATGAATAAACTGATTGAGAGAGATCCACGCAATGTGTTTAAAAGTCAGGAGATTATACACTTATAGATAATAAGTTATTGACTTTTAGCAAAAACTCTCCAGAAACACAATTCTTATTCTGTCCAGTTACCCCAGTTGGAAGTCAGAGGGGGTAGCTGTGAAGGAGTAGAGGACTTACATGGAAAGAAAGATGAGTATCCTATGGTGTGCTGAGGATAACTTTTCTTGTGGAAAAAGAAAAGTCATAAGCTCAGAGGCCATGGGGTTGCTGGGATGTCATTAGGAAGGAGTCAGCCCCTCACCCGACTTCCCACTTTTAAGCGGGTGTCAACCTGTATGTTAATTGCAGCACTATTCATAATAGCAAGGATGTGGAATCAACCTAGGTGCTCGTCAATGGTAGATTAGATAAAGAATATAAGGTACATGTACACCATGGAATACTACACAGCCATAAAAAAGAATGAAATCATGTCCTTTGCAGCAACATAGATGCAACTGGATGCAATTATCCTAAGCAAACTAATGCAGAAACAAAAAAACAAATACTGCATGTTCTCATTTATAAATGAGAGCTAAACATTGGGTGCACATGGACATAAAGATGGGAACAATAGACACTGGGGACTAAAAGAAGGAAGAAGGAGGGAGAGGGATAAAGGTTGAAAAACTTCCCTATTGTGTACTATGCTCACTACCTGGGTGACAGATTCAATTATACTCCAAGCCTCAGCATCATGCAATGTAACTTTGTAACAAACCTGTATATGCACCCTCTGAATTGAAAATAAAAGCTAAATAAATACATGAATATATAAATCATTTCCAAAAAGTACACAGAAACTACCAACTCAAAGCAGAAAAGAAATGACAGGATGAACATGGCAGAAAGCTCCTTTTTTAAAAAAAATCCAGTGCTGAACTAATACACGCTTCCTGGTATGTAGGAGAGCGTTAGGCTTACCCTGTTTGAGCTATTTTCACTATGGTGTATGCATGCACACATACATGCATACTCACATGCATATGTGTATGCACATATGTACATGCACACACATTCATATGTTATTGCTTTAATCCACTGTATTTAGTGGACACATAACCTGGAGAAAGCACTGTGCCTTTTCTATTTTCATCTGTACCATACCTGCTGAGAAGCTTTCAGTACCATTTTGAATAGAACTAGAACAAACTGCACTATTTTGTACAATCTCAACTGTCCTCAAGCTTGAGCTACAGAGCAGAGAACATTTTCCATCTTCCCACAACAAACAGCATCCTTCCAACGTGTTTGAACAGGACATATTTTCTAGAACAAAACTAAGACATGAACTGGACTGATGGAACATTTAGTTTGAATTTCTGATCTCTAGTAAATGATTCAAACTCTCTGTGCCTCAGTTGTCTTTTTAGTAAATTGAAGAGGATTAGGATTGTTTCCTGATAGGAAATTCTAACCATGTGAGAATTTTTTTGATATTACTTCAACATGAAAGAAACAGGTTTACTGTAAATATAGGATTGTTGTTATTTTTTCCCAATGGTTCTGCGAACTCAATTAAGAGCTAATCTAGTATATACCCTGTGTGCACTGACATTTATTTTATCCTTTCTCATGAGAGCCAAAGGACAGACACAGTTAATCCAATCATGGCAAATGAATAAACCTCCTCCACAGCCCAGGCCAGACATTTCTCATGCTTTGTCTAGCTGTCTCTAATTTTCTGTTTGATTTTCTACCACTCACAAGCAAGATAGAGGGTTGCTTTGGCAGAAATTAAATGTGCAAAAATGTTTTACCATCTGCTGGAATATTCTTGGATGTTATCCTTCCAGTAGCACTCATTATTAAAAATATTTATTGGACATGAACAATATATCAAATTCTGTTCAAAATATGGCTGCCTCACAGTTACTACTCAAACAAGAATGGAAAAAAAATCACATGATTTTAAAAAAAAGATTGCATTAGTTCTGTCCCTAAACTTTGCTACTCTTGACACTATTTTTCCCATCTGAGGAAGAGTGGTACTATTTTTCCTCTCTGAGGAAGAGAAAGTTATTTAAGGCAAGAACAGCATTTCTCTTATTTAAAATATGAACAGCCCTTAACACAATGCATATTAGTAGAGGCTAAAAATGTTGATTCACTGATAAATTTGTAAAGCCTCTTTTATCATCTGAATTGCAAGTTTCTCAAGGGGCAATGACAGGATTTACTATCTCTTAGGTATGTGAACATCTGTTAGTTTTTGGTTTTGTATTTTATTTACAGTGCCCAGAATCTGACGCTCCAGTCTAGGTTTAGAAAAACACCCACTGTAAAGGCTGAAACACCAGATACTTATTTTTCCCAGCCTCCCTTGCAGCTAGGGTACTGGCAGACAACCTAGTTAGATCAATTAGGAGCTAATAATGTTAAGAATAAAGTACTATGTAGAATGTATTTGCAGCAGAAACATTTGACATTACAGGAGTGGCAGTGGTAGCAGAGTTAATAGTGAAGGCTGTAGTGGCCAGTGTTCATAGAAGTGGCAGAAATCCTTTTTCCAAATCCTTCATAATTCTCATTGTTTTCCAAGCCTTATTTTATGACTTTGTAGGTAATTATCTAGCCCTGAGATACAGTCAATGAATTATCTTCTGCTGAAATCAGGCAGGACAATTTCTGTGGCTTCCATGTTAAGAAACATAGCTGATGTGTTGGGTTTATTCTGAAGCCTCTTCAAAATAGAGTTTTAGTCAACACCCTATAGTCCATTTACCAAACATCATTTTGTGTTCCATCCATGGAAAATTCTATATTCTGTTGTATTTTTAACTGTTTTTATGCATTAGTCTTGCCTGCCCCATGATATTATAAAGAACTTGCAAGCAGAAATCACATTATCCTTCTTTTTAACCTTAGAGTCATACAGAGTTCTTTAAAAAGAGTACATGTTGAATACATACTTGACTGATTGATATCAGGTAAACAACATCAGAATAATAGTCATTAGCACAGTGGGTATATGACTCAATAAAAAGATAAGTGCCATTTTTTTCTGGACCAAGATAGAGAATACATGAGTTGCTTAAAATTAAAATTCAGTGCCATATAAGAGGAGCAAAAGATTTTTACTGAGTTCAAACTGCTTTGAATTTAATTTAGTCAAATCAATTTTTGTAACTAGACAGTCTTAAAACGGAGACTAATTGTAGGTGTAGCCTTCAGGCTAAAATTAGACAAAATAAGAATAAAAGGATGGATTTTCAATGTTATTGGTCTAACGTCAGTTTTAGATTAATGATAATAGTGCATGTTCTACCTCTTTCTTTATTTCTTCTTTTCCTGCCCCAAACACAATCATGTAACAAAGTCAGAGGAAATTGGTTTGAGATTGACTGTCAAAGGGATTCAAGAAAGGATTGAGGGAGAGAACTTGATGGTGGGGAAAATCTCTGAAAATGTGGCCTTGGCTGTGGAAATGGGCCTGGGAACTGAGCTGTATGTTTCAGGCAGGGAACTTTGGTAGTCAGTTGGTGGTGGGAGGTGGTATAGAGAACTACTTGTGTCAGAGCAGAAAAGTTATATCTGCATTTAAATAATTAGAATCTGATTCTACAGATTTCAGTGTTATGATGAATCAATGTCAAGCAGTTCCTTCTGTTATTCATTAATTCAACAACCATTTATGGAAGATTTTTTTTCTGTCATGCATTGCTCTAGGCTCTAGAGCTAGAACAGTGAGTGAGACAGATGCAATCCTGAGCCCAAGGAGTATGTATTCTAGTAAGAGAGATAGATAAAAAGCCATCAAGGAGGCAGAAATATATTCTAGGTATTAGATAGTGATAAGTACTATAAAGAAAAATAAAGTAGGATAGGGAGATAGAGGGTGATAGGGCTGCAATTTTAGGCAGGGTTGTCAGAAAAGGTTTTCTCTGAGGTGGTTACATTTGGGAAGAAACTTCAAATGAGGAAGTAGGCCGGACACAGTGGCTCACGCCTGTAATCTCAGCACTTTGGGAGGCCGAAGCTGGTGGATCACGAAGTGAAGAGATCAAGACCATCCTGGTTAACACGGTGAAACCCTGTCTCTACTAAAAATACAAAAAATTCGCTGGGCATGGTGGCGGGCGTCTGTAGTCTCAGCTACTCGGGAGGCTGAGGCAGGAGAATGGTGTGAACCCGGGAGGCAGAGCTTGCAGTGAGCCAAGACGGCACCACTGCACTCCAGCCTGGGTGACAGAGTGAGACTCCGTCTCAAAAAAAAAAAAAAAAAAAAAAAAAGGGAAGTAATCCAAGAAAACATCTAGGAAGAGGAAAAAACAAGAGAAAAGTCCCTGAGGCATGGTTGTACTTGACTTGCTTGAAGAAAAGCAAGGAGGCTAGTTTACCTGGCACTGACTAAACCAGTGGAAGAATCATAGGAGATGAGGTAGGAGAGTGTACTGAAAACTGTGATGAACTGACCAGATTCCCCTTCAATGAATAAATTGTTGCTCCAGTGGTTAAGAGTGCTATGGGCAGACAGACATCAGCTGTCAGGTCTTCCAGGGATTGCTCCAGCTGCTAAGAGCCACCTCAACCAAGGTCTTGCCCCTTCTGGGGGCATCCTACACCCAATCACTGATCAATGAAGGAGTATAAAAGGCCAACATCTTGACCTAACTCAGGACAACTCCAAAGAGCCATTCCATCTTCAGAGCTTGCCATGAAGTTGGTGAAAACTATTGTTGTGCCTAAATCGCAGTTTGCCCTCTCCCTCTGCCCACTCTTCCTTTGTTGTCCTCCCTTCCATAGATGTCGATTCCAAGGGCATTCCCTAATAAAAAATGTGCCCTCTAAACTCCAGAGGGATAATTCAACCTGCTTCAACAGGGAGGTAGGTGACTGGATTCCATTGAAAGTGTTATGGAAAGACTGTGGGGTTCTGAGCAGAGAAGTAATGTAATCTAATTTATATTTTACAGAGATTACTTGGTTGTTGTAAACTACAGAAGGAAAAGAGAGAAAGTTAGGAAAGTATTGAAGTAATCCAGGCAAAAGGTGATGATGACTTAGACTAGAGAAGCATTGATGGAAGTGATGAGAAATGAATAGGTTCAACATGTTTTCTGAAAGGAGAGCTGAAAGGATCAAGAATCGTTAATTCATCAAAGACATTATAAAACTCAACAGTTAGCATCAGAAACAAAAGAGTCAATTAAAAACATGGCCATTTTACAAGGATTACTTTGTTTAAAATGGATAAAAACACTGGCTGGGCACGGTGGCTCACGCATGTAATCCCAGCACTTTGGGGGCCCGAGGCGGGCGGATCACGAGGTCAGGAGATCGAGACCATCTTGGCTAACACGGTGAAACCCCGTTTCTACTAAGAAAATACAAAAAAAATTAGCCAGGCGTGGTGGCGGGCGCCTGTAGTCCCAGCTGCTAGGGAGGCTGAGGCAGGAGAATGGTGTGAACCAGGGAGGTGGAGCTTGCAGTGAGCCGAGATTGTGCCACTGCACTTGAGCCTGGGCGACAGAGCGAGACTCCTCAAAAAAAAAAAAAAGGGGGGGGGATAAAAACACTACTATAAGTCAAGTCATCTCTTATATTCATAATCTGAATGGTTTGTTTATTTCACAGAAACAAATATCTCTGGATTACTTGGTAGAATGCCCAGTTAGTGCTGGTAGGCTAAGCACTCTTCATACCAGGAGTTAGCAAATTACAGCCGACGAGACCAATCCAGCCTGTTGCATGTTTTCATGTGGCCCATATCCTAAGAATGATTTTTATATTCTTAAATGGTTAAAAAATCAAAACAAGAACAGTATTATATGAAATTATATGAAATTCAAATTCTAGCATCCATATAAAAGTTTTATTGGCACATAACCAAACTGATTTGTTTATGTATAGTCAATGACTACTTTCATGTTATAAGAGCAGAGTTGAGTAACTGTGACAGAGACCATATGGCCCACAAAGCATAAAATATTTACTAACAGACCTTTAGAAAAAGTTTGCTGACCTCTAATTTATCTCACAGAAGTACAGCCTGGTGGAATGCCCAGTTAATGCTGGTGGGACTGGTGGCCTGTTCACTTACTCTAACTTTGTTCCTGCTAGATAACAGTGTGATGAGCAGTCATTCAGGGTCAGTTTGTTTAAGAAGGGCCTATGGAATTCTGGCTTTTTCCATGGTTCCTTTTGCTCATTTCAAGGTCTGTTGTGATACCATGGCTGTTAGCAGTTTCTTATGATAAAACATGGGCTTGAGACCTCTTCAACTGTCCTTGTAACTTTCAACTAATCATATCCACGGTGCAGCATACAGTGACAAATAAAAGCAAATGACAAATATTTCAGTACCATTTTCCACAATTGTCTATGTGCTCCAATTTCTCCTTGTTCTCCTTGTTTTCCCCCTGCCCCAGCAATTTGGACTTGACATTTAAACTTGATCTTCCAAGTATTGATCCTTAATATTCTCTAGGGATTTTGCCTCATACTTGCCTTTATATTCTTCAACTCATAGCTCTCCTAGAGGAAGCTCTAGACTGGCTTTGGCCCCAGTACTCAATCCTAGTACTGTTCTTCCTAAAGGACTCTCCTTTCCACCAGAGTCTGCCTTACCAGTTGGTTGTTTTTCCACTGTGCTCCTACTGTTGCTCCATGGTCATCTTCTCTCTCTTTACATGAACACACTCTGCACCCAGCTTCACTTTACCCCATCTCCCTCCTTTGAGCTCTTCTTTGCATCCACTCTTAATTAATGCTTTTCTCTCTTGACCAGAGCACTATATCAACCAAGAGAGGCCTCTTGGGCTTCTAAGGGTGCAGGAACCACATCTTTTTCCAGGAGACCTATCAATCTACTTACTTAAATTATAACAGGAAACCTAGTTGTTACAACTTATATTTATTGAACGTATATCTCTGTCTCTGGTGGTGGCTTGTATTAGGCTGGTAGAGCTGCCACAATAAAATACCACACTGGATGGCTTAAACAATAGAAATTTATTTCTCACAGTTTGGGAAGCTGGAGTTCCAAGATCAAGGTGCTGGTAGGGTTGGTTTCTGGTAAGGTGTCTCTTCCTGGCTTGCAAATGACTGCCTTCTTGCTGTGGACTCACATGGCCTTTTCTCTGTGCATGTACAATACTGGTGTCTCTTTGTTCACTTATGAGGACTAGTCTGATTGGATTACGGCTCCATCTTTATGACCTCATTTAATCTTAATTACCTCCCTAAAGGCCTTACATACAAATACAGTCATATTGGGTGTTAGGGCTTCAACATATGAATTTTAGGGTACACAATTCAGGCCATAACAGTGCATTAAAAACTTTACTTACAGTATCTCACTTATTTCTCTCAACAGTTCCATGAGGTAGGTGGGTGCTCTTATCATTCCCATTTTACATATGCAGAAACTGAGATTCATTTTGGACAAGGTTACATTTGTGGTACCTTTGGTAGATTTCATACTGAATCCCAGGTCTGATGAAACCCACAGCTCACTCCTTTAATCTTTCCTGTATATGGCCTCTCAACGATTATCTAGCTATTTTAAAGGATTTACATAAGTTAACTCTAATTCATGGGATAACTCTTTTTCTGTCACTGGTTATGAGTAACTTAGCAACCTCTAGAATTATTTAGTCAAAAACCCTTGCTGCCCATATGATCTGCAAGACCTGTACTGCCTTAGGCTGATTGTGGAGGAGTCTTGGAAGACAGTGGAAGTCAATTCAATGTAAGGGTGTTAACACTGGGGCTGTAGCTGTGTGCAGGATTCTGTGATTCGATTTTATAGCATTCTGGTAAAAGGACTATTTGACAAGCTTCCATGATTTTAAGTAAGAAGAAAAATATGTGTGTGTGTTGGAAGGGAGTGAGGGTGGGTGGGTGAGTGTGTGTAAATGTGGCAACAGGAAGGGTGGAAGGGGAATGAAAATGAAAAATAAATTAATATTTATCGAGCTTCAATTATATACTAGAAAATTTGCTTTGCTAAACTGTAACATTTTGTTTAATCCTTGCTAGGCCTGCTTTTTTAATTAAAAGTTTTATTGAGATAATTATAGTAACATGCAGTTGTAAGAAATAATAGAGAGAACCTGTATACTTATTTGTGTGTGTGTGTATATATATATACGCGTGTGCTTGTGTCTAGTTCTATACAATTTTATTATACATGTAGGTTTATATCCACAACCACTGTTAAGACCAAGAAGAAATAGTTTCATCAAGGCAAGGACACCTTATATTCTCCTTTTATAACATGTTTACCTCCTTTCCTATCCCAAACCCCAGCAACAATTAATCTGCCCTCCATTTCTAAACTTTTATCATTTCAAAAATGTTTTATAACTGGAATCATACAGCATATAATGTTTTGGAATTGACTTTTCTCACTCAGAATAGGTCCCTGAACATTCATCCAAATTGCTGCATGTATCAATAGTTCACTCTTTTTGTCAATAAGCAGTATTCCATGTATATACATATCCCAGTTTGTTTAACCATTCTCTTTTTGATAGATATCTAGGCTGATTCCGGTCTGTGTCTATTACTATTAAAGCTGCTATTGACATTCATGCACAGGTTTTTCTGTGGATATAAGTTTTCATTTCCCTGGAACAAATGCCTGAGAGTGTAATTTCAGGATCCCTCTAGGTGAGGGAAGAGAGTTTGGGGCCCAGAGTGACAAAGAGACTTCTTGTATGGGCCAATTGCTGGAGTACCCTCTTGCTGGTTCTTTTCACTCACTTCAGCATGTCTTGGTGGGGTGAGGGAGTCTAAGACATGACTGAACTGGAGAGCACTTCTCTTGGCTGCTTATTATTGGTAGGGCTCCCTGTTGGTCTCCTTTGTGGGAGTTGCTAGGTCAGGGATAGGGAAACGCCAAATCCGAGTTGCCTTCTCTTCCTTTGAGTGGGAGCACATGAGACACTGTGCTGCTGGGTAGTCCCTCCAGTGTTGTAGTCTCAAAGGGCTTCATCTTCTCATCACCTTTCAGATCTCTCCTTTAGTTGTCTCTTTCATAATTTCAGGGACTTAATGAGGAGAAGCAAGGCAAAAGAGGACTATGGAGTCTTGGCTAGACAGGAAATCTAAGTCTAAGCAAAGAGATAGGAAATTCGGGACAGAAAAAGTCTGAGCAATTGGCAATGGGTGTGTTCACTGTCCTTTATTGTCTAGTCAGAACAATGTTACAGAGCAGTGACCCTTCCTGGTTTTAGCCTTTTGCATGTGACAGTTTTCCTAGTTTTCATATGTCTAGATCGCCATTCTCACACCCTTGATTATGGGGTGGACGTGGAGTGGGTAGGCAGACAATAGAAGGTTCATTTTCACACTGGGCATCTGTTTCAAAGCCAAGATTCATGCCCCTTTTATAATTTCTTCTAGAACAGAAATGGTTGGGTATGATAAGACCCAACCATAACTCCATGGCCTTATTGAGGTGGATCAGCGGGCAGGTCATCCTTCCCTGTTCTTTAGAACCAACACTGAACATCAAGCTGGCACAAGCTTTGGACAAAGAAACCTGTCAGAGGCTTTGCAAGCATTACATGTTCCATTTGTTGTGAGAGCATGAAATTTACCTTTCTGAAAAAGGAGCACTCAGAATTTTGTTTGACTAATTTAATAAGTTACAAGATTTTGTATGTCGGTGTTTTTCTTGAGAGACAGAAGACTAATAAATCTATGATAGAGGTCAGGGCACTTTCAGCTTCTGTAGTAGAATTTGTGTAAGAATCTCGTGAACAGTGCTCATAAGAATCTTATAGGTTAAGTATTATTTTCTCTATTTTACAGATTGATGGTGCTCTATCTCAGCAAACATAAATGACTTAACCTGTGGTTAATAAGGGACAAGAGAATCCACTTAGCTTTGAGTCCTAGTGATGATTCAAAAGCCCACGCTGTTCCTTCAATTTAGTTAAACTTTTATTCAGTGTCATGTTTTGTGTTAAGATCCAAGGAACAAATAAGGAGTCAGACATGGTCACTAGTTTCCAGGGATTCACACTCTTATGGGTACACTGGACTCTTCGTGTTAACTTTATTTGCACCCCATCCCCAGTCTTTCTTGTTTTGTCCATTCAATAGTAATTAAAGCTAACCCCTATACCTATCATATGCTGGCCTTAGCCAAGAAATGTCCCATTGTACATTTTAAAATTCTGTGATTTTTTTTTTCTGTTTCTCTCTTCAATTTTCCTTTAGGTGAAAGTTACATGGATACAGACACAAGCTAAAAATTTGATGGACAATAAGGGACATGTTCCATTTCCCAGTGTAAGGAATCTATTATTCTTTTTTATATCTGATGTCTTAAAAACGATGGCAATGATTGTGTTTCCATTAAAAAAATCATTCTTACATGATTTCCTGAATAAATGACATAAATAGTGCTTATTTAAATGGGAGCTTAATGGGAAGCTTTCATAACAGATTAAATATTTCAATGTTCAAAAATGTAAATTTTATCCATAATAAGAACAAAGTATTTCTTACTTTTTGTATCGTCACTCTCTTACCCTGCTATGGTAAATGTTTTGTCTCTTTTAACTTCATTTAGATGTGGCAGCAGGTAGAGAAGGAAGACTCCAACTATAAAGCTTTTATAGTCAAGGACATCTAGTTAGAATCTTATCTCTGCCATTCACTTGCTATATGACCTTAGGCAAGTGACATAGCCTTGCCGAACATTAGTGTCTTTATTAAGAAAAGGCATGGGAGAATATACCAACCAACAGTAATGTATTCTCTCACAGTTTTGGAGGCCAGATGTCCAAAATCAAAGTGTCAGCAGGACTCCCACTGGAGGCTCTAGGGGAGAATTCATTCCTTGCCTCTTCTAGATTCTGGTGGCTGCCAACATTCCTTGGTGTTCTTTGGCTGGTGGCCACATCATTCTAATCTCTGCCTCTGTCATCACATTGCCTTCTTCTGTAATCTCCTTCTGCCTGTCTCTTACAAAGACACTAACATGGGCCAGGTGCAGTGGCTCACGCCTGTAATCCCAGCACTTTGGGAGGCTGAGGAGGGGAAATCACCTGAGGTCGGGAGTTCAAGACCAGCCTGACCAACATGGAGAAACCCCATCTCTACTAAAAATACAAAATTATCTGGGCGTGGTGGCGCATGCCTGTAATCCCAGATACTTGGGAGGCTGAGGCAGGAGAATTGCTCGAACCTGGGAGGTGGAAGTTTTGGCGAGCCAAGATCACGCCATTGCACTCCCGCCTGGGCAACAAAAGCGAAACTCCATCTCAAAAAAAAAAAAAAAAAAGACACTAAAATGTTATTTACAGTTCACCTGGATAATCAAAGATAATCTCATCTCAAAAGCTTAACTACATCTTCAAGACCTTTTTGCTTATAAGGTAACATTTACCTGTTCCAGGGATTAAGACTTGATATCTTCAAGTGGCCATTATTCAGCCTACTACAGGATCCATTTAGGTAAAGCTTAGTGGGTATATCTATGTATTTTCACAGTCATTTTCTTGTGCAGTTGTTACTAGCCATCCTGATAGAATAATATAATTCTACTTCCCATGATGCTAATTTATCTCTCACTGTAACATGAAGGTTCAGGATCATATTGTGATATGAACCTGTCCTTTGGAACTTGGAACCAGGAGTATAAAGGTAGGTAGTGGAGGAGAAGCAAATACAGGGAGCCAGAAACTGATCTGTGAAAAATAATTGTAAATATCACAGTGTATCTATGAAAGAAATTTGATAGAGATTTTTGTACATTTGGAAATCCTAATAATGCACCTGTCGTTGTCAATAACAGGTTGTAAAGTGGAAAGAAACTTCTTAAACTATGGATTTTTAACAAATTTCCACCATTTGCGCTAGAAAAAAGACTGAATTATCTTTCTGTTTTCCATATAGAAAATATTATAAAAGACTAAGGAATATGCAGTCAAAATGTAGAAAATAATGTACAGTAGAGGTGTATCAGGCAGTTAATTTGTCAAAAATATTAATTTTTGGAAATTTTCATGGTATCTGCCAGGTTTTAAAGATTTTGTAAGTTGTTGTGTTTTCTCATTCTAAATAAAAATTAACTTTTGCAGTTGATTTTGTATGTATCTTCTAAAACGGCTCCCCAGAATTGTTCAAATTTTAGGTACAATAAAACCTAGAAGAGCTCAGGCCCTTTCCAGAATGTTCTGTGGTTCAGGCATGCTCTCTTGAGAGTGAGTGAAAGGACAGTTTATCATATGCATAAAGGGGAGCTGCCTCAGGAGACAGAGCTCTTCAACAATGACAAGAAGTCAGTCTTCTTTACAGCTTGGCAAAGCTGGCAACACAGAGCAGTTGCTCTCCAGTTACTTGTCTGGGGTATCTTCCTCAACTTGGTGCTTCTCCCAAGTGTGGCCACAAAACCAAATACTTACGGTGATTTGTTGAATGAGGGATGTGCAGTGCATTCATCCATTCTTTGCACGCTCTCATCTCTTTCCCTGGACCAAGGTAGACCATCAGAAATGTGTGTGGATGTCCCTGGCGAATTGCTCTTCTTGGGTTATATTTATATGGTGGCACCAAGGGAAGTGTGAGAAACTTCCCTTTGAACCTGTTTCTGTATTTACTGTAGGGATGCTGTTGAGGAAGTTGTCCATTATATTCCTGTTTATGAGAACCCAGGGGAGACATTTCTCTCTGGCTCTTTTGAGTATCAGATCTGATTTTTTATCGTATGGATGTTGTAAGACATGTGCCTGGTTTTGTCTCTCACATCTCACGTCTCTTGTGAAACAATGGGGACTTAGAACATGCATTCGGGGCATCAATATTACCCCTGGCTCCATCTCAACTACTTTTATTTTCTCCTCTACCCTACTTTTCTTATTTGCTTCTTATTGGTTTTTATCTTACATAATTAAATGTATTTATGTAAGCCACCCTAAAATTAGTATGCAACAATGTGGGCAGAAATAATCATTTAAAAACCATGTTAAGTGATTAAAACAACAATAAAACATCTAAAGCACATTTCCCCTCAAGGCATTATTAATTACCTGATATTTCTGCACAGGCCTTTTGCCAACAGGTCAGAATCATATTAGTGAAAAAGGATCCAGGTTTTATTAATGAAACTTTAGACATTTTCAGTGAAAAGAAAAAAAAAACCTTATTGTTTCCCCATTTACGTTTTTCTTTTCCCTTTTGCATTATATCGTTCATTTAAGAGTACAAAGGTTCTCTGAAGTCCCCAGTTCTTTTTTATTTAAGTAGTTTTAGTCAAATTACACATAACAAAGATGACAAAGGCCTTTCTAATCTTCAGTGCTTTCTGCTCCTGGGAAAACTCAGGCCTCCTGTTCTTGTTTCCCTTTCCTGAGTCAGCGCTTGGCTAGTCCAAGGCTATGGGGCTCCAGGTCAGACAGTTAGAAATAATAAGCATAGAGAGATAGAAGAAACAACAGCCTACAGTTTAAATTTGAAAAGGAGACTTGCTCTTTAGGTGGCAGAATAACTTTGTTGTTAACACAGTTCTGAAAAGAAGGACTAGGGCTATGGGGTGTCAAGAACATGAAAAACATGGTGTTTCTTTAACCTCACTTAAATTAATTGTGATGCTAAACTACAGAGTGGGATAATACCCCTGTTTGGCTTCTCCTTGACCTCTGTGTAGCATTCCTTTCTCCCAGGACCCCTCTGGAATGAGGATCTTATGACTTACTGTCAGACAAGGTAGGTCAGAGAATTTCTTTATGGCCATCTCCTACTGTTGTGCCAGACCCCTACTGACTCCAACAGGGATAGCATCATGTCCTAGAGGCAGAAGAATAGAGGAGATCTGGAACCAGCAAAACACACATAGGGTTTATTGAAGACTTACATATGGGGCAGTCCAGTGGTGGTGGGCCGGACCGAAAAACTGCTACCACCTTCCACCTAGCAACCTCCATATAACCCAAAACAAAGGACCTTAATCCCCTGTATGGCCTGCATTCCAAGGCATGGGCCAGGGGTTCGTATGTCCTTCACAGACAAGGAGAGAATCTCTAGGTTTGCCACTCCTGGATTTCTTAGCTCAGAGCTCCAAACACACATTCTTCTTAGACTTGAGGGTCTTTCTCAGGGTATGCTTAAATTGTTGCTGTCAGATGCATCTACTATACACCTACACAGAAAGGTGGGAGATAGAGCGGCTTTGCTTCTGAGGCTTTCCAATCTCCTTTAGTTCAGAGTACTCAGCACACTAAAGTGCCATAATTTGGCATGTCGTTTTCTGAGCCCTGACACCTTCATTTCTGTTATTGCTAAAATTTCTTGCCTCATCGACATGGCCAATTTTTAATTATATATCTACATTAGATTCACCTTGTAATTTATTTTTGACCTGGTGGCCATCTGATTTAGAGTTTAGGTAGTAATATTTTATTTCAGGATTTATGAATCAGTTTTCTATTTGACATCTCCCTGACTGTCAAAGTTCTTATGACCTTGACATGGCATTATTTTATGTACTTCCCCAGGCTCATACTCCATCTTAGACACCATTCTTCACTTTATGATTTACTGTCTGTTCGTATGTCCTGTCTATTGGCCATTCACAGGAACACTTCAAATCAATGTTCGCCTTGTGGACCTATGCAAATTACCATCCCGTTTTCTTGACAATCTCTGCTCATGCAGTATCCATTCATGATGGTTTCTTGTCTGCCTTTTCCTAGGCTGCCTTAGAGCTTTTCCATGTTCACATCCTATATTAAATAAAAGGAACATAAAATTAAAGTCCCAATACGAATCATCGAAACTAAACAAGAAACTCTAGACAAAAACATCTACCAGAGAGGAATGACATTGGACAGAATAAAAATGATTAATATTGATTTTGAATGTCTCTCTATACCTAATGGAGTGTGTGTGTAAGTGTACAGGTAAGTAGGAGAATATTTGCTGCTTGGAAAGGATCTCACAATGTAGATGCTGAACTAAACCTCGGTGAAAAGAGATGGAGCTATGCTATCAGGGGCTTATTTACTCTAGCTGCCTTGAGTGGAGGGGCATGATTCCTGTGCCATTGTATATATGCACTTGGCACCCTAGATGTTGGCTTTCTCTGATATGGGAGGGAATGCTGGAAACTCTTCTTACTTGTTAGTAGGTAGCAGGAAAGCCTGTACATCTTGCCACCATGCCATTTCCCAAAGGGTGCTTACCTGCCACCTTCTGTCTCTGTTGTCTTATATCAACCTTTCTGAGTGCAAGCAAGTCAAGTGCTCCATGAATATTTAATTTCATGAACTTGTAGGACTGTTTACTTAGAGTGTCATTTCTGCTTCAGGATAGGTCCATCTTTGATTCATTAAATGTTTTTATGCAATAATTGCTATATTAGAATATTTTCCTTTTGGTTGCTCTGTTGTAAGGCTCCAGAAGTTATGTACACTATGTGTAAATCATGTTGCACATTCATTCTCTTTCTTTACCCCAATCCCCATAATCTCAGTGTACCACATTAACAAAAGCATCCTAAAAAGGAATCCAAGAAAAATGATACACACCATTTGATCAGTAAAGACCATATTATACAGTCAAAGGGACATTAAAACAAACAACAGCAATGCTTAACATGCTGAGCACTTACAAGGTGCTAGGCACATAGAAAGCAATTTGCATATAGTTTAACTAATCTAATAACAAGCTTAAAAGTGTGTAATTATAGAAGTACAGAAGCATATGGTTCTTGTTCTCCACTCTAGAGAGGAAAAGGCCAGCTGGCTGGCTCCTAGAGGAATTCACTACCTTTGTGAATTTCTTGAGAACCAGGACCTGGCTCTCAGTCTCATGGGCCTAAACACCTGATCAGCTTAGTGAATGTGGATTCATCTCTCGGGGTGAATCATAAGCCAAGAAGAAATCACCATCAGACAAACCCAATACTCAAACCCACATGCTCAGCGTATGCATCAGTCAGGGGCTCAACAGGAGACAGATGGCATGCTGAAATTAGGATATTTGAGGGAGGGCTTAATAAAAGGAGTTATTTATTAATCATACAAAAGTGTGGGCAGGAGTAGAAAAACCATACAGGATAGTATGGAACTGAAAGCTAGTAAAAATTTCTCTGTTTCCACCTAGGCTTAAGAATGGTAGCCCATTCTCTAGGCCTAAAGGAAAGAGGAGAGGAAGTGGTTTCAATGAGAGAGTCTTGGGGTGAGAGGGCCACCTTGACAAGAGCTGCAATCTTTAGTCAAAGAACTCAGCCAGCCCAAAGCAACCTTACAGGGAGGGAATTGTGAGAATTAATGCCCTGAAATCACTTTTCCTCTCCAGGCTCGAGGCAGGGCTTTCTATTGATGAAGTCCAACAAGAAGCCACAAGGCAAGACTTTTTTAAGGCAGTCTATACAGGTCAGCTTCCTAAAGGGCGGGGTAGAAAGGGTAGAGAGTAAATACGGACAGGCAAAGGAAAATATTTCAGCACTGAATATCTTCTCCTTAAGCCAAACCTGGGTCAGAACCCACTTCACAAATTCATCATGAATAATTACCACACTAGGAGCTAGGAATCCTTAAAGTTAATGTAGTCGGCCCATTGCCCACTGTAGGCAGACTATGTGAGAGGCCAGATCGTGATTAGAAATTTATTGGCAAACATGGACTCAAGGGAAACTAGGAGAATGGAGGGATTTATGATGTCAACCCCTGGGGACTGGACTGCCAAAAGCTATAAAGCCCTGTGGCTTCTATCGCTACAAAACAAACTACTATAAAACTTAGTGACTTAAAACAATAAACAAGTATTTTTAATGATTCCATGGGTTATCTGGGTGGTTTTTTTGGGGCTGGCAACTTCTTTGAGGCTAGATGGTCTAAGATGGCCTCACTTAGAGGTATGGGGCCTCAGGTAGGATGGTTGGACAGCTGAGGCCTCTCTACATGCAGGTTCTCATTCTCCAGGAGATTGGCCCAGGCCTGTTCATGTGATGTGGGAATAATTCGCAGAAGCAGAGAAGGCAACCCCACTATGTGAGCACTGTTCAAACGTCTGCTTGTTTATATTTGCTAATACTCCATTGGCCAAAGCAAATCACATGACCAAACCCAGATACATGGGTGGAGGAAGAGACTCCACCTCTTGATGAGAGGAGCTTCAAAATATTGTGGACTTTTTTTTTTTTCAATCTACCACACCTTAATTCCACGTTAGGAATGGTCTAACCTGTTGAACAGGAAATACTCAAAATTTCTTCACTGATACTCTTTCTCCCTAACCCAGTGCTTGGAAAATTGTATTTGTGATGTTCTGCTATGTTTTTATGGTTGATTACAACCCTTACTGTGATTGCAGTTGCTACCAGTTCTTACAGCCATTCTGTATTTTGAGATCTATTGGGCCATGAGTCATTGTGTTCATGCTTAAGCTTAATTCTCAAACATAATTTTATTTTCCTTGTTTCTGATTTTTAGGGGACGCTTACATTTAGTTCCCAAGTATTAATAATATGTATTATTATTCTCATTTTACATATTATGGAATTAGGAACACAGACAGTAGAGGTTGGATCAGAATCCAAGTCTAACAGAATCCACAGCCTGCTCTCATATATATATATATATATATATATATATATATATATATATCAGTTGCTTCTTAAAATTTACATGAAAACACTTTCTAAATATAAAGGAGCATTGTCATCATCATCACTCTTATTAGGATTGTCAGTATTATTGAAAGTAGAGCCCCCCAGTCCACAGTGAGGTAACAGCACTACAGCAGACAATTTCATCCTTCCTTTTTTGTTCTCCTGAGCCAGCAACAAGCACTTCATAAGACTTACATAAAAATCAGTCTTGATTAGAAGGTTCTGAGTTAATGGTTTTCCATTCTATTAAATTGCCACTTATTCTTTTAAATTAGCTGTCATTTCAATAGGGAAGCCAATTGATTGAGCAACCAGGCTATACGGTGTACAGATTAAGCCATCTGTGGAGCAAGCATGTTTCATGCTCCCATTGTAGTCCATATAAAGGACAAGGACAGGCCCATAGGTTGCTGAACACTTAATCCCTGCCTTCCAGAAAATCACTGTCCAGTTTAGGGCCATCAAATTAAATTTAATTATGAGTTACCCGAGTCAATATTCCTCTATATTCAAATAAATTGTAGGTCTCTTAGTGGCAGGAATTGGGATGTATACTTCTTTTGTGCAGCACCTAACACATAAGGCACATATTAAGTGTCTGAGAATATTGTTGATTGATATATTGATTGAAGGCTGAAAGAAGTTATGAGTAGGGGTTGATGGGGAATAGTGGCTCCTTCTATAAAATACTATTGGTAAACATTAATCTTTTGGATCAGTAAAGAATTAGGTTTGCCTGCACTAATGGATGCCCAAATCAGAGTGGCTTGCAAAACATAGGGAGTTTACTTTTATTTCACATACCATTAAATTTAGCAGTAGACAGTAAAGAGCTATGGAGGCTTTGTGGATGACATCAGTGACACCATCTCCTTGGGTTTTTCTGCTGCATCATCTCAAACACAAGTATTTATAACCATGCATTATCAATTTATCAGCATCTCACAACACATATTTTGGGAAATGTTAATCTAAATTAAATCTTTCATTTTGCAAAATCAATAGAATTTAATTCAGCAAATATTTATTGAACAAACACTGTATGTCAAAAAACTGTTTTTGAAGCCCTGGAAAAGGATAGAGAAGGAAATCAAGATCCTAAGAGGTGAAGCAACTTGAAAGTTGACATATCAAATGAATGGACTGAGCCAAGGCTAGAGTGTGAACCATGTTCCCTTCTTTTAACAAACATGACTAAACCTCAAATAATTACATAGAGCAGACTTTCAGGCTTTATTATAATAATTCTCCCATTTCAGGTTAGTAAATGTGCCTCAGAGACAGTGAGTAACTTGCCCTAGGTCACCCAACTATCCAGATATTGAACAACAACTCTTTCCTGATCCATGTGACTCCAGATTTTTTAATTTTTACTTTAGTATGTTTATTGTTTTCCTATTTTATCTTTGACATGACAAAATATAGAACCTGCTTCAGGTATGGGAGGTGGCAGGCTCAAAGGAATTCAGTGCTTAAGTTTCAGGTTAGTTCCTTGTCCTAGCAGGGAGCTCATGCAGGAACATGGAAACAGAGGCTTAGACATTCATGAGGTCAGTGAGCTGGCCATCTTTGATGGCAGTTGGCCCACACATTAGTCTGTACCCTGACCATTTGAGGTCACTGTAGAAGCCAGATGTGTTAGTGCCAGACTATTTCAACATTCCTATTGTTGAGACAGAGAGAGAGAGAGAGAGAGAGACTTCAATGCAAGACCCAAACATAATTTTCTTAAGCCCTGAACTTGCCAGATGTATACAGCAGTGGCTTCCATGAGTTTTCCAACACTTCTTTCATTATCCTTTCATTCCTTACTATATACTCTCTTTGTTGTACATGCCTTTTACATCCCTTCCACCACCAAATGCTTTCTAAGGTTTCTCCTTTAGATACGTATTTTGAAGTGTTTCCTTTTTCTTTTCCATTACCAGTCTTCAGTGATGCATTCCAAGATTACTATCATGGAGAGATCAAACAGGAGACTGTCACCAGACTCTCACATTCCAGTCTCTTTCTCTGTCCTTCTGGAAAAATCTTTAAACCTTATGCTTTTTCTATGTTCAAAATGTCATATATAATACGTAACCTATATTAACATCCTTTACCAAATGTGGCAAAGACTACTAGTGTCTTACCCATAATTCTTCTCCTCTTATTTTTTGATTTAAAAAGCCCTAGTTTTGTTTAGGTTAGCAAGGTACCTAGTTAAAACAATAACAACAACAAAAACATCACATTTGTAATACTTCCTTGAAAATATGGATTGCCTACCCATTACAGTAAGAAGAAAACACTGGATGAGCTCCTAGAAAAATCTATTTAAATAGGGATAACTTAGCTAGGAAAACCAGACTGTGGACTTGACTGATATTCCAGCAGCCATCTTGTAATCATGAGAAGAATGGAATCCATTCACTAAGGAGCAGACAGATAGAAGGCACTTTGTCTCTGAGGACTTCATGGAGCTGCCATGACATCTCTGGACAGGTACTTCTAGAATTATTTTTGCTAGAGAGATAAGTCTAAGCCAAATATAGGCATTTTCTGATTAACCTCAATAATCCATCATCGAAAATAAGACATGATACATGAAAATGCTAATGATGTCTAGTTCCCATTATTTTAAATGAGAAAAATCATGGGTTAAAGGTCAACCAAAACCATCTGACCAATTTCTTAAAACAAAACGAAAACACAGTAAAATGCCAATATGCAAATAACAATTGTGTTGATTTGTAAAATACTCAAAATATCACTTTCTAATATACGAACAATCAATACGGTTGTTAACAAACAATTGGATCTTCCACTTTCAGCCAAAATTGAGTTTGAAGAGGCTTCAGAATAAGCCCAATACATCAGCTATGTTTCTTAACATGGAAGCCACAGAAACTGTCCTGCCTGATTTCAGCAGAAGATAATTCATTGAATGTATCTCAGGGCTAGATAATTACCTACAAAATCATAAAATAAGGCTTGGAAAACAATGAGAACTATGAAGAATTTGGAAAAACACACACACACACAAAAATATTGAACAACAGTTTTTAAGACACTAGACATCATGCAAAAAAGGACAGTGATTCCTGAGATCTGAGAAACAAATGAGGTGAACCCTACCATTGGCCCAGCTTACTAACTTCAAATAAATTCCAGGCTGAAGTACAGCGAAGAGGAACTGAGGCAGAGCCAGAAAAATTCCCTGAGTTGAGGAGATGTGGCTGAAGATCTGGCAAGAATCAATGACCTCAACTTCAACCTTAAGAAACTGGAAAAATATGAGCATTATCAAAAGTAAATATAAGAAAGGAAATAATAAAGTTCAGATAAAAAAAGGACTAGAAAAGAGAAAAACAATAGAAAAAAATCATAAAACTATTAGTTGGCTTTTGGAGAAAATCAATAAAATTGATAAAACTCTTGCCAGGTTGATCAGGAAAAAGAGCTAGAGCTAGAGGTAGAGGTAGAGAGAGACAGAAAGAAAGAGAAGACAAATTATCAACATCAGGAACAAGAGAAATGATAGCACTATAGATTCTATAGATAAAGAAAGTTATGAACTACTTTATGCAAATAAATTTGATAAATTAGAATAAATAGACACACTTTTTGAAAGGAACAAACTACCAAAACTCGCAAAGAAATAGATAATTTAAATAGCCATATATCTAGTTTAAATATGTAGTTAAAACTCTTCTCACAAAAAATCCTCAGACGTAGATGCCTTTATTGGAGAGTTCTACCAAACATGTAAGTAAGAAATAACAATTCTTCACAAATTCTTTCATAAAATGGGTGACCATAAACAAGTATACAAGAAAATGCTCAGCCTGATTAGTCATTAGGGAAATAAAAATTAAAACTGCAATGAGAAGTATCTCATACTCCATAATATGCTCCATACATATTAGCATAGCCCAAATTAAAAGATAGACCAGGCCAGGTGTGATGACTCAAGCCTGTAATGCCAGCACTTTGAGAGTCTGAAGCAGGAGGATCACTTGAGCCCAGTAGTTTGAGACCAGCCTGGGCAACATAGTAAGAGACCCTGTCTCTACAAACAAAACAAAACAAAAAAATAACCATTAGCCAGGTGTGGTGGCATATGCCTGTATTCCCAGCTATTTGGGAGGCTGAGGTGGGAAGATCGCTTAAAACCAGGAGTCTGAGTCTGCAGTGAGCTATGATCACACTACTGCACTCCAGCCCAGATGACAGAGTGAGCGAGAACCCCCGCCGGCCCCCTCCTCTCTCTCTCTCTCTCTCTCTCTCTCTCTCTCTATTTATATATATATATATGTGTGTGTGTGTGTGTACATATATAATTGGAACACACTCATTTACTTCTGGTGAGAATGTAAAATGGTACAACCACATTGAATAACACTTTTGTTGTTGTTTAGCTTTAAAGGTACAAGTAGTTTTTGGTTATATGAATGAATTGTATAGCAGTGAAGTGTCACCTTTTAGTGTACCCATCACTCCATTGGTGTATGTTGGACTCAGCAGGTGATTTCTCATCCATCAAACCTCCACCCTCCCCACTTCTGAGCCTCCAATGTCCATTATACAATTCTGTATGCCTTTGTATACCCATAGCTTACCTCCCACTTATAAGTGAGAATATGTGGTATTTTGTTCTCCATTCCTGAGTTACTTTAATTAGGATAATGGCCTCTAGCTTCACCCAAGTTGCTGCAAAATACATGATTTTATTCTTTTTTATAGCTGAGTAGTATTCCATGGTGTGCGTGTGTGTGTGTGTGTGTGTGTGTGTGTGTGTGTATCGCATTTTCTTTAGCCACTCTTCAGTTGATGGGCACTTAGATTGATTTCATACCTCTGCAACTGTGAAATGTGCTATGATAAACATATGTGTGTAGGTGTCTTTTTGATATAATGACTTATTTTCCTTTGGGTAGATATCCAGTAGTGGGATTGATGAATTGAATGGTAGATCTACTTTAATTCTTTGAGAAACTTCTATTCTGTTTTCCACAGAGGTTATACTACTAATTTACATTCCTACAAGCAGTGTATAAGTACTGCCTTTTCACCACATCTGCACCAATATCTTTTGTTTTTTGACTTTTTAATAATGGCCATTCTGGCTGGGATAAGGTGTTATCTCACCGTGGTTTTAATTTGCAATGGAAAACATTTTTGATGGGTTTTTAAAAAAAGTTAAATATACACCCAGCCATATGACCCCACATTTTACCATAGGTATTTACCCAAGGGAAAAATAAGAGTATATGACTATACAAATACTTGTATAGGTAGATCATAGGACCTTTTTTTTCTTTCATAATAGCCAGAAACCAGATATAACCCAGATGCCCATCAGCTGGTGAGTTAAATAATCAATTATAAAGTATTTATATAACGGGATACTACTCAGCAGTAAAATGGAATGAACTATTGATACACAGTGAATCTCAAAATGAATATGCTGAGTGACAGAAGCTGGACAAAAAAAGTGTTTATTAATATATATCGTATGATTCTATTTATATAACATTCTACAAAATGCAATTTAATTTATAGTGACAGATAACAGATCAATGCTTTTCCAGGTAGGGAGGTTTGGAGCTGTGAGGGGAATGAGGAAGTTATTCTAAAGGAACACAAGGACACTTTGAAAGTGATGAACATTTTTATTATTTTGATTGTGATTTCGGTTTCATGTATGTCAAAATTACCAAATAGTATACTTTAAACAGTTGCAGGTTATCATATGCCAATTATATCTCAATAGAGTTGTTTTTTAGAAAGCAATTGTTTTATTTTCAGTTTCTCAACTTCTCCTAGCATCAGTAGCACAATAGCTTTACATCCCCTTTGTCATCTCTTTTCAAAATGTCTTCTTCGCATATTATGACATTTTACCAATTGTATTTGGAATGTTTCTTAAAACTTCTCTGACACGGTATTTTGTTTTAAAATGTTACAAATGTTTAGATGTTAAAAACTGTCTTAATATAATTTTAGCTATATAAATATAAGACAAAAAATGATCTACAAATGCAAGGTATAATACTTACATTTATAACTTGGGTTCAGCAGAAAGCAGAGCTGAGGCTTCTGGAGCTATTCGCTTGCACTTTATTAGGGATACAATTCCGGGGAGCAGGAGAGAAACAAAGAGAGTGCAGCAGCTAAAGGAGAACAAATACACAATTGTGCTGTTGAACTTACTGTTGCTAAGTGCAGCAGAATGCTAGGTTTGTGAAACTCAGCCTCCAAGTACATTCAAGGACTCTACTGGGAGCAATATGTGGATAAAAAGGAAGGATTTATCCACTGGTTCCTGTTTCCTACTGGGCAAAGGTTTACTCCACAGGATATTAATTTGCCTATACTTCTGGATTATGTAGGCCAGGGTGAGGGCACAGGGCAGTGAACCAAAAAGAGAGGCTTTAGGAGCAGGCAGGAGGCAACGACACTTCTGCTTGGGACTGTATAAAGAAAAGCCCTCATTGAACTGCCTGCCACCACAACAGCTGAAAAAAAAAAAAAAGGGAAAAAGAAACAGAAAAAAGGGAAAAAAACGCGAAGCTAAGAGGATCTGAAATGATACAGCAGATATATCTGAAACATGTATGTTCTATAGCTATTAAGAACAACGGTAAGCCTAAAACAAAGTATTTTTTCTATGTCCTAGGTAACATATGTAACCTATAGCTCATCCTATTTGACATATGTATCCTACTAATTTGTTTTACATGAATACACTCTTAATCATGCTTGTGGCATTCATCTCTGAGGTACACTAAATTTACTTGGATCACTTTTATAAACTATTGACTTCTGTGCTCCATCACACAGCAATCAAAACAGAACATCTGAGACGGGCTGAGTATCACTATTTGTAAAGACTTCCAAGTGATTCTAATGTGTAGCCAAGGTAGAGAATCATTGAACCACTTCAGTCTTCCAGCTGTACATTATGTGTTCCATGTTTTTACCAATTCCAAATACTATTCACACCTTCACTACTTAATAGAATGCTATTTTCTTTCTCTAAGTACTACCCATTATTCAGAGTTCTTTTTAAATCTTATCTCACCTACATATCTTTTCCTAACCATTTTATCCTTCATGATTTTTCCCTTATTTGACTCCATCATCTGTATTAGCAAAGCATCTTCTATATCCACCTTAGCAGTCTGTAGTAAAACCCTTTTTTATTTCTTTCCGAACTTAATTGCTTTCCTCTCTTTCCTTCAACTTTTGGAATCCTCAATGTTAACATACACCTGTTCTCAACACAAAGCTTTCAGGATAAGATTCCCCTGAAAATTGTGTTAGTTCTGTTTATTTTGAACAAGTTCAGTGGGGCAAATGGATTTTAAGATGGCCCAATAATCTCTACTTTTGTATGTTCAGGCCCTTGTATAATCCTTTCCCCTGGAATGTGGGTGAAATCTGTGACTTGCTTCTGACCAAAAAAATATGGCAAAGGTGATAAGATGTCATTCCCATGACTATGTTTCATTATATAAGGCTCCATCTTATTAACAGTCTCCTTAAATTACTGGTTTTGAAGAAGTTTCCAAGAATTCTACAGTTACAAAGAATACAACCTGGGAGAACTTGGAGGTAAATAATTCCTCACTTAAGCCTCTGATGAGAACCTGGTCTGGCTGATACTTTGATTCCAGCCTTGTGAAACCCTAAACAGAGGACCAAGTTAAGCAGTGATCTGACTTCTGACTTACTAAAATCAGGATATTACATGTGTGCTGTTTTAAGCCATTAAGTTTGTGGTAATTTAGTACATAGCAATAAAAAATTAATACATACTTTGGTACTAGAAATGGGATGCTTTTTATCTGAAGTGGAATTCTGTTGTAAAATACCTAAAAGTGTAAGAGTGGCTTTAGAATTGGGTGGGTGCACATTGGAAGAATTTGGAGAACAATAGAGAAAGTATAAATTGCCTTGAGTGGACTGTTAGTAGAAATCTAAAGTTGAAGCATGCTCCTGGTGAGGGTGAGAGCTCAGAAGAAGTGAGGAATAAGCCATTGAAAACTGGAGGAAAGAGAAACCCTTGTTAAGTAGGAGAAGAAAACTCAGAAGAATTGTCTCCTGCATTTATATGTAAAGCAGAACGTGTAAGTGATGAACTTGTTTATCTAGTTAAGGAAGTTTACAAGAGAAGTATTGAAGGTGCTGTCTCGTTTCTTCTTGTTGCTTACAATAAAATGTGAGAAGAGAGAAATAAATCAAAAGAAGAACAAAAATGAACAAGAACTTGATGATTTTGAAAATCCGGTCTCTTCAAATGGCAAAAAGTTAATGGCTGAAATTAAGATGGCTTGGTCTAGAGAAAAACTTGACCTTATGACTCTACAACTTTTTGCTAAAATTTCAGAAAAATCAAAATATCAGAATATTCAGCCACACAAAGGACCCTTTCAAGAGATTAAGGGTGTGGCTCACAAATCTTAATCTGTAGGGCTTTTGTGCTCTTGTGGAATCCCTTCCCCTTAAATGTTGGTGGAATCTGTGATTTGCTTTTAACCAGTAGAATACAGGAAAGGTGATAGATTACCACTTCTATGATTGTGTTATGTTATATAAGACTCCATTTTGCTAGCAGTCTCATTTTCTTTATTGCTGGCTTTGAAGAAGAAAGCTTTCATGAATCCTACACATACAAGGAAATGAATTCTGCCAACCTGAGGGAGCTTGAAAGTAGAGCCTTCTTCAGTCAAGCTTCTGATGAGAACTCAGTCCTGATAAACATCTTGATTAGAACTTTGAGAGACACTAAGCAGAGGCCCCAGCTAAGTCGTGCCCAGACTCCTGACCCACAGGAACTGTGAGATAATAAGGATTAATTATTTTAAATTACTAAAGTTGTGGCAATTTGTTATGCAGAACTAGAAAACTAATACAATCTGACTATTTATTGCTATATTTTAGTCACCATTTCTAGTCAGCTAAGCAACAGGTAAATTATGAGATTATAGTTGCCTTCCATTTTTAGACATTTGTTTTCATTTCTTTCTTATCCACAATCTGCACATGTGGACATTGAGAGTTGAAGCCAAATTTCCTGACCCTCAGAGCACTGGTTCTTAAATTTTAGTGTGCATCAAAATCACCTGAAAAGCTTGTCAAGATACAGATTGCTGGGCCCCAGCCCTGGAGTTTTTGATTCAGTAGATCTGGCATGGGGCCCAAGAATCTGCACATTTAGTAAGTTCTCAGGTGATGCTACTGCTGCTAGTCCAGGACCAATACTTTGAGAACCACTTCTATAGACCATCTTTACCATGGTTCTTTCTGTGGCCTCCATGATATTCATTTTTGCAGTTTACTCTGCCGCTCTTCTCATGATGACTAATATTGTAATCTGCTGGAATTTCTAGGTTCTGGCTGGCAGTTGCCATGGCAACACACACAGGGTTGCCCAGTGCCTGAGGCCCTGAGTGAGGATGGCACCAGATGAATCACCGGAATAAGTGACTTGCAAGGGGCACAGACACTTTTCCCTGAGTTGTCCATTTCCTTCTGTGACCCTTATTCTTGATCTTTTCTTTTTTTGGTAATGTCTTTTTTGAGACCCCCTCCAGATTCTTCTCTATATAACGTAATAATGATGAAAACTTCGATTCATGTCATTCTTCACATTTATTAAACAAGCAATACCCTTTCCAGCACAAAATCAAATTTTATTTGCATAACAACCTTGTGAGGTGTGCTGTATAGGTCTTGTTATTCCCATTTACAAATAGTTAATGTAAAGCTCAAAAACATTCAGAGATAACTGATATCCAAAGTTACACAAGGTAGAGAGTGGCAGAGCCAAGTCTGGAGGCCAGAACTCCTGATTTCTAGCTCAAAGCTTGTATCACCCAGGGCCCTAGCAAGAAAAAATTTCACAGTCAAAAGGATAACTGAAGAGAGCTTAACAAAGGGAACCCATGAGCGATGGTGACATACCCCAGGCTAGCAGCTATCCTGGAGGGTCAAGAGGATAGAGTGGTTTAGTAAAACCTGGAAAGAGATATAGCTACAGGTGTAGCTGTAGGAGGACACCCAACAAAAAGGCTGTGGCCTTTAGTGGAGGAATGCAGTCACTGCCAACCCAAAGCCTGTAAGGAAGGGTGCCGGAGCAATGAACAACCCAACTTCTCTCCCCAGATTATGAGGGAGGCTTAAGATGAGGTAGAGACATTTTGACTTACCACTGTCTGATTAGGTCATTGCAGGTTTATGAACAGGGAGCAATACATGAAAATGAGGCCTTAGGAAAATTGGACTGGCAGCATCACGCAGGGCTGGTTGGAGGGAGAAGCTGGAGCTACGGAGATCAGTCAAAAGGATGCTACAGAGCTTAGAACATCTTCCATTTCTATCCACACTGAAGTGGGTCTGAACAAAATGGGCAAAGGCAGACATGAATGTTGTGGAAGGGTGTTGTGCTCCCATCCCTAGGGCATTTTTGTTTGAAGGAAATATCCCACTAGACATTCATATTCAATATTGATCTTAAAGCCTTTTCAGGATTTAACTGGGGTATGACTGGCCTTTTGGCCTTGATTTGGGTTCTGGAAAAGCAGACTCAGAGAGAGGGATTCAAGTATAAGTGGTTTATTAAGGAGGTGCAGGAAATACCAGCAGGGAAATAATAAGTGAGGGAGGGAAACCAAGAAAGGGGATATTACTAAATCAGCTATCACAGTGAGTGACTGCCACTTAAGACCAAGAGTAAATTCCAGGAACTAGTGTAAAATGCATACCTCAGAATCATTCCACTTGAGCGGTGAAGGAGTTGAAACATTTGTATACCAACTCCTGAGCATCACTGGTTGATGCATGCTCCCGGGAAGCAATAATTCCTGACACTTCCAGCCTGCCACATACAAAGGCAGAATTACCTTCCGTGGTTCTGGAAACAGCTTCCTGACGCAGAAATGCAGATAATGGCAGTTGGAAGTCATTTTGAGCACAACGAACTGGACATGGGTGGAGAATTGACAGTACCTGCTACATTTTCATTTGCAGGATTGTGTTCATCAGCACTACGGTCTCTACCCACTTGATACAGTACCTACCCTGCCACGTCCACATGGAATTCAACTTGCTCATGCACAAAATCAAGTCAGCACGATTGTTTTGAAAGTTGTAGCATTGTTGGATAAATACCATAATGGGCAGCAGAATTTGTAGTAAAACACAGGAGGTAAATTTTGGTAATTTTTAAAGGTTTCAGAGGAGAGAAAAGACATATTACCAAATGGCCAGGGGATCAATGTAGCTACCGTATCTGTTTGTGGCTAACCAACGATCTGTCCCTGGGATTCGGGTGTCAATCCAAAAGCAAGAGAAACACACAATAAGGCAATGCAAGTACCCATGAAAAAGAACTCATCCTGCATTGCATAACATATCTGTTTATCGTCTAAACCTGGCTGCAAAAGATACCTAATTGCTCTTACTCCGCTCAAAAATAAAAGCTTCAAAGTGCTGTCATTTTCCACCGAGTTTCAGAACAGCCGATCACCCCATGCACTCCCTCTGTACTTAGATCTCACTAAGTTTGCATCTCTCAATTCAGCCAGGACATCTGTCCTGCTCTGCATCAGAGCCCTCAGCATGATCTTGAATCTACACAGACACAAGGCAAAAAAAAAAAAAAAAAAAAAAAAAAAGAGGCAGAGGGAAGCATTTTCTGTGCCACACTGTGCTGAATTATTTACTCCCAGCTCTGGGATTCAGAGAGCTAGTGCTTTCTCAGCCTTGAATTTTATTGCAATACAAAGAAATAAAATAAGTAAATAAGGAGAGAGAGGAAGTAAATCCCTTGGAGACCTACTGGCATATGAAATATCTTTTGAAATGGAGCCTGATGCTGAAATAATTGTGTCATTTAGAGTGCAATACTAATATGCTCACAACTATGGCTAAATGCTGGAGCAAAGAACAATTTTGCAGCAATAAATGTGTGGCCATTTGTTTAAGCAGAAAAAAATGAACCTAAAATTTGAATGGATTTATTTAATTAAGCATTGGCAAATTTAGACATTGACTACAAAATAATGCCTTCAAGCATTATGTGAAAAACAATAAGTTCAGGTAATGGAAATGAGGGTGTGTTTATTTCATCCGAGATCGGAATGAGAAAAAGGAATACAGTATGGTCGGGAGGTATTTATATGGCCATAAAAGAGAGAAATCCGCCTCCTTTCACGATATGTGTCACAGAGGGGTATCGTGAACATTCTCAATGTATTCTAAAGGGGCTGTAATCACGTAATCACATAAATATAAAGTAACTTTGTTTTTGTCTCCCGCTACTCCTTTACATATTTCAGAAGGATAATTTCTTCCCAGCCTCTAGACAAAATTCTGCCCCCCGCCCATTTCTTTCCTGGGATGCTTAAGCATTAAAAAATTCCTATGGTCACTTTAAGTCTGAAGTACATTCTCTTTTTAGTGATTATCAGTAGCTGTAATCTCCAGGTCCATGTAATGCTCAAAACTTTGAATATTACTTGCTACTCTGATAGGAAGCCTGGAGCAGGGGAAGGGTGGGAGAGACGTGGTCAGCTTTTTCTCTGGAGGAGAAGACATAGTGCTTCTTTGTCTTCCTCCTCCAGCTGCTCACATCGTTCCTCACTCCTCCTGCACCCGTGTGCAGGGAGAGAGAAATACACAAAGAAAGCATGTTATAAGTGGAATGCTTATGAACACCATCCATTTAGTGGCCTGGTTGGCATAACATTCTGACTCTTCCTCATGGATGCAGTTGTGATGTTTTTGGAGATCCTTTTCCACACCAAATATTGGGGACATCTCATTTCCAGATGTCTTGCCCCTGAGTGACGGACTCTCTTCTGTTCCACCTTTGCACTGTTTTCTTAGTCCTTAGCTGTTCCCTTGGGTTCATTGTTAGCTCTTTTCTCTGGAGATCTTTTCACTTGTCCAAGTGAGCCCTCCTGGCTAGTCCCTGAAGTGATTGTATGCTCGTCCATTCTGTTTCTGTCCCTCGCTGTCTCTGGCTATCTCTCTCTCTCTCCTCTTCTCTTTCTCTCACACACATACATACACACTTGGCCAATTCTGTTTCACAGGAAACACTTAAACACTTATGCATTATTTTCTCTAATAAATTTCAGGATGTTGGTCAATCCTAACGCAGCCAACCATCAGAGCAGCCAGTCTATCCATTTCAGTTATGATGTAGACATTAATCCACTGCATCTGCCCCTCAAATCTTGGGTAACAAATATTACCTTAAAGCCCCTATCTTTTGACTTGAGGTAAAAAGAGAGGCACTTTCTGACCTTCTAAACAGAGCTTGCTCGGATAAATTACCTCTAAAAAAATATTTCTCCAAACTCTGACCTTCAACCATTTTTGCTCATGTGGCAGGTGAGAGTCATAAAACTCATAAAATTGGTGTTTGATCAATTCTTTCTGGAAATCCTATAGGAAAGCCTATCTCACAAGTCACTTTGGTATCTGGTATCTATTAGTGTCTCAGCAGAAATTTCTATTTTAGCATCCAATGATGAAATAAAAAGTGTGGGGAGATTAATTTTCTCTCAGTCAACCCTTGGAAGTGCCCACAGACTCAGCAATAAGGAAATCCTTGGCTGCTATTTTTGGGTCTGCAGAGGGCTTCAGAACCATGTTTTACTGAAGGGTAGTACATTAGCAGTATTTATTAGAAAACTACCATGTGCCCCCAAGATAGCTATAATGTGTAAAATGCTATTTTCATTTTTGTTTTCCCCAGAGAAAGAACTGGAGGTTCAGACAAATAAAGTGGCTGATCTAGAGACATTAATGCACTGTTAGAACTTGAGAAACAACTCCATTATTGTGTAGTCAGCTAACTGGTTAAGTCTGTTAACAGACATGTGGCATAATTTAATTTAATACTTTTTTCTATCCCCCAGGCTTATAGGTTGAGGTTGATCTGAAAGATAGGACTATTTGTGATCCAGAATCAAAAGATTCAAGAAAAGTCTGAGAATTTCATCCTTGGAGCAGAAAGTAAAAGTGTTCTGGAGCCAAAAGTAGTAACAAAGATGGAGGACAAGACATCGTTGGATTAAATCATATTGGCAGACCAAACTTCAGAAGAATCAACACACCAGAGACAAGAAGAACTTGAAGTTAAAGCAAAATTCTCTTATACTGGAGTATTCTTCTGCATTCTCTGCTGAAATATGATGCCCCCCACCATGAAGAAGAGATTCACCTTGGATATAAACCACAATTTACCCCCCTCAACAGATCCCAGGAGCCTGCTGCTTACCTACTGGGGAGTCCACCTGCCTTGCTTTCTGCTTCCCCAGTCATATCCATCTTGCTCCATATGAACTTTCCCAGGCCCAAGCGGCAGATAAGAGAATGATAGCTACTCACCAAACCTTGCTCCTTGTCTTCCTGAGCACACAGCTGGACCCCATTTTGAAGCCTCCATTGAGGTTAGATATGGTCATGTGCCTGAGTACTAGCCAATAGAATGTAACTGGGAACTGTTGTGTGTCTCTTTGAAATCTGGCTGATGAGTACCTACCCCCATGCTACCCTCCATGTTGTTTCCCTTTGTAGTGACTTGATGCAATTGAGCCCAGGAAGCTTCAAAGCTATATGCTGAGGATGAGTTGATATCACAGAAGAAGCCCGGGTCCGTACATCACTGCTTTGAGAACTGCTGCCCACCTTTTGGACCACTCATTTTGAACTTAACATGAGCAAGAAATAAACTTTTCTGTTTGAATCATTATATATGTTTGGATTTGTATGTTGCAGCAGCTAGGATTACCTTAACCAATACAGACCCCCTGAGAAAAGTTGTTGGACCAATATGCATTTAAGCTCAGGTTTTAATTTTTCACACATAAAAAATTATAAATACATATAATTTTGAGCTTCTTTAGGAAAGAACAAATATCCTAATTGGTTTGGTATTCTCCCAGTAAATAGTTCTTGAAAGGGTATTTCATATAGTAGAAATTCAATGACTACCTCTTCAAAATGTTTGAATGTTCAAGTCTTAAGAAAAAAATATCGAATATGAGAAGATTAAGGAGTCATTTACATACTAAGAGCTAAATGAAGGCTTACTGAATAAATAAATGAAAGAGTGAATAAATGGTATATTTGATGAAAATAGGTCTTACCTTAAGATTCACAGAGAAATTTGCTTATCTGTAAGATGAGGATTGTGATACCTTGCACTTTCTACCTCACATGTAATGTGTTAGTATCAAATCAGAGAATTTACTTTCAAGCATTTACTTTCTAAATTACCAAATGTTAGACACATGTAAGTTTTCCAATATAATTTAGATAGATTACTTTATGTTTTGTCAGTATGTTGACAGTTTATTGATAATGGAATTGAAACTCAAGGAAGCAAAATAATCTGTGAAGCACTTCTGAACATCTTAGAAATTTTTTTAAAGGTTATATTGGTGACCTGAAGATTTTAGACCTCTTAAAATTCTGAATTACTATTAATTTGCAGATAAAATAATGCCATTATTTAGCACTGGACTCAAGAGAACGTCTTTTTGTGTATCATCAGTGCCCTGCAATTATAACTAATCATATCTCCTCTGTATCTCCCTGAGATGTATCTGCCACTTCCTAGGTTCCTGCTTAGTGATTAGAGTCAGAAAAGCATTAATCAACACTGCTGTGCCAAATACTATGGAAATTCATTTAACCATATTACATAATTGAAATGTCAGAATGTTAAACACTTTCCATCATATGAAAATATATTTGGAATTGTCTAGAACCAAGCTGGCAGAGAACAAACACAAAGAATGTTCTTATAAAATGAATGAGATCTAGCTGGGCATGGTGGCATGTGCCTGTAGTTCCAGCTGCTCAGGAGGCTGAGATGGGAGGACTGCTTGAGCCCAGGTGTTTGAGGCCCGCCTGGACAACATAATGAGATCTCCATCACTAAACATAAATTTTAAAATAATGGATAAGATTTAATGATCCATGGAATGGTTGTTTGTGGGCTTTTGGTCAGAAGCCTGAGAGTGGGGATTAGACAAAAGTGGCTGTCCAATGTGCCAGTGGTTATGCTAACCTCTCACCAGCTGAAATTGCAAAGTATATGCAGCAGGCTTCAATGACTTCCCTCATTGCTGAAAGAGTATATCTTGTATTGCCTGGGCAGGTGACCTTCACCAGGGGTTAAGAGAATTCCTGTGAGTTCGTTGTGAGATTACCTCTCTTTCATTTCCCAGTCCTTCATCAGAAAAGTCAAGAGACTCCTATCACATGCTAGAAGAAAGATTTCCTTTATGCAGGCTCCATCCTCCATCAGTAGGAGTCAAGTGGTAGCCCCCAAATTCTGCATATTTCCCTCACACCTTTCAAATTGTCCAATACTTACTAGCACTTTCTTCTTTGGAACATCATGTCCTATATTTCTGTCATTTCAGTCACAAGAAGTGTAGGGCTCTAGATCTTCCCCTATTCCTTAGCCTTTAATCTCCTTATGGCTCCACAAATTGCCTTTTCTGCCACCATCTCCCTTCCTTCTGCTCCATCTCCTGAAAGAACTGGAACTTTCTGTCAAGCATCTATCAGTTATCAACCAAATTCCCTATATCTCCTCACATTTCCTTGACTACACTATTCCTTTATTTTATTTACTAACTAAAACTCACCTCTCTTCAAAGGACCCTGCTTCCCTTACAACCTCCTCAAGGGGTGGCTGTTTTCTCTCCCAGACCCCTCAAAGCACTGAGTCTGGATGTGGGGTAGTGTCCTCCTTCCTCCTCATTGCTTCTTCCAGATCATTATTCCTCATTTCTCCCTAAGACTACATAGTTTGAATGACTTCTATATTGCCAAACCTCTAAGTGTATTTGAGTCTTCATTTTACTTGATAGATCAGCAGCATATTAACAGTTGATCACTCTCTTCCTGTTGAGACACTTTCTTCACTTCACTTCCAGGACACCATACTCTCCAGCTTGCTTCCTGCTTCACTAGTTGCTCCTTCTCTGTTCCTTTGCTACTTCCTTCTCATCCCACTTATCTCTAAATGAGAGCCCCTGCACTTAATCTTTGAACCTTGCCTCTTCTCTGGATACACTTACTGCCTTAACAATCTCATTTAATCTAATGATTTTCTATGCTTTCTAAATATTGATGACTCTACAAGTTATAGCTTTATTCCAGAACTTTCTCCTGAACTTCAGATGTATGTATCCAAGGGCTCACCTGACATCTTCATCAGGATATTAATAGGTATTTCAAAATTAATACATGAAAAACTGAGCTCCTGATTTTTCTTCAAATCTTCTCCTCTTGAAGCCCCTCCAACCCACACCAATCTCAGCTAATGACAATCCCAATCTTTCAGTCATTCAGGCCAAAAACTTTGAAGGCATCCTTGACTCCTTTCTTTCTCTCACACTGCACATTAAATTTATCAGAAAATCCTAATGGATCCTCTTTCAAAATATATGTATGGCATCCAACCAGTTCTTACTGGCTTTACAACTACAACCCTGTCAACTGTTATCTATTACTTGGATTGCTGCAATAACTTCCCAACTGGTCCTTCTACTTCTGTCCTTGCCTCCTTTGTTTCTATTCTGAAAAAAGCAGCCAAAGTAATTCTGTTAAACACAGGCAGAATATATCATTCCTTTGATTATAACCCTACAATGGCTTCCTAGATCACACTGTGTAAAAGTTAAAGTCCTACAATAACCCTTCAAAGTTTTTGGCTAAGTATGTAAGATATCTAGTGTGATAGATAGCATTAAGTGCTGAGGTGAAAAATAAAGCAGGGAATGGAAATAGAGAGCATCAAAGATAGAGTGATGATTGCATTTTAAGTAGACCTGCAGGAGATGATAGAGTATGCCATACATATATTTAGGGAAAGAATATTATATGCAGAGAAAAGAGCAGGTGCAAAGGCCCTGAGGCAGAAGCGTGCTGGAATATACAAAGAACAGCAAGAAAGCGTAGGAGATGAGGTGAGACAGGCCTGTTGATAATGTCTCTTCCACAAAAATATAACATGCATGTGGATAGAAATTTTTGGCTTATTTTATCTACTGTTGTATACCTAGAACTCAACTTTCAGCTAGCATCCTACTCACACTGACCATGTGTTCTGAGTTATGGTGACATTTTATGCTATAGAATTTTTTTTTTTTTTTGAGACTAGGTTTGGCCTTGTTGTCCACGCTGAAGTGCAGTGGCATGATCTTGGCTCACTGCAACCTCTGCCTTCCAGGCTCAAGCCATTCTCCCACCTCAGATTCCTGAGTAGCTGGGACTACAGGCGCACACCATCATGCCTGGCTAGTTTTTATATTATTTGTAGAGACAGGGTTTTGCCATGTTGGCTAGGCTGGTCTCGAACTCCTGGACTCAAGTGATCCACCTGCCTCAGCCTCTCGAAGTGCTGGGATTATGGGGTGTGAACCACCACACTCAGCCTATGTTACAGAATTTCGGTTTTTAGTGTCCATAGTTAGGGTCTGAAATACATCAAGGGGACCCTACAATGGTCCTGGGAGACGAGCATTGAGACTGTAATGATAGAATGGATCAGACCATGCTTGAAGGACCTCAGAAGGTCTGGTTAAATTGTCAATTAACCCTCATAGTTTGCAGAGTTTCTGGGAGACAAAATCATGTCCAGAACTCTGGAGCCACAGGATTCCTTTGGGTCCCCACAACTTCTTTGAAAAAGATTATAATAGCTTTAATATCATGAATGTTTACTGAGTTTTTACAATATAACAGGCATGGTTCTATGCACTGTACACAACTAATTCATTGAATTCTCTCAACAACCTAATGAGGTCAGAACTACTATTATCCTCATTTTCAATGTGAGAAAACTGAAGTACAGAGAGGTTATGTGGCTTCCAAAGTCACATAGTTTAAAAGTGGCAGAGACTGGATTCAAATTTAAATAATAACCACTGCCAGGGTACCATGGGAAGTTGTGGTCCAGACACTACATCAAGCTGCACCCAAGGTGTCCTAATCCTATGCCTTCTTTCTCCACTGGATGAGAGAAAAGGAGCAGGACCTAAGTCTCCTGATTTTGTGGGAATTTGCTTTCCTGTTCCACGTTTCTCCCTCCTCTGCCCTTCTATGCATTGAAATGATGGGCAGGGGAATGTTTCCAGCCTCTGGAAGCAGGCGAGCAAAGACTCGATGCACGTTCCCACCTCTTGCACTGGCTCATACTTTAACGGCTGGAAGTTTAAAATCACATCCCAAGCTTTTTGGAACTCAAAATTCAGTTATCTGACTCAGTAAAATGTAGCTTTCTCACTTAAAAGGATTTGCCCAAGGGGCCTCTGGGATTTCAAATATACTTAAAAGCAACAACTGTGTTGAATCATAGAATCATAAGGGATTGCATTTCCGCTGGAGAACAGACAGGATGTTTTAAACAGAGGGGGAAATGTTTGAAGTTCACCAAGCTTTGAGTTTCATCCCACCCACCACATCTGAAAACTATCTGAGTCATTTGATGAAGGCAAAATACAGCTGGGCTCCCTTATTCTTAGTGTTATTGTGGCCTACCATCTTGACATTGTGATGCTATCTCCGCAAGAACATTTCACCTACATCTACCAACCCTTTTCTACTGGAATCAGGAAGAGTCTGTTCTCCAAAGTCTATCCAGAGTGGAGTGGGCTGAGGGTGGTATGGAGTAAATATTCTCATAGACAGAAGTCAAATACAGCTCTAGACAAAACAGTGAAGAGAACAGGTTTGTCCATGGCCCTGAGCTGCTATCAAGGAGGTTACGGGGCCTTTATCTCTTTCATGGTGCTGCAGTGTAGTGTAGTGTGTTTATGAACATAGATTTGGGAGTCAAAAAGATCCATGTTTAATCTTGACCCTACCCACTTATTTACTCACTGTGAGTCCTTGGGCAGATTACTTAACCTCTCTAATTAGATGTTACTTTCCTTATGTAAAATGGGGAGAGGTATTGTGAGGATCCAATGAGAAAATATTTGTAAGGTGCTTGCAACAGTACTGGACCCATAATAAATATTTAATAAATGTAAATTATTAGTACTGTTCTTGTTGTTACTGCCTCTCCCTCAAATGCCCATTGCTTTTTACCCTTTATTGTATTATTAAAATCTGCTTTCAGATGTTTTATTCAACCAAGGGATAGATGAAAACAATTCAAAGTCTTACTTCACATTCTAAATTCTAGATCCCAGATTACCACCTAACATAAAGCTCAGAGGGCAAGGAATAATGGAAATGCAGAGAGAAATTTACCTCCCAAGAAATAAATTTGTTCCAGGCCTGCCTAGATCTCTGCAATGAAGCAGTTAAAGAGCACTTGCTTTGGAGCCAGATTTGCAGGTCAAATCCAAGGAAATCCATGTAACTTTGAACGTTGGACAAGCTACTTCAACTCCTTGGGTCTCTTTATAACTGATGCAAAGATGTAGGGGGTCTTAGATCAATATTTTTCAAATTTATTTATTTTTTTTGCCATGGAACTATTTATTTGAATAAACTCTCACAGGGAAATACAACGTATAGATCAAATGTATTGGATACAGGAGGTAAGTTTCCTGAGCTGCTCTCCTTAGGCATTGGGAGTATTTTGTGAACCCTCAAGCAATGCAGTTACACTGCATACCACTCAACTGTGTGATCGCCAAAATTCCTACTGTGTCTAATGCACTAGGTATGCTGCATTTTTACCTTAAACACCAGGCTACGGTCCCATCATCCTCTCAACCTGTTCTGCTTATATCTACCTGTCATCTCGGGCTTCCTCATACTTGAAACATATTCTGGTTTCTCTTCCCCATAGGATCTCACCCTTAGATGATTATAAATAGCATACAATCTTTCATTTGATCAGCACAATGTTAAAAAATGTATTGTAATCTCTTTAGGCAAACATGTATTCTCCAGCTAGGCTCCATTACTCCCTACTACTTTCTCTTATCCAAGTCAAACATTTGTATTACTTGCCTGGCCCCTGAAGGCATCTGAATTCACAATGTCAGATCTTCCGTGTCATTCAAGGCCCTCATCACATCTAGCTTTTGGACTCCTCTAGTTGCTCTCATTTCAACGATTCTCATTTCAATGTACTTACAATATAGTTATATAAATACAAATAAAAAAATATTAAAAAGATAACTTAGAGGTTTAACTTCAGAGAACTAATTTCAAAAAGAGAGCAGTCAGCTGACTTCTTTTGGATCTCTTACAACAAGCACACAATCTTTTCTTGATTGAGTAGTCAAATATGTAATCATGGAATAAAACTAATTTGAAAAGATTCTGTTTAATAATAATGATCAGTAGTATATTCGTGTAACACTAATTTCCATTAAGAAAATCCATCAAAATTTCAAAAGCTTAACACAATGGAACTTAATTTCTTTTTTTTTTTTTTTTTTTTTTTTTTTTTTTGAGACGGAGTCTCACTCTGTAGCCCAGGCTGGAGTGCAGTGGCCGGATCTCAGCTCACTGCGGAACTTAATTTCTTACATACAAGTCCAGTGTGGGTGTACTTAGTATACGAATAACTTAAGAAAACCTTTTATTGGCCGGGCACAGTGGCTCACATCCCAGTACTTTGGGAGGCCGAGGTGGGCAGATCACGAGGTCAGGAGATTGAGACCATCCTGGCTAACACGGTGAAACCCCATCTCTACTAAAAATACAAAAAAAAAAAAAAATTAGTTGGCATGGTGGCGGGCGCCTGTAGTCCCAGCTACTCGGGAGGCTGAGGTAGGAGAATGGCATGAACCCAGGAGGTGGAGCTTGCAGTGAGCAGAGATTGTGCCACTGCACTCCAGCCTGGGCGACAGAGCGAGACTCCGCCTCAAAACAAACAAACAAACCTTTGATTTTAAAATGATTTTAGGTTTACAGCAGAACTGCAAATATAGTACAAGAGTTCTCAGATACTCTTTCCTCACCTTCCCCTGATGCTAAGATCTTATACAACCACGGTACATCTATGTAAACTATAAAATTAACATCAATACAACACTACTAACTAAACTACAGACTTTAATCAGATTTCACCAGTTTTTCCTTTAATGTCCTTTTTCTGTTCCAGTGTCCGATCCAGGATATAACATGTCTCTTTAGTCTCCTCCAGTCTGCTGCAGTTTCTCAGTCTTTATTTGTTTTTCATGACTTTGGCATCTCTGAGGAATAGTGGACAGGTGTTTTGTAGAATACTCCAAAATTTAGGTGTGTCTGATGTATTCTTATCATTTGACCAGGGCTATGGATTTTTGGGAAGAATATCACAAAGGCAAAGTGCCCTTCTCATCGCATCATATTAAGGGGTGCGTGATATCCATAGACCTTTCACTGCTTATTAGACTTGATCCCCTTGGTTAGGGAAGCAACTGCCAGATTTTTTCATTGCAAAGTTGCTATTTTTTTCTATCCTATACTCTATTCTTTGGAAGCAAGTTACCAAGTCCAGCCCACACTCAAGAGAAGAAAAATTAAGTTTCACTTTCTGGAGAAAGAAGTAGAAAGAAATTTGTGGACATATGTTAAAACCACCACAATAATGAATAAATACTGGGTTCTGTCTGCAGCAATTATTATTGCTGTGTTCTGACACTGATTTTTTATTTCTCTAATTTCTTCAGTAGATATTATCTGGAATTGTTTTGTAACAAGTTTTTCCTCTCTCCCATTTATTTATTTATTTATTCAATGATTATATAAGTATGAAATCATGGATATTTATTTTCCAGGTTATAATCCAAAATTATTATTTACTTTGTTGCTCAAATTGTTCTAGCTTTGGTCATTAGAACACTCTCAGGTGAGCTCCTGTGCCCTTTTTGACACACCCACATTTTAAAAATTTATTTTCTATTTACTTTTACTTTTATTTATTCACTAGAATTTCCTTACTCTCTATAACTACAGATGTGCTAAGGTCATTCCCTGTCCTATCATTTCAATCAGTATATTCCAGGTGGAGTTATGGATTTCTCTGTGTCCTCTCAGATCCAACCTTTTTCCCTTTTTTTTCCACAGCTCTACTGTTAGGTGCATAAACATTTGGGATTATTTGGAGTGTTAAAAGATAAACTGAGATACATTAAAATATTGAAGTTTATTTGAGCAGATAGTGATTCGTGAATCAGGCAGTGGTTTGGGGCTCCAGTAAAAGGACACAGGGAGAAAACTTTTATAAAGTGTTCATGGAAGAAAGACAAAGAAAACATTTGATCAGTTAAAGTGAGGCAATAGCTTTATTTGGGTCATTCCAGCTGAAAAGCCCCTAGTTAGAAGTTAGATGATGGTTTCTGATTGGTCAATCTTAAAGTTTGTTTTACCATTTATACTGAGATGGGTTTCAGTTTGCTTATATAGGAACACAAGTTGCTGGAGCCGTTTCAACCTAATGGCCTCCCAAGTTTTTTTTTTTTTTCTCAGAAGCAGTGATCCCTTTATCATTATATGATTCTTCTTTATCTCTGATAATATTTCTTCTCTTTTTTTTTTTTGAGATGGAGTTTCACTGTTGTCGCCTAGGCTGGAGTGCAATGGTGTGATCTCAGCCCACTGCAACATCCACCTCCCAGGTTCAAGCCATTCTCCTGCCTCAGCCTCCTGAGTAGCTGGAATTACAGGGGCCCACCACCACACCCAGCTAACTTTTGTATTTTTAGTAGAGATGGGGTTTCACCATGTTGACCAGGTTGATCTCGAACACCTGACCTAAGGTGATACACCTGCCTTGGCCTCCCAAAGTGCTGGGATTACATGTGTGAACCACCACATCTGGCCAGTGTTTCTTATTCTAATCTTTACTTTGGTCATAATTGATATACCTACCCCATCTTTCTTTTGTTAGTGTTTGTGCAGTGTATTTTTTTTATCATTTTACTTTTAATCTACCTATGTCTTTATATGTAAAATGGGTTTCTTGTAGAAAGTACATGTTTAAGTCTCAATTTTTAAATTCAATATGAAAATCTCTGTCTTTTAACTTGTGTTTTTAGACCATTCAAATGGAACCAAATTATATATGGTTGGACTAAAATCTATCATCTTGTTCACTGTTTTCTATTTGTTTCATTTGTTCTTTTTTATTTCCTCATTTCTGCCTTCTCTCAGTGTAATTGAACATTTTGTAACTTTATTTTTTCTCATCTATTGAATTATTGTTTATACCTCTTTAAAAAACATGTTTAGTGGTTTAAAATATACATTTTAAAATAATCTTAGTCTACCTTCAAAGACTATTATACTGCTTCATGTGTAGTGTAAGACCCACATAGTAGTATATTTCCAATTCATCCTCCTATCTCTTGTGCTTTTGACCCACATACAGAGGAGAAGGTAGTGTGAAGACAGAACAGAGATATTTAAAGATGCTGGCCTTAAAGAGTGGATTGATTCAGCCCCAAGCCAAAGAATCCTGGAAGTCACCAGAAGTTGAAAGAGCCAAGGACAGAATTCTCCCCTATAGCTTCAGGAAGGAGAATGGTCCTTCTTTGATTCTGGCCTGTGATACTGATTCTGCCTTCTGGCTTCCAGAACTGTGAAAGACTAAATCTGTTGTTTTAAATCACTACATTTTTGGTAATTTGTTACAGCAGCCATAGGGTAATAATAACATCTAGGGTTTTTTTGGTTTTTTTTTTTTTTTTTTTTTTTTTTCCTGCTTGGTGTTTTCTGAACTTCTTGGAACTGTGATTTGGTGTCTGTCACTAATTTTGGAAAATGCTCAACCATTATTTAATTATTTCTTCAAATATTTTCTTCTGCTCTGTTCTCTCTTCCCTTCTGGAATTTCATTACAAATGTGTTAGACCATTTGATATTGTCTCATAGCTCTTGGATCTTCTGTTTTTCTCCTCTATTTCTTTGTGTTTCAGTTGAGGTGATTTCTGTTGACGTGTTATGAAGATCACTGATTATATCTTTGTGTGTGTTGAGTCTACTCATTACCCCTTTGAAAACATTCTTCACCCCTGTCACTGTGTTTTTCATGTGTAGCGTTTCTATTTTGTTTTTTCTTCTAGTCACCATCTTCCTGCTACAATTAACTACTTATTCTTTCATGTCATCTATCTTTTCATTTGGAGCCTTTAATATATTACTTATCGTAAATTGCCTACTAGTTTCAACATCTGTGTCATAAATGGGATTGCTTCTGATGGTTACTTTGACTCTTCAGACTGTTTTTTCTTTCCTTGTTGTATTCCTCTAAATTTTTTGTTGAAACATGGACATGCAAGACAATAGGCACTGAGATATATTTTTTATGACTGGAGATGAGCATGCCTTTCCTTCTGCTATGTCTTTAATGTGAGAGTTTGTAATAATATAATAAGAAAATGGGCTGAGTTTGAGGTTTGCTTTCCACTTGGCTTTGGGTCTTCTCTTTGTCATGCTCCCCAAAGAGAATTTTTCTTCTGCAGCCTCCCCAGTTCATTCCACTGCTAGTTTTACTTGACACCTGTTAGTGTGGCAGTGGAGGTATGGGGGATGGAAACATTATCCAATGTTCTGATTAAGCCTCAGTCTTAGGCAAATGCTATGAAACTAGGTCAAAGTTTGTGTTTCTTTTCCCAAGTATTCCTTTCCCCCCTCCAGACATAATGCTAGGCCAAGCATGCGTTCCCTTCTCATCCCAGGAGCAGAAGTATTTTTTGTGGTTTTTTTCCTGTTTCCTTCTCCCAGGTGAACTTTGGTTTCCACTAGTGCCATCAGGCTACGGTTTAGTTGCTCTCATCCTTGTAGATTAAGGTTTTTATTTCTTATGGGAGGTAGGGGAGAAGTCTGGTTGGAGTTCTTCTCCACTAGTCGGCACCATAGAGGAAGCTTCCTCAGGGTTCTCCCCATCTCCCCTGTGTCCATCTATGAGGTTTCTGTAAGAAAATCTTGAAAGAAGGTGTGACCTTTTCGGTGTCTGCTTTCCCCAAGGGCTTTATACTCTTATACTAGCTGACACTAGGCTTGTAACAATTTGACTCTTTAAAATTCTAGTTAAATTCTCTTTCTGCCTTAATTGGCTTTTGGCAGCCTCTGTTCCAGGTAAACAAAGGCTAGTATCCCATTTCTCCCTGCACACACCAGTTTCTCTCTAGGGTTCAGGTTAGTTGTTTGCCCTGTGACTTCGGTTTTCTCATGTGTTCAAAAGAAGTCATTAATTTTATTTCTTTTTTTGTTCTTGTTGTTTAAAGGGTAGGAACAACGTCTTTTCCAACTTTCTACATCTCCAAGCTGAAGCTAGTGGTTGAAATCTTTCATATCTTGATTCAGGGACCTAGACTTCTTTCTCTTATAGCTTTCCTATCCACTAGGGCTTGCATATGATTATTTATACTCATAGTTGACTTTTATTTAGAATAAACTAGTAGATGTTAAATTGCTGGGTGTTGCTGTGTGCATTCTCCAGGAAACAGACTCTAAGACAGAGATTAGTATTCAGCAAGTTTTTTTTAGGACACACTCTTAGGATTAAAACCGCTGGAAAGGAAGGGAAGAAGGCAGGATTGGACAAGGCAGAAGTTCAGCTGTGATAGAATCTCAACAAAGGGTCAGTGGATCCCATAGAAAGCTCTGGAGCAGAGATAGCTCTGAAGAGTTGTCCTGTATGCATTGAGGAAGCTGAACTTTTATGTCTTCTCATCAGTCAGTCATTGAATAAGGGTGTATCCAAAGTAATGCCTTGTCAAGGCAAGTGTCTCCAGCTGAGGACAATTTCTCAAGAGGCCTGAGAGCTGAGGACTGTTATCTGGTAGCAGTGGAGGCATAAGTCCTGAAGGGGATCTGGACAATGCATCACAGCTTCCACTACATTGAGTCAAAGAATATGAATATTTTAAGGCTCTCGATAGGTATTGTGAAATTATTCTTCACAAAAGTTGCTCTAGAAAAGGTGTACTTAAGTACTCTTGTACTTAGTTTTCTCATTGGTAATATAGCAATAATTTTAACAATTTACCTCATGGACTTATTGTGAGAATTAAATGAGTCAATATTTATGGTATGCTTAGAACAGTGCCTAATATATACTAAACACCAAATGCTTCTTAGCTATCATAATTATTGCTATCATTTTGCATTGATACCAGCAGTACATAAAATTGCCTATTTCTTTGCACTACAGCCACTTTATGGGTATTTTCATTAAAAATATAAATTTCCAATTTGAAATATGTCATGATGTTTTATTGACCACTTACATTTCTTCTTTTGTAGATTATTTTCTGATCCCCTTTGCCTATTTTCTATTAGAATGTAATTTTTTCTTACTAATTTGTGAGAGTTAAAAAAAGTCTTTAAGATATTTATCATTTAGTTTAGCATATAAGTTAGAAATATATTGCTAATTTGTATATCTTTTAGCTTACTTAAGCTAGATTATTATATTTTTACATACTTTCTGTAGGAGGCCTAATTAGTGGATCAATGTCAGAATGACATTAATGATGATAAAAATATTGTTTAATGACAACTAATATCTATTGAGTATTTACTACCCTAATATGGTAAGAAACACTCATTCTTTCATGCATTACCTTATTTAATTCTCAGCATACATCTCTATGAGTTAAAATCTTCTATTATGCCCATTTAATAGATATGAAAACTAAGAATGAGAAAGATTAAATAACTTGCACCAAAGTCATAAGTGGTGGAGATGGTATTGAAACTCTAAAGCCATCATTTCCTAAGGTGTGTGTTTTGTGAAACACCATCCCATGAGACATTATGTATACACACGCACAAATATGTACATGTCACATCAAATTGATCTAGTAGAGTTTTGAATATCTTATTCCAGAAATAGCCTATATCGATACCAGCATATGAAAAACTCAAAGGGACACGTTAGGAAAGAAACTTGTTTAACTTGTTTAACCCAGGATTCCCCCCAAATTATTTAATCATAGATCTTTTATTTCCTATTATACCACTAACAGACTGTAGAAATAGTACTCTATTTCACACACCTGGTAAAATGCTGCACTAGACTACTCAGTCCCTCAACAATTGAGAGCAGTGCCCAGCTGTCTGGGATTCTGTTCACTTATCATTGATACAGATGAAAACAAAGAGAATGACCTAATCAAATTAGCTGGTGACTCAAAGTGAGAAAGAAAAGCTGCTACACTAGGTAACAAAATAAGGATTTAATAATCTGGAACAATGGACAGAAGTAAATAAGATACAATCTGACAGGGATAAATGTAAAATCCTGCAGTTAGGTTAAAACAAAAATCAATGACATGAGTGTAATTTAGAGGGAAGTTAGATTTCGCAGTAGTTTGTGTGAGGAAGCCCGGGGAATTTAATTGATCATAAACCCAATAAAAAAGCAATTTAAATGTATTCAATAAGCAAGGGAACTACAGTTTTAAACCTACATTAATACATGATAGTGTTTAGATTGTCAGAGATTGGTATCCACTTCCCTGGTTGTTGTGCTAGTCAGAGAGTGTCTGGAACATTGTGATATAGCTGGCAGCATGCTTTAAGACAAATAATGAATGGCAATCCAGAACCTATCCAAGTGGTGTTGACTTAGATAATGAGGAGTCCAGCAGCCATCACCTTTTGAGCAGTAGTAGAAACAACTCAAGCTGTCTACTCTGGTAAGAGTAGGTTCAGGGTGGCCACTGGGAGTGGATGATTGTACTGAATATGTTTTGTTCGTTGCTATTTATTTTCCATTGTGCTTTGAACCCTAGGAGGCTTCCTGACCTCTATCTGCCAGTGGGAGGCACCAGGAGGAGATCAGAGATAGGAGAGGAATGAAGTAGGTATTTATTCCATTGGCTGCCTCCCTGATGGCTCACTGGGTGATTCTGTCCTCCAGCTTCAGCTGCCTCTCAGCCTATCCTTCCCCTTGACATTTCAGACTTAGGACTCTGTTCTTGCTGGCTCTAGAGTGGTCCTAAGTTTTGCTTAACCCTGCTCACATCTTTATAAATAACCCTTTTATCTTGCTCTCCTCAATTACTGCCTGAGCATGTGATCTGTTGCCTGCTAGGACCAGCCCCAGACTAATGCTGGGATAATTAGGATGATTGTCTGAATATTTCAAGGACCTTCACATGGAAGAGGATAGAATTAAGACAAGGGGTTGGAAGTTGTGAGCAGATTGGATTCATGTACTCATTTATTCATTCAACTAATCTTATTAAGCCTCTACTATGTGCCAAGCCCTGTTCTAAGTGTAAGGCAGTGCTCTAAATGCTTATGGCAAAGAGAATTAATCTAGATTGAAAGTTAGGGAGGCTTCCCAGATTTAAAAAAAGAGAGAGAGAGAGAGAACCCAAAAGATGAGTAGGGCTTGCAGGGTAAAGAGAGGAGAACCTGGGAAGAAATGTTCCAGGAAGAGAAATTTACAAGTGAGAAGGCTGGAGGTGAGAGAGAAAAAGACTTATTTTAGGAGGTGAAAGAAGGTCCCAATGTCTGGAGTTTCTCTATCTGCTGGTTGGGTGAGAGCAGCACATCAAGGGATGAGGCTGAGAGATGGGAGCGGGGCTGAACATGCAGAGCTATTGTGAAGATGGACTTGATTTTAAGGGCCATGGGAGCCCCTTGAAAAGTTTAAAGCAAGAGAGACACCTATTATGATTTTCTCTTTCCATTGCAGAGCAAAAGGAACAAGAACATCCAAGACTATTCAGATATAAATCACACTACCTTATCAAGGAATGAGCAGCCAGCTCCTGGAAGTATCCAAAGAGGGACTGGATGACAGCTCTAGCATATTTTTAAGGAGGCCACTACACTGAGTGAGAGGTTGGACTACCGGACGTCTATGGTCCTTTCTAATCCAGGAAATTTTGAGAGTCCTCTGGCCTGGCCCCCATGCCCTATGGTGGGGTAAAAGACATAGAGGTTTGAGAATCCTTTCACTGACATCCAAAACTGGCATGCTCTTTTTTTTTTTTTTTCAGCCCCTACCCTTGGGCCTAAAAGGAAAAATACACATCCAGACTGGAACTTCTGATAAGACACTGGGCTCTAGTGTTTGTATTCTCTCATCCCAGCTGATGCAGGAAGGACACTGGTCACAGTGATTTCCAGGGAATGGCTCAGCCAGCATCTGACCTTCGGGCCTGCTAACAGCTGGCTCTATAATCTAGGGTATTAAACAAGTTCACCAGTTTTTTCTTTCTTTTAAAATTAAACTCTATGAAACATAAGAAAACAAACATCTCGGGCCCTGGGTCAGTGCCACACTCTGGCCACAGTGAGGACTGGGTAAGATTTGAAGGATCTGAAGGCAGAGGTGTTGTCAAGCACAGTGGCACTCTTGTTTTGGAACTCACTCTCAGGGACTGGGCAGATCTGTGTGTGATAACACAGCTGTGGGCCGATAATTACAGAAACCTTCTCATTATGCTTGAGTGGGGGCCAAGGCATGGCCCTGCCAGTGCCATGCCTTGGCCCCCACTCAAGCATAATGAGAAGGTTTCTGTAATTGTCGGCCTGTGAGGCTGCAAAACTGGCACAGTTTAGAGCAAGTTGGCTTTTACAGCAAGCTGGCTTTTACAGCCAGCACTGGCATCTGAGGTGTGCCAGAGAGCCCCTGTTCCTGCTTCCTGCAGGCGAGCGCCCCTAGTGCCTGCTTCTCATCTCCTAACTCGGGCAGTCTCTTTGTTCCTAAACCCACTGCATCAAACACAGCAGCTCTGTCAGTGGGGCTCAGTTCTCTACTTGATATTCCATTCGACTTCTGTTCACATGACTCATCTTTCTTCCCCCTCCACATACTTCTCTCTTTTCTAACCCCGGAAAGGGATTCATTTTCTTTAACATTCCAGGTATAGAACATGTTTAATCAGAGCCTGGGTAGTCCCTGCTCTCTGGGTACAATGACAGGAGAAGCAGCCCGGCTTTTTAAGCACTTCTTATGGCCTTAAATGAGGACAGATTGATTTTGACTGAAATATCCACTAGCGAAAGATAATTAGAAAATTATCAATCTGTACGTTGAGTCGTAACAATTTGAATAAGAGCACAGGATAGGTCATCCTGGTCCTGACAGGTCACCAGGGCAACAGGAGAGGGCCTCTGGGGAAAAGAAGAGAAGGGAAGAAGGAGCTGACTTGGGCTCAAGAGTCATGAAGGCGGGAGTGAAGCAGAGTGAAGCGAATGTGCAAGGGTTTAATTTGCCTCATAGAAAATATCCTATTATCAAAAAGCCGCTTCCTCTACTGGCAGTTTTGCTTTTTCCAATAAAAGGGAAGAAGTACAGCTTTATGTAACACATATAGCAGAGAAAGTAGAACGGTGACCCTGTGAAAATCATGGCATTAAAAGTAATAAGCTTGCCATTGCCAATAAACCACACAGACACCATGCTGTGCCATCCTGAGTATAAAGATGACATTTTTAGTTATTCCTATAGTAACTTCTCCCACTGCAACTACATTTTGAACATCATGCTTTCACAAAGAGACTCTTTCTAAAGTTTGAGGATTTCTGAGGTTTCATTCTTCAAGGCCCAGGTCAGGCATCCCATTTTCAAGAAAGCCTCACAGCCTGGATTACATGCTCCCATAGTACCTTTCTGTCATGGCAGTTAATTCACTTCTGTATTTGCTAATTGTTTACTTATCTTTCCAACCACTAGACTATGAGCTTCCTGAAGACAATCATCATGGATTATTCATTTCTGAATCCCTGGTGTCTACCAGTGCCTGGCTTTATAAATGTTTATAGAGTTGAATAATTAATAAGCCTTATTTCTTGTCCCATCCTTTAAGCCAAGGAGACTACTGCTGTAGCAACTAAGTTAGATACCTTCACTAATCTCTCCTAACCCCAAGGTGCTATAATTTTAGAATCTGCTGTCTTCTGCCTAAATCAGAAAGTAGATGAGGTTCTGAAGCAAGAAAATTATTTGGCTGGATGAGAATGTTAAAAGGGAGAAAACAATTTCTCCTAAGCAGAATTCTTCATTTAAAATGGAGAGAAGTGTGGCAAGGGTAGAATGGAATTGAGGCTAGTGGTATACAAAGATGTATGCCCAAAATTACAGAAAGGCAGAAACAGGCTGGGCGCGGTGGCTCACGCCTGTAATCCCAGCACTTTGGGAGGCCGAGGCAGGCGGATTACGAGGTCAGGAGATCGAGACCATCCTGGCTAACACAGTGAAACCCCGTCTCTACTAAAGAATACAAAAAATTAGCCGGGCATGGTGGCAGGCGCCTATAGTCCCAGCTACTCGGGAGGTTGAGGCAGGAGAATGGCGTGAACCCGGGAGGCGGAGCTTGCAGTGAGCCCAGATCATGGCACTGCACTCCAGCCTGGGCGACAGAGCGAGACGCCGTCTCAAAAAAAAAAAAGAAAAGAAAAGAAAAGAAAAGAAAGGCAGAAACATCAATTCTCATTTTTTTCTCAAGAAAAGTCAAGAATTGAAGTCTATATTGTAAGCATTGATCACCAGAATCCTGACTACAAGAAAAAAATTGAAAGCCCTTCTCCTTTTTTTCTGAAAATGAAAATTCTGATTGTATAAAAATAATTTAAAGGTGAAGGCAAGGACTTTTTCTTTTTAGAATCAGTTGCTGAAAAGATGGTAGAAATAATTGAAGATCAATTCAAAATAGGCAATTTAATTGGGTCTTTATTTTTCAAAAAAAGGAGAAATTTAAAACATCAGGCTTACTCTTCTGAGTTGTATCAAAGGAATAGAGAACATAAAAATTCAATATAGAACAAATAAAATACATACTGATCTTTCATTCTCTATTGTCCACACTTATAGGAATGAGAAAGAGAATTAAAGAGAGAGAGAGAGAAAGAGGTGAGTGGGGGAGGCTTTGGATAAAGTAACAGAAAAGAGAGAAAGACACTTGTAAACTTAATGGCCATAAAAACATAGCTAGAAAAAGACACACACAACAAAGACCCAGATAGAGGTTTCCATGACCTAGAATATCTATTCTGTGTGATTTTAGAATAAGTTAGTAAAGACTTTTAAAAGCATGTTTCATTTTTGACTTTCAATATCTCTTGGTTTCAGAGTTTATGAAAATTTGATATTTGTTCTTTGTGTGTGTGTGTGTGTGTGTGTGTGTGTGTATGTGTGTCAGAGAGAGAGAGAGAATGAAAGACTCTAAAGGAATTGACATAAGAGGTATGCTGAGAAACTTTATTCAGAGTAAGAAGTATTTCAGGAAAAAATATTTTGATATTTTGAATGTATTGCTTGGCAATATTACTTTGGCTGCTGCTGAAAGAGACAAGATGGAGTGGGAGAGGGTCCGAAAATAGGTTTCACTGGCTGCTACTTCCTTCCTTGAAGAGCTTCTGGATCATCTCTTTGTTCTCACCTCATACTAGTCAGAGTTCCTGGGGTGCAATGGGGCTTGGGGATCCTTACACTGCTCTTAATAAGCTGTTTCCTTCATGACCCAGTGGAAGTGGGTAAATAAAATCTGCGTATGAGATGCTTCCATCTTATAAAAGAAATACTTAAAGTAAAACCATTCCTTATAAGTAACCATGGCCTACCAATGTGTCAACTAAGTTTATTATGGGGAACATTTGTAGATTTGTTCCATGCTGAACCTTTTAACTTTTTATTCTTATGTGACTATATACTGAAGAAATCCTAAAGAGAAGCAGCTTTGCACACCTTTGTTACTCTTATTATTGTATATATAAAAACATTCCTTTTTCACTTATTAATTCTATAGTTATTGATTCAGAAAAAGGATAATATCTAACATTGTGGGCTCACTGTTTTCCATGAACTTAATGTGCTCATGAATCATTGAATGTCTTGTCACTGACTGCTTCTTGTGCCCAAGTTATTGTGTATTATTGATCCACAATGACTTTGTAATAAAATCAGGTTTTTTTCTGTTCTTTATATTAATGCATTCATTTAAAACTCTGTAACTCAACTGTTACTTTGTTTTGAAACAAAAACCTTTCATGAGTTTATGTTATGGGCAAGACATCATGCTAGTCACTGGAATTGAATGCCTTGTTGCAGTGACTCTGTGCAGCAAAATGACATCTAAACTCACTTCTTGATTTATATATAATCTGTTTCATTTCTCCTTAACTCCCCAACCTGTTTTAATTAAATGGATCCTTAATATAAAATGTTCTTTAACAAAGGGAAAGAGACCCATTTAGGTGTGTGTTCTAAATCAGAAGTCCCCAGCCCCCAGGCCCCAAATCCCTTGACCTATTAGGAACAGCAGTGGGCCAGGGAGCATTGCCACCTGAGCTCCACCTCCTATCTGAGGAACAGCGGCATGAGATTCTCATAGGAGCGCAAACTTTATTGTAAACTGCGTGTGTGAGGGATCTAGGGTGCACACTCCTTATGAGAATCTAACTAATGCCTGATGGTCTGAGGTGGAGCAGTTTCATCCCGAAACCATCCCCCATCCCCACCCCACCCCATCCATGGAAAAATTGCCTTCCACGAAATGGGTCCCTGGTGCCAAAAAGGTTGGGAACTGCTATTTTAAATAAACCAGCGTCAAGTATCCATCCTTTAACTTTTTTCTCTTGGTCATATGGTAAAATATAATCAATAAAAATTTTTGTAGACTGTGACCTCTTCCTGTCAGGATAGAAGTGGTTTACAGTAAAGGAGATATTCAGATCTTTATCCTAGACCAAAGTTTGGCTGTGCTAGCCCTTGGTACAGGGGAGTCAGGGGCTTGAGTTTAGGTCCCTTAACAAGATGGAAGGAATCCCAGCTGTAGAATTAGAACACGGATGAAATTCTCCACTAATCGACTCCTCTCCACCTGAACTGAACAAGGTCATTTTTCTTTTTTCTCAGTGCTAGTGTTCTATTACTAGAAGTAGAGACATACTTTAATATGGAGATAAAGTTTAATCACAGAAATAAAGAAATAAAAACATGTATTTGGTCATGTCATAATGACCAAGACAAAGTTAACTCTGATTCCACAGTATATTTTAAGCCAAAATATACTTGCTTTCTGAACCATAAACATTGCTAAAATGACTTTTCTTTTTTTCCAAAGAAGAGAAAATCCTAACAATAGTCTATAAGAAAATATCCAAAACACTTTGTATGAAACTTGCTTTACTTTTTCTTAATCTCTAAAATTAGATAATACTGGAAGAATATTAGATCTTTGAATTCAAGTCACACTGAAATAGGCATGGCAAAATGGGTATTAAATAAAGGGAAGAAAGAGAGGTAAATACGTGTATATAAATACAGCCAAACTACTTTATTGATCTATATCCACAAAATCTGTCAAATCAGAAGAGTCTGTTCTCTTGCAGACTTATGTTATACTGGATACAAGGTGGAGAACTGGTACATAATTATTATTGGCTCAACTGCTTTAGACCTAAAGTATAAGTTATCTATTGCCTTAGGTAATGCAGCATAACAACTCACTTCCTCTTTCACCCATCTCCATCAAATAAAACCGTAGCTCTTGTGTCTGTGGATCAGCTGGGCGGTTCTTCTGTTCTGGGCCAGGCTAAAATTATCTCATCTAGAAGCACTCTTGTAAGCAGTTAGCCAGCTGGTTGGCTGGGAACTGACTGGTCTTTGATTACTTCTCTCGAGATGGCTCTCCTCCATGGAGTCTCTTATCCTCCAGTAGGCTGGTCCAGCCTTGTTCACATAGCTCTCTAGGATTTGAGAAAGCAAGAAGTATACAAAGCCTTCTGAATCCTAGATTTGGAACTGTAACGCCATCACTTCCACTGTATTCTGTTGTCTAAACCATGACACAGGGCTTCCAGGGGTGGGAATATAAACTTCACTTCTTGATGGGAAGCTTGATGGACAAAGTTATGGCTTTAGAAGAGCAGTGACAATTGTGTCATTTGTGCAACCAATCTACCTCAGAATAGCAAGCTTAAAAATTGAAAGGTAGGTATCAAGTTAAGGAGAATCAAGGTTTTCCTAGGCTGTGAGGAATTGCATCAGGTTCTGGTTTTGTATTTGTGTGTGTGTATTTTTTTTCTTTCACAATGGCATCATGGAAAAATTAAAGATCGTAAAATAACTAGATCGAGAGCAACAAATTATATCAGAATTAGGATCTTGTTTTTAGAAAGAAATCAACCTCCTCAAGTCTGGCTCAAAGTATGTAGTGAGATAATCTGTAATTTAAAATATTTTTAAGAAGGGCTAACGTTTTATGAGGAAATATAAAAACATTTTTAATCTCTGAGCTAATCAAACCGGAAGTATTAATTTCATGAATGTCAGTTTGGGTACAAAGCAAAGTTTCGTAGTTTGTGATTATAACAACAAATGGCAAGGTAGAAAAGAGACCATCTTCTCAGGAAAATTACACTTTATTCTTGGAAAAAGAACAAAATTGACCTTTTTCTGCCTCCTGATGGCAAATAAATTGCAGAGATCAGCGTAAAGCATGACCCACCCTATTATCATCATAGTTTTTGCAGCCTATTTAACTTTTGTTTTCAATATGTGTTGGAATAAAAGCCCTAATTTTACGCAGGGAATCTCCCAGCCTTTTTTCAAATGCCACTTGAGTAGATGCAACAAGCACTGTTCTAAGAGAACAAGAAATATAGAAAATGGGATTATAATTCTGGTATTAATGCTACGTGCTCTTGATTCTTCTGTACCTTAATTTCCTCAACCACTTAATATGGATATTTTAAACTTTTCCTGCATAAAAGTTATAAGTACAGATGTAATCACATTTAAAAAATACCTCATTCATTGTTGCGAGATTACATTGACATAATATTTTTAGAGGGTAGTTTTGGTGTCAAAGGCCTTAGAATTTTGCATACTTTTACACCCAGTGATCCTACTTTTAGGGATTTATTTTAAGGAAAATAAGTCCCTTACTTTAACTGCAAGGACACTTATTTTTCTAATTTTATGACAGCAAAAATATTGGAAACAACCAAATGACCCGAATTGGAGGTTTGGATAAGTAAATTACAGTATTTCCATACATTAAAATGCTAAGCAGCAGTGAAAAATGATGAGGTGGAGAATTTTTATGAATATATGCTGAATAGTTTTCATGTCACTAAATGAAAATGCATATAACAAAATAATATGTTCAGTATAATTGCATTTTTGAATAAAGTATGTATATAAAAAGACTGAGAGAATGTGTACTGAAATGTTATTAGTGGTGATCTATATTGGAGATAGAGTTGGATTTTATTTTCTTATTTTTGTTTAACACTATTTTTATATGTATTACTTTTATATGATAATTTTATTGTTTTTTTCTTATAATAAAAGATTTATGGAATAAGATTTATAAGTATAGAACATTTTTATGCTTACCTCTCGAATCAGTACACTATAATAATGAGAACTCAAATTTAAAACTCTGCATCTTTAAAAGCTTTGCCAGCTTTGCCAGCTGACATTTGTCCTTGTCACAGACAAAACACTTTTCTATTTATGTTTACAGCATTGAAAAATGCACAGTATCCTACAGTACAAGGAGGGAGATTTATAATAAAGTCCTTCATCTCAGTGTATGAGTATACCTGTAAATCATTCACAGACTCACATTAAATAGAAGCCTCAAAGTAGCAAATGTATCAAACAAACAAAATGTGAGCATGTCTGCACTATCTGCATCTTTGTTTCTCTATGTAAGCATGACCATCTTGCTAAACTCTCATTCCACAGCCACCTAATTTTTCATTCAACACATATTTATTTCGAGGCTATATATTAACAGCTGTGTCTAGTACTATGATTCTGGAAAATTAGGCTGCCAATGGCTTCTTGGAATCAGAGTCCTTGCAGACACTCAACAATGCCTCCAGGATAATGCAGATTCTACATGCAATATCAAAAGAGCAAAAAACATTTGCCCTGTCTTCAAGAAACTTGTTTTTTGAACAAAAAAAGGAAAAAAAAATACGTGCATTAAATTACTAGGAAAAAAATGTCATTCATCTATTTGTTCAACATGATATATTTTCAACTTACTGATGATGGGCAGCTTGTCAGACAGAGTGAAGAAAGTATATGTTCCAATTTTAGAATATAATTCAGGGTCAGTTAATGCCAGATACTGTAATTTAGGGATGGGAGAGAGTAATCTTAGTCCCACAAAACTTACTTCAGTGATGGAAGGGACCTCGTGAGTATCTTGTCCAAACAAAGCTAGCATGATTTTATAGAGCAGGAAATTAGACAGATGGGGAAGGTTTTCCTGTAGAAATGGAGCTTAAAAATGGGATTGAGATGATGGGTGGAATTTGCTAGAGAAGAATAACAGAGGAGTACTCTACCAGAGGAAGAAACAAGCAAAGGGCCTGAACTGGGAGAGAGTATGCTATGCTTAGAATTTGTCCTGCAAAAAGCATATGTTGGAAACTTAATCCCCAAAGCAACAATGTTGTGAGATGAGGCCTAATGAGAGGTGATTAGGTTCTGAAGTCAGAGTGAATAAATTAATGATATTATCACAGGAGTGGGTTCATTGTCACAGGAGTGGATTTGCCCACTCTTGCACTCTTTTTCTCCTTATGTTTGTCCTTTCACCATGTGATGGCTTCCATCATGATGCAGCAAGAAGGCCCTTTCAAGATGCTGGCACCTTGATCTTAGACTTACTAGCTTCCATAACTGTGAGAAATAAATTTCTGTTTATTAGAAATTACCTAGTCTATGGTATTCTGTTACAGCCGTGCAAAACAGACTAACACAGGGTGTGACTTATAAGTGGGCCTAAGAGGTAAGAGAGAAAGCTGAGCACTTAACTCAAGACTCAAGCACAGACAGAAAGATTCTCTACTGATTCATAACATACTGCAGGCATCAGAGAATGGAGCTCTTGAGAACATTATTCTCTCTCAAAAGAGAGATAGCAAGTAGATAAACAATTCCAAATAGTTGTTCACCTTTATTCCTTAAAGAAAAAAAAAATAAGGGCTACACATAAAATGAACAATTGTAAACAATCTGTAGACTGGAAAAAAAAGACCTGTAGATTTTCCAGCTGTATAGGTATTTCCAAGATCATGTTTTTGAAGCAAGAATAAAAGCAATTGATATAAATTCTACTTTTACCACTTACTGTAACACTAAGTCCTTTTGGAGTTCTCAAATCTTAGGACCATTCTTTATTTTATAATGGAAGGATCATATTTCCACTTCTGGGCAGGATAGAGTAAAAGTGACCAGATTTATATTCCCACCTGAAACAACCACAGAAATGAAACAAAGTATGGAAACAACTATGTTCAAGTAACTGGAAATCAGACTATGAAAGATAGCGAGTCCCAAGAGATGGAAACAAATGAAGTAAAACTTTTGATTGCCACAACTTGAGAGAGTTTACATGCTGTGGTGCAGAAAAAGGAACCTAAACAAACCTAATGGTCTCACTGAGTTGAGACAGAGCTGAATGTCTGAGGAAATCAAGGCAACTAGAGATAGCTGGACAGAGTACCAGAGAGGAGAGAGGTGCGTAGAGAGAGGGACCTGAAGATTTTCAGAGCATTCTGTTCAAGTGCTTAGTACAGTATTGATCAAAGTACATGTATAGATAAATCACCTGAGGCTAGGGAAATACCTATAGATAGAATTACAGATAGCAGTGCCTGGCATTCACACTGAGCCAAGAATAGTGTGTTATCACCAACCAGGCTGAAAAAGTCACAACTCATGGGGCACTGGGTAGAGTACTCAGGATGTTCTTGTCTCAGTGGTGGGGAATAATTAGCTCTGATAGAATACCACACCACTTATCTAACAAATCCTGAAAGTGCTACCTGAAAAGACTGAACTGTTTCCAAATAACCTAATGGTATCCCTGAATAAAGCTTAAGAACACATAGGAATACAAAAATATCCAGAACCCTAAAGAGCATGTGGTACATATACACCATGGAATACTGTGCAACCATAAAAAAGAATGAGATCATGTCCTTCGCATGGACATGGATGGAGCTGCGGGTCATTATACTTAGCAAACTAATGCAGGAACAGAAAAACCAAATACCACATGTACTTACTTATAAGTGGGAGCTAAATGGTGAGAACACATGGACACATTGTGGGGAACAACACACACTGGGCCTGTTGGAGTGTGGAGAGTAGGAGGAGAGAGGGGATCAGGAAAAATAACTAATGGGTACTAGGCTTAACGCCTGGGTGATGAAATAATCTGTACAACAAATCCCCATGACACATGTTTACCTATGTGACAAACCTGCACTTGTACCCCTGAACTTAAAATAAAAATTTCTTAAAAATCCAAAACCCAGTAAAGTAAAGCTTATTATAACTGGTATCAAATCAAAGAAAAAATAAAGCATGAAAAAAAGCAGGAAGAAACATTCAGAATGAGGACAATCAATTGATCAAATCTAACCCAGACCTGACACAGATGTTAGAATCAGCAGACTCTAAAATAGTTATTATTGCTGCATTCTATATGTTCAAAATGTTAAGTAGAAACATAGAAGATATAAATAATGCATGAGAAAACATAGAAAGTGCCATGAAAATTATGATGTCTGAGATGAAATACATACACTGAATGAAATTATCAGAAGATTAGAAATGGCATAAGTAAAAATTAGTGAACTTCAGAACATAGCAACAGAAACAGTCCAAAATGTAAAGCATAAAGAAAAAAGATTCAAGAAAAAAAAGGAAAGGAAAGGAAGAAAGGAAGAGAGATTCAGTGAGCTGTGGGATTTCAAGCAACATAAGAGATATGTTACTGAAGTCCCTAAAAGAGAAGAAAGGAGAGAACAGGAAAAGTTTTTGAAGAAATAATAAGTGAGTTTTCCAAATGTAATGAAAACTATAAATGCAGAGATTTAAGAGGCTCAAAGAACCCCAAACACAAAAAAAAGGTAAGGAAACTATTCCCAGGTACATCATGATCAAATTAGTCAAAGCCATTAATAAAGCAAAAAATTGTAAAGCACTCAGAAAAAATAAGATAAATACAGAGTAATAAAGATCCAAATGACATCACATTTCTTGTCAGAAACAATGCAAACTTGAGGACAGTGGAGCAACATCTTTAAAGTACTGGAAAATAATAAACTGTCAAACTCTAATTCTACACTTGGTCAAAACGAACTTTCAAAAATGAAGGCAAAGAAAGGCTTTTTCTGACTTAATATTAGAAGAATTCATCAACCCACAGTGTAAGAAATATTAAAGTCCTTCAAGCAGAAAAAAAAATGATACTAGAAGGAAATATGTATCTATGCAAAGGAATGCAGAGCACTAGACATGGTAATGTGGTAACTATCTGGGTAAATTTATAAAAATTTTGTTCATAATTTAAATATCTTGAAAAGATAATTGACTATTTAAACAACAAAACCAACCAACAAACAAACTGAATGTATTATGGAGTTTATAACATATGTATAAGTAAAATGTATGACAACCATAACATAAAAGATGAAAGGAGAAAAATGGAACCACACTATTGCAAAATTTTTATTCTATATATGAAATGATATAGTATCACTTGAAGGTAGACTGTGATAAGTCAAAGATGCATAGTATAAACACTAATGTAATCATAAAACAATAAGATAAAATTATAGCTAATAAGTCAACAAAGGATATAAAATAAAATGTAAAAATAATAAAAAGAAGGAAGAAAAAGAGGGAAAAAGGGAATAAAAAGCAGATGGAACAAATAGGAAGCAAATAGCAAGATGGTAGATGCAAACCAAAGAACGTCAACAATCACATTAAATGTAAATGCGCTAAAGATTCCAGTAAAAGGCACATTGTCAGATTGTAAAAAGAGAACAAGACTCACTTGTACACCACCAACCAGAAACACAATTTAAATATCATGATACAAATCAGTTAAAAGGAAAAGGATAATGAAAGAACATTATGCTAACACATTATTCAAAAGAAAGCTTTAATGGCCGTATGAGAATAAAGTTGATTTTAGAGCAAGGAATATTACCAGGGATAGAGAAGATCATTTTATAATGAAAACAGTGTTAATTCATTAGGAGAACATACTGATCCTAAAAGTTCATTAACCCAAATAAAAGAGTTTGTTTGTTTGTTTGTTTGCTTTGAGACGGAGTCTTGCTCTGTCGCCCAGGCTGGAGTGCAGTGACACGATCTCGGCTCATGCAACGTCCACCTCTGGATTCAAGCAATTCTCCTGCCTCAGCTTCCTGAGTAGCTGGGATTACAGGCACCCACCACCATACCTGGCTAATTTTTAAATATATTTTTAGTAGACACAGGGTTTCACCAAGTTGGCCAGGCTGCTCTTGAACTCCTGACCTCAGATGATCCATCTGCCTCGGCCTCCCAAAGTGCTGGGATTACAGGCATAAACCACCGTGCCTGGCCAAGAATTTTAAAGTTCACGAAGCAAAAACCAATAGAGCTGTAAGGAGAAATAGACAAATATACAATTATAATTGAGGATTTTAATAGTTCTCTCCTAATGATTGATAGAACAAGTAGGCAGAAAAGCAGCATGAGTATAGAAGACTTGAACAACACTATCAAACAACTTTACCTGATTGACATTTATATAACAACCCGCTCAATAAGAACATCAAAAAACCTCTCTTTCAAGTAAGCAAGAAACATTTATCATGCTGGACCATATTCAGGGATATAACACAAGTATCAATACATTTAAAAGTATTATAAGTCATACAAATTAAGTTCTCTAACAAAAATAGAATTAAATTAAAAATCAATAACAAAATGATATTTGTAAAATCTCCAAATATTTGAAAACTAAATAGTGTAACACACTTCTAAATAACACATGGATTAAATAAGAAATAAAAAGAGAAATTATGAGATATTTTATACTAGATGAAAATGAAAACATAACATAGAATTTATGGCCTGCTGCCAAAGCAGTACTTAGGGGGAAATTTATAGCATGAAATTCATATATTGGAAAAGAAGGTCTCAAATCAATGACCTCAGCTTCCACAGTCAAAAAAAAAAAAAAAAAGAAGAAGAAGAAGCAGAGCGAAATAAGCATAAGAAAGGAGATAATAAAAATCAAAATTTTTATCAACTAAAAAGAAAACAAAAACAGAAAAGAAAATCAATAAAATCAAGAGTTCTTTCTTTGAAAAACAAAAGATAAAATTGATAAACCTCTAGGCCAACTGTTCAAGAAAAAGAGAGACACGAGACAAATTACCAACATCAGCAGTGAGAAAGGTAATATTACAGATCCTGTATATATTACAAAGGGAAGAAGGGAATATTATGAATAACTCTATGCTAATAATGTCAACGTAGATGAAATGGAAATATTTATTGAAAGACACAAACCACAAAAACTTACTCAAGAAGATATAGAGAACCTGAATAGGCTTAACTATTAAGAAAATTGAATTTGGAATTTAATACCTTCCCATGAAGAGAACTCCTGACCTGGATGGCTTCACTGATAAATTCTGCCAAATATATAAGAAAGAAATAGTACTAATTTTATACAACTCTTCACAGAAATTGAAGAGTAAGGACTACTTTCTAACTGATTCCATGAGGCCAATATTACACTCACACCAGAGCCAGACAAACACTACAAGAAAAGAAAACTACAGACCAATATCTCTCATATTGCATTAACATAAATACAAAATTTATTAGCAAAATTTTACTAAAAATTTATAAAGAGGACAATACATTATGACAAAGTGAAGTTTATCCCAGGAATTTACTTTTGGTTTAACATTTGAAAACGCAAACAAACTTACAAACTTCACCATACAAACAAACTAAAAACTAAATGAAACCACATGATCATTTATATAGAAATAAAATTCACTTGACGTAAGTCAACACGTTTCTGATAAATAAATAAATAAATAAATAACTCTTGGGAAACTAGAAATAGAAGGGGACTTCCTCAACTCGATAAAGGGAATTGTGGTAGTCAGACTCTAAGATAACTTCCAATGATCCCTGCCTCTTTTGTAATCCCTTCCCCGATTGTAGGCTAAACCTAGTGGTGACTCATTCATTTTATTTTTTATTTTTTATTTTTATTTTTATTTTTATTTTTGGCAGAGTCTCCCTTTGTTACCCAGGCTGAAGTGCAATGGCAAGATCTCGGCTCACTGCAACCTCCACCTCCCGGGTTCAAGCGATTCTCCTGCCTCAGCCTCCCGAGTAGCTGGGATTACAGGCATGCATCACCACGCCCAGCTAATTTTTGAGACGGGGTTTCATCATGTTGGCCAGGCTGGTCTCGAAGTCCTGACCTCAAGTGATCCGCCCACCTCAGCCTCCCAAAGTGTTGGCATTACATGTGTGAGCCACCGCGCCTGGCTGTTTCATTCTTTATGACAGAATTCTAGAAAGTGATGGGGCATCACTTCTGAGATTAGCTTACAAAATGAGTGTGGCTTCTATCTTCTATCTTGCTTGCCGTCACGTGCTCTGAGGAAAGCCAGCGGCCGAGGTATGACTTCCCTACGGATAGCACCATGTGGCAAAAAACTGGTAAGAGTTCCCTGGCCAAAAGCCAGTGAGAAACTGACACCCACAATCAGGCAGCCTGTGAGAAAATGAATTCTGCCAACAACCACATGAGTGAGCTTGGAAGCAAATCTGCCCTGAACTCAGACTTCAGATGAAACAAAAGCCACAGCTAAGACCTTGATTACAGTCTTGTGAGAAACCTTGGGGCAGAGGCACCCAGCTAAGCCATGTCTTAGCTGGGATTCCTGACCTACATAAACTGTGAGATAATAAATGTTTGTTAAGTTGCTATGGGGTTTTTTTTGTTTGTTTTTTTCTTTTAATTAATTAATTCATTTTTATTTTTGTTTAAATATAAGACTTCACTCTGTCACTCATGCTGTAGTACAGAGGCATGATCCAGGCTCACTGCAACCTTAAACTCCTGGGTTCAGGTGATCCTCCCATCTCAGCCTCCCAAGTAGCTGGGACTATAGGCACATGCCAATACACCTGGCTAATTCAAAAATTTTTAGTAGAGACAGAATCTTAACACGTTGCCCTGGCAGGTCTTGAACTCCTGGCCCCAAGCAATCCTCCTGCCTTGGCCTCCCAAAGCACTGGGATTACAGGTATGAGCCATTACTCCCAGCCTAAATTGCTCCTTTAAGGTAATTCGCTATGCAGCAATGGAGAATGAATACAGGCATGGCATGTGCAAAAAAAATCTACCACTAACATCATACTTAATAGTGAAAGACTACATGATTTTCCCCTAAGATCAGTAACAAGAAAAAAAAAATTTGCTGTCACCACTTCCACCACTTCTATTCAACGTTGAGTTAGAATTCTAGCCAGTATAACCAAACAAAGAAAATTAATAAATGTCATCCAGATTGGAACGGAAGAAATAAAGCACTTTTTATTCTTAAACAACATGATAATCTGTGTAGAAAATCCCATTGCAGCTACAGAAAACAAAGCTACTAAAACTAAAACTCAAGTTTAGCAAGTAAGTTTCAGGATACAAGATCAATATACAAAAGTCATTGATATTTCTATATATAGATGATCCCTGACTTATGATGGTTTGACTTACAATTTTTTACCTTTAGGATGGTGTGAAAACAATCTGCATTTAGTAGAAAACAGTATGATAGTCTATCACAATGCTGGGCAGTGGCAGCGAGACACAAATCCCAGTCTTCCGTGCAAGAATGAGGGTAAACACCCAATGTTCTAAAGTGTACCGTGTTGCCAAATGATTTTGCCCAACTATATAATGTAAGTGTTCTGAGCACGTTTAAGGTAGGCTAGGCTAGGCTTTGATGTTTGGTAGGTTAGGTGTAGTAAATGCATTTTCCATTTATAATGGGTTTATTGGGGCATACACACACTGTAGATTGAGGAGAATCTGTACTAGCAACCATGAGAAATTGAAATTCAATAAACAATAACACTTATAATAGCATCAAAAATACGAAACAGACAAATCTGGAAAAAGATGTGAAAGACTTGTACACGAAAGATTACAAAACATTGCTGAGAGAAATTAAACAAGAGACTTGGTATAATTGAGATATGAATTCTCCTTAAATTGATCTATAGATTTAACATAATTGTAATCAAAGTCTCAGCGGGCCTTTTTTTTACAGAAAATGAAAATTAGAGTCTAAAATTTATAAGAAAATGCAAGAGACCTCAAATGGCCAAAACAACTTTGAAGAACAACAATTTTGGATGAATTATAGTACCCGATTTCAAAACTTATTATAAAGCTGTAGTAATCAAGAGAGTAAGGGATTAGCATCAAGACAGAAAAATAGATCAATGAAATAAAAAAGAATTCGAAAATAGACTCATACATATATAGACACCTGATTTTCAACAAATGTGCAATGGCAATTCAATGCAGAAAGATAGCATTTTGACAAATAGTGCTGAAACAATTGGATAGCCTTATGCAAAAAACAAACAAACAAACAAACTTTGGTCCATAATACCTCATACCATACACAGAAATTAATTCAATATTTATCCTAGACCTAAATATAAAAACTAAAACTTCAAAACTTCTAGAAGAAAATCTTTGTGACCTTGGATTAGGCAAAGATTTCTTATATGCCATATCAATACCATAATCCATTAAAAAATTGATGAACTGGACTTCAACAAAGTTAAAAAAATTTGCTCTTCAAAAGACACTCTTAAGAGAATAAAAAGAGAAACCACAGACTGAGAGAAAATATATACAAAGCATATGTCTGATACAATACTTGTATTCAGAATGTATAAAGAACTCTCAAAATTCAACAAAAAGAAAACAAATGACCCAATTAAAAAATGGGCAAAATACTTTGACAGACACTTCACCGAATATATGCTGATGACAAATAAGCACACAAACAATGCTCAATATAATTAGCCATTAAGGGAATGCAAATTAAAAACACAATTAGATACCACTACACATCTATTAAATTAAATTGAAAGTACAAAGATTGACGACCAGACCGAGATTTGGTGAGAATGCGTAGGAGCTGAAACTTTCATAGCCTGCAGTTGAGAATGTAAAATAACATATATAACATGTAATAATAATATGTTATAATAATATAAATGTTAAACATATGCCTACCATATGATCTAGGTGTTTTCATGTGTATTTACCCAAGAGAAAATAAAGCACATGTTCATACAAAGACTTATAAGAATGTTCATAGCAACTTTATTTGTAATAGCGCAAAACTGGAAGCAAGTCAAATTTCCATCAACAGATGAATATGTCAACATCGTGAAATTTCCATACAATGGAATGCTACTCAGCAATGAAAAGGAATGAACTGTGATACATGCAGCAACATGGATGAAGCTCAAAATAATTATGCTGAGTGAAAAAACACAGACTTGTTTCATCCAAAAAAAGAGTATATAGTGTTTGATTATATTAATCTAAAATTCTAGAAAATGCCAACCAATCTATCTACACTAATTATCTAAACAAACTAAACTAATCTATGGCAGAGAGGAGATCAGTGGTTGCTTGGGAAAGAGCACAAGGAAACTCCTGGGGGCGATGCATATTGTGCTAATGATTTCACAGCTGTATACATATGTCAAAACTTATCAAATTATTTTAAATATATACAGCTTATTTCAATTATGTCTCCATAAAGCTATTGAAAATGAGAGACAAAAAAAAAAAACCCGGAATTATTATAACTCTCACATGAAAAGACTATTACAATGATGAAATTAAATACTGTATACTCAATGACTTTAGAAATAAACTGTACAATGTGAGCTGCTATTATTATCTGTGCATATTCTTTATCAATTTTAAGTGTTGATGATAAAGTTTACTTATACAAATTTTCACAAGACTGTTCTTGCTATGTGAGGAGTATGCCTGCAATGATTGTACCACGTATGGTAATTTTAGTTCTTTTAAGCCTAGTTTGGCATAAATCAGCATTCATTTGCCAGAACATGACATGTATTAAATCTTTCTTCCTCCCTGTCTTTTTGTCTTTCAATCTTGACCCTGATTACCTTCCAGATGCTCTACGAGGATAGCTGGGAGCATTATTAGGTTCATCATTTATTCAGCATATATAACCAGCTATTTAAAAATTTACTGCAGAGATGCATATCATCATTGAAGTTAAAATAAAACACACTAAGTATAAGCTCCATTTTTCAAAGGGCTTATCCAATAAGTCAAACCATAGAAAGTAGAAAGTCTGGCTTCTAACTGCAAAATCAGGAAAAATATCTGTGCCTTGTCCAATCAAACATTTGAGGCCAACCAAACTCCTTGGGAAAGCTTAATTTTTTTTTATAAACCAATTTATGAGTTTAGGGCTAAAATGTTTTAGGAGCCTCATTGCTAAGCCAGAGGAATCAATATTTTTCTGTTAACAGGCAAGCTGTCACATAAACAAATCAGTTGAAAACCTCCATTTAGCAACTCAGGAAAAATGCCTGCTCCAGAGGCACACCAAAGCCAGTTCTTTGCTCTATTTTGGTCTCCTAAGCTGGGCCAGCAAAAACCTCACCAGTTTCTGTTCTAGTGAGTATATGTATCACTATTCTACATCTATTTAAAAGATTCTAATTAATTTTGCTAAATACAGTGTTGTAATTTGTTGATTCAAGAACAAATATTTTCTCTGTTATTTGGGAAAGGGCAGTTTAAGGCCTTATGTTGGTACTGTTTATTATGTCCTTTCTCCTCCTGGAGTTACAAATGTGATAGAACATAAAGTCTCCTGGCAAGGCTGAGCTTGTAACTTTTAAGTTTTGGAGAGGAAAAGAAAGACCCTATGATTAAGACAACCACTTTTCTAAGGGCTTCCCATTTGCAGGGGTATATCACTGTCCATGTTATTACTATTATTTGCCTTTCTGAATCCTAAAATAAAAGCAGTGCTTACAATCATTAAATGGAAACAGGAGTGAATGCTGTTAAGGCATGCTACATGGTGCTGACAAACCTTTGACTTATCATCATGCTACGCTAAGACTTTCTCCCAGTTTGAATAAAGTGAATAGTCATTCATTTAAGCAACACCAAGTCAGCCAATTCTAGGCACCAAGAATTGTGCTAGGTGCTAAGGATCAAATAACCCTTAAGATGTAGTTCTTTCTTTGAAAGGAAATGATATGTGAATATAACATATTTCATGTGTGAGCTGAGGTATAAAATGTGATACATATACATCCTTTTTGGAAACCATTTACTGCATAAAGCAAGATATTCCTCTGTGTGTGTATTCATGTGTATGACAGGTGTGTGTCTTTTAGCTTTTTGTTATAGCACAATACTGAAAAGGAATGTGTCAGGTAGCATTTACCAAAGTTGGTCATGTACCACCTCCATCAGAATCACATGGAAGTGCTTGGGAAAAAAAAAATGGTCTTGGGCTCCACTCCAGTTCTAATTAGCAGCATCTGGGAGGTAGGACCTGCGAATCTGAACATTAACTCATTTCCTAGGTAACTTGATACACATCAAGTTTTAAGAAAATGCTGCTGGAATGCGAGAAAATATTCTCAAATTAGGCATCCAACAAAGGCCTAATATCCGGAACCTATAAGGAACTTAAGCAAATTAACACACAAAAAAACAAAGAACCCCATTAAAAAGTAGGCAAAGGACACGAGCAGACACTTCAAAAGAATACATACATGCGGCCAAAAAGTATATGAAGAAATGCTCAGCATCACTAATCATTATATAACTGCAAATCAAAATCACAATGAGATACCATCTCACACGAGTTAGAATGGCTACTATTAAAAAGTCAAAAACTAACAGATGCTAGTGAGGATACAAAGAGGAAACTCTTATACACTGCTGGTAGGAATGTAAATTAGTTCAGCCATTATGGAAAGCAGTTTGGCAATTTCTGAAAGAACTTAAAATATAACTACCATTCTACCCTGCAATCCCATTATTGCATGTATACCCAAAGGAATATAAATCGTTCTACCATAAAGACATGTGCACTATTCATAATAGCAAACACATAGAATCAAGTAAATGTCCATCTGCGGTAGAATGGAAAAAGAAAATGTGATACATATATTCCATGGAATACTATACCTCCATAAAAAAGAACAAGATCATGTCCTTTGCAGCAATATGGATGGAGCTGGAGACCATTATGTTAAGCAAACTAACACAGGAACACAAAACCAAATACTGCATGTTCTCACTTATAAGTGGGAGCTAAACACTGAGTACACGTGAACACAAAGGAAGAAACTACGGACACCAGGGCCTACTTGAGGGTGGAGGGTGGGAGAAGGGTGAAGATAGAAAAACTACCTATCAGGTACTATGCTTGTTACCTGGGTGACTAAGTAATCTGTACACCAAACCTTCATGACATGCAATTTGCCTATATAACAAAACTACACATGTACCCCTGAATCTAAAATAAATATTAAAAGTAAATAAATTAAAAATAAATAACAATTTTAAAAAGTGCTGCTGTATGAACAAGTTACAAGAATGACACCAAGTTTTAAAATGTGAAGGTGGCCTCTTGGATATAATGAGAGAAAACTACAGATGGTCTCCCACAACTCCTGAAAAAGGCATACAAGCTTTGTTGTGTCCGTAGTGGCTCAGGGTCACTACCTCTGAAATAGCAGTGTTATCTTCCTAGGGAGGAAAAGAAATGTTTGCTAGGGGAAAGTTTGACCAGCAGAGAAAGGCAGTGGGAAGAAGAGGCTAAGAACTTGGGAAATGAGTTGTTGGTTCTCACTCTGCTTTGGCTGCCCACTGGTTTTGTGAGATCAGAAGAATCATTTCTCTGATTGTTACTTTTATTTTTTTAATGGAAGGCAAAAATTACATAAATACACTTTTGCCACATATAATATAAATCAATGCCTTCCCTGCCTATCTGATTAGGTCATTGTGAGGTGCCAAGGAAATAAAGACATGACAGTCTCTTGAAAAGAATAAAGGGTTTAACAAATGCAAAGTATTCAGCTTATTCTCCCATTACCATTTCTCCTGAGAGTATCCGAAAGCAAAGTAATGTCCTTTCTATTTGACTCATAAGTGGGACATCTAGCTGGCTTTCCTTTACCTCTAACTTTCAAAGACTAAGTAATAACTGCCACTACTGTCCCTTCTCCTCAGTCCTGAAGCAACCACTGGAATTCAGAGGAGACCATTGTGGTAGGATTCTTGGAGCAAAGGCCACATGAGAGGCCCACTGTCTATGCCTTCCTCAACATTTAATTTCTCTTTTAATAGATGAAATCTGTGAGCTCCGAACCATTGGGATTATTATTCAATGTTTACACTGAGCATAAGAAACCTGTAACTTGTTGCCATGGCAACAAGATTTCCTGTGTAATTTTTTTTCAAATTGGACTTCCTTAAATGAAAACATCTACAGCACTGCTGCTCTTTGTCACAAAATGGAGGGGCACTGTATTCATTATATATGACCATGTAACAGATTACTCCAAAACTTAGTGGTTTTAAGCAAAAAACGTTTATCAACTCCCAGTTTCTGTGGGTCAGAAATCCAGGAGTTGCTAGACAGGATCTCCTAACTCACAAGGCTGCAATCAAGATGTAAGCTGAACTTGCAATTTCATCTTGGGAAGGATCAGCTTCTAAGCTCACTCACATGGTTGTCAGCAGGATTTAGTTTTCTGGGGACTGTTTGTTAGACTGGGGATCTCAAGTTCTTGCTGGCTGCTGGCCAGAGGCTTCTCTCGATTCCTTGCCACATGGACATATTTATAAGGCAGTTCACAACATGGCAGTTTGCTTCTCTTAAAGTGAGGACTCTGAGAGAGAGAGAGGACTAATCTCAGAGGGGACATCCTGTGACTTTTGCCACATCCTGCTAATTAAAAGCAAGTCACTAAATCCAGCCCACACTCAAGAGGAGGAGATTACACAAGGGCATGAATACCAGGAAGCAGGAACCACTGGGAGCCCTTTTAGAAACACTTATTTAAAGGTCAATTAAGTAATACATTAGGCTCACTCCTGTAATCTCAGCACTTTGGGAGGCCGAGGCGGGTGGATCACTTGAGGTCAGGAGTTTGAGACCAGCCTGACCAACATGGTGAAACCCCGTCTTTACTAAAAAAAAAAAAAATACAAATATTAGCCAGGTATGGTGGCACACACCTGTAATCCCAGCTATTTGGGAGGCTGAGGCAGGAGAATCACTTGAACTCAGGAGGCGGAGGTTGCAGTGAGCCAAGATAGTGCCAGTGTACTCCAGCTAGGGCAACAAGAGCAAAACTCTGTCTCAAAAAATAAAAAAAAATAAAATAAATTAGTGATTTGTCAGTCAATGACTTATATTTGTCATGTATCTCCTTTATATACATGGTAAAAGTGAAGTGTTCAGAGTACAAAATATGCTTAATTCTCTATTAAAGCATTTGCCCTATCACATCCTATTATCATATATAATCAATTTCTTTGTGTTCTTTAAATCTATAGTTATAGCATAGAGAAAGGAAAAGTTATTTGAGAACAAGAAATGACTTATTCTCATTCCTTGACAATATATGACAAGTTGGGGAAGTATTCATGAGCACATAAATAGTAGGGAATTTATAGAGGCAATATAGTATAGAGCTTGATGATATTGACTCAAGGAGTCAAGGAGTTTTAAATTCAAATCCCCACTCAGCCATTTGGTAGCTGTGTGACTTTGGGCCAGTAAGTTAATTTCTCTTAAGTCTTGATTTATTTGCCTAAATAATGAGGGTTAAAATAGTTCCTCAATCATATGATTATTGTAACAACTAAATGAAGACATATATTTAAAAAGAGGAGCACCAGGCCAGACACATATTAAGTACTTAATAAATACCATGTTATTATATGATTTATTGGGATCTTGAAGTAGGATGGAGGTCACTAGATCACTTCTGTTTGAGGAATCTGGAATTAAGGGTTCTTTCTACTATTCATTAGGACTCCTGGGGCTATAATATCATATTTTCCTTTATTTTCCCCATTGTATGAAGAGTTCGATTGTGCTTTAATGTCCTCTAAGAATATGTTTCATCTTTTACTCTCACATTTAACTTCTTGGGGGTCAATCTTTATAGTTTTGACATATTCCTTAGCAAAAAACCACCATTATCATTTTATGGTGACCTATTTTCAGGTAAATATGACGTATTAGAGGAAGAATTCCTGCCTCCACCAAGCTTGAAGAGTGATTTATGTACAATGACAGGTTAAAATGAGCTAGTTTTCCACACTGATATAAAACGGGTACTGCAAATTTTGTTCTTCCTGGTCCCTGACTGCTCACTTAAAAGTTGATTTATTCTGATTCACTTCTCTACTTTTTCTGACTTTGCCATTGTTTTTTCATGAAGAGACATCACTTCAAGTTTTCTTAATGCTTTTGTCCAGGGTAGGGGCAAGTCTCTGGAAATCACTAGCCAAGCCCTCTTGAGCTTATTTTGATGAGGCTTTGTTTATTACCTGCAGCAGAGTCCAGTGTTTAGATTCTCTATTGCGTTTACTTCAGCCCTGATTTGGGGAATTTCTTTTCTTTTCTTTTCTTTTTTTGCTGCATTCTCCCTCAACTACTTCCCTCATGCTTTCACTTCATCTGGTACCAACGAGAGTGCAATGTGGAACTAAAAGCCCCTGGTGCTATACCTTCCTGGGAACCTGGTAGCTTCACATTCCTGTTTATTTGCTCCTCCGAGTTCTTGTTAGTTTGATGCCGTTGGTTGCCTAGGGCATAGGAAATAATACATGTTTTGATTGATAGCCTTGAGTTGTAACAGATAATTGATACCACTCATCCTCAGCCTGTTACTGACACCCAAACCATAGTTTTGTATGACAAGAATAGTGTCTCATTGAAAGAAAACTGGGTATCAGCAGGTTACTTTTGTAGATACCCTTCCAGGTATTCCTTGAAAACAACTGAAGTAGGCTTTCACCATGAAGCTTGAGTAAACTCTGTGTTTAATGTTGCTGAAGAGTTTAAAACCAGCCAATCTCTTCTTCTCTTCTGCTAAGAGATTTTTACCCTATATGGATTCAAATAGGGTGAGGGGGGTGCCAAAGGAGTCAGCAATTACTGAATGCTAACTGCTTCCCAGGCTCTAAGCCTAGTACTTAACCAGGTTAGCTCATCTAATTCTCACAAGAACATTAAGAAATATGTAGTACTAGCCTCATAATACAAATGGAAAAATTGAGGCCCCGAAAAGCTCCAGAATTACACATACATCATTGATCTAGGATTTAATCTCATCTCTCACTGAATCTCAAGGTTACTCCTACTATGCTAAAAAGAAGAGCACTCTACTTGTTGCTATTGTTGAGGCCCAGCTACTTGTCACAATAATAATAGTTAAAATCTATATAGCACCTCCTAAGTGTTAACCAATTAAATCCTCACAACAATACTGTGAGGTAGTTATTATCTCTATTTTACAGATGAGGAAACTGAAGCATGCATTGCTGAACATCACAGGGCTTACAAGTGGCAAAGCCAGAACCTGAAGGCAGGTGGAATGGCTCCATAGTCTCAGCAATGTACATAACCTTCTATACTCACCAGCATATTTGATTAATTACTCAGGTCATTAGCAAATCCGTTCGCCTCAGTTATCTACTGCTACATAACAAACTACTCCAAAAACATAGTGGATTGAAAGAATAATTTTATTTTGTTCATGGTTTTATGAGTTGGGAATTCAGGAAGGGCTCAGTTGTGCTCTTTCTGGCTCCATGTGGCATCAGTTGGGATGACTGGGGCTGAAGAATCTATTTCCAAGATGACTTCACATATATGCCCGGTGCCTTCTTTTTCCTTGTGTACTCTCTCTCTCTCCATATGTCATTTCAACTTCTATCCCACTGTCCAGCCTTGTAAAATTTTGTTATTGTTAATGCCCAAGAAAATTATCTAGCAAGAGATATCCATTCTTGACCAAAATTTGAAATAATTTTCAAAAGAATATAAAATCTACTGAGGGTAAAGGTCATAGAAGAGACTAAGCTTATTTTGTGAAATAGCAACAGACATAGACTTTTTGTCATTTGAACCAACTTAACACAAAGAAGTTTTCAGATAATATTGGGCACATATCAACCTTCCCAGGGGGTGCAAGTGGCCTCAGCCAATTGTATGGAGACCTGAAGACCTGGGATGGCCCTGAAGAACTTTCTCAAACTGGAGCAAGTGGGTCAAGTCTTCATACACCCAGATATACCAATCATTGGGTATCAGTTCCCCCACAGAAAGGGAGTATGACTTTGGATGAGGCAGATCTCTTCAGCAGAAAGCAATTTCTAGAAAGGGTTAACAGCTAAAGGACGTATGTTGCCAACAATCCCAAAACCTGAGAGAGTGAGTACTTTAATCCTGAAGGTAGTATCTTAGCAGCATACCACAGCACCTACTACAGTGTTTATAACATATAAAGTAAGGAATTAAGGATATTTGAGTCTTCCCTGTTCTTAATCTGTAGCAAGTTTTTATTCTTCAAACAATGCCTATTCCTGAGCTACTTCATGATACACTGAAAAAGACATTTCATGAATGTCAAGCAGTTGTTGATTTCTCAGCCTATTAGTGCACTTTCATGAATATAGATTATTTTTTCTTACAACTCATGCTTCACGTTAGGGGAATAAAATGCCAAATAGTTCCAAGGTATTGATTGCATTCTACTCAAAAACAATGTCATCTACATAACCAAAATCTTACACAAATTGAAAAATAAAGATTTTGCTATTACTTCAGGAATCAAATGCTTTATAAATAGTTCTATCGTAAATAGTTCTATCGTCATGTCTTAACAATTTGTAATAATCCACTTACTATTTTTTTCTAAGATAAGCCTTCTTTCTTTCTTTATTTCTATTTAGTTCTATAATGTTTACTGTATGCTGGTATTGTTCTAAGTGGTTAACATACAGTAATTTATTTAATTCTTACAATCACATGACTTAGGTAAAATTATTCAATTCATTTTACTGATGAGCATATCAAGGCATACAGAGGGCTAAGTAACTCACATAGCTGGTTAGTAGTAGCTGGGATTTCAACCCAGGCAGTCTGCCTCCAGGGCCCCTGCTCCTCGCCACTATGCTATACTACCTTTGTAATATCATATGCTAACACCATGTGTCTTCTGATACTTTATGGAAGTCTGGATGTGAAATCTTCATTTCTTACCTCTTGATGCTTATGAAACACTATGTTAATCCTATGGGATCCCAGACAGTTCTCTTAAATGTGTGTTTGTATATCTGATGTGTGGGGGGATGCGGTGGAGGCAAAGTGGTGGTGATGGTGATAAGGGTATCAGCATGTAGTGTGAGTAAAGGAGACAAGATTTTTGTACGTATAAAATTTATGTTATTTTAAGAGGCAGTAATCATATTATCATGTCAAGATTATAGCCTAGTCCTAGAAAATAATTACTCCTGATGAGAAAATTACCTTTAAGCAGTTCCATGCAGTCCAGATTAGTCAGGATAGCCTATCAAAATCATCTACTTTTCCATGTAAGGTTAATTAAGAAATGTTAATCAAAAATACGTACCCATTGGCCAGGCGTGGTGGCTCAGGCCTGCAATCCCAGCACTTTGGGAGGCTGAGGCGGGTGGATCGCTTGAGCCCAGGAGTTCGAGACCAGTCTGGGCAACATGGTGAAGCCCTGTCTCTTCTCTCTCTCTCTCTCTCTCATTCTCTCTCTCTCTCTCTCTCTCTATCTTATCATCTATATATAGTATATAATGATATATATATAAAATATTTATACATATTTTAAAAAATTAGCTGTGCACAGTGGCATGCATCCGTTACTTAACCAGCTACTTGGGAGGCTGAGGCAGGAGAATCTCTTGAACCCAGGAGTCAGAGGTTGCAGTGAGCCCAGATAGTGCCATTGCACTCCAGCCTGGGCAACTAGAGTAAAACCCTGTATCCAAAAAAAAAAAAAAAAGTTAATTTAACATACATATCCATTTTTCCAGACCATTTCATGGTAAGAATGCTTTCTTTTCTTTCTTTTTTTTTTTTTCCACTATACTCAATTCTTTCTCAAAATATCTTGGAGTTCTCCCAATTTCATCTTAAATGTCACAGATAGGCACCAGTTATTGTAACAGATATTGCCAGCTACATTCATTCCTAATGCTGATACCCTATGTACCTCTCTTATGTTATGCATTTTGGAAAACTTTCTCAGAACCCTCATCAAAACTAGTGTAGCTTCCAAAAGCATGGGCAAAGAGTGTTTTCATTGCTTCATTGGCCACTCCCACCTCAACCTTGAAGCCAGTCTTGTCCCATGACTAATGAGGTAGCCTCACAAGAATTATTTTCAGGCTCTCCATTCTGTCTCAGATGCAGAATTGTGGGCTAATAGAAATGGTGCAGAAGCTGCTTTGCCCAAACTACTCTCCAATCTCCTCTCAGTGTTGCAAAATCAACAAAGCTGTTTCCTGCCTAGATAATTATGGGCAGAGAATCTGGGCTGCACATGGTCTAAAATCACAGAAGCAATTCTCATAGGTGGGTATGACAACGAAAGAACTAAGACTGTTTTTTGGAACTTATTTTCTAGCCATGTGCCCTGTACATTCCCCAAACCACGTGTTGAGTCATATTCAGTAATATTGTAGGGGCCAAAGTGAAGAAGTCTTGTATCTCCATATTCACTAGTGCAACAGATGACCTCGAATCGACCAGTTAGAAGGTAGGCTTAAAAGGGGTCCCTCCTTGTTTTTTAAAGTGGGGTTCCTCGGGCCACAGAGGGTCTACGGTCTTGTTATCAGACATCTGTAAGCATTTTTATGCAAATTTACTAACTCTACATTTAGATTTTGATAATAGTATGAATATATTCAATTAAGCATAGTCTTTATAATCCCACCGACCAATTAATGTGGTCTGTTACTATATTTCCATACCTGCATGTGTATAATTAGGTTTACTATCCCATTACTGTTAAATAATATCACTTTACTGTTATTGCCTAATTTTTGAAAATGAAGTAGATGTAATATATAAAAGATATCATTATCCTCCAGTAAAAGACAAATGACCTAACAGCCAACACAGTAAGAGCAGAGGTTTTACAGTAGTTTGAAAAAGAGGCAAGTCAAAAACAGGCTTACGTCAGCCTCAGAGCCTTTGCATCCACTGTTCCCTCTCTCTGGAACACTGACCCTTCCCTCACTCAGTAACACCCAAATACTCACTCTTTCACCTTATTCGAGTTTTCTATACAAATACCACCTTCTCCATGAGGCCTTTCCTAAATTACAAATTGCAGCTCCCTTTTCTCAAATCTCCCCTTCTCTAGATTTTTTTCTCCTTAGCACTCAATACCATCTGACACACTACATATTTCACTTATTTATTTGGTTTTCTATCTGTCTATAACACTAGAATGTAAGCTTCATGAAGATGGGGAAGTTTATTTTGCTTACAGATATATTTGGGGTGCCTAGAAAAGCACCACTGGGAATGACAGGTGCTCACCCAGTGCTTGTCAAATGAACAAACAAACACATGAAGGAATGAAGATTTTAACTGTAAATACCAGTTTGCCTTTATCATCTTATTTGTTACATAAATGTTATTAATTTGTATTTTGTCACTTCCTAGTTTTGCTCACTTTTCATTTGGAAATCTATTTTTTTTACTTATACTGGTGGAATGACAATACATATAAGCAGCTTATTATACGTAAGTGATATAGCTTAGGTATTTGTCCCCTCTGAATCTCATGCTGAAATGTAATCCCCAGTGTTGGAGGTGGGACCTGGTGAGAGGTGTTTGGATCATGGGGGTGGAACCTTCATGAATGGCTAGGTGCCACCTCCTTGGTGTTAAGTGAGTTCTCACTCTGAGTTCACAGGTGCTCTGGTCATTTAAAAGTGTGTTCACCTCCCCCATCTCGCTCTTGTTCTTGTCCTCACCAGGTGGGATACCCGCTCCCCTTTCCATCATGATTGTAAGCTTCCTCAGGCCCTCACCAGAAGCAGATGCAGGCACTACACTTCTTGTACTGTCTGTAGAACCATGAGCCAATTAAACCTCTTTTCTTTATAAATTACCCAGCCTCAAGTATTACTTTACAGCAATGCAAAAATGGCCTACCACATCTAGCGCTTGTCCCTACATATTTAAATAACACAAGAAGAAATAGTAAAGATAACACTTATGTGCAGTCTTTCTTCCCCTTTAAAAGATATTTGTATGTTGTCCAAATTTTAAAAGCAATGTTGGATAAGAAGATTGTTGGCTACTGAGTCATCAGGAGGAGATCCTATTTGCTGGGGCACTCTGTGATTCCATCTTTGCGTTTGATTTTTCAAGTTCCTCCTGTCTCCCTGCACCCTACCTTGGGCAGCAAAAATTGTACAAAACAAGAAGTGGGATGTGGGCTGTTGAGTAGCATTTTTACAGAAAAATAAAGTACTGTTACGGAAGTCAGCTCCCCCCCTGCGCATTAGCGTTACTCAAAAATTGCAACCGCTTTAAGAATCCATCTTTTAAATAAGATCTCATTTCTCTGAAATTGTAGCTATTGTAAAGTACATCCGGAGGTTTATATGGTAGTGTATATTTTCCCTCTTAAGTTGATGGTTGTGACTATTAGGCAGTTGTTGAATGTACCAAAAAATCAATTGTTCTGGGGATGATTTCTCCACCAATTTTTCAATCCCAAAGTGTCTTGATGGTGCTAGCTCAATGCTTCAAATGCTTGCTAAGCTCTTTTATCAGCTATTTCTTTGATTATTCCAGAAGACTCCGGACAGTACTTTCAAATACAGAAGGAACTCTATAATTTTAAAGGTATTTTATAAATAGGCTTTTTCAGCCTCAATCTTAGAGGTGGATATAAAACACTGTATTCTGGGGTTTAGAACACTCTTCCTCTGCTCACCCCTTATCCCTGCATCAACCATGGATATGCCACAAACAGAAATACTTAAATCTTTCATTTAGCTACAAAACAATAATGGTTTTGGAGCTTAAGCCTCAGAAATATGAGTAAGAAATCTAACCATCACAAAATGGCAGAGAAAAGAGAAAAGAGGATATTTTAGTTCATATGTAGAAAGTATAGATTACAGATGGGAAAATTCCTATTTCTCTTCCTCTCCTGAACACACAAAATATCTATTGCTATAGGATTCTGTAGCTAAAGAAAATTAATATCAGCCTTAGTGAAAAATTATTCCCACATGGTCCTGACCATTATACCACATCTTTCTGCCACTTAGACATTCACCCTTTATTGTGTGCATTATCTTAGTACTGCATCAAATGCAAAAAAAAAAAAAAAAAAAAAAAAAAAAAAAGCACAATTACATGATCTCCTTTTAGGAGTGTGATGTTGGATCCCATGTGTCCAGTGGGAGCCTCCTGTCCTCTTCCTTCAAGAGTACTCCTGGGACAGGTAGCCAGCATAATGTATAGTTTGGTTCTCTGTATCCCTGTATTCTGCATCCTCAGATTCAACCAGTCGTGGATCAAAAATATTTGAAAAGGTACATTGTTGGTGGGAATGTAAATGAGTAAAACCACTATGGAGAACAGTTAGGAGGTTCCTCAAAACAAGAAATAGAGCTACCACACAATCTAGCAATCCCACTGCTAGGTATATATCCAAAAGAAAGGAAACCAGTATATCGAAGAGATATCTGCAGGCCCATGTTTGTTGCAGCTCTGTTCACAACAGCCAATATTTGGAAGCAACCTATGTGTTCATCAACAGATGAATGGATAGAGAAAATGTGGTGCTTATACACAATGGAGTACTATTCAGCCATAAAAAAGGATGAGATCTTGTCATTTGCAACAACATGGATGGAACTGGAGATAATTACGTTAAGTGAAATAAGCCAGGCACAGAAAGACAAACATCACATGTTCTCACTTATTTGTGGGAACTAAAAATAAAAACAACTGAACTCATGGACAAAAAGAGGACAGAAGGATGGCTACCAGAGGCTGAGAAGGGTAGTTTGGGGTGGGGGTGGGAAGTTGGGATGGTTAATGGGTACAAAAAAATGGAAAAAATGAATAAGACCTAGTACTTTGCTAGCACAACAGAGGGAAAACAGTCAATAATAATTTAATTGTGCATTATAAAATAACTAAAAGAGTATAACTGGATTGTCTGCAACACAAAGGATAAATGCTTGAGGTGACAGGAACCCCATTTTCCATGATGTGATAGTTACGTATTGCATGCTGTATCAAGGTATCTCATGTATACTATAAATAGATACACCTACTATGTACTCACAAAAATTAAAAAATAAAAAAATTGAAATAAATATTTAAAAACAACAATACAAAAATAGTAATGCAAATAAAACCAATACAACAACTATTTACATAGCATTTACATTGTATTACGTATGATAAATAATGTAAAGGTGATTTAAAATATCTAGGGGGATGTTCATAGGTTATAAAAATACTGTGTAGTTTTATATCAGGTACTTGCACATCCATGGATTTTGGCATTCAAGGGGGTCCTGAAACCAATGCCCCACAGATACCAAGGTATTACTGTATACTTTTACCACAGTGCTTCCCCTTTCTCAGTCTCCCATAGAGAGTATGGGCCTCATTTAAGTGCTTCACTTAACTCCCAATTCACCTACGTCATTATCCTAACCATACAATTACTTACAGCAAACAGACATGGGCAACTCAAATCCATCTGTGAAAGTCTTATTATGTGCAAAGCTTTGTGCAAACATGCTTCTTTTTTATTGTCTAATAGGATCTAACACAGGAATCATACATTCTCTTTGAACATTCTTGTTGAACACTTCTAATCACATTTTCCTAAAAATGTCTTTTCACTTGGCAGTAGCATTTCATTACCCTTCCTGTTGCCCAAAGGAATGATCAAATCTATACCTCATCAGGTATAGAAATCTTTTTTTTTTTTTTTTTTTTTTTTTTTTTTCCTTTGAGACGGAGTCTTGCCCTGTCACCCAGGCTGGAGTACAGTGGCATGATCTCAGCTCACTGCAAGCTCTCCCTCCCAGGTTCACGCCATTCTCCTGCTTCAGCCTCCCTGGTAGCTGGGACTACAGGTGCCCACCACCACCCCCGGCTAATTTTTGTATTTTCAGCAGAGACGGGGTTTCACCGTGTTAGCCAGGACAGGTCCTTTTTATCTCACACTCAAGCTTCCTAACACTCACCAGAAGTTCATCTTGTCACTAAACCAATCCTCTTAGCCATGTCTTCTCCTAGGATGCTACATTAGTTATCTATTGCTGTATAGCAATATTGCCACAAACTTAACATCTTCAAACAACACACACTTAATATCTCACAGTTTCTGTGAGTCAGAGATTCTACATGACTTAGCTAGGTTCTATGTGTCATGGTCTCTCAGAGGCCTGGGTGTTGTCCAGGGCCAGAGTCTCATCTGAGGCTTGAATGCACAAGAATCTCCTTCCAAGTGCATGTGGTTGTGGCAGGATTCAGTTCCTTGAGGAATGTTCACCAGAGGCCACCCTCAGTTCCTTACCATGTGGGTCTTTCTAATGTGGTAGGTTGATTTTATCAGAACCAGGAAGAAAAAGAATCTACTAGGACGACAGAGTCACAACTGTATGCAGTCTAATCATATAAGTGACATACCATCACCTTTGTCATACTCTATTGGTTGGAAGAAAGTCACACATCCCTTTCATACTCAAATGGAGGGGATCATACAAAGATGTGATAGTGAGGCAGGGATAATTTGGAACCATCTTAGAGTCTGTCCACCACAGATGCTCCACAACCAAAAAATGATCTCACAAACTTTACTAATAGAAATTATGGCCAGGCGCGGTGGCTCACGCCTGTAATCCCAGCACTTTGGGAAGCTGAGGTGGGCAGATCACTTGAGGTCAGGAGTTTGTGACCAGCCTGGCCAACATGGTAAAACCCCATCTCTACTAAAAATACGAAAATTAGCCGGGCGTGGTGGCACATGCCTGTAATCCCAGCTACTCAGCAGGCGGAGGCAGGAGAATCGCTTAAACCCAGGAGGCAGAGGTTGCAGTGAGCCGAGACTGTGTCACTGCACTCCAGCCTGGGTGACAAAGTGAGACCTTGTCTCCAAAAAAAAAGAAAAGAAAAAAAAAGAAAAAAGAAAGAAAGAAAGAAAGAAATTAAAAATTAGCACATTTGTCAAATAACTTTAGTTGTAGCAGATACTATTGATATCACCTTCATATTCCCCTAGATTCAACCAATTTTAGTGCACCCTGGCTGACTTCCAACTGCTAGCTTCTGTATCTCTGTGCTTGAAGACTTCTCTTGAGGCAGGAGACTCCCCTGTCCACGCACCGTCGGTTGCGAGTGAGGTAGAATAAACACTTCCTGAGAGAAGTCCTTAATCAGTGCCTGATGGGATCTGGTGGATAAATACCTCTTGCCCCTTGGTTGGAATAACTGAGGTATGTCCTATACTGCCCCACAGAGTACCCCAGATGGACTGCTCTCCGGTTGCCCATATGGTACCTAGCTTGATAATACATCTGTGGTTGGCTGCCTGCCCTGCTGTGTTTCTCTTCCTCCATTATTCTCTGACATTTCTTGGGATCACCTCCCAAATAAACTACTTGCATTCTGACCTTTCTCCCTATAATCTAAGCCACCAGCAGTTTCCTGCCATTTCTCAGGGCATCGGGCTGGGATGGAGCATCAACAACAAGGCATGTTTTACAAATACAATTTCAGGAACTTTGTGATTAAAAAAAAAAAAAAAAAGTAGTCCAGTGCTGGTTTCATGCAAAATGATAACCCTGCCCCTCATTTCATTCCCCAAACTTGCTTCTCTTCTCTTTTGTTAAGTAGGATCTTGAAGTTGCCTTTGACATTAACAGCCAGTGTGAATTTTAACAAAGTGCATTTGTAAGTCCGACTTCTTAAAACAATTTTCAAGAAACCTCACTGCTCCGCCGAAAATGCACAATGAACAGAATTAGCAGCTGTTATCTGCTTCCACCTCTAGAAAGTCCCCCAGCTTCCCTTGGGTTCAGTGTGGATTTTTCCCAGTGCTCTGTACCCAAGAAGAACCTAAGTGGCATCAGGTAATAATCACATGATGTGACTGCTTAGGCCACCTGTGTTCAGCAACCTTGGCTAATAGCCTCAGAGGACCAAACTATCCTCAGTGAGAATTCCTGACACTTGATACTGCTTGCAGGACCTGATCTTTCACTTTTTTTAGAAATACACAAAACACATTAGAAATTGGTTAGTGAGGTCAAGAAAAGTATTCTTTGAATAGGTGACATCTTGAAGAAATGGCTCATGGAAATCTTTTAGCTTTAATAGATTTAACACATACACAGTTGTATACATGAAACGCCCATCCATAGTGATATAATACATGTCCCATAATTTGGTACAATGCCCTGTAAAATATGCAGGCAAATCAGGTATTACTGTCTCCATGTTATAGTTGAGGTTACTGGCCCTTATAAAGTCAGGCAGCTAGTAAATAATGCAGCCAGAGGTATCTCTTTCACTTATACTTGGAGGCCATACTTAATTTCCTCTAAATTTATCTCCTTTTCCTTCAAGTCTACTATTACTTAAATCATGATACTGCTAGGGGATAAGAGGAAAAGAACGGAAGGGAAGGGGAGTGGAGAGAAGGGGAGGGGAGTGGAGGGGAGGGAAATCAATAGAAAGAGAGAAAAATAGTAAAGTCATTTTTATTAAAAAAGGAGAGAAAACAGAGTGATATGGGAAGATAGAGGAGTTGGAACACTACATTTTCCTCCCTTCAAAATTATATGTACTAGGCTCAGTTTATGTGCCTTGCCAGAGCTTTACTCTGTCTTTGCTTTCTGCTCAGAGTGGCCCTAGCAATAGCTTGCCTTGTACCTGTCATCATGGAGCGAAGTAGGTAATTGCTGCTACCCTGTCCACTGTTAGAGATTAACTAGTAAAAAAAAGATCACCCTATCTGTACCCTGGATGATGTGGACCCATAGGACTGTGGCTTTCCCAACAGCTGATAAGAGCAATCCTGTGTTGGGAGCGACTTAGGTTGGATTGTGGAGGAAGCAGACTCCGAGAAGGGGATTTGTATGCAGGAAAGTGATCAGGGAGCTCCACCAAAACAATGTTGCTGATATGGAATTGAGGGAAGCCTGCTTGCCAGACTGGATGTAGGGAAAAGTTTGAATTTCAACCTAATCACAATAATGACCTAGGCCATAGGGAGCTCTGGGGCTGGGATGGTCCTTCAGAGATGTTCTGAATTAGGGGAATGGGAAGAGCCTTTGTTCACCTGTCTCTCATCAATCAAACATTGGATACGGGCTATCCCTGGAGAGGGGAATGACCTTAGGAAAAGCAGTTCCCTTTAGCCAAGGACAGGGGTTGACCTGTGGGCCATAGCCTGCCTGCCTCCTTTTTCTGTAAATAAAATCTTATTGGCACACAACTACACTTATTCAATTATGTATTGCCTCCAATTTCCTTCACACTACAATGGCAGACTTGAGTAGCTGTGGCAGACACTAAATTTCTTGCAAAGCGTAAAATAGTAACTATGTGATGTTTTACCAAAAAAAAAAAATTGTTTACTGACCGTGAGCCTAGGGCTATTCCCTGAGAGGGATCGCTATGAGCCATTAGAACCCAACATTTCTGGCAACTGGAGGAAGAAGCACGTAGGTCCTACACACCACATCATCCACTACAGGAAATTAATACTCCATAAGCAAACTGGACTAATGAAAGATAGTGGACAGATGGGAGTCAGAAGATAAAGTCTCCTTTCTTCCACCATAATGGACTGTTCTGAGATGTAATGGTTCTGACAGCCTTTTGGAAGATGTCTCATAAGACTAAGGAATTGCTTACACTTGTTACAAAGCAATGGCTAGTTTAAAAACATATCCTTGAATATTTTTCTCCTGCCCTCGCTACTTTGGTACCTCCTTTCCCCTCACTCCTTTTTTTTTTTTTTTAATTTTCTCTCTTCCATAAAGTTTAGCACGTAAGCCTTTTGCCCCAGACTGTTTCCTAGGTACCTCAGGATAAGACCTGTAAAATCAAATATTTAGAATTTGGTATGGAACTAGTATAAGGTTAGAATAGTGGGGCATTCAGAGGAATGAGGACATATTCTGCCTGTCATCTCATTTCCAATCTCAGGGCACTTTTCAAAGATAACTCTCCTCCAACTCCCAAGTATCTATTGGGTGTAAACTTTGTCCTAAGGTTACTCTGAAGTATTAATACTTCTGCCCTTCTTGCTCCCATTTGCCCACAACCAAGATAGAATGCTTGTCCTTCTTCCCGAGGCTTCTGTTCCAGTTCTGGGGAGCATGTTTATTATATATGATATTCTTTTTACTTACCCTGAGGGTATTCCCATTGATCTTTCAGGGTATCACCATTCACCTTGTGGGTTATACAACTACCAAGGGAGAAACAGTAGCTCTAGCCAAGATACGATTTTTAAGAAGACACACAAAACAAAATGGAGAAAAAGGACCCTCAGGCTGCTCTGCACTTCTGAAGTATAGCTCTAAAAAATAAAATAAGCAGGCCACACACAAGGAAGCAAGCTAACTTTGTTTTGCTGAGAGGACTTTTTTCCTTGGGTTAATTCCAAGAGGGAACAGGCACTGAGTGAGTCACAGAAAAAGTAGGACAGAGTTTGCCTTTCAGGGAATGCAATAGTGTGGGCGTAACCACGGCCCCTCGAGGATGCTCAGCAGGCACGACTTCCTGAAACTCAGGCTACGTCAGGTAGAAGCCTACCATGCAGATCCCCCACTGCCATGTGAACTTGCTCCAGTTCTGCTCCCATGCCTACCACAAGCTGAGTTTACAGGAGATCAACTTTGTGTTTAATCTGTCTTCTTGGTGAAGAGCTTGGGTGGGGCAAGGCTGGGTCTGTGGTTGATAAGGGAACTCCCAACCAGGAGTTATAGCAATCTGTGGGACAGACAACATAGAAATTTAAGTGGCATGGGTTGAGAGCTGCTCAATGAGATGTCACAGAAAGGGTATCCAAGTTGAGTCCAGAGACAAGTGTGTGACACCAAAGGTGGAATATGCTAGAAGAAGAATTCAAGGAGGAGATGATCCTAATGGGCAAAGGAAAGTAACCCTAGATAGTACCAGGTACAGAAAGTCACTGCCCTTGGCTGGGTATTTATGGGCCTTGGTGGTGTCATGTGATTCAAAGGATCAGTGGCAGCTGAGACACTGTTCTGAAGTCAGTCATAAAGTCACATCACAAATTTCAGTGGAGGAGATAGACTCACAGTCTGATTAACTCATGATGTAGTAGTTATTTTGTGGCAGCTTTTTCTTCCCAGATGCAAACTCTGTCTTCAAATGCAAACTGACCAGGAAACATAATAGATAAAGCAGATAAGAGAGAAGCAGCTATAGTTAAGATTGAAGTAGTAGAGATGAATAGGTTAGATATACCTCCTTCCACTCCAACATCTGGGCCCCTGAGGCCTTTCTATGCCATTTCTAGTACTCCATGTGACATCCTTTGAAACAAAAATTCTACACTAACAGAGCAGGTGAGTAGGAGTTTAAGGTAGAGCATTGATGGAGTGAGATGAGGAACACAGCTCCCGTTCTTCCCGCCACGGATGAATTAATAAGTTGGATATTCTAGAGTGCAATTTCTACCTTTACAGTGCCCATGGAGAACATGTGTAAGTGTTCATAGTTCTAGTCATTGTTTTGAAGACACTGACCATCTCAAATGCTGCACTTCAGTATCGTGTTGTGTGTGTGTATGTGTGTGCGTGTGTGTACAGTAAAACAAAGACCTATTTGCTGCTTTTTATCCTCCAGATAAATTACTCAATACTTACATACCTCATCAGGACAAGACATCCACAGTCATGACGTTCGATCAATGCATGATTTTAACATTATTTCTGCATCATCAAAGACTAAATTATATTCAAAGTGGCTTTAGTGCTAAATGCATTTTATTATATGTCACTTGTTTGAAAAACTGTCACTTGCTGTGAGATGTAGTTAGTAACAGTCTATTTCTACTTAGTGGACTTTTAGTTTCTAATAGTGTAGATTAAAAAGAATGTATTTGTGCTTGTTAGAGCATCATCTCACAGCTTCCCTGTCATCCCTAAGAACCCTCAAATCTCCTGTCCTTGTTGCCTTCTCTACTTCACTTGGTGAAAATTATATAGCATTTTATTTTGCTTCCTTACTTTGACTGTGTTCTTTTTCATCTTTTTTTTTTTTTTTTCTGCTCTGGGCTTTTTAATCACCCATCTTTTTTCCCTTGTTGACAAATGCAGCATATGTTTTCACCTAGTCACCAAAACCATCCACTTCAAAATCATACCCTTTGTCAAAATGAATCCACATGCTTAAGGAAATTCTTCAAAAAGCCCTCATATATCTGTGTTTAATACTGACCTGTTGGCTTAGAAACTTCTATAGAATTGCCATCCTGGAATTTCTTTTCATTGCTTAGTTTATTGGCTCTCAAGTCTCCCTCATATTTCTTATTCTTGGATTCCTTCTATTTTTGGTTTTGCTAAACTACATCCTCAAATAACTTATTTTTTCAGAAGTATGTGTAATTACTAAACTTTTTCAGCCTTTTCCCATCTAAAATTTTCCTTGTTTGGTTTCTAGAACTGGTTAATAATTTTCCAGGTTATAGAATACAATGCTGAAAAAATGTTCCTTCAGGACTTTGAGGACATTGCCCCCATTGTCTTCTAGCATCTAATGTTTATAAAGTTAGTATCATTATGATTTCTTTTTCCATTCTCCACTGAACTCCCACCCCCTAAAAGCTTTTAGAATGATGCCTTTGTCACCGACATTCTGATATTTTAGTTATGTGACACAGTGAGGGCTTTTCTGGGTTTATTCTACTGGACATTTATAGGACTCTTAAAAATTGAAGGTATGATTTTATGAAACTCTGTGAAGTTTTCTTCTATTATTTCTTTATTTCCTTCCCTCTATTTTCTTGCTCCATCTTCCTGGAACTCTAGTTCTACAGAAATTCAACCTCCTGGATGTGATCTTCATATTTCTTAATTTTTATTGTATTTTTTCTTTCTTTTCTCGAGTATATTTAACATGTTCTATTTTTAATTTTCAGGAAAGTTTCTTTTTCTATACATGTTCCCTTTCATAAATTCTATTCTTATTTTATGTATGCAATATTTTCTCAAATATCTCTGAGGATTTTAAATAGCATTGTTTTAAACTATCTTCTGTTCCTTGAATTATCTTTTTTCTTCTCAGGTCTTTTAAAAAAGTATTACATTGGGTGCTTCTATTGTGAGTTGGTTTTGTCAAATGCCATGTAATCTTAGATTATACATTTGCACTTAGAAATGTAAGAACACATTGTGTTTTTAAAAAGCAGTTGTTATTGATTTCTTCTGGTGCTGTGTCAATCTCCTCTGTCTAAGAGGGAAGGTGTATCATCCATGAAGGAGCTTTATTTTGGACGGTAAAGGGACAGAAACAAGAGAGGCAGGTTGAGTATCTCTCCTATTGTCAAAAGAAGAAGGCCTTTACTATATGGCACCCAAGAACTACACAAAGTCTCCAGACCATTCAATTCCTTTATAAGAGTAATTCTTCTGTCTGAAAGTCGAGATTGTCTCCCCTTATGGGGGTGTTGGGTGGCATACCTGTTGTAGCTATTTCTGAGATGGTATTTCCATTAGTCGTTGTGAGTTCTACCCCATTTCCCACTCCACCTCTTTATACCTGATAACTCCTAGCTCAGAATCCCTCCATCTTCAGAGCCTTTGCAGCTGCCTCTTCCCCTTCTGCTTTCTTCTGTGTCATAAGCTATGGCATCCACCACTGTTTCATCTGTCAAAATAACTCCTTATGCTTTCAGTCTTTCAGATACTTGTCAAAATCTCTGGTCAACCCCTGGCCCTTTATCCTCTCTTTAGTTCTGTATAGAAGTATTCTCTTTTATACTTCTTTACTGTCATTTTGGTGAAGTTTGGAAAGAAGAAGTAAAGACTGCCATTCTGAAGAAGACTGAATTAATTTTAGATAAACATTCTACTAAAGTCGGCTCCATGGCAAAGAGAATTATAGAAAGGAGTCAGGCTATTTATGCTCATTTTAATGTAGTAGTTCCATCTTTTAAATTCCCAGAAGTTCTCTTGATATTCTAAACATTAAAATGCTGGTTGACATACTCTATTACTAAATTATACATGATGTGAGTTTAACAATTGTATGCAAATGTTAATTGTTGCTAAACTATCTATACTGTGCAACTAAAATCTGTATGAACATGTTTACAAAGTTTATAGTTTACAAAGTATTCACATATATCTCAGTTGAGCATCATTATTAGCCTTTAAGGTAGACATATCAGGTTATACTAGCTGCAAAATAATGGTTAAGAGAATCAGACTGCTTTGCTCCCAGTCTTGGAGTGGCTACTTAACTTGCTGAAAACTATCTTAATCTTCTGTAAACTGCTTAACTTTCCTTGTAATCAATTTTCCTATCTGTAAACTTAGACTAATATTAACACTCTCAAAGGGTAAGGCAAAGAAATTATAATATCTGTAAACATGTAGAAATGACGTATAAAAGGTGTTCAAGAAATATTCCATATCGTTATTATTATTTTCTTTATAATTGTCTCATTCCCTTTTACAGATGATAAAACCACATGGCATGAGTCAAATCGCTTTTAGACTCAGTAAATTAGAAACAGATTATGGATACAAATTCATGTGTTGTGACTCCAAATTCAAGTTATTTCCAGTACACCATATTGTTTCAGCATGTATGAGAAGATTAAAGATCTTGTAAAGACTGTTTAAATTGGAGATAATCATAATATGATTTCTCCTGTCTTCAAACACTAACCAAAGATGTAAGGCTGTACAAACCCTATGGATAGAAGTGGAGTATCTATTTAAAATGGACATTCGAGATATTTTATCCATGCTTCCTTAAAATTAGTTTATTAAATCTTAGCCACAATGTCTCACAGTTATTAAGGAAACATTTGCCTTAGTTAACGGAAATCCTTGAGAATATGAACCAGACCATTCATCTTTGCATTCTCAATGCAGTATAAACAAAACTTATGTAGTTCAAGCTCAGTGATATTTGATTAAACTTACTTAAACAATGGGGCTTTAGAAACAATACCAAACTCATACAGTCATTTCTATGTTCTTGGGCCCTTTAGAGACATTTAATTTACAAAGGTGAGACTGTCACTGTGTGTACTTTTTGGGAAAGTTTATAGTACTGCTTTTCTTTGGATCTCAGATGAGCTGAACTATCAACACATCAATACACAGGGGTAAAAATTTAAAAAAACCAAAGCAAAAATCCCAGCTAGAGGCCCAAGTGATCAAAACTCTGCCAATGCATGCATTATCATCCACTAGTAGTTACTCTCATTTCTGATCCTGAGATGAGATTTGAGGATATAGGTTCTAAAATACCTTTGCTTTGTTGTTGTTGTTGTTTTCCAATTTTTTTCCTTCTGCTTTTATGATGTGGACACACTCCAGAGTATTCCTACACATACTTTCTGAAACTTCAAGGCAGTGGAATCAAAGCCTTCCAAGGCAGGAAAGTTTTGTGTATGGCAGAAAGAAAACAGATGATATATGAACAGGTTTGGATATTCCAGGGATATTAATGGTATCGCATGAAAATAAATAAGTATTGCATAATAGCATGCACATTACTTTTATCCTTCTTCATCATATTTTTCAAAAATCCAATGTTACAGAAAAAGGATATGTTTTAGCAACAGAAGATGTAGACAGAAAAATTTTTTCTTATCACAAGGCACCAGAAAGGCACAGATTAGAGTCTTGGAGTTAATACGCTAAAACTATATACAGTATAACATTGAAACTATGGTAAACCTTCAGTGAATTTCACAGTTAACACAGGAGAGCTTCCATCTCATGATGATAACTTGCATGTATTTTCTAACAGATGGTGTGGTTGTCCACATTTTTAGGTGTGTTAGATGGATTTTTCAGAATGTAACTTACATCTAGTTGATGTCACTTGATTGAGATTGTCACAACTTGGTGTCCACATTGAGAGTTATTACAAAACAGAGTCAGATTAACTAGTGACCCAGAAATCCCAGTACATTCTTGATTACAAAAAATATCTGGGGTTCCTGCAGGACCTGAACTGAAGTCTAATTAGAGGTCCAACAAAGTTGACTGGGAAAGGGCAGCCTTGACTCTTCCCAGTTCTCATGTCAAGAGTTGGGGAACAGAAGGTCCTACCAAAACAATATCTCTGTATGGCAATATTTAAGGTGGGTGTACTAGCCTATTTATTTCTTGCTACTGACCACCCTCTGACACTAGCTCTCTATACTTCTCTGCCAAGAAAGAGCCAACAGCCAGACATAGCTCTAAAACGTCAGCAGCTACAGTGGACCTCAGAAGTTCCATTTCTAAGGACTTGGCACAGAGGTTCAAGTTTGACATTGGCTCATACCTACTTCAGCATTTTGTTACTAGAGGTCTGTCAGGGGTTGCTTTCTTTGGGAAGCAGACTCTGAGTTGGAAATTAGCATACAGGAAGTTATTAGAGGGTGCTCTTGGGAGAAACACCAGTAGTAGGGAGAGGAAGGAAAAGGATTGGGCAAAGGAAGAATCAAGCTGCAATGCAGTCTCAATAGTAGCTCTCAGCCAGCTCCATAGGGAAATCTGAAGCTGGGATGGTCTTTCAGAATTATCCTGAGCTGGACCCAGATGAACAGATCTCTTAAGGTCACACATTGATCAGTCATTGGGTTTGGGTCATCTCAGGAAGGGGACATAACCTTGAGCCACGTGTTTCTCATTAGTTGAGGAAATCCTAGGGAGGATGGAGGCTGACAGCTGAGGGCCATGTGCTGAAGGTGCTCTCAGCAGCCGAAATACTAAAGGGGAATCTGACAGTGCAGGAGCATTGCCATCTTGGACAAGTACCACCATTTTAACTTTCATCTTGATCAAAAAACACCAAAATCCAAAGGGCATAAGCCTAATGGCTAAGGTCAGCATGACCATAAACCACAAATAACATCTCCAACCAGAAACATTCCAAAGCCCTTCCCAACCATAGACATGCCAGCCCTGAGATAACTTCCCTCTAGCCAGGAAGATGTCAGCCCCAAGATAACCTCCCCTCTGCCCAAAGACATTCTAACCCTGCCATAAATGTCTCCCCGACACAGAAACATTTCAAACTTGTGATAAGCCCTCTAACCCTACAACCAATATATACTCTTAGTCTGTAAGAGAGAATGCTCCTGACTGAAATTGGGCAGAAGCCCCTCTCAGGTGTATTTCTCCAAAATAAACCTGTCTTTGACTGTTGAACCATTTTTCATGTTTCTTTCCTCTTTCTTTAACTCTTACATTTGGTGCCAAAACCAGGGACGGGTGCTGGGGGTAGAGACTCTCTTGCAACCCAGGAAGCAGTGGACCGTGGTAGCTCATCTCACTGGATCCTGAGAGTCTCGGGTCATCCACCCCATTTTGTCTGTCACTTCATTTTTCAAGCAATTTGTGTGAGGAAGAAAACTAACCTGAAGGGGTCTGTGAGGCTGTGGCTGGGGCTACTCCCCAGTGGGTTCTCAAAACCCTCAGGTCTCAGGAATCCACCTCCAACCACCTGCAATGGGTATTTCACTCTCTTTCCTCCTCCTCCCTCATCCTCCCTTCTCTCTCTCTCTCTCTCTCTCTCTCTCTCTCTCTCTCTCTCTTTTTCTTTCTCCCTTGTGCAGCTCCAGTCTAAGAGGCCCTTTGCCAATTCCAACCAGGACATCCACCATCAGACACTAATCCAGCCAACTGGTAAGATCTGCCCTCCACTGGCTTTCTCACAGTACTCAGGAAAGTCAGGTCTGCCATCCTGGTCCTCTGAGAACCAGTGGGACTAAGCTACAAGAAATCTTGGGGACACACTGTTTCTTCTCAGGTTGACCGTCCTCTTTAGAAAGAGGACTCCAGGTCTCCACCTTTTGTCTGGGTATGCCTAAAACAAAAACAGACACCCTCAGTTTCTTCTCACCAGTCCACATGGGTGCCAAACAATCCCACATTCCTACGTCCTCTACACTGGGTTGTCTTCTTCACAACCTTGCCAAACTTGACTTACAGGGAAGCATAAAGCCAAAGCATTTAGTCCTTTATTGCAACACAGCCTGGCCCCAATACAAATTAGATAATGACAACCAATGGCCTGAAAATGGTACCTTTGACTTTCAAATTCTCAGAGACCTTGACAACTTTATAACCAGGAATGGCAAATGGCAAGAGGTTCTCTATATTCAGGCTTTCTTCTACCTTAGAGCCTGACCCTCCCTATGTCAAGCTTGCATCCCTCATGAAATCCTTCTTCTTAATGAAAACCCTCTCCATGTCTCTCCTTTCTCTGAAACTCCTTCCTCCAAAACCCCTTCCCTCAAAACTCCTTCCTTCAAAACCCCTTTTTACCTGGCAGATGAACCCCCTCTGTATTCTCATCCCCCTGCATCTGCTCCTTGCCTGTCTGAAACTTCTGCCCCCATGGCCTCTCCTGCCCCCAAGCCTTTAGCCCCAAACCCTGCTCCTCATCGTTCTCCACCTGTTATCCATTCAACAACTACCAATCAAACCACCTCAGCCACTCTCCCTCTCTGGGAAGTGGCTGGGGTTGAAGGTATTTCTCATGTTTATGCCCCTTTCTCCATGTCTAATGTGTCGCAGATCGAACAGCATCTAGGGTCTTTCTCTGAAAATCCTTCTCACTATCTCAGGGAATTCCTGCATGTAACGCAATCCTTTAATTTAACTTGTCATGATATTTATATAATTCTAACCTCCACCCTCAGTCTTAATGAAAAAGAGCACATCGAGCATTCGGCTGAAGCCCACACAGATGAACTCCATAACCAAGCTCCTATACAAAATCCAGTGGCCAATGATGCAATCCCCTGTAGAGATCCAGATTGGACTTACCAGCATGGAGACAATGGCATCAGTCAAAGGGACCACATGATTTCCTGTCTCCTCACGGCCATGGGCAAAAATGCCCATAAGGCAGTTAATTATGAGAAACTTAGAGAAATTACACAGGAGCCCCAGGAGAATCCTGCCCTTTTCTTATCACTCCTCACTGAAGCTTTGCTAAAATATACCAATCTGGACCCAGAATCTAGAGAAAGGCAAACTTTTCTCCACCTCCAATTTATTTCCCAATCCTCCCCAGATATCTGGAAAAAATTACAAAAGTTAGAGGAGGGTCCCCAAATATCTCAGCAGGACCTCCTAAATGCAGCCTTCCATGGCTTTAATAGCAGAGATGAGGAACAAAAAGTTTTAAAAAGACAGACATCTCCGTTTAAAATACCAGATGCTTACCTCTGCTGTCCAAAAGTCAGTTACACAAAAGCCTCCCAATACCCCAAAGGGAAACTCCCTCACCTCTCCGGGAGTCTGTTTCTGAAGTGGCAACCCTGGACACTGGGCAAAGGCTTGTCCTAACCCCCAGTGCCACACCAAACTGTACCCAACTTGTGGTCTTTGGGGACACTGGAAAATGGACTGCCCCCAACAGGGACACCCTCCCCATTCAAGTGTGGCTCATAAAGAAGCCCCCCAAGCATCACAGGAGGAAACCTCTTCACTGCTGGCACTGACAACAGAAGACTGAGGGTGCCCAGGATCCTCCACCCCCATGAAAAGTGAGTCCACCGAACCCAGGGTAATTGGGGTGGTATCCAGTAAGATTATTTCCTTTCTCCGGGATGCTGGGGCGAGTCTATCAGTATTAACTGAATATCAAGGCCCATTAGAACGTTCATCCATTTCTGTTGTTGGCATGAAGGGCATACAAGAAACCCCATACAAAATGCCACCTCTATACTGCTCATTTCAGGGAGTCACCCTCACTCACTCTTTCTTGGTCATTCCTCATTGTCCCATTCCTTTACTAGGAAGGGACATCCTACACAAACTAGGGGAATCATTCATTTATGGGCCCTACACCAAAGTCACAAAGCCACACTTATTATTATGTCAAGAACAAAACCCTTCTTCAGACACTCCACATCAAATAGACGTAAAACCCAAATTCCTCAACCAGGTAAATCCCATAGTATGGAACATTGACTCCCCCATAATAACTACCCACCGTTCTCCAATTCAAATTTCAGTGAAGGATCCTAAGTGCTATATAGTAGTCTCACAATATCCCCTCAATCCTAATGGATTACAGGGACCCAAGCCCATCATCTCCCGACTTTTGGCTCCCAACATTTTAATCCTCACCCGTTCTCCCCAGAATACTCCTATTCTCCCAACCAAAAAACCAGATGGCTCCTATAGAATGGTTCAGGATTTGCAATAAATCAACTCTGTTATTGTTCCTGTTTATCCTGTTGTCCAAAACCCCTACACCCTCCTATCGAGAATTCCTCCCAACACTAGCTATTTCTCAGTATTGGACTTCAAGGATGCCTTTTGTACTATTCCTCTACATTCCTCCTGTCAAAAACTTTTTGCTTTCACTTGGACCGACTCTGACACAGGCTATTCCCAACAACTCACCTGGACTGTCCTCCCCCAGGGGTTTAGAGACAGCCCTCACAATTTCAGTCAGGCACTTCAATTGGACCGTTCCCAACTACCTCTACAACCTAGCATCTTGCTTCAGTACAAGGATGATGTACTTCTTCGCAGCCCCTCTCTAGACCATTTATTCAACACACCACCAGGCTTTTAAATTTTTTGGCTGAATGCGGGTACCGCTGTCCAAAAGGAAGGCCCAATTAACCTCTCCAAAAGTCTCATACCTAGGATTAATTGTAACTCCAAATACTTGAGAAATTCCACCAGCATGAAAGCAAGGCATTCAACAAATCCCTTTTCTTGAAACAAAAAGGGACTTACTTTCTTTCCTCGGATTAGTGGGATATTTCCAAATATGGAGAGCAAATTTTGCCATTATTGCTAAACCCCTTTATGAACACACAAAAGGAAATCTTGACCAACCACTCACTCCCACTCCAGACCTTTGTCCTGCTTTCTCTCACCTAAAATATGCCTTATTACAAGCCCCGGCTTTAGGCCTTCCAACCCCCCTGAAACCCTTTCATCTATATTTACATAGTTCTCATAATCAGGCCCTTGAACTATTAGCCCAACCCATGGGAGATTCCCTCCAACCAGTGGCATATTTTTTAAGACAACTATACCCCATTTACAAAGGCTGACTCCCTTTGCTTAAAAATTTTGGCCACAGCTTCTCTGATTATCCCTGAGGCACAAAAACTCACGTTCTATGAACCCCTTCAGGTATTTTCTTCTCACAGTCTGCAAGATATGCTCAGCCATAAAGCACCCACCTCCATATCATCCTCTTGCTTGCAAGCCTTACATTCAATTCTCCTCCAACCCTCTATCTCTCTTCATAGATGCTCCCCCCAATCCCGCCACTGTTTTGCCTTCAACACCAATTTTGGACCCCAATCAACACTCATGCTCTGATTTAATTGAAAGTTATCTCACCATGTTTCACCACCTTACTTCCACTCACGTAAAGGGAGCCCCAGATTGGTTTATAGATGGCAGCACATCAAAAAACCATCCCCTCCAATCAGGATATGCCATCACTGAGGGATATCATGATGATACCCACTTTCTCCCACCTATAAGAGTGAGTCGTAGAGGCTGCCCACTTGCCTTTGGGCACATCCTCCAAACAAGCAGAATTAGTTGCCCTAATAAGAGCACAAACTCTAGCAAAAAACACACAAGTTAATATATACACCTATTCTAAATATGCCTATAACATCATCCATTCCAATGCCCAAATTTGGAGTGAGCAGGGCTATCTCACAGCTAAGGGAGCTCCTATCATTAATGGAAAACTAGTCCATCATTTACTAAAGGCAGATTTACTTCCAGGAAAGGTTGCAGTTATCCATTGCAAAGGACATCAATCAGATGAAAGCCACATTTCTTTAAGAAACCGTGAGGCTGACTATTGGGCAAAACAAACCTCAACCAATCATCCAATCTCCCAATATCTATTTCCCCTCATACAACATATCCCCTCCTTTTATCCAGAACACCAAATACAACAACTAGTAACAGTAAGGGCACAATTCAACCCCCCATAGTGGTTCATAGAAAACAAATTAGTCCTACCTGACCCTGAAAAAAACAACTCTTTTATGGGACATTCACAATCTCTTCTACGCCAACCATTCCCCTCTACAACATTTCTTAAGTTCCCATATACACATAACCCCAGATATAAAGGAACAGCTAAAAGCCATTTCCCATCAATGTCCTATTTGCCAAAAAGCTTCACCCCACTCCAATACTCCACCCCCTTCTTACCCGCCCATCAAACCAGGGGACACCTTCCAGGACAGGATTAGCAAATTGATTTTACCCATATGACCCCAGTTAAAAAGGTTCAATTTCTTATAGCATTGGTTGATACCTTTTTGGGATGCATCGAGGTTTTTCCCACAACCAACAAATGGGCTTCTACTGAAACCTCCAAATTAATAACAGAAATCATCCCCAGGTTCGGGGTGCCTCTTTCTTTTCAATCTGACAAAGGTCCTGCATTCATCTCTCAAATTATTCCAACACTTGCACAAGCTCTACAAATCACCTGAAAGCTACACATCCCCTATCGACCTCAATCTTCAGGAAAGGTTGAAAAATGAATGGCATTCAAAAAACACCTCACCAGCTACTCACTCACTCCAAACACATAAAGACTGGGTTACACTTTTACTTTCGGTTACACTTTTACCTTTGGCCCCCCTAAAAATTTGGGCACTCCCATGTAAGCCCTTAATGCTCAGTCCCTTTGAGCTCATGTGTGGGAGACCACTCGCCCCCTTTGTTCCACCTCACGGCCAAGCACCACCTCAACCAACTCCTCCCGTTTGCCTTCTTCTACATACTGTCTGCCATTTCATTTGGGAATATGCTGACAAATACCTACCACAACCTGTAGTCAACTCCTCTAATCCCTTCCAACAGCCAGGAGATTGGGTCCTGGTAAAAGGTCCCAGCCCTACCCCTAATACTCCCCTTACACCTAAATAGAAGGGACCTTGCCAGATCATCCTTACCACACCCATGGCAGCAAAACTGCAGGGACTCCCTAACTGGATTCATTATACTTCTCTCAAGAAAACTGACTTCCCTTCACCACATACCCAAACAACCAAATCTAAAACCCCTTCAGCCTTCTCTTATGTCTCCTCAGGACCCATTTCCCTTCACCTCACCCAAAGCCCAGAGGAAAAGGAAAAGAAATTCACTTAAACCGCTTATGTATCTTTCTAATATTTTTCTCCCCCAAACTTTCACCACTTCCTAACCAACCTTGCTACAGACCTTCAGTGGTACCCTTATGAAACTCCCATTATATATCTTGATCAGCTCCTTACTGTTCTATGAGACCTATGGCTTGAAGGAATTTTCCAGGACTTTACTCCTACCCAGGTAACCCTTTTCTCTTTTTGCTTGTTTTTTTTTTTTTTTTTTTCAATATAAATTCCCTAAGTACATCAAATTCACCAATACAACCACTCCTCACTGCTCTCAAGCTCGAACGCTCTATAAACCTTACACAGTTCCTCTTGCTGCAAGCAAATTCTTCCTTTGCTCCAGAATGCTGGATGTGCTTATAGCTGTCTTCCTCAGCTTACTCAGTCCTTCCTGCACCCCTTCATGACCTTTTAACAGGGAGCATAACCCTAATTTATAAACTCCAAAAAGGAGCTTCCTTTTCTGAAAGAGCTGACACCCTGGTTGGCAATTATCCTACCTCCAGGGCCAATCCAGCTAACAAATTATTTCAAACTTATTACAACCCCCTACAATGCCTTAAGCCCCAAGGCCCTCCTGTTAAAGGGCCTATAACTAAACACACCCTCCTTTTACAACAAGCCTCACTTTGCTTTTCAGCCTCTGAGGGAAATCTCCCTGTGTGATCCTTAATGCCTAGCCAATGCAACTGCGTTATCATTATTATACACCCCCCTGACTATCAGACTAACCGAGTTGACTACCAAGTATCACCTGAAGCAAACAAACCATTTCTACATCTGGCTTGTTTTATGATCTCTCCCTTGACCAATGCCTCCAGCCTAACATGTGCTGTCTCTGGGGCCTACCTTTTTCCATGGCTCAGTATCAATGGTGCAATGTCCAATCACACTAAATGTGTAAAAAATAACTCTTCCTATGTCTCTACTGTAGTAAGTGTCTCCCTGGCCTCCTCCTTGTCCATCTGGAGCAATGAACCACAGGAAAGAAAAAAACATACCATCTTTAATTCACTTACTCTCTTTCCATATTGCTGCCTGTATTTACAACAAAGGCCAGTTCTTTTTGTGTGGCACCAACACATATCTTTGTCTCCCCACTAACTGGACCAGAACCTGTACCCTAGTTTATCTATCTCCCTCCATTGGACTAGTTCTTCCTGATCAACCTTTGCCCATGCCATCCGTCCAGTATGTTAGGAAAAGAAGGGCTATCCACGTCATTCCCTTAATGGTCACCTTGGGTATAACCTCTGGACTTGGATTGGGAGTGAGTGGATTAGCCACCTCCGCAACATACTTTAAGGCTCTTTCAACAGAACTACAGCACTTATTAGAAGATATAGCCCAAAGCTTTGTAAGAGTCCAAGACCAACTAGACTCCTTGGCTGGTGTAGTCCTCCAAAGCAGATGGGGACTAGATCTTATAACAGCTGAAACAGGGGGCCTCTGCCTCTCATTAGGTGAGGAATGTTGTTTCTATCTCAACCAATTTGGCTTATAAGAGACACTGTTGAAAAAACTTAAAGAAAGGGCTAAAAAACTAAGGAAAAACCAAAACAACCAAATAGATTCTTGGTTTAAAAACAAAATCATAGCATGGGTCATCCCATTCCTGGGCCTTCTCCTAATAATAAGCCTAGGACTAATATTCTTACCCTGCCTAATTAACCTTTTTCAAAGATTTTTAACTGACAGGATCATGGCCATTTCACAGACAACTACCCCAAAACATCTACAAATGGTGTTACTCCTGCAATCAATCTGAGACCTGAAAACGCTCTGTCCCCTCGTCAGCAGGGAGTAGCCAGAAAGAACACGCTGCCCCTCATCCTTTTTATAACTGCAGGGTCTGGATTGACAGAGCAAGAGCATCACCATCTTGGACAAGTACCATCATTTTAAGTTTCACCTTGATCAAAAAACTGCCGAAATCTAAAGGGCATCAGCCTAATTGCTAAGGTCAGCATGACCATAAACCACAAATAACATCTCTGACCAGTAACATTCCAGACCCCTCCCCAACCAGAGACATGTCAGCCCTGAGATAACCTCCTCTCTGGCTGGAAAGATGTCAGCCCCAAGATAACCTCTCCACCACCCAAAGATATTCCAACCCTGCCATAAGCCTGTCCCTGACACAGAAACATTCCAAGCTTGTGATAAGCCCTCTCACCCTAACACCAATATGTACTCTTTGTCTGTAAGGGAGAATGCTCCTGACCGACATCAGCCAGAAGCCCCTCTCAGGTTTACTTTGGAGAAATAAATCTGTCTTTGACTGTCGAGGCACTTTTTATGTTTCTTTCCTCTTTTTTTAACTCTTACAGAATCTAGGTGGTGGATCACTGCATTCACTGCAAGGTCTAATTTTGGAGCAGTCAAATATCAGTTCAGACATAAAGCCTGGCCTGAAATTTGAAGAATGTACTACTGTTCCCTGACCAAAATGAGGATGGGGTTGCTTATTCTCACAGCCCAATAATGAGATGCAGGTGAACTGGGAAAGAAGAGAGTTTATTTCTGTAACCAGGTACAGGGAGAAGGCTGAGAAAATATCGCCAGATGAACTCAAAATTACAAAGTTTTCCAGAGCTTATATACCTTCTAAGCTATATGTCTATGTGTAGGTGTGCATTCATCTAAAGACATAAGTGATTAACTCCTTCTAATCTATAACTAAGGTCTGAGTTTTGAAAACTTTCCTCTGGAGCCTCAATAAATTTACTTAATCTAGATGGGTCCAGTTGCCAGGGTTATTACCCTTATCTTGTCTCCTGCTAAATCATGGAGGTTTGGGGAGTTCCTTTAGACCCCCCCAATAAAACATTTTTGTGGAGGTCTGGGGAGTTTCTTCAGATCCCCAATAAAAATTTGTTTAATCCTAAACAGGTCCTGTTAAGAATTCCTTTGTTATCTTGTCATTCTTCAAGGCCCAGAAAAGGCCTGGGCAAAACTCTTGGTGTGCTTTTGTTATATTCCAGCCTTTGAATAAGGGCACTGGCTCTATCAGCTTTTAATAGTTAATGTCACCACTCAGTCAGTGCTGAAACAGTTATTATGGAGGCCTGGGCTAGTGAGACCTGGCCTGCCATACTACCCCCTGTCACGCATCCTGCCTATCTGTGAGAGGTAGAATTTGTCCTTGTTTAATATTAGGTTTAAAAGCAGAAAACTATCTGGCTTTGATAGATGCTACTGCCCCATACAGAGCTCCAAGATAGTGCTAACAAGAAGAATGTTAAATATAGTTAATATTGAATGGGTGTTTACCATGTGCCTGGTGTTGTTCTAAGCCCTCTCCATGTGTGACTTCATAAAATCCTCACTCCGACCCTATGAATAGGTAGTTTGGCATCTCACAAATGAGGAAGCTGAGGAAACAGAGACAGTGAGGGGACCATGAGTGCCTTCTCTTCTGTCACTCAGAAAAGATGAGGAATTCAGGGGTGGTGTGCTGTCCCAGGTACATCACTGATCTTTGGTATTCTCTTACATCATCTTACACTTAGGTGCTACCAGGGGAGCAAGGTGTACTCTATGCATCTTGAAAAGATAAAGTATCAGCCAGCAGATGTGTTGGGTGCTGGTCTGAGGCCAGGCTTTCTAAGAAACGTTATACTCTTTTGGAAGGCTTTTCTGAGTTCTAAATACAAGAACAGCCCCCAGACCAACTCGAAAACACACTTCAATCTGTTTTCAATCTAGGTTCCCTGTATATAAAGAGAGAGATCTTGTTGCTATATACAAATTTAGTCTCCCCTTGGCTTTACAAGCCCTGGGTGATAATTTCATCTCTGCTGCTAATGAGACAGAAAACCTTGCCTGTAATGGGAAGCAGTTGGACTAAAGGGTCTTTAAGGTCTTTTCCAGCTCTAAAAGTTTTATGTTGCTATGAAAGTCAATAGTAATTAATAAAAGGAGTTCAGAAGGAAAAAAAGAATCAGAAACACTCTGCAAATATAAAAGTGTCACGTGTTACTATAAATAACTGAATGTGGTTCTTACCTGTGGTCTGGATTCACGAGACAAAATTAATTCCTTTCTTTTATAAACTTGGCTATGTCCTAGAAGTTTCAATGCATTTTAAAATTAAAATGGAGATTGGCTTTCCATCTAAATCCTGCCTGCTGTCCTCCCATTTCATCTCCTACTTTGCAGACTTAGTGATGATGAAAACACCAAGGACATCCTCAAAGAGAAGGTTATTTGAAGCAGCTGCCACTCAAGTCTTGCCCTTTGGGACTGTCATCTTTTCACTTTGTCTTCACCTGTGCCCCTCACAGCTCATGGAGCTAAAACTTGAGGAACCTCAGGGAACAAGCTGTATTTGAGTAGGTAAATTATAGAGGAATTATAGAACACAATCTGACAGGAGGAAAAACTGCTCAAGTGCAACCTCTCAGTTCCGTTCTACAACATCTGTTGAGTATAAGGCACTGTGCTTGGAGATGTCAGACACATAGGCACAGCTCCTATCTCCAAGAGGCCCTCAGTCCAGTGGGAAAAGAGAGATAGATTCAGAAATGTCACAGAAATGATTGGTTTAACAGATGTAGAGAAAATGTGTGCAGATGAGAAGAATAATAATAGCTGTCATTTACTGAGTACTTACCAAAAGCCATGTGTTTTACTAGCACTTTTTTATTTAATCATTTCAACAACCAGAAATGGAAGGTATTGTTATTATTATCCTCATTTGATTGTAAGGCAACAGGCTCAAAGAGGTGAAATGCTTTGCCTCGAGTGACTCATCTAATATATGGCAGAGCTTGAATTCAAATCCAGATCTTTTTGACTTCAAATCCTTCACTGTCATTTACTGTGCTTTTCTGCCTCCCCCAGGGCAGACACCCACTATTCTGACTTAGAAGTTTGCAGGATGAATTATACTGAATGTGGAAGACTGATTGAGACATGCAATTAAAATAGGAAGACATATATTCTGGATAAAAGGAATAGCCCAAACAAAACTGAAGATATGGAAAAGTCCCAGGACTTCGTGGGTGGCAGTGGGAATGCCAACTATACCTGTGCTGGGAGGAGCACAGTGTATAGCAAGGTGTGGAGGAGGGACTACAGAAAGGGTTGCATTGGAGGGATGGGAACAGACTGAGTATAACTGTGATTTCCATCTAGCAGCATACCTGTGAAAGTTTCTCAACAAATATTTGTGCAGTTCTGACATTCAGCGTAATGTATTTTTGCAAAATTTTATACACATCACACACACACGTGCGCGCGCACGCACACACATAAGGAGTGAGATCTGTCCCACAGAGTTGAGCTCGGCTAATTAAAAAGTTATATTGTAAAGCAGTGGTTCTCAAACTTGAACGTCAGCCAGGCACGGTGGCTCACGCCTGTAATCCCAGCACTTTGGGAGGCTGAGGTGGGCAGATCACCTGAGGTCAGGAGTTTGAGACCAGCCTGGTCAACATGGTGAAACCCCATCTCTACTAAAAATAAAAAAATTAGCCAGGCATAGTGTCGCACGCCTGTAATCCCAGCCACTCCGGGGGCTGAGGTAGGAGCATCACTTGAACCTGGGAGGCAGAGGTTGCAGTGAGCCGAGATGGCGCCATTGCACTCCAGCCTGGGTGACAGAGTGAGAATCCATCTGTAAGAAAAAAAAATTTAAACGTCCAGAAAAATCCCCTGGAAAGCTTGTTAAAGCATAGAACGCTAGACCTTAGCCCTAGAGATGCTGAATCAGTAGGTCTGGGATGCAGTCTGAGAATTAGGACTTTTAAACAGCTTCTGGGTGATGCTTATGCAGCCAGTCTGGGGGCCACACTGCATGGAACTGATGTAGAGCAGGGTGTGACTCTACTGTGAGTGCAAGGTAAGAGGTTCAGCACTTGAAAATTATAGCCATAAGCTTCCTGTAACCCATGTCACACATTTGCGCTCCTCTCTCCATCTTTGTCCCTCTAGGCTGTTCTGTTTCAAGCCCTACCCTACAGCGATAGTGGTCTTTCAAAAACATGAGTCTGATCATGTCACTATTCTGTTTAAAAATGTTGGTGGCTCCCATTGCCTTTGTGTGGCATGTGAATCCTTTCATAGCCTTTCTTACCTCTTTAGTCCTATGCATTCTCCCATACAGAACACCTTGCAGCTCCCCAAAGGAACTACATCTCCTTACCGATATTTGGAATGCTAACTTCTATGAGTCTACCTCTCATCACTTGGTTAAATTTCATGCCTCTTCCAGGTCTTATCCTCTATATCAACTCCAAGTGAAGGACTTTCAAGACCTTAAGTGATGTCCCTCAAGGACCTCTGTAAAGCACTCTTGCACAGTATAGAAATGACCTGGTGACATGGCTGAGCCCTCCCATCCATAAACTGGTATCTCCTTGAAGGCAGGCACAGAGCCTTGGCACCTAGTGTATAAAAAATTTAATAAATTATAACGTGATGTTATGTGAGATCTGGCAAAAATAAACCATTATGTCTCTTCTTCCTAGAGCAAAGGATTGTGTGCTTTCTTAGAGCCTGAGCTACCATGATAAAAACTCGCTCACAAATAGCATGAGAACATGACAACATGCCATTAGTAACCCAGAAGAAGCTGTATGTGTTTTATATTTTTTTCATCTGGGCTTTACAAACCACAAAAGCAACTGTTTTGCCTCCACAAAGAACATATTTTTAACAGCATACTTTCCCAAAAGAACACTCCTCCCTCTGTTGCATTTTGATCTATCCTGATTTAATTTAAAGTTTGAAGATGGGGCCTGACCTTATCTATCAGTGGCTGAGCCGTTGTCTCGTGGAAATGCAGTTTGAAACTCATTAATAGGGTAGCCTGTATATTATAACTTAGAAGCTCTGGGTTATCACTGATGCTTGCAATTGCTATGGAAACCGGGTTTATATGCACCTTTCAAAGAGTCTGCTTTAAAACAGGAAAAAAAAGATGAAGAAAAAGAAGGCTTCGTGAAAGAATAAGATATTTCATACCCAGCATGCATAAGCAGGTTCAGTGATGCAAAAATGCTCTGCCTACACAATGATAAAAACAATTTTTTATCTTTTTCAGGAGCTAATAATGTATAACCTTGTCTTAGAGAACTGTGTTTATACTGGTAGAGAAGAATGCTCAAGGCAGCTTTTCCCGGTGCCCACACATAGACACACAAACACAGACACACACCCACAATTTTCAGTTTTCCCCAGACTTTTTGCAATCTGCATTCTTAAATCCTCCAAAGGCCTCTGTACATGCAGCATTGGCTGCTAAAGCCCACCCAGTGTGGACTGACTGAGAGCTCAGTCTCTTCTGCTTCCCCTTGAATATGTATTGAATGTTGCATCCTGTCTCATGGGCTGAATTTTTCAATTATAAAACGATAGTGCTAATTTGATCAAGTTTCTTTTTAAAAATTATTGGATGTATTCCTCCCCAAATTTGTTTTGGAGGTTTCATCCCTCATCTCCTTGCCCACATTTCTCCCTAATAACCTAGGTGTGGTACTGTGTTAGGTAAAAAATAGTGTATCATCTTGTGGAAAATGATTCTTTAGACACACCTCCCCCCCATGTAGAACCATGTGTTATTCCCTCCAATGTTTTCATCTGCTTGTCTCCCCACTTGTGAGTCATCTATGATTTTCCCTTATCACTTCTGCAACCCCATTCCTCCCCTAACTCTAGCCAAATGTGAGCTGGTTTTCCTTCTCTTCTGAGGAAGAATAGGTCACGAGGGCTGAGCTTTCTGTCTTCACCTTCAGACAGAAGAAACTTGAAAGAAGAATGCATCTGCAGGCAGCTGTTCACTCCGCAGGCATCTGGAAACCACTTCTTTGCGTTCAAATAGTTATGTAACCCCACATGTTGGAAGTCTGAAGAGACCACAATACTCAAAATGGAAATGACACTGTTGCAACACATAGAATATCTGAGAGAAGAAAGGGTTTTTAATGTCTTGACTATCTATGATATTCCATAAAGTTAAGGGATTGGATATGCATGGGCTGGGAGGACTGAGGAACAAAGGATAGAGGTTAAGGTAGGTATGAAAAGGGACTACTAACTACTTTAGAATTTGAAAAAACTATTGATACCAAATCTGCCCACCCTCTGTACAAAAAACAAAACAGACACTGGTGCAACTTTAACCTGATAATGCATGAAAAATGGCTATTTTTCATGAGAAAAACTTCAGTCATTTCCTTGTAAACACAAAGAAAATTAAGAGAAATTGTAAAGTTACTATAAGAAAATTCAACAATAACTCTTATAATATATTCCCTCTCAATTAAACAGCAAATCACCCTAAAGTGTTTTTCAGCCTGAGTATTTATCAGCCTAGATAATCTACTTTACCAATTATGTTCTGCATTTTTAACAAAACTTTTTCTGCAAAAGTTAGTACAACTAGAAGTGAATATAAATTAGTCCTCTTTCAAGTCTTTAACATATTAAAAAGCTATAGAATATATACATTAACCCATAGTTTTATAAAAGGAATATGGTTTTATAAAATTAAAAGCAATATCAGGATCTGTATTTGTGATAATTACAACAACATCAAGCAGGCATTTCCCACTTAATCTATTACTCTCTAAGATTACCATTCAATTCTGCATTACAATTTAAGTAATTTAGTACTCGACGCATACGCTACAGAAAACAAGAAGCAGTGTATTACAGTAACAAGGTTTGTATTTCACAAACAATTGCAAGGGTGAAGCAGATATCTTCTAAGCGTCGTATATTCACAAACAATTGCAAGGGTGAAGCCGGTATCAGAATTCTAAGGGTCGCATGATTGGGTTTGCAGTCCACCGCTTAGAGGAGCTTCCTCTGATTCTTCTGCAGCAGTCTTTTCTTCATTCGTGGCTTGTGGCCTTTCTTCGTTTTCATCGTCTTCACTTTGTAGGTCGTTCCACATTAATTGTCTAGCTAATTTGATGTTCAATTCTTCGTTGTAGTGAAGCCTTCTTCTTATTTCGAACTGCCGCTTTTTCTCCTGTTTGTGGAGGAGGAGTTTTCTCATGTAGGCCTCGTTGCTCTCTTCCTCCTCCACCTCACAGCTGTGGTCCGAGGCATCAGTGGCGGCCATGGCTTCCTTTCCTTCGACACCGCGCACTGAATCTTCTCCTTCGACATCACGCACTGAATCTTCCCCATCATCTTGCAAATTCATGTAGGAAGTGCCGGGCTCATTTGCCTTCATTAAATCGTAATCTCTGTACGTTGCGCGGTGTGTCGCAAGGATGCTTGATTCGTCCCACTTCTGGGATTTCTTTCTCTTCACATCTTGAATATTCCCTCCAGACTGCTGACCGGAAGTCGCCACCGAGGAACCCGAGGAGCTTTTGTTTTTCAGGATCCCCTTGATGGGCCGGTGCGAGGAGGTGGAGGCTGACATCTTGCGGAGAGAAGGGCTGCGAGAGAGTTGGGCCGCTGAGCAGCCGTCCGCCGCCCTCCAGTCTGAAACTGCAGCGCCGTCTGCCGGGGCAACAGGTCCCAACCTCCCTAGTTAAAGCACCAGGGCCCTGGTGTCACAAAGGGCGCTGTGTATGACGTCACGATGGTCGCCGCCTCCGCTACCGCCACCGTTACCGCTACCGGTACCGCTACCGTTGCCGTCACTGTTGCCGTTACCGCTGACGTCACCGCTACCGTTACAGCTACCGTTAAAGCTACCGTCGCTTTTGCCGTTGCTGCTGGCTTTACCGTTGATGTTACCGCCTCGTGGCCCATGCTAACGTCATTTTTTTTCCTCCCTTTTAACGGAAAATAAGGTAGGAAATACCCTTTGGTTGCACTTGGAAAGGGGAAGCATTGTTTTTAGAAACTTCTATACACCCTGACTGCCCACAGGAAAGCTATGTTAACTATTTCTCACTGTGGGTCACTGTCAAAACTTTGAAAGCCACGACTTTGGTTGGAAAGATGAGAGAGGCCTCAGCTAGAAGGTGATGACCTTCTGCTCCTCCCTCCTGTGCCCATCCACACTCTCCCACCACCACACATACGTTGGTCCTCCTCTCCTCTCCCTGTCTTGGTGAATGACCCCAACATAGAGCCAATTATATCAGCTGGGAATCTGCGTGTCCTCCTCAGCCCCTTCACGTTGCCCATTCTCCAATCCAGCCCTCAGATGTGACCTAAATATTTCAAGAGGCTCATTTGATCTCTTCTTCCACCACCCTGTTTCAAATCACCATTTTCTCTTATGCAACTCCACTCACAGTCATTAAACTGGGCCCCCAATATCTCCTCCTGCTGCTGTCCAATCCCTTATCCACCCTCAAAACACCCATCAGATCTTCTTCATCTCTCTTTCAAACCCTTCAATGGCTGCCCACTGTTCTTGACATAAAGACCCAAATTCAGAAGAGGCTGAAAAACAGCTGTTATGATCTGCTCAGTTTACTCAGGCATCTATCTGGAACCTTCTCCCCTTAAATTCTTCCCACTCTACCTCCAGCTTTCTATTCTGATCTTCCAATTATGGGAGCATTCATGAACCTTCCTGTCCAAGAATTTTTTTTTTCCAGGTTCTTCGTGCAGCCTGGAGCACCCTTTCAGATTTCAGTTCAATCATCATTGACTTTCAGGGGCCATTTCCTGACCCCCAACAGCAAATAGACCTCCCTTTGCTTTCATGGCGTCTCTTATTCTCTGTGACAGCATTTGGAGTCATTTGTAATTTCTTATCTGTGTACACTAGATGACAAACATCAAAAGTAAAAGGAAGTGACAAAGACTCTCTCCTTTGACCAAACTTTAATCAGGCTCCTCTAAGCCCTCTGCTCGACTAGGCCTAAACTTGGGCTTGTAGAATCCAGTTCGAACAAGAATCTTACTAAGTTAATTTAGTGAAAATTCCCCACCACTGGTATCTGACCTCCCTGAATAGCTGATCAAATTCCTCATGCCCAACACTAGATATCTTGTCACCCTGTTGGGTCAGTTTAGCAAGAATCCCCCTTAGCCCTGATGTTTCCTTTCAGTAATTTTCCATTCACCGAGTCTCTATTCTGCCTTTTACCTATTCTTGTTGGAGTGGGAGTCAATGTCAATTTTATTCCCCTACTGCAAGAGTGACCCCATTGCAGTGGTCCCTGTACCTACTGTGATAGTCCTTCATGGAATAGAGTCTTTCTTACCATCTTTAACAAGTGTCATGAATAATTTTTTTAACAGTTATGTTGGCTGTGACTCAGATAAGATCAGATTCACCATTGGACCCCTGGAGCTCTCATCCTGAAGTATGCACCTTTGAAACCTTTGTCTTCACTCTTGGCTGACTGATCAGGAATCCATTGCTAAGCCCAACTCTTGAGCCAGTGTTCCAGATGGCAGTCTGTTGAAGCATGGTGAGGATACGTTTTGATTCTTGTGAATCTGAGTATACTCTCTAAAGCTGGGTTAGAGTCTGAGGCTTTTTATGAAAGGCATCTGAGTTTCCTGCACTCCAGCCTGGGTGACAGAATGAGACCTTGTCTCAAAAAAAGAAGAAGAAAAAGAAAGAGAAAGAGAAAGAGAGAAAGAAGGCACCTGTTGGGCTGGAGGTCTTTCTTCCTGGCTCTTTGTTTGGAGTGGAGTTACATATATTCTCTAATTCCTGGGCCTGGTCCTGGCTAGAAAATTCTTCCTGTCTCCTACCCTTATTTAATTACTTCCTGGCTTCCTGGCCTGGAATATTTTCCTGACTCTTTTCTTTCAAGTGAGGATCCACTCCACAACTACTGGGCTGGAAATTTTATTTTTTTCTGGCTGTTTGTGAGGCCTCTCTTTATGGAAATTGTTCAGTTGTCTGAAACTCCTCCTCTTGAACCCCTGCTGAGGCCAGCTCTGTCTACTTCCTTTCTTATTGGCATGAGTTTGCTGAGGATTATTTGGAACTCCAGTGGCCTCTTTGAGGAACTTGAGATCTCCTCAAACTGGCTCCTCTATGGTCTCTTCCTTCCCATTGCTCCTTCCTCTTAACACCTTCGATCTTCCCTTCGGCTTCCTTGAATTCTTTGTTACGTTCCCCTCAAACCCCTGCCTCCTCCACTTCTCTGTCCACCCCTGCCAGACATTTTCCTTTTCACTCCAGCTCAACTCTCTCAGTCATTTGAACTTTAATCCTCCCACTCACATCACGGCCTCTCAAGAGACTCAAAGATACCTGAAAGCCACTATCTGAGGCTGGAAAAAAAAAAAAAAAAGGCTAATTAGAAACAGACTGGATATTTTGTCTACTCAGATGGACTCTGGAATCATCTAGACATTTTCTTGATGTGCCCTCAGTCCCTGATCTCAGATTTAGCCGTCAGCCTTTATAGGATTACATATCAGGGCAAAAGAAAATCTTGGAGGTCCTTGGAGGTCTCCACAAAACTTCATAAAAAGCTTTAGCTCTTTTTCTTCAACCATTTACATTTTATTTATTCCTTTTAACATGTTCTTTCTTAAAACAATTATGTATTTTATAACTGATACTTTTATCATATTCTGTTTTTAACTTTCTTTTTTATTGTTTTTTTCTTTTAAGTTCTGGGGTACATGGGCTAGATGTGCAGATTTGTTACGTAGGTAAACATGTGCCATGGTGGTTTGCTGCACCTATCAACCCATCACCTAGGTATTAAGCCCAGCATGCATTAGCTATTTTCCCTAATCTTTAGCTCTTATTGAGTAGGTAACCTCAATTTGTCCCATTTTTGTCAGAAACACAATTCAGATAAAAATATAAGTGGAGATAAGCCAGTGAGTTTTGTATTACTGTGTTGCCTGATTCATGGCTAAATTTTTAGAATGAAAGCTATAAGGTCTCTGTTTGCATCTGTATGTTTATATATGCTTGTATGTATGCATGCGTATTACATAAATGATATTTCCCTACTTCCAGATGGTATTACCAAATTAATTTATAAAATCCCTCAAAGGAGAAGTTCTATTCAAATTGGCTTACAAGATAAATGAGACATAGAAATTAAATATTCCTAAAACTCCCAGAAATATAGGAACTAACTCAAATGCTTTTCAATTTTATATGACTTGGGTAGATCTTTGGGAAATAAGATTACTTTAATATTGTTGGTTTAATTAAAAAAGGGTATGTCCTCTGAGTTATCAGCATTAATTATAAGATGAGCATACATATTTATTCTACCTGGGTTTACCAGTGTGTTATCTCTACTAAATGCTTAAAGTTATAAAAATTATAAATTTAACCTAAGAATGAATGAAGAAGTGCAGTATCCACCACTTCATGTATATCAAGCAGAGCAGTTAAACAAAAGACCATATGTTTAACATTTTTAGGTTTTTGTTTTGTTGATGCTTGCCTAACATGCACATGCTATAAAATTAGTTAACAGAAAAATAACTTGAAATGATGTTTAGCCTTGTATGATGTTATAATTATTATAACCTAAAAACAGTTTCCAAATATTTGGTGATGTGAAACCTTAAGAGTTATCCTAAGTTAAATTAGGTAATAGATATTAATTAAATAACTAGATCATTTCTAAGCAAGATAAACTATTAAAACACTACTAAATCTAAGTTTATGTCTCTATACTTTGGGTTCTTATTTTCATATGGAACAGAGAGGCTAAAATATATTTGGACCTCTTAATAAACATGAAAAATTGTATTATAAAAAAATAGCCTAAACCTGTAAGAAATGTGGGATGGTATATTCATAAAATTTGCTAATGTGCTCATACAGAATCCCGGTATGTGACAGACTTCACAATTGTCCACTTCCCAGTTTTTTTCTGTAAAAGAAAGGTGAATGATGGCTAAAAAATATTATATACACCACTGGAAATAATAAGGCTGTGGGGAAGCAACTTTGTATGCAAACCTACTACAAGGGTAGTAGGTTATGTTTTTAATAAAGTATATAAAATATGAAAAATCCTTTTTCATTAAGGAAAAAAGAGTCATTTTGTCCTAAAGTAAGATGAGTGATTGTTCAAAATGAGAAAGGGGAAAAGAGTAGGACTGAAGCTAAATACATATTTTTTAAAAGTTGTAGAAGTTGTGGAAAAGGAATTTTATGTGTAGTCAAGATGCTAATATTTTTATAAGGATTTTTTTTAAGCGCAATAATGTACTAATCCAAATCTATAATTTGGTTTTCGCTCTGTTAAAAGGGCAACGTTTTCTTAAATTATTGTAAAATATTTGTCTTTACCTGTTGAATAATTCATCTAGGAAGGAAAGATGCTATGTCTTATGTAGATAAATTTCCTGTGCTTCATGTTGCCTTTATCACATATTTAATTACTTTTGAAAGCAAATCTTTTCAATATTAAAAAAACTAGGGTTATTTTTCTCGAATATGTTACTTTCTATATTTACCTCTGGAATCTTTTACTGCCATTTTGATTAAATGGATAACTAAGTATATTTCATAGAGATCTATAATCCTATTTAATCAAGTGCTCAAACCTTTTGACGTTTTTGACAAACTTCCCAAAATCAAATTCTAAATGATGTCTTTTTGACTTGGAACTAACTGACATTTACCAGAGGGCTCTCTTATTAAAGAACTTGTTCTTTCACCTTGTAAAAGAGAGATATTAAAGTAATTAGGTTTATTTCATATGTTAAATTATATGAAAAGCATTGTCAAATAAGAAGTGATGCTTAACCTTCTATAGATGATGTGTGTATGAATATAACTTATTAATATGTGTTTCAGAAATTGTATGAAATTCCTAAAAATTTGTCAGTGCCCTTACTGACCACATAATCAGTCATAATTGCAGTTATTATCCTAAAATGCTGTATGCCACAGAACTAACCAAATTTCTTGTCAAATGAACTCTCTTCCAATCTTTAATCATGATCATTTTAAGTCTTCTGTCACTCACAGACAGTTTTTGTTTTACTTTGATTCTTCTCTGAAAGCATCTACAATCAGCTACAGGCAAGAAATTTCCATGATGGCATCAATTGAATAACTTTGCAAACATGCCACTAGATTGAGTAAGAACTTCCAGACTTAATGAAGAAACTGATAGTCTCATAAAACTGCTAACCCTAAATCAAGGAAAACAAGGATTTGTGGCATGGGACTGAATGAACTAATGAGAATGTTTATACTTTTGTATACTTTTGTTTTAAAACATTGCTGATTCTTTAATGTTAGTTTCCAGATTCAAGGACCCTTTTCCTCTTTTCTCTTAAGCTATCTATAACTTATAACAATTTAGTAGATTATATTTTTGTGAACAAAAATGAATATTTATCTTTCTCCCTACCTTATCCTTCCCAGAATTTGGAACCTCTTATTGAATATTCTTATTTTCATGGCAATATAGTTATTTGCCTAAGTTCAGTAAGAATATGTTTTCCTTGTAACTAGACACAACTGGAGAAATTGGTTTTATTACCAAGATTTTGACCAGAATGCCATATTAGGAAATAATGGGTATAGAATTAGCTTTAAGGAAATAAAGTTGACTTTATAGAGCCAATGCTTACAAAACACTCTTGGAAAAACTGGCCTGGTACCTGCCTTACAGGGTTCCCAGCATTACAGGTGAGTGAGGGAGGTTACTTCCTGGCAGATTGTATAAGTCGGGGTTCTCTGGAGAAACAAAACCAACAAAAATATAGATAGATGGATGGATAGATAGATAGATAGATAGATAAATAGATAGATAGATAGATAGATAGTTAAGAGGTTTATCATGGGAATTAGCTTGCATGATTATGGATACCAAGAACCAGGAAAACCAGTGGTATAATCAAGTTTGAGTTTGAAGGCCTCAGAACCAGGGGAGCCAATGGTGTAACTCCCAATTTATGGCAGTAGGCCTGAGAACCAGAGGGATGCTGATGTAAATCATGGAGTCTGAAGGCTCAAGAACTAGGAGCTCTGCTGTCCACAGGCAGAAGATAGATTTTCCAGCTCAAAAAAAGTGAGAGAATTTACCCTTCCTTGCCTTTTTGTTCTATTCAGGTGGGCCCTCAAAAGACTGGATGATGCCCACTCACACTGGGCAGGGTGGGTCTTCTTTACTCAGTCTACTGATTCAAATGCCATTCTCTTCCAAAAACACCCTCACAGACATACCCAGAAATAATGGTTTACCAGCATCCATTAACCCAGTCAAGTTGACACATAAAATTAACCATCATGCAGGCCCAGGAACCTCAGGGTACCTTGGGGACCTTGAGAAAAGAGGAATTCATCTAAATCCAAAGATATTGCAGGCGAAATTTGGTAGGGAATTCTTGGCTTGGCTTCATAGCCTTAAGAAGGTTTTAAAAGTCTAGTTTGAGATTCCTTATGAAAAGTTCCAGCAGAGCAGACTCTAAAAGGCCTATGTGGTTAATTACCATTCTTTTTGTATTTATGTAAATAGGCAGGCCAAAGCTAATGAGATCAGATTTATTTTACAAACAAGGGGGATGACTATAGAAATAAATTTTGTTTCAGTGGAAAACTATAGTGCACCTGTTATCAGATTATAGTCCTATTCATTGTGTTCGGTTTTATTATCTTTCTGTAAACTGGACTGGATTTTGAACTTTTCTAGTTTTCTTTTTCTGGTTATAACTCTCCAAACGAATGCTTCCAATTTTTCTCCCGGCCTCCTGACTTGGTATCACTGAGACCAAAAACTGCCCTTTCCATAAAGTCCTGCAAATTGAAGCTGGACTTCAAACAATATAAACCATAGCAGATGATCTGTAGGTAATGATCATAACTTCATACCTGCTGCTGTGTGGCCCACTTAGAAAGCTCACTGAAACACCTGATGTCATCAGCAAAGACATTAAAACTGCAAATCAAACCAAGAAATTTCTCATATTGCCACTGCTGTCCTCACTTCCCCATCTAAAAATGTTTTGAGCTTAAACCTAGAAATCTTCTTGACTATCTGCCTACTGGATTCAACAACTGTTTCCAGCCATAATCTTTGTTTTTATTTTGTTTTAATGAAAATTCCCATCATTAAATGCCTGACTCCTTGCACCATTCAGCAAATATCTGAATGTTTCTTCTTTCCTTGATCAAGAGAAGAATGACAAAGACTCTCTCCTTGACCTAACTTTAGTTGGGCTCCTCTGAGCCTGTTATTGATTAGGCCCGAACTTGGACTTCCCTCTGTCCTTGTAGAATCCAGTTTGAACAAGAATCTTACTGTTCTCAGACCAAACCAAGGGTGGGGTTGCTTATTCTCGCTGCACAATGACAAGATGCAGGTGAACTGGGAAAGAAGAGAGTTTATTTCTGTAACCAGGTACGGGGAGAAGGGTGGGAAACTATCGCCAGACCAACTCAAAATTACAAAGTTTTCCAGAACTTATATACCTTCTAAGCTATATGTCTATGTGTAAGTATGCATTCGTCTAAAGACATAAGTGATTAACCTCTTCTAATCTGTAACTAAAATCTGAGTTTTGAAGACCTTCCTCTGGAGCCTCAGTAAATTTACTTAATCTAGATGGGTCCAGGTGCTGGGGTGATTAGCCTTATCTTGTCTCCTGCTAAATCATGGAGCTTTGAGGAGTTCCTTTAGACCCCCAATAAAAATTTTGTGGAGGTCTGGGGAGTTTCTTCAGACCCCCAGTAAAAACTTGCTTAATTCTAAACGGGTCCTGTTAAGAATTCCATCATTACCTTGTCATGCTTCAAGGCCTAGGAAAGGCCTGGGAAAAACTCTTGATGTGCTTTTGTTACCTTCCAGCCTTTGTATAAGGGCACTGGCTCTCTCAGCTTTTAATATTTAACTTCACCACTCAGTCAGTGCTGAAATAGTTGTTCTAGAGTCCTGCCTATTCAGCTGTTAGTGAGATATGGCCTGTCATACTATTAAGTTAATTTAGTGAAAATTATCCACCATTGGTACCTGACTACCCTGAACAGCTGATCAAATTCCTCATACCCCATTCTCCATATCTTGTCACTCTGGCCTGCCTTCAGCAAGAATCCTGTTGAGTCAGTCAGTGAAGACTCCACCTTACCCCTGATGTTTACTGTTACTGATTTTCCATCCACTGACCCCCGACATTGCTCCTTGGCTATAAATCCACACTTGTTCTTGTTGGATTGGGAGACAAGCCTCATTTCTCTGCCTTACTGTGAGACCTCACTGCAATTTTTCCTCTATATATTGTGATAGTCCCCTATTGACTAGTCTCCCTTGCTGTCTTTGATGAGTGTCATATATTTTAAACACATATTTTTTTAGCAGAAGCTTTCTGTTTTGCTCACTACTATTTTGATCTTTGTATTTCCGTGACATGATGCTGTACCTGGCACATAGTAGGTATTACAAAAATATTTCTTAAGTGAATGATAAGTGATACATGATAAGGTATTGGGAGAATGAGATTTTTGAGTGGAGGAAAAGGAGCTCCAGAGCCCTTATAGTCAGTTAGAATTTGTCCAGTCACTCACGTGGACATATGTGGAATTTGGAGATTGTTACAAAAAGTGACTTTGGCACATTTTCTGTCCTTCATAGGCCTCATTTTTCACAGGCAGAAATATCCTTTGAAAAACAAAACAAAAAAAAATTAAGATCCAGTTTCACATTTTCCCCTCCAGGTAGCACTCACAAGAATTTTTTTCCTTCTGATAACATTTTGCTTCCTCTTCTCTCCCTCAAGGTCTTTCTGCATTTTAGAACAAAAAGCAAAAGCATGAAAGAATCATAAAACTTTTACAAGGGCCTTAAGCACCTTAAGTTCAAGTTGTCCTGTATTCTCTAAAGTCCTGCTAACTTCGGGAACTCTGCAATCACTTTAAAACTGTGTTATTCGTTCCAGAAAAAAAAATGCACTGCTAACATACTGTTTGAAAAAAACTGTATTGTGTGATGAGGGTTTTCAGGGATTGAAAAGCTGATATTCAAGGCTATAGGAAAACCCTCTGGTATGTCAGGACAAACAAACAAACCTTCATTATTCAGAAATACTTTGGGCTCCTCTTAAAAAGCCTAACTGAAAGGCATCAGAGACCAACACACACAAGACAGGTGGGCACAATGGACCTGTACATGTTAAGCCGTAAACAGGATGTTTAGGGAGACACCAATTCCAGTGCATTGGAAGTTTGCCTTTGTGTGTACACAGCACCCACCCCCACATACTGTGATGTGAATATACAAGCTGCTCAATATATAATGAGTCAGCCATCCTGGAGTTCTTGCATTTTCTGAAGTCATCATTCAGTAGCACAATGGTAATTCAGGCTAGTGCAGGAGCACTGTGATTTGTGACCTATTACGTGAGTCACAAACAAAATCATTTAACGAAAAAAATTAGGCATTGCAAATTTAAGTTGCACATTATTTTTAAATATTTCTTTTTCATTTACCATTGGCTAACTTTCTCCTTAATGAAAGTCACTCTGAGAAAAACCCAAATTTTGTGTTCTTGTCATCCAACTAAAAATTCTAAATCTAGTCAACACAGAAGGATATGTGTCACTATTGTAAGCCTAAAAGTTAGAAAACATCAGCCATCTTTCCAGCATACCTCTTTACACAATTTACTGTTATTGCCCTGCTACAAGGGATGAGCAGCTATCTGAAGTTCCATGGCGCCACATCTCTCTGCTCCCCCTCCCGACACGCTGGGGTAAACTACACCCATCCTACTCAGTGACACATTATATGCAATTTAGATACAAGCCTAGAAATTTCTATTTTCAACAGATATTTAGTAGTCCTCTGTATTAGTCCATTTTCATGCTGCTGATAAAGACATACCCAAGACTGGGAAGAAAAAGAGGTTTAATTGGCCTTACAGTTCCACATGGCTGGGGAGGCCTCAGAATCATGGCAGGAGGTGAAAGGCACTTTGAACATGGCAGCGGGCAAGATAAAATGAGAAAGATGCAAAAGTGGAAACCCCTGATAAAACTGATCTCGTGAGACTTATTCACTACCACAGGAACAATATGGGGGAAAGCCCCCCATGATTCAAATTATCTCCCACTGGGTCCCTCTTACAACATGTGGGAATTATGGGAGGACAATTCAAGATGAGATTTGGGTGGGGACACAGAGACAAACCATATTGCCATCCACTATATTTCTAGTGGGAGAACCTTTGTTGTAGAAAAAACTGCCTTCTTGTCACACAACCAAGAAAAGTTAGGCATACAGACACTTTGAAGGGTGAGTGGGAATGGAATTTATTGGGTGGAAAGGGGAAAAAAAACTCTCAGCAAATTGAGAGGGGTTCCTGTTAACAGGCCCCCATCTCACAGATTTAATCCCAGGTTACAACAGAGGAACAGGAGAGGCCAGGCTCTTCTGCACTGCAAATGGCACAAATTTCCTGAGGCTACACCCTATCCTCCCAGTGCACAGCCTGGTTGGAGTTTCTCTGGGAACCCCTTCCCACCTGGCTGTCTCATTCCCCCCTCTAAAGAAGTACATCTAACTGCCATTAGGATAAGGATAAGGAAGAAGACCAATTTTAACTGCTTTCTGCTGACAGGGGGCGCTGTTTTGGGGAAAACGGCAGTCAGAGTTCCCTCAAAGGCCTATCTAAGGTTTCCCAGCAGAAGGAGCCATCATCAGAGGCTCCGATTGCATGACTCTTTGGAGTTTGATGGCCTGAGGGCAAGAACAGACAAATCGGGTTATTAAAATTCATGTATCAAAACAAAACAAGGGGAGTGGTAAGGATGGCTTAAAAATCCCAAGGCCTTTTACTGGTTTGCACAGGGAGAGGGAGGCCAAAAGCCCGACTGGTAGTAAACTACCCTTTTGCCGGCATGTTGGGCTTCCGGGTTCCCTTCCCCTGAGCCCAATCCTAAGCCAACCAGTGTAAGATCTGGCAAATTAACTTTTCCCATTTTGGAGGATGCATCTCAGGGAGTGTCTTGTAGTACAGAGACACGATTACCTATCAATGAAGAGAGGACAGAGAAGGAAAAATGAAAAAAAGAAGTTTTTTTTCAGAGGAGTCCCAGGGGTTCAGGATACATTTGAAAGGGGTACCGACTGAAGATGAATTGCTACTCATCTAGAAAGAGGGGCGCAGGTATCTCTGGTTCCTTTCTCTTCCTGGCAAATACTTGGGGTATGTGAGGGAGCGAAAGTGAGTTGTTCCTCTTTCTTTCCTCCATCCTTGTATCCTCTAGTCCTAGCAACCATGACAGGCTGCTACCCATGGGTGTTAAAGCGGTTTTCACCCATGTTAACAGGAGAGCCCAGGGGGTGGGAGTATCTGCTCTTACCCACATACACCCTATCTCCCCTGCTGTCAATAGCCTTGAATTACCTCAACCTCATTTATGCCATGGATACTAGTGTGACCTTTATCCTTGAAACAGGAAGCTTGGCTGAATCGGCAGGAATTAGCCCTGCTCACTTGCATTGTGCTTTTTAACTTCCATTATCATCTGCCTCCAGATCCCTCAGATGCAGTTTTTTTTCCTAGGACTTTGACCAGAAGCTTGAAATTGAGTTTGGGACAAAAATGTACCTCCAGGAGGTTGCATGGACTCCTTATCATAAGCCAAATGCTAAGGTGAAGCTGTGGAATTGAATCCTCCTCCAACAATGGAGAGAAAAGGATGTATTGTGAAATGCTCAGATAACTGGTGGCTATAGTTATGCTTGCTAAGATTTGGGTGCATGGTGCTTGGCTTTGGTTAATTCCCTTGGTCTTAGTCTCCCAAAAAAGAGACCTCTGGGTGATAGGCAACCTATTTAGTCCCATCACCTGGCAGGATTTGCAGGATAATTGCTCAGAACTAGAATATTGATCCAGATTTCTACATTACTCATCCCTTTTCTTCTTTCTGAGCTGCAGCCAGAGTTTGCTGGTTGGTTCACAGGAATAAGCAAGGTGGGTCTAAAATGTAGGTGAAATCTTAAAAATGACTAATGAGTTTAGAATTTAATGACAAATGTATGATAAGTTTTGAAGCATAATTTCTCTCTCTCCAGTCCTCATTTTTGTTTAAAAAACAAATCATGACAAATAGGACTAAGTTTTTTGCAAAATAGACTTTAGCGTTATAGTTGACATCATTATGTGCATAAAATGCAGCAAGAATAACTATTTTTACATACTCGAGTTTCCACAGGGAATCTCAGATAAGACCTTTTAAAGTGGTACCCAGCCATGGGTTTGTATCCTTAAATACCTGTGAGTCAGGTGATCCTCTCCTCTTAAGGTCCCAAGACAAACTTGGAGCTCCTGGGCCTGTTAGAAAGTGACATCCTTTACTGACCACAGGTCAGGAACCCTGTACAGGAACTGTGTAGGCAAGGATATGAGGCCAGTTTTCCCAAGGGGCTTTTATCAGCTCTGCAAGTTGAGTTTGACTCCTTAAAGGGAAGCATACTCTTCCAGTCAAAGCCTTGGTAAAACAACAAGTTTCTGCAATTGTGTCCTGTTGCAAAAGAAAATGGATTCTTATTGCACTGATGCAAACAACTATATTGCCATAAGTTAAGAATACTCACAGTTTCCAAATTCTAAAAGAACCAGGCAGAGATAAACAAACATGCTCCGAATTTTGTTCAGAGTATGCCTCACTCAATTATTAAAGGCCATAAATAGTTCAACGTAAGTTTCCTTGACTCTGAAAAACAAAACAATGATCAGCAATATTCCAAGCAAAGGTCAGAAAGATTGCTTCAGTTTTCTGAGTTCAGTCCATTTAGTTGACTCTTGTTTTGCTTGATATTCATGAACATTTGAGCTCTTCATGAATCCTGTATATTTTTCCATTATTCCAATGTCACAATCTCCAAAGTTATCAAAAAACCTATTTTTGAGAGCACCTGTCAGGATCCTATAGCTTATTATAAACCCTCTTTTGAAAAGGATTAAAACAAAATAGCAATTGTTTGTAAATAACAAAGTGTCCAAGGTAGTAACAGATAGAAACCCAATTGACAAAGAAGTTTGGTTTATAATAACTTAACATAATAACCTTAATTATGATCTATAGCATATACTTTAGACATCATAGTTTAGAAATCCCATACAATTTTGGAATATATATTAGTATTGTTCACCAAAATATAACCTAAAGAAGATTGAACACCATTTTGGCAATCCCATGTACCTAAACATGTCAAATAATCCTGTTTACCTCTCTTTTGGATACTCCAGGGGCCCTCGGAAGCACCCAAAAGTCAGACATCAAGAAAGACAATTTTGAAACTGAAATCTAATTTTGAGAAGCCTGTTAAGTGTTAGAAATGTAGAACACTTGATGTTATGAAATAGAATTCCAGATTACCATGAATTACTTATTTTGCCAAAATGATGACTCGCAAATTTTAAAAAAGCAAAAACCTTTTATAACCCTTTACCAATTTTGCTAAAGACCAGATTAGTGCCTTCAGAGTACTTTGTTGTGTTTTTATTTCAATGTTCAATTTACAGAAAAACCATATAATACCCTTTGAATTCAGTCAATGTGTTCACACACAGAATTTTTGCAAGAATAATTTTTACAATCCTTCCACCACTTGTTTGTACATTTAGCTTTATCTTACCTAATTTAAAAGAATTATTTACCCCTGGGCAAGAATTTACATGTCCATGCCTTTTTAATAATCTTTTACTAAATACACATTTTACTGTTCGTATACACCTCACATGTAAATCTATTTCCAGTAGTTTCAATTACATGTTATAATGGTAATGCCTAGCAATTTTTAACTTAAATGTAAAACAGGGTAAGTTGTTTTAATTATGTGCTAGGTGTAGCCAAGGTTTGACTCCTTCCAGCTTAATTAAAGGTGTGGTTCATTCCATATGTCCCCAGGCCTTACCAGTTTTGAAGCAGGCAAGTCAAGTAGTTCACAAAATCCCAAAAGCAGTTTCTAACCTTAAAATATTTAGCAAAGCTAGCATCTGACCTGCATAATTTAGTCCACCTATTTATATTTTGATGACACCTGCTTTTTACCAATAATCTTTAAGGCTGTTTTTATTTCTCAAAGATTAAAGTCATGTGAACTAAAAGGTATCACAGCTTTTATCTTCCCTTTAAAAAATGTTTGATCCAAGAGCTTATCTTCCTTTAGGTCAATTAATTAGAGCTCTTTTTATAGGCATCATACACACAGTACATATATAACTACACAGACAGGAAGAAGAAAACCCAGTCACCATAAAATCTTTTGTTTGCCAATCTCCTAATTGGATTATTGACCTCTGGGTGGAGCCCTTTAAGAGACAGGGCTAGGAAAACATGCAGCTTCTAAGGCCTAATAAATAGGCATAGATGGAGCAAAAACAGATTTTGAGAGAGATCTATTTGCTTTTAATTCCTGAGGTTCCATGAGGAAAACTGAGGTCTCTCCCCTCTGATGTGTGCATTGAGAGTGGCAAGGCAAAATGGAGAAAAATAATTCAGTCGATTGAGGAAAAAACCCTTTTTTCCAGCAAAACAAGATCAAAGAAAAGAAAAACATAAAGGCCTTTTAAATACACTTATAACTTGGATATCCACTTTTAATTAAGCTGAGCACTCTTTAAGAAAGTCCTTTTGGCCAGGTGCAGTGGCTCACGCCTGTAATCCCAGCACTTTGGGAGGCCAAGGCAGGTGGATCACAAGGTCAGGAGATCGAGACCATCCCGGCTAACACAGTGAAACCCCGTCTCTACTAAAAATGCAAAAAATTAGTCGAGCGTGGTGGCAGGTGCCTGTAGTCCCAGCTACTCGGGAGGCTGAGGCAGGAGAATGGTGTGAACCCGGGAGGCAGAGCTTTCATTGAGCCGAGATTGTGCCACTGCACTCCAGCCTGGGCGTCAGAGTGTGACTCCATCTCACAAAAAAAAAAAAAAAAAAAAAAAAAGTCCTTTTAACTCCCTTATTACCTGACTTTAGTCACACCAAGTGGCCAATATTTCTCTCTTTCAAACTTTACTAAAGGCTCAGAGAAAGGAAAATCCAAGGCAGTTTATGGAGGGGAAGAGAATCAACAGATAGCAAAGGTCACACAGATATCAAACCAGAAAGGACTCACTCCCTAAGCCAAGATTGAACCCTGGGCTGCCATTATAAAATGGCAGAGGACAAAAGAAAGGCATTGCCACATGGTTACAGGCCATACTCCCAAGGATATAAAGCAAGATGGAGGCCAGCCACAAAGTTTGCTACAGAACATGCAGAAGACACACAAACCACACCAGATTGGCTACAACTCAAGACCAACTTCACAAATCTTTTTTCATAAATAAAACTTTACAGAGAACATAAACAGTGATTGCCATCATTTCTGGCCCAGCAAAACATCTTCCAAAGGGGAAAGAAAAACAACCTCCCTTAAAAGTAAACTGTTGGCCAGGTGCAGTGGCTCATGTCTGTAATTCCAGCACTCTGAGAGACCAAGGCAGGTGGATCACCTAAGGTCAGGAGTTTGAGACCAGCCTGGCCAACATGGCGAAAACCCATCTTTGTTAAAAATACAAAAAATTAGCCTGGCATGGTGGCAGGTGCGTGTAATCCCAGCTATTTGGGAGGTTGAAGCAGGAGAATTGCCTGAACCCTGGTGGTGGAGGTTGCAATGAGCCGAGATTGTGCCATTGCACTCCAGCCTGGGCAACAGGACAAGACTCTGTCTCAAAAAAAAAAAAAAAAAAAGTCAACTGCTAACAGGGTAGAAAAAAGAAAAAGATTCCTGGGGAAGAACCTCTTATTCTTATGCAAATAGGTTCCTACACCAGGGAGAGAAACTTAATTGCTGCCCAAAAGAGTTGGACCCCTTGGCCAGGGGAGGGGAAGACTCCCTCGCCATGCATCCCAGCCCTGGCCAGGAGGAGAGTGGGAGAGGCACCATTCACTGGTCCATCCTATAGGCATCTGCAGCCATTGGGGTGCACAGTTTCCTCTACCCTCAGAAGAGGTCCAAGGAAACAAAGGCTTAGAAGTGAAAGGAAAAAAGATTTTTGGTTTGCATAGTACTCACCCTTCCTCAAGCCCCATGTCTGGATGCCAAAAATGTTGTAGAAAAAAACTGGGTTCTTGTTACACAACCAGGGAAAGTTAGGCACACAGACACTGTGAAGGATAAGGGGAAACAGAATGTATTGGACAAAAGGGGAAAAAAATCTCTCAACAACGCGAGAGGGGTTCCTGTTAACAGACTCCCATCTCACAGACTGAGTCCCAGGTGACCACACAGGAATGGGAAAGGCCAGGCTCCTACCCCCTGCAAACATTGGGAAATTCCCAAGGCTCCACCCTGTCCTCCCAGAGCGCAGGTCAGTCAGAGGTTCTCTGGGGATCCCTTTTTTACTCAGCTGTCTCACCTTCATCTGAAAGCCACAAAACAATAGAGTTATGCTTCAGTAGTCTTCATTGTGTTAATATTTGGTAAATACATCTAAAGATGCATTTTGTTCTGTCATGACAGCTTTTTAAATAAATAAAAACACATATCACTGATGTGTAAAATGTAATTTTAACTCTCAACTGTTTGCACAGGAGCCATGTATTTGGCAGAACGCTATTGTTAATCATGGCAGTAGATCACTCCCACAGCTTTGTTTCTTCTCTGAGAATCACATCTCTTCTTCTATGGAGACATTCCCCAAATGCCGTAAGTATAAGAGTTCTCTCAGAAGGAGAACCCAGCTAGAAACAAAAAAATTCTCAATCAAAGGTGGGAACACCTATGAAACCAAGAGGAAACAACCAAGAGGAAACAAGGAAAGCATCCTAGATGTCCCACTGGGTGCCATTAGTGAGAGGTGAGTAAAACACTGAGAAGGCAGTGTACTCTTCCGGGAGCAATCATGCTGCCAGATGTGGAGATTAATACTCATTCAACCATGTGGTATCTGAAGTCATGCATCAGTACATCCAAGAATTGTATACAGTACTTGGAGAATGATGTTATATACTGCATAGTATCAAAATCAAAGTGCTATTTGGTTTTACATCTACGTTTCTTGCCCAGACTCTTTATCATACTGCAAACACAAGTTTCTGATATTCTACCAAATAGATCTCTCTTAGACGCATACTCTGAACAAGGACTCCAACGCAAGTAGTTTACTTGGGAGGAGACTTACAGAAAACACAGGCAGGGGAGTGAAGAAGTAAGACAGGGAAGGGAAAAGGCAAAGAGTATCTTATCAAAGCAGTTACTACTGTGGGTACCTAGAGCTTAACCTGTTGGTAAGCTCCGGGAGTCAGTGTAGGAGAGTTACCTTCTTGGCCCCATCTCGACCCACAAGTGAGGGAACTAGAGTATATTTATATATCAGTTGTTGCCATCTTTACATAAGGGCTGCTGGGAGAGGAGATGGGCATTAATTAAAGTATTACTTTGGCTAAGAAGGAAATGCTAAAAGCCATGCCATACAAACTCCTTATTGCCTAGCTGAGAAGGCTGAAGACCAGAGACGTATGGTGACTTGCCCAGGGTCACACTGGTGCTTACTGGCACAGCAGCCTTCAAGTCAAGGTCCTCAGGGACTGCCATGGCAGTGCATTTTTCTATTCCTTCCACATCCCCTCAAGAAATGGTGGGAACCAAGTGTCCTAGCACTTGTCTCATATACAAATCAAATACCTACACTAGTTTAGATAAAATCCCCTTCGCATCTCTGCCTCCTTCGCCTGCACTATTCATCAGTAGTACCAGCACAACTGAAGTAGCAAAACCACCCCTTTCAGAAGGTTTAAAAACCTGAACCTCATGTTCTCTGAATAGCGTTAAAATGAAGTGTAATAGCAAGTTAAAATAACAGGTTCAACTTGAGCAAGTTCAGCTTAAGGCACAAGTGGAAAAGTTTTTCAGGCAAAGGATCAATAGGTCAGCTGATCGAGTTTTCTAGTTCTGGCTGAGCCGTAGTCAAATTAGGAAAACAATTATGCGATCCAGGGCAGCAAAATTCAATTTTACCAACAACACTGAGATTCCTCGAGGCAGCCCTTTAAATATGACATTAGAGACAAGATTATTTCCCATGTGTACAAATATGGCTGGGAAGAATAACACACACACAGAGATATAAGCTGATGTGTGATTCATTCTATTCTGAAAACAAATTTTCTTGTTATTATATATCTATACTTTTTAGAAAGAGCATTATAAAAACAGCAAGAGAGTGCAATAGAAAAAGAAATGAAACGCCGCAAGTCTTTTTTATGATGTTTCACACACAAAAAGAAAAATAACTCAGAGAATCGTCAGATTTCTTAGAAGATGCAGTAAACATATTGTTAGCATCCCCATGACTCACTAACAAGATGTTGTCTGCAGGGAGGTGGGGCCAGAAAGCTGTCGCCAAATTCCAGTCAATGATTTATAGTATTTGTGACTACCACATGCAAAGAGTGTCAGCTGGCAATTTATTCTGGCTGATGTAATTCGACAGAGTTTTCTTCTTTTCTGACAACCAGTCCAGTAAGTGAGGTTAACACATTTCACCTCTAATAATCAGAGGTAAACCTAGCAATGGAGTTTGGTTCTGTCTTAGTCATGCCTATGTGTTGGTTGTGTTTAAACAGATCCAGCAAAACAGTTCATGGCAGCCATTCAGACATTCAGACACTGTGACAGAAAGGAGGGAGTCAAAGGGAGTAGAACAGTGGTTGTCAAACTTCAAGGTACATCACAATCCTCTGGAGGACGTGTGAAAACACAGATGGCTGGCTTCGCCCCCAGAGTGGCTGACTCAGTAGGTCTGAAGTAGGCCGGAGAATTTTCATTTCTAATGAGTTCCCAGGTGATGCTGCTGCTGGTGGTCCAGGGCCACATTGAGAACCACTGGAGTGGATTCTGGTCCTGTCCCATCTGGCGGGTGACACAGACAAATGGAGGTCCACAGCTGGAGCCAATACTCTTTACTCTCTGGAAAGTTTGAGTACAGAAGTACGAGAGAGAGGAATTCATTCTGCCATAGGTACCAGGAGGGAGATATATATATATATCTCGAATTTTGAACTAGGCACTGAGGTGGAGAAAAATTCCTCCACAGGGAGAACAGCCAGGGAAGGGGACTTCAGGCAGAGGATGGGTGAAGGCAAATGGTCTTTGGGATTGATCCTAAGATGCTGGAGTAATAGAATGGCTACTCCTTTTATAACTATCTACATGAAAGGGCCCATAAGTCTGTTTAATCAAACATTCACATTAACTACCTGAGGTGATTGCACATGTAGAAAAAACAGTAAGAGAAGTTGACAGGGAAGGCTTCCTGGTATTCACTCAAACTGATCCTCCACTGTTGTCTGCACTTTCTCAATGCAAACGAGAGTTGCATGAATATTTTTCTTCAAAGGCAGAATAAATTTCTCTTAGCAGAGAGGACTTGATTGTGCAGGGAAGCTTGGTTGTCCTCTTTTAAAATGATCAGAGTCCAGCAGTGGCTTATAGGCAGCTTCAGTAGTGCCAAATAAGCAACAAACACATGTAGATTGGATCCATGTCCAAGCTGAATTACCTTAAGCAACAGTCATAACCTCCCTGAACCTTTGTTTACTCATCTATAAAATGGAATAATAATATCTTGCCCCTAACATATGTTACCTGGGACAAAATAAGAAAGGCAATCATGAACTGTAAAATGCTAAGACAGTGATTATCAGAATGTGCTCTTGGATGGCTTTCAGCCTTTGATGTTCAAAGATTTAGAAAATCTGTTTGAGTGATAGTTATGATTATAATTGCTGACTTTACCATAGAAGACTATAAAAAAGAACATGGAATAAATGGCTTGCTGTAAATTTGTTCATCTGAAAACAAAAATATTCATATATGTGGTTTAATTTAATATAGAGAGACTGTTAATTTCCCACCACTCTTCACCCTCCCCTCTCCATGCAGCAGAATCCGAATTTATGGCTGTGTGTGTTGCTATCCAGAAAAAATGGTTGCATGTTCAAGTCTTCTTTGCATCTAGGTATGACCATGACACTAAGTTCTAGCCAGAAAATGTCTCATCTGGGTCTTTTGAGAATTGTTTTTACAGGGAACTAACTTAGCCAAGAAAGATGCTCTTTTGTCATCCTTTCATTTGCCTGATGCTCACCAGGAGTGTGGATGTAATGGCTGGAGCTCCAACAGCCTTTTTGGATTATTACACAACAAAAAAACATGGGAACCACAAGATAGGATGACAGGAAAGAATGAAGAGCCTTTGTCGCTTATGACAGTGTGGGGCTGCTATTCCAACTCTCTTTTGCTTAGCTCCAGACTTCTTTTAAGTGAAAAAAACAACAGAAACAAAAAACAGCTTTTATCTGACATATTCAGCCATTATTATTTTCCTATATTTGTGGCTGAACTTTATCTTACTCAATACACATGACTTAAATTACCTGTTGCTAATGGTTACAGGACTTCATTATCGCTGCACTGTCACATCACTACATGTGTGACAGTTGGTCTCCTCTAATGCTATTGGCATCTCAATTCACATTCTCCAGATGCATTAAAAAACATTCATGATCCAAGAACTGTTCCATCTAGGTGCTGAGGGTCAGGTTTAACTTGACTCCCTTCCTAGTATTTTACCTGCCAGTAGACTTTGATGGTAGATATTAATAATATATCCTGATACCAAATTCAAGGCCTTTTTTTTTTTTGAGATGGAATTTAAATCTTGTTGCCCAGGCTGGAGTGGAATGGTGCGATCTCGGCTTACTGCAACCTCTACCTCCAAGCTTCAAGTGACTGTCCTGCCTCAGCCTCCCGAGTAGCTGGGATTACAGGCATACACCACCATGTCAGGCTAATTTTGTATTTTTAGTAGAGAAGGGTTTTCTCCATGTTGGTCAGGCTAGTCTCAAACTCCCGACCTCAGGTGACCCGCCCACCTTGGCCTCCCAAAGTGCTGCAATCACAGGTGTGAGCCACCACACCCAGCCGACCTTTTTATTTTTTATTTTTTGAGATGGACTCTGTCTCTGTTGCCCAGGCTGGAATGCAGTGGCGTGATGTCAGCTCACTGCAACCTCTGCCTCTTGGGTTCAAGCGATCTTCCAGCCTCAGCCTCTCAAGTAGCTGGGACTACAGCCGCCTACCACCACACCTGGCTAGCTTTTGTGTTTTTGGTAGAGATGGTGTTTTCACCATGTTGGCCAGGCTGGTCTCAAACTCCTGACCTCAACTGATCTATCTGTCTCGGCCTCCCAAAGTGCTGTGATTACAAGCATGAGCCATCATGCCTGACCTCAAGACCTTTTTCTTTCCTTCCTTCTTGTGTCCTAAAGATTTATTGAGAGACCCCGTGTCCTGATGTTTCCACCTTCTTCCCTTCACATGCTGTTTGAAGAGAAGATGCTGATGTAGTCCTAATATGTTAATACTGCTCAGTGTGATCATTTTCCCTAGGGGGTTGTCATGGCAATAGGCGGTCTGTACATACTCAGTGTAACATTGGGGTGGTGGTATTTTAGGCACCTGATAGTGGTTGTGGGATATATTCTTTTGGACAGTGTAATTTTCCTGGTACCCATGAAATCTCATCTCATAGATGGTCCCCTGAAGGTAAGGCTGGCCGTATTTGTCCAAGAATGTTTCATTTAACAGCCAATCTCAGTGGCTCTAATGGCCCAATTTTCCCAGACTCCAATTAGCACTAGATGAAAAGTACTTCATATGTGGAGATCATGTTTCTGATGTCCTTTGTTTCTCCCTAGCTCCTGATGCACACAGTAGGGACTTGATAAATGCTCTCATTAGTGAATATCAGAGATCAATACAGGTGCATCCATCAGGCAGTGATTGTTTGGGGTTGTTGCAGCAGATGAGTGCCTTAGCCCTAATAGAAAATCCTCCTGCAGTGGATGGACACTACTTTTCAAGGAGATCAGCCCCTATCTCAATGGAAAATGGTTTCTTTAGAAAATTGTGCTCAAAATGGTATATTTTATCTGGCTTTTTGAGAAATATGCGCTTAAAAGAAACAAAACAGAATATTGCTTCATGACTCAGGCAATATATCTCTGTCTCTATTGTTTGGTTAAGTCTTATTAGGATAAGTCATGCCATGAATTAGTCCATTTCCCATTTCTCCCTGCCATTATACTTCCAAGTATTTCAGAAATAAAGCCAATTTTTTTTTTCATTTTACTTTTTTATGGGAAAGTGAAAGTATTGAGTATGACAAGGCCTGTCATCAACTAATGAGAAATGGCTCTTGGGACACTTATGACTGTTATTAAGATGATATTTTCCCTTCTGAGTATGAGCAAGAAACTGAGATGCATGGACTGTAAACCAAAACAATGAAGGACCATAGAGAATACAGTAGCCACAAAAATTGGGTTTATAAATTTAGGCTTGGGTTGCTAACATTTTCAAAGGCATCTTGAAAAATTTCCTTTAAAGAAAAACAGAGAAAAGCAAAGAGACATGAGGGAAGTGAGATTCAGTATATCATGAGGTGTACTACTTTTCAGTAGGCTTCTTGCATTAGTGACACAATCTTTCCACAAAGAAAAAATTTCCTCTCATTGTTTCTTTATCAAGGAATCTGTAGAAAAGTCATTTCCAGATTAGTTGCCAAGGACAAGATGAAAATCATTAGCATGATATGCACGCATAAGTAATGCATTGCTGCAAACTGAGACTGGGTATCACACTGCAGACATGGGGTGATGTATTAGAAAGCCACTATAAAGTATTGGACACTTAAAAGCACCATTTTCGTTTTTCTTTTTTTGACAACATAATGAAAAGTTTCAAAGCACTGTTATCTTTCAGATTATAGTACCAGTTTATTTTTATAATTTCTTTTCCCAATAGATCTTTAGGTATATGCCGAAAGTCATGGGGATTAGAATGGGTATGAGCATAAAAACTCAAAATCAAAACTGTCACAACTAATGCTTGGAATCTTGAAAGTTAGAGCAGATCCTGAGTTACGAATTGCAATTTTGTGTGGAAACAATCTATCAGCAACTGAATGCTGAGTAGCAACTGCTCTCCAGAAAATAGCTTGCCTCCTTTAGTATAGCTATACTTACAGGATGAAAGGTCATCCAGAATTGTGGAGGCATGGAAGCAGGGATATATGGTTAGGCTTTATTGCAGATGCTGACATCATATCTGGTCCTGTCATTTTTACCTACATTTCCATTCAGAAGGAATTCAACATTTATCTAGGCCAGTGCTTCTCAAACTTTGATATGCTTATGAATCATTTGGAGATCTTGTTAAAATATGGATTCTGACTCAGCAGGTCTGGAGTGGGTGCTGAGATTCTACAGGTCTAACAAGCTCCCAGGTAAGGCCTCTCCTGCTGGTCTGTAGAAGACATTTTGAGTAGCAGCAAGGTATAAGATTAGTTTTGGTATTTTTGCCTATAGTTTTTAGATATCCTAGTTTTTGTGATTAATTCTGTCACAGGTAAATTGTTAGCAATACTAGTTAAATAACCAAGATTTCCTGCCAGTCTGTTTCTATGATAGCTGTATCTATGGTACACTTCTATGTGTATTTCTATGCCTATTTTATCTATATCTTTCCATTGAAATAATTCAAGGTTATCCCCTTAATAATGTTACTATCCTTGACATCTAGCTTCTGATATGCTATTCTTAGTGAAAGAAAAAAAAAAAAGGTAGATTCCTGCCAGAGAACTACACATAGGTCTGGTTACGCCACTTGGAATGTATTAGACATGTGAATGTCATCTTCCATAAGTGTAGAAAATATTGGGAATTGCTAATCTAGTTCAGTATTTCAACTGAAGCTTTTATTTCCTTTGTAACGTGCCCATTGCTTAATCTTGACTTGACAGTCCCAGTGATTGGCAACTCCACACTCTAAGTCACCATATTACATCTTTGAAGGGCTCTAAGGATTAGAAATCCTTCTTTATATTGAACATTTTATTCTCTTGTAGCCTCTATCTATTAGTTGTAATCCTATTATTTAAAAAGGAAAGGAGAAAATCTACATTTTTTTATGAGAGGTTATCAATTATCAGCCATCAAACCTGCCCTAGGTTTCTTGTCTCCAAGTTGGAGACACTTCAGGTACTTCAACTCCATTACAAATGCATGATGTGAATACTCAGAGTGGGCATATGGGATAAAATATGGCTTTTGTTTCTGGTCCATATCCCCCATTTCCAGATGTTCCTGTGTCTCCTCTCAAACATACTTTCAGGAAAGGCTGTGAAAAGGTTTTCTGCCAGCTCAGTTTCTCAGCCATCTATTTCCCCTCCCTGAGTAGCACATTAATCCTGTGTGTCTGTGTGTGTATTTCTTTTGAACATAAATGCATATTAGCGCATAAAATGTTTTTTAGGGGGTGACATTTACAGTGCATTTAATTGATTAAATGTACTTTAATTCATTTAAACAGTCCTTATAAAAGACATGTGGACTATTTTCAGTATTTTATTCTTAGAAACATTCTACATGAATACTTGGAATTGCTTAGTCAATTGCTATATTCATTTTTAATTTTGACAGATATTGACAAACTGCCTTATGTAGAGTTCTAACAAACTTAACTCCTAACAACACTGAATGAGAATGTCTGTTTTCCACAAGCTTGCTACCACAGTTTGTTATAAAGGTTTTAGTTTTTGTCAAACTGGAGGATAAAAAAATGTCGATATTGTAGTGACCAAAAGAAAGCTTCCCCTTCACTCTCTGAATGTTCACTGAAAATCAACTGACAAAATGAAGATTAATAGGAGAAAAGACTTACAAAATGTATTAACATGCACATATGTACATGAGAAACACATAAAATATGAAAGCTCGAAGAAAGGGCCAGATGGTAGACTCTATTATACCATCTTGAGGTTACAGAAGAATAGGGGCTTGGAGCATAGGGAGACAAGATAAGGGAGGGAGAGAGAAAGAAAGGCAAGGAGTAATGGCAGCCTTGTTATGTAGATGAAGACTCACAGGTAGCAGCTCTCAGAAAAAATAAGTGGCAGCCTGTGGTCGAGCTAATCATTACCAGATCTGGATAAAGGGGAGGACCTCTGAAAAAGTCTGGCTGTTTATTTCACTAATACAGATTTTTCTCTACAGATGCAAATCTACTCCACAAAAGACAGCTTTTCAGGGCTATTCCTGTCTACAGGCCCTCTGAATAGCTATCCCAAAATATGTCAAAAAAGTATATTTTGGGGTAAAATATTTTTGGTTTTTTTAGTCCCCCATTTAAAACTTTATTTTTAGAAAGTTTCACATATTAAAGCCCAAGTGAGTAGTTTTAGAGAGATTCAGATAAGAAATGTGAGATTGGCAATCTGGGAAGGACAACACAGATTGGAACAAGCAGCCCGTATCTTCTCGAATCAGTCTTAGTCCTGCGAATAGGTCAGTTCTGTTAAATAGCTGTGTCTCATTTCAGAAGGTGATATTGCAGATGAACTTTCACAGGGAGGCCTCTATTTATAATGCAGACAAACAGATCTTCAATAAGAGGTATTTCTATGGAAACAGAAGAAAAACAAAGATTGATGTCTAGAGTAGTCTATAAACTAGTTTTTTCTAGAGTTTCCGAAAGATCCTCAGTTGAAGTGGGCAAGTAGTAGCAATATGACAGATTTTCCTGGATAGTACTTCAAATCAAGTGTTTCCGTGAAATTTGGAGTAGTTGATGCATCAGTGGGAATTAAATCTGTTTATATGTAGGTTGCTGTGGTGATCTCTCCCTAAGTTTATATAAACTTGTCTAAGTTCAGTTTATAGGATTTAAAGAAAAGAACAATTTTAATTTCTAGTGATTTTAAGTCAGAAAAGTGGGAGAAAATTGGGAAACATTAGTCTGGAGATTCATAGCCAGATACTAGAGGGAAATAAAATTTAGGATTTAGTCCAGATTACAGATAAATAATAATTATGGTGGAGAACATATACCAAGGCATATCAGAATTATAGGAATCTCATATAATTTTGGAACACATTATATTAATAACATATTTATACAAATATATCACAAGGAAAGTTAAGCATAATTTCTTATTTGACAATGCTTCCTGTATAATTTACCATATCAAATAAGCCTGTTTATTATTCAAAAAGTAAACCAAAGTATCTTATTATTTCTTATTAATACTATATGAAAATCTTATTCAAAAAGAAAAACTAAATTCTAGTTGTGTATTAGTGTATTTTTGATATTACGGCTCAATATAAAAACACTTAAAATACACATATTTAATTTTAGTCAGTTTAACCACACAAGATTTTGAAAATTTTCCCCAATTTTTGATATTCATTTAGTTTTAGCTATATCTTTTTTCTTCATTTTGAAACAACCTTTAAACAACCTCTAAAAGAGATAGAATTATTTTTTTCTCAACTAGCAGAAATCCCCATGCCTTTATAACTTTTCTTACCAAAAACATAACTTGCTTTTCTTATACACTTTACATAAAGAGTTATTTCTCTCATTTTAATAGCTTTAATCACATATATCAATTTAGATTTTAGCCATATAAAAATAATATGTCAAAGGATATAAGCCTAAACTTATATTTAATCATCAATGTTTCTGTATGTTAACTTACTTAGAAATGATTATCTATTACTTAGTTACATATTAAGTAATTACTAATGATTATCTATTACTTAGTTACATATTAAGTAATTACATGTTAATAACATTGACTTGAAGATCTTAAATCAGTTACTGAACAAAATTTTGAAATGATGACAGTTACCCTTCCTAGTGTCTTCCCCAGTTGTGCTGGGTCCTGAATACCCATGTGGCACCTAGGATAGCTATGAAGGGCAGGGCTTACCTGGATCTTGAATTTGCACACCAGGTGTAATGCTCAGGAGAGGGAACAGAGATGTGAAGAGGATGTATTCAAGATCTGACCCTTCCCAGCATGTCCAGGAGGCACATCTGGGCCAGGGAGGATGGGACTATATTGAGCTTAGCTCTGCCCTGTAGCTGGTGGTCCAGGCACTGAGGACATGCATACATCCTCAGGCCTTACCATGGCCATCTGTCTAGACCTCAGAATCTAGAGGCTTAAAACCAAAGATATAAGCTCACAGTAAGATGTGTACCAGGCTTTGTGGGAGCACAGCAGCCGGCCCTTATAGCTTTAGCTTATAGACACATTAAGTAAGTATCAAAAATATTACAGAACGAGCAGTTTTATGACATTAAAAAATGTGGTAGAGACAGCATAAGCCTGTCTGACAGTAGACACAGATAAAAATGTCTGAATTATATTTGATACTGACAATTATGAAGAAATTCTTATTTTGTCAACAATTTTAAAACTAGCTTTATTTACCAAAGATTATCTGAGATTACATAGAAATATCACATATACATAACACACATAGACATACAGACATACAGACACAGCCAGAAGCAGATCTTTGTCAGTTTCTTTCTCCCATTCAGATGATCAATCTTCCAATTACTTGTTTCTTGCCCTAAGCAATTGCTAACTTGGAAACCCTAAATTTGCACTTCTAAAGGGATGGTTTTTGGGTAAAACAAGGTAGGAAATTTATATATGAAAGACGTCAAACTTAGATCTAAACATTATTATATGCCAAGACAAAGAAGGGTATAGTTAAAGGCCCAGTTAAGGCAAGATAGCTAGGAAAAGTACCTTAAACAAAGGTAAGGTTTATTACGTAAAGTTTAAGTCAATGCCTTTCTCATAGTAAAAGCCTCTAGTGGTTGAGCTACAGGGAGGGCGATTCTCTTGCACGTGAAAATTTTTTTATATATGTAAATTTATTTGACAGACAGTTTAAAAATAGCCACCCAGATGTCAGAAAGTTGTGCTTTCAAGATCAATTTAGTTGGATAGGTGGATTTTTAATTTAGTTTCTGTATCTTAATGGTATTACTGAATTCAGGGTAAAGCCTATTAATAAATCAAGCCGAAACCACTCACAACTTTAGGTCTCCATGAGGAAGACAGGTGACACACAAAAGGTTCGGTGGCACTTTGGCTGTGTTCCTCAAGGAGTCTCAGAACCTCCAGAAGTCTCTTTTAGATTCCTTTATGTGATAACCAGAACTCTTATATGTCCTTTCAGTAATTTTTCATCCATTGACTGAAGAAATAGAGACTTGAAGGGGGAACATATCAACGACTAAAGGAAAGTGTACAAAAAATCAAAGTTGGCAAAAGAAGGAGCCAAGGCAAATAAATGAATGCCGTCCTGGAGAAGCCAGTCTGGAAAGCTTCCTAAAAAGGCCAATGAAATTTTACGTTTTTTGTTTGTTTGTTTGTTTTGAGCAACAATTATGCCAACAAGAAAGGAAGCAAACAGAGGCACTGAACACGTAATTAAAAAGAGGTTTCAGGCCAGGTGAAGTAGCTCATGCCTATAATCCCACCAGTTTGGGAGGCCAAGGTGGGCAGATCATTTGAGGTCAGGAGTTCGAGACCAGCCTGGCCAACATGGTGAAACCCCATCTCTACTATAAATACAAAAATTAGCCGGGTGTGGTGGTGCACACACGTAATCCCAGCTATTCGGGAGGGTGAGGCATGAGAATCACTTGAACCCCAGAGGTGAAGGTTGCAGTGAGCCAAGATTGTGCCACTGCACTTGTGCCTGGGCAATAGAACCAGACTCTGTCTAAGAAGAATACAAAAATAAAAATAAATAGAGGTTTCAGTCAATTTAAAAAAATTTCCATGGGAGAAGTAGTATCCAAAAGAGTACAGAGCAGTATATACATATGTGTGTGTGACAATATATAGTCTGAATATCAGCTTTTCATTAGGCCAATTTGTGAACATAGAGCTCTTAAACAATATTTTCAAATCTCTCATGATCAGATTTTAGTTGGGACAAACGGCCAATATTCCTGGCTTTTGAACATGTTTTTTTTCTTTCTTTTAAACCAATGATATTTACCAAGTGACTCAAAACCAAAATCAATTAGCCTTTTATGACTTAACCAACGACACATGAGACATCTCCAGAGAAGTGCAAAGAGCGTTTTTTTTTTTTTTAAACAAATACAGAGCCCCTGCAAAGACACCTAGAAGAAAAAAGAGACTTATAGACAACCAGAAAAACAAAAGCTATCTGTAGAAAGGGAAAGGATCAGTAACAACTGGGTACTGCCAAAAGCTAAGAGTCACACAAATATAAATTCAAAACAAATCATTCAAATTAATTCTTATGTTTTTTTTTTTCTCCCAGCTTAAAAGATTTACATCTCCAAGAGACTGATTCCCTGACAGAGAATTGAAACCCAGGCCACAGCAGTGAAAGATTGGAATCCTAGCCACTAGATTACAGGCTGGAGTGCTTTTTATGTAACTCCACCAGGGAATTCAAAGCAGGCAGTTAGAGCATACAGTGGATTTTAAACTTCATTTTAAATGTAATTTCTGCCTTTTTGTGATATTGTCAAGGGATTTTCTAAAGGCTGTATTCCTTTTGTATCTTTTCACAGCTACCTATAAGATAGCTGTTTAAAACAATAGCACTCAAAAACATTTTTTTTAATATAGCTAATTTATTTATTCCATAAGTGACTTAAGTCAATGAGTGTTCTTAATGGAAAGTCCCAGAGGTAATTTCTCAGGTTTAGAATACCATGGATGTAAGTGGTATTTTTAAAATGGCACAGAAGATGCAACCCCCCATGATCCCAAAGAAAAATTTACTGCCAGATATAAGTTAAGACAGCAAAAGAATCTTCTTGTTATAGATGGTTAAGGATGGTGTCTTCAGTATTTCACAAGTTCGTAGGGGGCTGCCAGTCATGAACCCATTAATCCGTGACATCAGGTAGGCCTTCCTCTGGATTGGACTTTCCCAGGACTAATCAGGCATCAAAGGTTGAGACAACAAAAGCCCCTTTTGGATTGGACTTCCTATTATGACAGACTTTCCTGAGAGCTTACCACTTTCAGAACAAAGAGTATGCTCCTTAATATCTTACGTGTCTTGGGGTTCTTAGTCATTTCAGACTGGCAACTGGATGTTACCCAAAAATCACACCCTCTGATGGAAGGGACCAAGAGAATGTTCCCTCTTGGTCACATGTCAAGCTTTCAACGACATAAAAGAAGATGAAAGGGCCTCTATGACGAATAACACAGAAAGACAGTGACAAAGGGAAAAATAAAGACTACTTCTGAGAGGAAAAGGATCAGACAATATAAATGTTCATATCAAAAAGTACACCTCAGTTGCTACAACTAAGACTAGTCTGTATAAACGTTTTTCTCACATTAATCTTAATTTTAGAAAAGGAGAAATACACAGTTATTTTTACCATTAGCTTGACCAGATTCTACAGATAGACTTTCAGGAACCTGACTGGTAAGAAATTCTTACCCTTCTGCTGGCTTGTCAAATACTGGCTTCCCTGGACTGTGGCTTCCAGAAGAATAGAGCAGTTTCAGTTACTCTGCTCATAGTGCCAAAACTGTAGGGGCCAAGAGAAATCTGTCCTTTTGTCCTCTGAACATTCAATGAAAGTCAACTGACAAAAGGCAAAAGAAGAAGAAAAGGCATACAAAATTTATTAACATGCACATGTGCATAAGGGTCATACAACATATAAAAATTCAAAGAAAGGGCCAGATGGGGCCAGGCATGGTGGCTCACACCTGTAATCCCAGCACTTTGGGAGGCCGAGGCAGGCAGATCATGAGGTCAGGAGATCGAGATCATCCTGGCTAACACAGTGAAACCCTGTCTCTACTAAAAATACAAAAAATTAATCGGGCATAGTGATGGGCACCTGTAGGCCCAGCTGCTCCAGAGGCTAAGGCAGGACAATGGCATGAACCTGGGAGGTAGAGCTTGCAGTGAGCCAAAAAACAAAAAAAACCCCCAAAAACGAAAGGACCAGATGGTTGATGATTTGTTTTATTTTTTAAATTATACTTTACGTTCTGGAGTACATGTGCTTGTAACGTGCAGTTTTGTTAGGTATTTCTCCTAATGCTATCCCTCCCCCAGTCCCCCACCCCCCAACAGACCCGGGTATGTGATGTTCCCCTCCCTGTGTCCATGTGTTCTCATTGTTCAACTCTCACTTATGAGTGAGAACATGCAGTGTTTGGTTTTCTGTCCTTGTGATAGTTTGCTGAAAATGATGGTTTCCAGCTTCATCCATGTCCCTGCAAAGGACATGAACTCATCCTTTTTTACAGCTGCATAGTATTCCATGGTATATATGTGCCACATTTTCTTTATCCAGTCTATTATTGATGGACATTTGGGTTATTTCCAAGTCTTCGCTATTATGAATGGTGCCACAGTAAACATATGTGTGCATATGTCTTTATAGTAACATGATTTATAATCCTTTGGGTATATACCCAGTAATGGGATGGCTGGGTCAAATGGTGTTTCTAGTTCCAGCTTCTTGAGGAATCACCACACTCTCTTCCGTAATGGTTGAACTAATTTACTCCCACCAATAATGTAAAAGCGTTTCTATTTCTCCACATCCTCTCCAGCATTTGTTGTTTCCTGACTTTTTAATGATCACCATTCTAACTGGCATGAGATGGTATCTCATTGTGGTTTTGATTTGCATTTCTCTAATGACCAGTGATGATGAGCATTTTTTCATATGTCTGTTGGCTGCATAAATGTCTTCTTTTGAAAAGTGGCTATTCATATCCTTTGCCCACTTTTTGGTGGTGTTTTTATCTTGTAAATTTGTTTAAGTTCTTTGTAGATTCTGGATATTAGCCCTTAGTCAGATGGGTAGATTGCAAAGATTTTCTCCCATTCTGTATGTTGCTTGTTCATTCTGATGATAGTTTCTTTTGCTGTGCAGAAGCTCTTTAGTTTAATCAGATCCCATTTGTCTATTTTGGCTTTTGTTACCATTGCTTTTGGTGTTTTAGCCATGAAGTCTTACCCATGCCTTGTCGTGAATGGTATTACTGAGGTTTTCTTCTAGGGTTTTTATGGTTTTAGGTGTTACATTTAAGTCTTTAATACATCTTAAGTTAATTTTTGTATAAGCTGTGAGGAAGGGATCCAGTTTCAGCTTTCTACATATGGCTAGCCAGTTTTCCCAGCACCATTTATTAAATAGGGAATCCTTTACCCATTGCTTGCTTTTGTCAGATTGGTCAAAGGGCAGATGGTTGTGGATGTGTGGTATTATTTCTGAGGGCTCTGTTCTGTTCCATTGGTCTGTATATCTGTTTTGGTACCAGTACCATGCTGTTTTGGTTACTGTAGCCTTGTGGTATAGTTTGAAGTCAGGTAGTGTGATGTCTCCAGTTTTGTCCTTTTTGCTTATGATTGTCTTGGCTATGAGGGCTCTTTTTTTGTTCCATATGAAATTTAAAGTAGTTTTTTCCAATTCTGTAAGAAAGTCAGTGATAGCTTGATGGGTATAGCATTGAATCTATAAATTACTTTGGGTAGTATTGCCATTTTCACAATATTGATTCTTCCTGTCCATGAGCATGGAATGTTCTTCCATTTGTTTGTGTCCTCTTTTATTTCATTGAGCACTGGTTTGTAGTTCTCCTTGAAGAGGTCCTTCACATCCCTTGTAAGTTAGATTCCTAGGTATTTTATTCTCTTTGTAGCAATTGTGAATGGGAGTTCACTCATGATTTGGTTCTGTTTGTCTATTATTGGTGTATAGGAATGCTTGTGATTTTTGTACATTGCTTTTGTATCCTGAGACTTTGCTGAAGTTGCTTATCAGCTTAAGGAGATTTTGGGCCGAGACGATGGGGTTTTCTAAATATACAATCATGTCACCTGCAAACAGAAACAGTTTGACTTCCCCTTTTCCAAATTGAATACCCTTTATTTCTTTCTCTTGTCTGATTTCCCTGACCAGAACTTCCAATACTGTGTTGAATAAGAGTGGTGAGAGAGAGCATCTTTGTCTTGTGCTGGTTTTTGGAGGGAATGCTTCCAATTTTTGCCCATTCAATATGATATTGGCTGTGAGTTTGTCATAAATAGCTCTTATTATTTTGAGATAAATTCCATCAATACCTAGTTTATTGAGAGTTTTCAGCATGAAGGGCTGTTGAATTTTGTTGAAGGCCTTTTCTTTTTTTCTTTTTTTTTAAATGATACTTTATGTTCTAGGGTACATGTGCACAATGTACAGGTTTGTTACATATGTATACATGTGCCATGTTGGTGTGCTGCACCCATTAACTTGTCATTTACATTAGGTATATCTCCTAATGCTATCCCTCCCTCTTTCCCCCACCCCACAACAGGCCCTGCTGTGTGATGATCCCCTTCCTGTGTCCAAGTGTTCTTATTGTTCAGTTCCCACCTATGAGTGAGAACATGTGGTGTTTGGTTTTCTGTTGTTGCAACAGTTTGCTGAGAATGATGGTTTCCAGCTGCATCCATGTCCCTACAAAGCACATGAACTCATCCTTTTTTATGGCTGCACAGTATTCCATGGTGTATATGTGCCACATTTTCTTAATCCAGTCTGTCATTGATGGACATTTGGGTTGGTTCCAAGCCTTTACTATTGTGAATGGTGCCTCAATAAACATATGTGTGCATGTGTCTTTATAGCAGCATGATTTATAATCCTTTGGGTGTATACCCAGTAATGTGATGGCTGAGTCAAATGATATTTCTAGTTCTAGATCCTTGAGGAATCGCCACACTGTCTTCCACAATGGTTGAACTAGTTTACAGTCCCACCAACAGTGTAAAAGTGTTCCTATTTCTCCACATCCTCTGCAGCACCAGTTGTTTCCTGACTTTTTAATGATTGCCATTCTAACTGGTGTGAGATGGTATCTCATTGTGGTTTTGATTTGCATTTCTCTGATGGCTAGTGATGATGAGCATTTTTTCATGTGTCCGTTGGCTGCGTAAATGTCTCCTTTTAAGAATTGGCTGTTCATATCCTTTGCCCACTTTTTGATGGGGTGGTTTTTTTTTTCTTGTAAATTTGTTTGGGTTCTTTGTAGGTTCTGGATATTCGCCCTTTGTCAGATGAGTAGAAAAAAACATTTTCTCCCATTCTATAGGTTGCCTGTTCACTCTGATGGTAGTTTCTTTTGCTGTGTAGAAGCTCTTTAGTTTAATTAGATCCCATTTGTCAATTTTGGCTTTCGTTGCCATTGCTTTTGGTGTTTTAGACATGAAGTCCTTGCCCATGCCTATGTCCTGAATGGTATTGCCTAGGTTTTCTTCTAGGGTTTTTATGATTTTAGGTCCAACATTTAAGTCTCTAATCCACTTGAATTAATTTTTGTATAAGGTGTAAGGAAGGGATCCAGTTTCAGCTTTCTACTTATGCCTAGGCAGTTTTCCCAGTACCATTTATTAAATAGGGAATCCTTTCCCTATTTCTTGTTTTTGTCAGGCTTGTCAAAGATCAGATGGTTGTAAATCTGTGGTATTATTTCTGAGGGCTCTGTTCTGTTCCATTGGTCTATATCTCTGTTTTGGTACCAGTACCATGCTGTTTTGGTTACTGTTGCCGTGTAGTATAGTTTGTAGTCAGGTAGTGTGATGCCTCCAGCTTTGTTCTTTTGGCTTAGGATTGTCTTGGAAATGTGGGCTCTTTTTTGGTTCCATATGAACATTAAAGTAGTTTTTTCCAATTCTGTGAAGAAAGTCATTGGTGGCTTAATGGGGAGGGCATTGAATCTATAAAGTACCTTAGTCAGTATGGCTATTTTCACAATATTGATTTTTCCTGTCCATGAGTATGGAATGTTCTTCCATTTGTTTGTGTCCTCTTTTATTTCATTGAACAGTGGTTTGTGGTTCTCCTTGAAGAGGTCCTTCACATCCCTTATAAGTTGGATTCCTAGGTATTTTATTCTCTTTGAAGCAATTGTGAATGGGAGTTCATTCATAATTTGGCTCTCTGTTTGTCTGTTATTGGTATATAAGAATGCTTGTGATTTTTGCACATTTATTTTGTATCCTGAGACTTTGCTAAAGTTGCTTATCAGCTTAAGGAGATTTTGGGCCGAGACAATGGGGTTTTCTAAATATACAATCATGTCATCTGCAAACAGGGACAATTTGACTTCTTCTTTTCCTAATTGAATACTCTTTATTTCTTTCTCTTGCCTGATTGCCCTGGCCAGAAATTCTAACACTATGTTGAATAAGAGTGGTGAGAGAGGGCATCCCTGTCTTGTGCCAGTTTTCAAGGGGAACGCTTCCAGTTTTTGCCCATTCAGTGTGGTATTGGCTGTGGGTTTTTCATAAATAGCTCTTATTATTTTGAGGTACATCCCATGAATACCTAATTTATTGAGAGTTTTTAGCATAAAGGGCTGTTGAATTTTGTCAATGGCCTTTCTGCATCCATTGAGATAATCATGTGGTTTTTGTTTTTGGTTCTGTTTATATGCTGGATTCCATTTATTGATTTGCATATGTTGAACCAGCCTTGCATCCCAGGGATGAAGTCCACTTGATCATGGTGGATGAGCTTTTTGATGTGCTGCTGGATTCGGTTTGCCAGTATTTTATTGAGGATTTTTGCATTGATGTCCATCAGGGATATTGGTCTAAAATTCTCTTTTTTTTTCTTGTGTCTCTGTCAGGCTTTGGTATCAGGATGATGTTGGCCTCATAAAATGAGCTAGGAAGGATTCCCTCTTTTTCTGTTGTTTGGAATAGTTTCAGAAGGAATGGTACCAGCTCCTCCTTGTACCTCTGGTAGAATTCGGCTGTGAATCCGTCAGGTCCTGGACTTTTTTTGGTTGGTAGACTATTAATTATTGCCTCAATTTCAGAGCCTGTTAGTGGTCTATTCAGGGATTCAACTTCTTCCTGGTTTAGTCTTGGGAGAGTGTATGTGTCCAGGAATTTATCCATTTCTTCGAAGTTTTCTAGTTTATTTGCGTAGAGGTGTTTTTAGTATTCTCTGATGATAGTTTGTATTTCTGTGGGGTCGGTGGTGATATCCCCTTTATCATTTTTTATTGCGTCTATTTGATTCTTCTCTCTTTTCTTCTTTATTAGTCTTGCTAGTGGTCTGTCAATTTTGTTGATCTTTTCAAAATACCAGCTCCTGGATTCATTGATATTTTGAAGGGATTTTTGTGTCTCTATCTCCTTCAGTTCTGCTCTGATTTTAGTTATTTGTTGCTTTCTGCTAGCTTTTGAATGTGTTTGCTCTTGCTGCTCTAGTTCTTTTAATTGTGATGTTAGGGTGTCAATTTTAGATCTTTCCTGCTTTCTCTTGTGGGCATTTAATGCTATAAATTTCCCTCTATACACTGCTTTAAATGTGTCCCAGAGATTCTGGTATGTTGTATCTTTGTTCTTATTGGTTTCGAAGAACATCTTTATTTCTGCCTTCATTTCGTTATGTACCCAGTAGTCATTCAGGAGCAGGTTGTTCAATTTCTATGTAGTTGAGCCATTTTGATTGAGTTTCTTAATCCTGAGTTTTAGTTTGCTTGCACTGTGGTCTGAGAGACAGTTTGTTATAATTTCTGTTCTTGTACATTTGCTGAGGAGTGCTTTACTTCCAACTATGTGGTCAATTTTGGAATAAGTGTGATGTGGTGCTGAGAAGAATGTATATTCTGTTGATTTGGGGTGGAGAGTTCTGTAGCTGTCTATTAGGTCTACTTGGTGCAGAGTTGAGTTCAATTCCTGGATATCCTTGTTAACTTTCTGTCTCGTTGATCTGTCTAATGTTGACAGTGGGGTGTTAAAGTCTCCCATTATTATTGTATGGGAGTCTAAGTCTCTTTGTAAGTCTCTAAGGACTTGCTTTATGAATCTGGGTGCTACTGTGTTGGGTGCATATATATTTAGGATAGTTACCTCTTCTTGTTGAATTGATCCCATTACCATTTTGTAATGGCCTTCTTTGTCTCTTTTGATCTTTGTTGGTTTAAAGTCTGTTTTATCAGAGACTAGGTATGCAACCCCTGGTTTTTTTTTTTTTTTTTTTTTTTTTTTTTTTTTTTTTTTTTTTGCTTTCCATTTGCTTGGTAGATATTCCTCCGTTGCTTTCTTTTGAGCCTATGTGTGTCTTTGCACGTAAGATGGTTCTCCTGAATATAGCACACCAATGGGTCTTGACTCTTTATCCAATTTGCCAGTCTGTGTCTTTGAACTGGGGCATTTAGCCCATTTACTTTTAAGGTTAATATTGTTATGTGTGAATTTGATCCTGTCATTATGATGCTAGGTGGTTATTTTGCCCGTTAGTTGATGCAGTTTCTTCATAGCATTGATGGTCTTTATAATTTGGCATGTTTTTGCAGTGGCTGGTACCAGTTGTTCCTTTCCATGTTTAGTGCTTCCTTCAGGGTCTCTTGTAAGGCAGGCCTAGTGGTGACAAAATCTCTAAGCATTTGCTTATCTGTAAAGGATTTTATTTCTCCTTCACTTATGAAACTTAGTTTAGCTGGATATGAAATTTTGCATTGAAAATTTTTTTTCTTTAAGAATGTTGAATATTGTCCCCCACTCTCTTCTGGCTTGTAGGGTTTCTGCTGAGAGATCTGCTGTTAGTCTGATGGGCTTCCCTTTGTGGGTAACCCGACCTTTCTCTCTGGCTGCCCTTAACATGTTTTCCTTCATTTCAGTCTTGGTGTATCTGACAATTATGTTTCTTCAGGTTGCTCTTCTTGAGGAATATCTTTGTGGTGTTCTCTGTATTTCCTGGATTTGAATGTTGGCCTGCATTGCTAGGTTGGGTAAGTTCTCTTGGATAATATCCTGAAGAGTGTTTTCTAACTTGGTTTCATTCTCTCCGTCACTTTGAGGTACACCAATCAAATGTATATTTGGTCTTTTCACATTGTCCCATATTTCTTGGAGGCTTTTTTTCTTTTCACTCTTTTTTTCTCTAATCTTGTCTTCACGCTTTATTTCATTAAGTTGATCTTCAATCACTGATATCCTTTCTTCAGCTTGATCAAATTGGCTATTGAAGCTTGTGTATGCTTCATGAAGGTCTCGTGCTGTATTTTTCAGCTCCATCAGGTCATTTATGTTCTTCTCTATGCTGGTTATTCTAGTTAGCCATTCCTCTAACCTTTTTTCAAGGCATTTAGCTTCCTTGTGATGGGTTAGAACATGCTCCTTTAGCTCGGAGAAGTTTGTTATTACCCACCTTCTGAAGCCTACTTCTATCAACTCCTCAAACTCATTATCTGTCCAGTTTTGTTTGCTTGCTGGCAAGGAGTTGTGATCCTTTGGAGGAGAAGAGGCTTTTTGGTTTTTGGAATTTTCAGACTTTCTGCTGTGGTTTCTCCCCATCTTTGTGATTTTATCTACCTTTGGTCTTTGATGTTGATGACCTACAGATGAGGTTTTGGTGTAGATGTCCTTTTTGTTGATGTTGATGCTATTCCTTTCTGTTTGTTAGTTTTCCTTCTAACAGTCAAGACCCTCAGCTGCAGATCTGTTGGAGTTTGTTGGAGGTTCATTCCAGACCTTGTTTTCCTGTGTATCACCAGTGTAGGCTGCAGAAAAGCAAATATTGCTGCCTGATCCTTCCTCTGGAAGCTTCGTCCCAGAGGGGCACCTGCCAGATGCCAGCCAGAGCTCTCCTGTATGACATGTCTGTCAGCCCCTACTGGGAGGTGTCTCCCAGTCAGGCTACATGGGAGTCAGGGACCCACTTGAGGAGGCAGTCTGTCCATTATCAGAGCTTGAACACTGTACTGTTAGAACCACTGCTCTCTTCAGAGCTGTTAGGCAGGGACACTTAAGTCTGCAGAAGCTGTACCCAAAGCTGCCCCTACCCCCAGGTGCTCTGTCCCAGAGAGATGAGGGTTTTATCTATAAGTCCCTGACTGGGGCTGCTGCCTTTTGTTCAGATATGCCCTGCCCACAGAGGTGGAATTTAGAGACGCAGTGGATCTCGGTGGGCTCTGCCCAGTTCGAGCTTCCTGGCAGCTTTGTTTACACTATGAGCATAAAACCGCCTACTCAAGTCTCAGCAATGGCGGACACCCCTCTCCCCACCAAGCTCCAGTGTTCCAGGTCGGTCTCAGACTGTTGTGCTAGCAGTGAGAATTTCAAGCCAATAGATCTTAGCTTGCTGGGCTCTGTGGGCATGTGGACTCTATGGACCCACCAAGCCAGGCCCTGAAGGAAATCTCCTAGTCTGCTGGTTGTGAAGACCATAGGAAAAGTGCAGTATTCGGGCAGGGGTGTACCGTTCCTCCCGGTACAGTCTCTCACGGCTTCCCTTGGCTAGGAAAGGGAAATCCCCTGACCCTTTGCACTTCCTGAGTGAGGCAATGCCCTGCCCTGCTGTGGCTTGCTCTCTGTGGGCCGCACTCACTGTCCAACCAGTCTCAACAAGATGAACGAGGTACTTCAGTTGGAAATGCAGAACTCATCCATCTTTTGTGTCAATCTCACTGGGAGCTGCAGACCAGAGCTGTTCCTATTCGGCCATCTTGGAAGAGAGACCAGTTGATGCTTTTATTACATCTTGAGGTTACAGGAAGAATAAGGGCTTGTCGCGTGGCAAGACAGGTTATGGGAGAGTCAGAGAGAGAGAAGGGCATAAGGGCTTTATTATATAGTTGAAAACTCACAAGTAACAGCTCTCAGAAAGAACAGATGAAAGCCTATGTTTAGTTCAGCTCTCCTAGATCTGGTAAGATAAGTGGAAGAGGTGCAGAGAAAACCTGGCTGTTTATTTCATTAATATAAACTTTTCTCTACAGATGGAAATCTACTCCACAAAAGACAACTTTTCAGGGCTATTTCTGTCTGTAGGCCCTCAAAATATGTTACAAAAGTGTATTTTGGGGTGAAATATACTTAAATATGATTATTAATATAACCTAATTATATTAATACAATTCCTTTAATATAATTTTAATTATATTAATATAATTCCTTTAATATAATTTCACTCTTGTAAGGGAGGCTGAACATCTTATTTATTTAAATGTTATTTTATTATAGTGAACTACCTATTTATATCTGCTGCTAATTTTATTAAGTTATTCATCTGTATTTTATTGATTTGAGGAAACTATTTATTTATTAGGCTAATATTGATATATTATTAGCTCTTTGTCTGTGATGTGAATTGCAAGAAATTTTCCCCTAGTTGTCTTTTTAAAAAATGGTTTTCTATTTCAATTTTAAAAATGTAGTCTATTATTATCAATTGGTAATTAATTATTTTATAGTAATTTATTTATTTGATCTATTTTGAATTTATTCTGATGCATTTGTAATGTATGTATTTAACTTTTAAAGCATTTCAAGATGTCATCTGATTGTTAAAATTTTTAAAATGAATTATGTTTTCTCTAATTAAGTCAAAATGCCACAATTTTTTCTGTATATTTACACTATATGGACATTCCATTCTGTTGCATTGAACTGTCTCTCACATGCCAATATTGATAGCAACAAAATATAACGTACATGAGAATAAACTTGAAAAGGAATATGTAGGAATCATGTAAAATAACTTTAAAATACTCTTAAGAAATCCAAATGAAAATTTCAACAAATGGAAAAATATACTATGTTCTTGGATAAGGACACTCAATATCATCAAGATGTCAATTCTTCTTAATTAATCTAACATAATAAAAACATTAACAGATTTTTGGGAGAATAACCAGAGAAGCTGATCCTAAAGTTTATGCTGAAAAATAAGCAAATGAAAGTGACCCAGGATTTTTTCTCAGTCACTTGTTAGCTGGAGACCTCCAACCAGACCTTACTTGGACTCAGGTTCACCGCAGGAGACACCCCATCCACTCAGCCCGTCAGTCCACACCTGCCCGCGCTCTGGTGCGGATCCTGTAACTGCTGCAACTATGCACTCAGATCCTGGTGGGAGGGGGTGTGTAAGTGAGCAAGTATGGGGTCTGTCCTGTCATTTCAAGCACCAGTACAGAAGCAGGCTCTGTGCAGTGCTTGAGGCTGGGCCAGGCATATCACAAGCTACTCCTGTGGTGGACTCCAGTATCCAGACAAGGGAATGTGGCACCCAGGAAGGGGTGCCCAGGACCCCAAAGCCCCAAGGGGGTGTTGCAGCATGCTAATTGGCTCTTTTCGTCCTGCTGTCCACAGCCCAACAGACAGGCTTGTTAACAGCTTTGTCAGCCCCTTGCCCTGCTCCAGCCCATGGCTCTAGGGCTGGCTCAGCCCTGCTGCTGCTTCTGTCTTATGGGGTGGCTGCCCTCCACCAGCAGAGGGCAGAGGGCCATGGTGTTACAGCTTTCTCTGTAACCACGTTCAGTGGGTCCCAGGCTCTTGTCCCATGTCCAAGAAGAATGAGAATATGCTAAAAGTTGAAGGGTGAGGAGAATGGAGAAGAATTTTATTGAGTGATGAAATAGCTGTCAGTGTGAGGATGGTCCCCCACCTGAAGTTGGGTGGTTTCTCCCCCAGTATGAATGGGTCTGGGCCTTTTATGGGCTCAGAATGGGGAGTGTGTGCTGATTGGTTTGTGAGTATGCTAAAAAGGTTAAAATAAAGGCGGGCACAACAATGTAAAAAGCCAATTAGGGAAGGGTAGGTATATGTAAAATAGGTGAAGAGTGGGGATCAATTAGAGGAAAGCATGCCAAATGGGAAGAAAGGTTCTCAATCCAGTCTGAGAATTTACCCAGGACTTGTAGCTTGTCTTTAAGGCTTTAAACTGTCTTTGGCTTGAGGGTCAGGTTTTACCGGAGACCTGTCCCTGTCTGCCTAGGATTTTTCTGCCTTCTGTAGCTATCAAAAGCAGTCAGGAAAATTCTGATAAGAAAGTGTGATGAGAGGAGACTAATACTACCTAATACTTGAATGTATCACCAATCTACAATACATACAAAGTATTATATTGGTGCATGTGTATACACTTTGATATGTATTTCAATCAGTATGTCACCAGCATTTGATTTTAAACTTTTTTTTTTTTAATTATGGGTTTAACTGTGTTCTTTTTTCAATGATTTTCAAATGCAGGGTATAGAAGAAGGATAGTTTTAGGTGGGGTGGGAGGCTGAGGTGAGACCAGTAATGCACATAAAAAGTATTGTCATCTTATGGACTATTGCTTTTTGAGTACATCTTGACTACACAGTGCTTTTACTAAAATTGAACCATGATTTGCTTCTGAAGGACATTTAAATGACCTATATTATTTTAACTGACATTTCTAGAAGTATCTTTACATTTGAAAAAAAAAAAAAACCTGCACTGTCTCTTTTTCTCATTTTAAATTCCTTTTCTGTTTCCTATCATACGTATATCATCCAGTGAGATATAGACCATAACAAAGAGAATTGCTGAATGTCCTAGTCCTACAAATTCTATCTTTCAGAAACACATATTCTAAGAGTACTTTTACTCTCATATCCTCTGGAAAGTGCAAATAGAACCAAAACAAATAAACACACTAACAAAAAGGAATGAACCACATGATTTGAAAGTGGGTCAAATTAAGCCTTAAATAAATCTGTATTGGATTTTTAAAAATTTACAGAAATAATACATTATCAGTCAACAAATTTAAGCAAAAAATATCTGTGCAAAGAAAAAAGTGATCAATTCTATGTATTCCCTTCAATCCTGTGTTTAGTGTATGTGCTTCTTGATGGAGTTTTTTTTTTAATTGTTTGAAACAATTTTTAAACAAGATATATCTATTGCTCTGCAATTTTGTTTTTTTTTTTTAATGTTTTGTGGGCAACTATAGAAGGTCTATTTGAAAAATACTATCAAGTTTTTTAAATTTAATATTTAAATCAGCTTAAAAATAATTTCCTTGGGCTTTCATTCCACTTTTGTGATTCACAAACTACTTTTGTTAAGAGGAAGATGAACACCAATCAAAGTGTTTTCTCGGGGCACTAAAACGAAACTTTCAATGAAAGTCAAGGTCTTTGTCTGTATCAGATGTATACCAAGATCCTATAATGGTGCCTGATACATAGTAAGTGCCTGATAAATATTTATTTAATGAATCAACTTCAGCCAGTCAGTGTCAGAACAAGTGGGGATTGGGTGGGAAAATCAGGACAGGCTGTCAAGGGAAGGGCTAAGGCACGCCGTACATTTGTTAAATGTTTGCTCTTGACATCTTCCGGTAAGAATGAACATATTAGTTAGGGGAATTGTGTCTGTGCCTAAATTTTTGTTTGATTTTTATGACTGATCTTGTAGCAAAATGGTTTATTGATGCCAGCAGTGTCATAAAATGGATACATGTATTATTTGCCTTTTTAATGTACTAAGATTATCCTTGGGAGATTAATTTAAAAAAAATAACTGGAAAACACTCTATAACCAATTCCTTTTTTTTTTTTTTTTTTTTTTTTTTTTTTTTTTTTTTTTGAGATAGGGTCTTGCTCTGTTGCCCAGGCTGGAGCACAGTGGCATGATCTCAGCTCACTGCAACCTCTGCCTTCCCGGGTTCAAGTGATTCTCCTGCCTTAGCCTCCTGAGTAGCTGGGCTTACAGGTGCCGGCCACCATGACCAGCTAATTTTTGTATTTTTGGTAGAGACGTGTTTTCACCATGTTGGCCAGGCTGGAACTCCTAACCTCAAGGGAACCGCCTGCCTCAGCCTCCCAAAGTGCTGGAATTACAGGCATGAGCCACCTCACGCAGCCTAATTTATTAAATTCTATCATGTGATTTATTCTCTCCCCTGATAAAAAGAGGTGAAGGAAACCAGAATATTTCACCACAAAATATACCTCTTTGGCATATTTTGAGATGGTTGTTCAGAGGAGTTGCAAACACAACAATAGCTCTGAAAAAGCTGTCTTTTGTGGTGGAGATTTACATCTGTAGAGAAAAATCTACATTAGTGAAGTAAACAGGCAGGCTTTCTCTGAGGCCCTCCTTATCTGGATCTAGGAAAGATGAACTCATAGGGAAAGGGGACTAAAGTCTGACACTTTTAAGGTTTGACAGATAAACTTTACCATGGGCTACCACCATCTATTTTTTCTGAGAGCAGCTCTGAGAGTACCTGAGAGGTCTTTATCTGCATTCTAAGACCTTTATCTGCATTCCAAGACAACCTTGGCTTTCTGTGCTTTCCATCTTTCACTCTCCCATAGCTTGTGAAGCCACCCACCCCATGCCTGATGCCACCCCCCAACCCCCTCACAAGCCCACTCCCGTATTCTTTCTGTAACCTTAAGATAGTATAGAAACTTCAACCATCTGACAACTCAGTGTCAGGACCAGGATCTAGTACCCTGTCTTAGTACCAGGGTCTAGGGGACATGTATATAGATCTTGGCAGTAATAGTGTAACTGCCCAATGAGTTCACCTTGCCCCCTACCTAGACAGAGCTGATTTATCAAGACAGGGGAATTGTAATAGAGAAAGAGTAAGCCACACAGCTGGCTGTGTGGGAGACCAGTTTTATTGTTACTCAAATCAGTCTCCCCAGCACTTGGGGACCAGAGGTTTTAAGGATAATGTGGTGGGTGGGGGTGCTACCAGTGAGTCAGAAGTGACGATTGGTTGGTTCGGAGGTGAAATCATAGTGAGTCCAAGCTGTCCTCTTGCGCAGAGTCAGTTCCTGGGTGGCAGCACAAGATCAAATGAGTGAGTTTATCTATCTGGGTGGTGCCAGCTGATCCTTCAAGTGCAGGGTCTGCAGAATATCTCAAGCACTGATCTTAGGCTTTATAATAGTGATGTTATGCCCAGGAGAAATTTGGGAAGCGTCTGAATCTTGTAGCCCTCAACTGCGTGACTCCTAAACCATAATTTCTAATCTTTTGGTTAATTTGTTAGTCCTACAAGGGCAGTCTAGTCCCCAGGCAAGAAGGGGGTTTCTTTTGGGAAAGGGCTATTATCATCTTTGTTTCAAACTATAAACTAAGTTCCTTCCCAAGGTAGTTTGGCCTACGCCCAGGAATAAGCCAGAACAGCTTAGAGGTTAGAAGCAAGATAGAGTTGGTTAGGTCAGGTCTCTTTCATTGTCTCACACACACGCATGCACACACACACACACACACACACAGTGAGGACACTTATCCTTATTGCAGTACTATCCCCTGGAAGTAGGAGGAATCTGGGTATTCATTTTGTGAATCAGGAGAGAAAGACACTTGGTCATATTTTGTGCTACTGCACTGTTAACCCTTATGTGAACTCTTCCACGGCCTTTGTCTCTATCTGGGGACAAAAATCATCAAGTCATGTGATTTTCAGATGATCTAGGACATCTAGAATTTTGAAGTTGTTACGCAAAGCAAGAGAACAAAGACGTCTTTGCTTCAGGGGAATTAGTTACAAAGATTCACTCAAGCTTTGAACTTGTTTGTACGCAATTCTACACCTTTTAAGATGCAAATCATTTTGAAAAATACTGTGGACTTTGGCAGTTAAACAAAAGGCCTATTTTCAAAACATTGCCTTATGTGTGTGGGTCATATCAGGTGATCTCATTTTGATACTACTTGGAGTTAATGAAGGGGCAGTAACTTCTGGCATGAATCTAATGAAGAAAACAGTAAGGATGGAAAAGACCAGGTTCTGTCCTCTTTTCTGTGGCTAGGAATCTTTATGAACCCAGATAAATTACTTAACTACCTTGAGCCTTGGTTTCCCCATGTAGAAAAATAATAAATGCTAATGTCTTCCTGATAGAGCTGTGGAAAAGATCAACTGAAATAATGTGCGGAACACTAGCTCAGCACCTGGCACATAGGAATTGGTGAACAAGGTTGACTAGTATTATTACTTGCAATAATAAAATATATATTCTCAGCATGAAAGTATTTATGTTAGAATGTTTTACTATAAATTCTTTACACTCCTCTATTGAAGAGAAGTCTAAGCAACCTGTGGACTCAGTTTTTCTGCTCTCATTTGTCCAGTACTATAGTTTGCTTTTAAACTCTTATTTTGGCTAGAACTTCAGTGCCAGAAAGCTTGATGGAGAAGAACATAGAGGAGAGAATATTGATTAACAATTGCATTTTCTTGCAATCTAGCCTTGAATCTATTTGGCCAGATCAGTCCAGAGTGGTGGATGAAGACATCTTTTGCCCTCTCATTGGCCCAAGAAGAGCTGTTAAGAATTGATTTTCTGTTTCATTTTAACGAGCTCATTTTGAGTCATTATAGTTTCCATAGTTAAGTACTTCTGAAACATATATTCTTTAATTGACAGATTATTTCAGCTCTCTCATTGCCATTGCCATCTATTATGCTGAGTGATCTTAGTATTCAACTGTCATTAAATTAATATGTATATATGTAGTAGAAACTGATATGAAGAAAAGTTACTGCACAGAGGCTTATTTATAACAGAAAAGCAAACATTTCAAATCTGTCAGAGTGTGATTGTGTGGTTATAAGGCATGCATTTTTTATGTATAATTTAGTAGTCATAACTTAGCATCTCTCTAAAATAACATGAATTTTTAGTCGTGTTATTGTCCTCTAAGCATTTATTCGTCCTTCATTACTATAGATTGTAAGATATCAATAAACTTGGCCTTTAGCTCTTTCTCTCTAGTCTTTCCAATTAGGTCTGTACACAAACCTGAAATAAACAATTAAAGAAACCAGTTAGGTCTGTACACAAACCTGAAATAAACAATCAAAGAAACTAACAAACAAATAAAACCATAAACCGTAAAAATCAGATTGCTACTGTTCCTTCCAGCACCCATTCTTCACCTGTATGTTTCTTGAACCAATTGACAATTTTGGAAACTTCTTCAAAGCTCAACAATGGGCTCTCCTCTCTTTTCCTCTTTACTCTGCTCCTAGGTCATCCCATCCATGCTCAAGGCTCTATGACCCACCTATATAGCCTCTTATTTTACATCTGTACTTTCATGTTTTAAAGATTGTCAAAGTTAACAATTCCAAAGCCAAATTCTTGATAACTCCTTCCTGGTCTTTTTACATTGTGCTCTATTTCAGTGAATGTCATCATAGTCCTTCTGGTGGCACAAAATCAAGCAAAATAAATAAAACAAACAACAAAGCTTGGAGTCACCCTTGATAACCTTCCTCTTCCTCATCCCCATACTCTATCAACTCTTGCGATCATTAAGTCCTTTAGATTTTTACCTCCAAAATATGAGTTTCTCCATCATCTCCATTTCTACCACAGTCTGTCTGTCCAGTCCAAGCTATCACATCTCCAACTTATACAGGCTCCTAACTGATGTCCTTGCATTCATGTTTCCCTTCTAATTAGTTATCCATCAAAGAGTCTGAGTGTGACTTTTAAAATGCAAGTCTGATCATGTTAGCCAAGTCTCCTCTTCCCCAACTACCTCAAACAGTAGAAGTGTTCCAGGACTGGACCACGTCCAGCTGCATGTTCTCATGGCCCAATAATGAGATGCAGATGGACTGGGAAAGAAGAGAGTTTATTTCTGTAACCAAATACAGAGAAAATGTTGGCGATAATTAGCCAGACTAACTCAGGGTGCTGAAGTTTTTTCCAGTGCTTATATATGTTTAGATTATACGCCTGTGTGCAGTACCATATTTGCCTAAGTCTATAGGTGATTAATTTTGTTTTAAGTAGAAGGTCAGAAGCTAGGAATGTTCTCTAAATCTACTTAATCCATGAGGGCCCCGGTACCAGGGTAATTAAGAAATGTCTCCTAAATCTACTTAATGCAGGCCCTGGTACCAGGTGATTACTTCTATTTTACCTACGTTTTGAGTCCAGAGAGCTGCTTCAAACCCCCAGTAAGTTTATTCTACCCAAGATGGGTCTTGGTACAAGGAATGTAGGGCTGTCTTTGTTATCTTGACTCATTCCAGGTTTCGTAGACCCGAGACGGGTCCTGGTACAAGGAATGTAAGGCTGTCTCCATTACCTTGAGTTGCCCCAGGTTTCAGGAGAAGCCAGAGCAAGGCCCTTATGGAACATATGTTTCATTTCTGGCTTTGATGTCCAGACATCGATTTCCCTAGGTTTAATTATTAACGTAATGTTAAGGCAAGCACTGTGGAAGTTTGCCTGTATAACTGGAGTGCTATGGAGGCTTGTCTGTGCGACTGTCAGGGAGAACTGGCCTGCCACAGAAGGGTTCGACAATTCATAAGATGAAGACCACAATCCTCACAGGGTCTACACAGCCTTGTATGGCCTGGCCCATGGCTTTCCTTTCTTGTCGTGTTCATGCTGCTCTTGGAGTTCCCCTGTTCTAACCACACTGACTTTCTTTCTGATCCATCAGCTGGCTGTATTCCCTCCTGCCTTACCCTCAGGGTAGATGATTTTCGTTCCTCCCTCAAATCCCAGCTTGGTCTGACTTCCTCAGGAAAATTTTCTCCAGTTCCCCTAAAAACCTCAGGTCCCCATGGTGTATGTGTCATGATGCCATGCATTTTCCTTTCAATGTAGAATGGACATTTGTCTTTTTTTTTTTTTTTTTCCTTTTTGCCTGCCACTAACCATTCTTCTTATTTGAGAAATTCCCTACTGTGGGTATTCTGGAGTCAACATATTTGGGAACAAACACAGTTGGACTCATGGTAAGCATATAGTTCAACATGTGGGGAAAAACATACAGCGTGCCATGGGCACCTGTCAGCACATTGAATAGTGGGAGCAGAGATCACTACCAGACATCTATGATGGTGAATTTATACTGCTATAACAAGTGATCACCAACTTGATGTCTTAAAATAACACAAATTTGTTCTTTCATAGTTCTGGACATCAAAGGTCTGAACTGTCACTGGGCTGAAATCAAGGTGGCCGCAGGGCTACACTCTCTGTAGAGACTCCAGAGGAAATCCTGTTTCCCTGCCTTCTGTTCTAGAACTTTCATTTCTTGGTTCATGGTCCATTCTTCCATCTTTAGAGCTAGCAGTGTAGAATCTTGCTTCAGTTATCACATTGTATTCTTGTTCTTTAGAAGTATTTCTCTCTACCTTACTCTTAAAGGACACATGCATTTACACTGAGTTCACCCAGAGAATGCAGGATAATCTATCTAAAAATCTTTAATTTAATCATATCTGCAAAGTCCCTTTGTCATGTAAAGTAACACAGGCACAGGTTCCAGAGATTAAGACTTGGACATTTTGGGGCTATTATTCAGCCTATCTGTCTCTCTCTTGTATTAGATTTTCAGCTCTAGGAAGGCAAGACATGCATCTATTTTTGTTTTGCTCTGCTTTGCAGACTCTTTGACCCATAGTAGACATTTAGAAAAAATTTCTAATGAACGAACATATTTTAATGTATCATTTTGGAGGGTTGTCAGCCATATGTGGCTCACTTAAAAAATTTTTTTAAAAATATTTATGTGTTGGAATTAGAGCATATTAAATTTCTCATTTATTAATTCTTAATTACTTAATGTCAGCACTAAGATTATTGAGCAGGTATTCAACAAATGAAATATAAAAATTTAGAGCTATGAGATAATTTGTTCCAAACTTTATTTCACAGAAGAGAAAACAGATCTAGGAAACAGAAATGACTGGCTTAAGAGTAGACTGTGAAAGAGAGGCCCAGTTAGTACTTGAATTGCGATCATGCTTGTATTAGTCAGCTTGGGCCACCATAAAAGAATACTACAGACTAAGTGGCTTAAACAACAGAAATGTATTTGTCAAGGTTCTGGAGGCTGGAAGTCCAAGATCAAGTTTCTGTCAAAGCCTCTCTTCCTGGCTTGCAAATGTCTGCCTTTTTGCTGTGGACTTACATGGCCTTTTCTCTGCAAGCACGTGGAGAGCTCTCTCCTCTTTATATAAGGACACCAATCTTATGGATTAGAACCCCACCTTCATGACCTCATTTAACCTTAACTACCTCCTTAAAGGCCCTACCTCCAAATTCAGTTACACTGGAGGTTAAGGTATCAACATATGAATTTTGAGAAAACACAGTTCCGTCTATAACAATGCTGATTGAACCAAATGAGGTCATGTGAATATAGTGAGGTTGTTTCCCCCACTTACAAGTTGTGACAGTAGGAGAAAGTTAGTTTTTATTTCTGTGCTTTAGTTATCTCTTCTGTACCTTTAATGTTTGTACTAAGGATTAAATACACACTGCATGTAAGTAAATCTAAGACTACAATACATGTTAGTGACTAGCCATTTCCTTAAATAATTGATGAAATATTTAGGCATCTGAATGCATTTATTTATTTGTGACTTTCCTTTAAGAGCAATCTCTAAACATAGAAAAAAATTCTACAAAAGAGACTATGCAAGAAAGATGCAATGCAAGGAGGATTATGGATACTCCGAAATTCTTTAGAATAGATGTTTAGAACCTAAATGTTGACCAATTCATAGTTGTAATGGCTACAACAGCTAATTTATCCTGATAGCCCACATTGCCAAATAACTCAAAGCTAACAGACACAAAAGGTAAAGATTTAGCAGCTTGATTTTAACCTTTAAGTATTTGTCGCAAAAAGAATCTCAGGGAGTTTAGTCCTAGCTTTGTCCCCTGAGATAGAAAATCATAATTCCATAGCACTGGGTAAATGTCTCCCTGCAGAAATAAATCATAAAAATGAGAGTTTAGAGATTTCTGTCAGAGGGCGCTTTAATCTTACTCATCACAACACAGAAGGAAAGAGAAGATGATGAGAAGGGAACCCTGTGTAACATAACAAAGTTTCCACATTCCCAGAAAGCTAAAATAGGGAAACAATGAGGTCTTGAGAATGTTTATGGTGATCAAAGAAAAAAATAGAGAGCAGTGTATGTTTTGCAGAAAGGTAGAGCCTCGGGCACTAGGAGGCTTGTATAATTATGATCACTGTAGTGTTGTTTATCCAAAACAAACAAACAAACCAAAAAACAAACATGGAAAGAGTCTAGCTCTCCACTAATAAATGAGCGATTAAGTAAGTCGTCGTGCATTTGTGCTCTGGAATATGACATAGCAGTAAAAACAATGATGTGGGTCCCTAGGAATATGCATAGAAAAAATATAGATATGCTGTTAAGTTGAAAAGTCAAACTGCTATTTATGTTAAAAATAAAACAAAACAAAACTGAATATTATTTATTTATACTTTATATAAAAAAAACTAAAAGCATGCACACCATAATGACAAAAGATTTTTTTTTTTTTTTTTGGTTTTAGGGGGAGGTAGTTCTGTGGTTGGATGCAGTAGACAAGAAATATTTCAGCATTATGCATTTTACATGATTTTTTAAATTATAAAATGTATGTTAGTTATTAACTGTTATATTATGATGATTTGGCTGAAATAGAATTCTAGGTGAAAACCTTTTTTTTTTTTTTAATTTTTTTTTTGAGACAGGATCTTGCTCAAATAGCTCAGGCTGGAATGCAGTGGTGCAATCATGGCTCACTGCAGCCTCGACCTCCTGTGCTCAAGCAATCCTTCTACCTCCGTCTCCTGAGTAGCTAGGACAACAGGCATGTGCCACCACGCCTGGCTAAATTTTTAATTTTTTTTTGTAGAGACGGAGTCTCACTATGATGCCCAGGTGATCTATACAACTCCTGGGCTAAACAATCTTCCTGACCTAGTCTTTCAAGGTGCTAGAACAGGCATGAGCCACTGCCTGTAATTATTAAGAAAATAATTTCTTAGTGATACTTAGAAAGATTGTTCCATTGTCTTCTGACAGTAAATTTAGATGACTATGTTAGGTTTAAGTTAATTCTCACTCCTCATTTTCTGTATCTCTAATATTTTCTTTCATAATTTTATTCACTTTACCTTTTGGGGTGAATATTCTGGGAAATTTTCTGAACTTTATGTACCAACTTTTTTTTGAACTTGATATTCCAGTAATCATATTTTTAATTCCAAAGAGATCTTTATTGATCTTGGATCATTTCTTTATCATTGCATTGTCTTCTTATTTTATGTATACAGTATCACCACAAAACTCTGTGCACTGTGCTTTTGAGTTTTCATCTGCTCCTAAAATTCTCTCTCTCTAGAAGCTAGTTCTCAAACTTAATCTTTTTCATTCATGATTAGATTTCCTTTCTAATGTCTGAAGATTCTTGGCTTTTATTTCAAATACAAGAATTAACATTTACAGGAAGGCTGACTGCAATGTTAATTTTATGTATCAGTCACCTGCCTGGGTTATGAGGTGCTTGGACATTTGGTCAGACATTCTGAGTGTGTCCCTGAGGGTGGTTGTGGATGAGATTAACATTTGAATTGGAGTGAGTAAAGCAGATTGCCCTCCCTAATGTGGGTGGGTCCCACCTGATCAATTGAAAAGCTGAATAGAATGAAAGGCTGAGCAAGAGAGAACACCTCCTGCTTTACTACTTGAGCTATACATTGATTTTTTTTTTTTTCAGTCTTTAGACTCAGTCTGAAACATCAGCTCTTGTGCCTTGAGCCTGATGACTTTTGGACTATTGACTCTCTTGGTTCTGGCCTTCAGACTCACTGGAACTACACCAGTAGTTCCGGGTCTCCGGCTTGCCAACTGACCCTGAAGATCTTGGAACTTGTTAGCCTCCATAATTACTCCATAATAAGAGCCTCACATAATCACTAGCCATCTATAATTCCTAGAACTAATTCCTTATAATAAATCTCTTTATGCACACACGCACGTATATACACGTATGCACATCCTATTCACATATATTCACATCATGTTGGTTCTGTTTCTCTAGAGAACACTGACAAATATACTGGCCAAGAATATTTTGCAGGCTGGATATGGTGGCTCACACCTGTAATCCCAGCGCTTTGGGAGGCTGAAGTGGAAAGACTGCTTGAGGTCAAGGGTTCAAGACCAGCCTGGGCAACAAAGCAAGACACGATCTCTACAAAAAATGAAAATAAAAAATTAGCTGGGTGCAGTATCATGCGCCTGTAGTGTCAGCTACTCAGGAGGTTGAGGCAGGAGACTCATTTGAGCCCAAGAGTGCAAAGCTGCAGTGAGCTACTGATGGCACCACTGCACTGCAGTCTGGGCGACAGGGTGAGACCCTGTCTCTAAAAATAATAATAAAAAAGAATGTTTTGCAAATGGCTGAGGTTTGTTAGTCATTAAATTTACATTAAAGGGATCAGGTAGAATGCAGTCAGGCGGATGAGTGTCATGTTGGGACTTCCAAATTTCAGAACGAGGAGGCTGTCTTCCAGGGCACCCTAATCCATTGCTGATGCCCTAACTTATCCCCAATAATTTGATTTCTTTTATTTGGATAGCCCTTCCTTTCAATATGATAAGAGACGAAAAATGTACAATATATTGTTTGCTGTTTTGCCTGCATATGTTGGAGACTGACTGTGGAAGCCAATAATTCCATGTATAGATTTCATTTTATCATTACTTCTAACTCTTGCACCTTTTATGCCTGCGAACTCCCATGTTGAACTCTTTCCTAGGTCTCTTCCAAACCAGTTACTCCTTTTCTCTTACCCACTGCAATCGATTCCTGTGTATTCAGTCTAGGCTTTGATTTTCTCCTGTTTGCTTTATCTGTTATTTTTATATTCTCTTTCCATATTCTAGAAATTGTTGAAATCCCTTGTCGGATAATAACTTGCATTTCCATTTTTTCATTCTTATTGGTTCATCCTTTTTTCAATAGTTTTGTTATCATTTTAATAAGGTTTCTTGAGGGACAAGAAGAACCTGTGTGTGGTCATTTACCATCATTAGCAAAAGAAAGGCTTTGAGAGTCCTTTGGTTGTAAAAGAAAAAGAATGTTGAAAGGAGGGAGTTCTTTTGATTATTCTTATTCTGCAGTAATGCTATCTTTTAGGTCAAAACTAGCATGTGTCATATATGATTCTTAATAGTTCTGTAGTAGGGTAAAACTAGGCCTTTAAGACCATTAATAGGAGAGTGTGTGTCTGTGTATGTTTACCCAAGAATGTGTGATTCTTTCCTTGTGTAATAGTGGAGGCTCATAAAGAACCAGAGCTTTTACATGTGAAGTATTCATTTGCAGCAAAAGCTCTGAAAATATAAATGATACAAAGACAGACAGACAGACAGACAGGTAGATAGATAGACAGATAGATAAATACTTCTTTTTTTTTTTTTTTTGCACGGAGTTTTGCCCTTGTCACCCAGGCCTAGTTGAGCAGAGGGTTTACAGGAGCCAGATTAAAGTTTGGTCAAAGGAGAGTCTTTGTGATCCACCGTGCCTGGCCTAGATAGATAATTCTTGATATGAATCTAATCTTTGAGCTTGCGGTTAGAGTAGAAGTGAAGGTTAGTTTAAAGCAGGAAAGGAAAATAGTAGCCTTTCTTGTATAACAACAGCGTTTTTCTAACTTTGGTTTACAGGTGTGGCGAAACTACAAAGGGCCAATTACAAATGTCTATTTCATTATGTTGCTTATGAGGCATGAGGACAGATGCAAGGCAACTCACAGGAAGAAAAGGGGTATCCTTTCTGATCCTATGATTAAGTAGCTCTTCTGGCAGGTTCAGGTTTTATTAAAACACCTCTCCTCCATCTTTCCTGCTGGCTAGTGACGCACATGGTTTTTTGACCGTCCTTCCCCTCTACTTGAGTGTACTGGCCTCCTTGATCTCAGAATATCCTTCTGAAATTCCTTCTAAATCAGTAAAAAAGTATGTATGTGGTTCCTCCCTTTCTGGATGGTTATTTAATCCTAAATTTCTACCATTCCTATTCATCACAGCCCAGGTAAAAAAAATGCAATTTAAAATTGGATCCACATTTCTGAACAAAACGAGGCCTTGATTTATGTATAAGACCACACTATGCTTCAAGACTTCTCTGACCCATTCTGGATAAGGAAAATGAATATCTTAATCTCAGTGATCATTGTCTGAGAGGTCAAAGTTAGGCTTCTCTCACACTTTTCATAGATTGTTGGAATGTTAGAGCTGAAAGGGTTCTTACTCATTTCACAGATAAAGAAACTGAGGCCCAGAGAGATACTAATTTGCCCAAAGTCAAGCATTTAATTTGTCAAAGACTTGGGTCTACATCTCTTGCCCTCTATTATATTAAGTTCTTAATAATCAAGATAATACTAGCAGCCAAGTTTCTATAGCTACTAAGTGCCACGTTTACACTTACATTTATAATAGTTCCAAGGTAGTTATAAAATTCGTTATCTCCATTTCGCAGACAAGAAATATGAAGCAAAGAGAGGTTAAGTAAACTGTCTTAGGTCACATAGTTACTTCCAGACCCATTTGAAAACCAAGCTATGTGGCTCCAGAATCTATATGTTGTGTCATGACACCATTCTGATTCTCTACATGGGAAGGCCCTCATTTCAGTGATTGTGTTTCTAAAATGGAAGTCTTGGCCGGGTGCAGTGGCTCATGCCCATAATCCCAGTACTTTGGGAGGCCGAGACAGGTGAATCACTTGAGGTTAGGAGTTTGAGACCAGCCTGGCCAACATGGTGAAACTCTGTCTCTATTAAAAATACAAAAATTAGTCAGGCATGGTGGTGAGTACGTGTAATCCCAGCTGCTTGGGAGGCTGAGGCAGGAGAATGGCTTGAACCCAGGAATCAGAGGTTGTAGTGAGCCTAGATAGCGCCACTGCACTCCAGCCTGAGCGACAGAGTAAAAGCGAGACTCCATATCAAAAAAAATAAAAAGTAAAAAAAGAGAGTCTTATCACTGGTTCCCAGTGTGATAAATAGTATAAATAACACTGTAAGCACTGAAATACTTCACCTGAGACATTGTCAATAATAAATTGGGCAGGAAAACCAACAAAGTTGGATAAGAAAATGATAGAGGAGAGAAATCAGGAAGACTTCCTGTTTTAGCCCAGATATAAGCTGCAAAGACATTGGTACACAGCTGGGACATTGCTATTGGAAAATGAAATAATCAAACATGGACAGAGTTACCTAGAGTTGCAAAGGTTTTTTGTATTCTCCTTTTCCCACTAGGCATTTTGCCAGTAGCCCTTAAAAAGCAGGTCATGTCTTCTGCTGCACTTTCAGACTCTCTACATACTAATACAAACTGGAACAAAAAAACATTCATCACTGTAAAACCTTGCCTTTCAGGCTCAGATGAAAAACTTGGCTCCAGCTCTCTTTGTAACCTTGGGTGCATGTAGAAACCTTGTGACTGTGAGCCCATGCAGTTCCACCTTCTAAGGGAAGTCAGCTCCCAGCATCTGAAATCTTTATAAACAATAGCTGTATCAGTTATCTATTACTGCAGAACAAGTCACCCCAATGTAAAAAGTAAAGTAGAAATTCCTCTTCACAGAGACTTTCCTTCCCATCTAATTAGGAATAAATAGTAACTTCTCTTAGAAGCAAAATTTATTCAAAGACCTGTGCTAACATTCTTAAATATCTGCTAGCCGTAATAAATAAATCAATGTACTTTATGTTCTTAGCTCCCACAATTTAGTCTGAATATTTGCCCTGGCATGCTTATACTAGTCCAAGCAAGCATTAGGTCACAGCCTGTTCCTGTTCCCTATTTGAAAATGTTTTTACCTTTCTCAGCATTCCACAAGCTATTTCCTCGTTCCTTTGTTCTCCTCTGCCTTTGCCTCTTTTAAAAAGTTCTACGTTGCTAGCCAATCAAGACAAATACAAAATGTGAGGTCCCATTCCAGCCAATGGAAACTGGACACAGCAGTAAGGTGGACGCGTCAAGTTATAAATGACCCTGTCTCCTTTGTTCAGTGTACTCTCGTAGCAAAACTGCTGGCGAGTGTACCCTTTCTGCAGAAAGTAAAAATGGCCTTGCTGAAGAAATGAAATTTCTGTTCAAATGCTATTTCTTTTGGCACTGAAGAACAAGCATTTCAAACACCAGTAGTCAAGGACATAAACAACAATTTATTATTTCTCATGATTCCATAGGTTGGTTGAGTGGTTTTTCTGTGAATTTTGCCTGGAATCACTCATACAGCTGTATTCAGCAGAAGAAGCCAGTGGAGTCTGAGTTCTGCTGGAATAGCTGAGAGGGCTGGACATTTCCCTCCACATGATTTTTAATTCTAGACTTTTCGCAGCATAGTTGTCTCAGGTTTCTAAGAAAGCAAGAGCAAAAGATGTAAGACCTCATTGGGCCTTAGTTCAGAGCTTGTACAGCATGACTTCTATCACATTCTACTGGACCAAGCAAATTATAAGGCCAGTTTTCATTCAATGTTAGATGGGACTGGCTGGATGCAGTGGCTCACGCCTGTAATCCCAGCACTTGGGGAGGCCGAGGTGGGTGGGTCATTTGAGGTCAGGAGCTCGAGACCAGCCTGGCCAACATGGTGAAACCCTGTCTCTACTAAAAATACACAAATTAGCCGGGCGTGGTGGCGCACACCTGTTATCCCGGCTTCTTGGGAGGCTGAAGCAGGGGAATCGCTTGACCCCAGGAGGCAGAGGTTGCAGTGAGCTGAGATCATGCCACTACACTCTAGCCTGGGCAACAGCACGAGATTCCGTCTCGGAAAAAAAAGGGTTAGATGGGACTGAATAAATCCATGAATTCAGGGTTAGTATGATTCATTGGGGTCTATTTTGTAGTAATCTATCACTCAGATCTTTAACGCCAGGTCAGTAGTAGCAGCTACTTTTGCCTAGAATAGCAGCAGCTCAAGGAAGAGAAGAAATAAGAATTCATTACTGAGGTTCCCTTATAGAAAAAAAAATCATGCCAAGGGAAATGTAAGAAATATGATTATTTATTGAGTCTTTTCTTATTTTAAATGATTCTCATGGTATCTAAGTGGCTCTTATATTATTACGACCGTAAGAGGGTGGGAGCAGTATGGTGTTCACCCCAGGATGCAGTGGAATATTTCTGGCTTAAAGTTGGTTAAGATTGAAAGATGGAGGGAAGGAAGTTGTACAGAATGCAGTGTTGTCACTGGGCTGTCACACTTGAAAATCAGGGTTAACAAAATAAATACTCATGTAGAGAAAGGAAAGGGATTACTGCAAGAGTATTAACTAAAGCTTTATTTTCCCCACCAGCATGCTCAGTAGCAAAGCTGGAAAAAAATTTCCAGTGATAGATTATTTCTTCCCCATCCTTTACTGGGATATGCTTACAAGGACATAGAATAGCAAGGAATGTGCTTTTATGTATGTCTGTTGGGGGGTGTAGTGCTGAGGCACAAGAGATCTTCTGAAACAGATGCTCCAAAAGGATGTACATGTTTGACATCATATAATCTTAAACTTTTACTCTGCAAAACCCTTAATATACTACTTCTAATTGTGTAGTAAAAAAGCAAGACAGGCATTTGGGTACTACAAACGTATGTAATAGGAAAAGGCTTCTTTCATTTATCCAGACATATCCTGATTATCCGCAAGGCAAGTGAGGTAGGTTTGATCAAAGACTGGTCACCAAGCCATTATTTCTTGTGGGTATCTACATCTGAGACAAGTGCCAAAGATCAGGGTCTCCCATAGGTCCCTGGAAAAATGCCTGGCAACCACTTGGAGTACTTCTGCGATTGACTTCTGAATGGAATTTTCACAAATGTTGTAGGGGGATGGGGAAAAATACTTTTCTGGAAGAAAATATCAGCTATATATTTCATATCATTTGTATTGCCTGTCAATCCACCAGAGATTAATCCCTAGACACAGAGGTGGCCAGGACCTGTCAAACGGCCCTTTAGGCCCATTGTTCATGGCTTGCTGCTTGAAGGATCAACCATCCAGCTAATGCAGTTCATATACACTGGTGTCTACCCAGGTAAGAGGCCCTCAAAATTCAGTGATGGAAAGAGAATCACACATGTTCTGCACTCATTCAATAATGCTTGGCAGAACAGTAATATTTGTTATTAAATACTATATAGTCAAGGGTAAAGAGAAAGAGAGAAAGAAGACACCTTAGAGAAAGTAGATTGAAATGTATCTTTTTAACCACTTAGATCCTACATGATTAAAATAATAATGTTTTCATTTTTTTGATATAATTTTTATAATTTACTAGAGGGCTATAGTGATGAATTATGAACCCCTCATGAAGATATCTTGTCTCCTCTTGGCACAATTTCCTTCATGCTTCTCGACTACTTTGTTCATGTTGTTGCTAGAGGACTGACTGCACTATTTCATAAAGATTATGAGCTAGTGGAGTTTAGGAAACATGTTCTATTGTTTGTACTTGGTCTACTGCTTAGCATAGTGATTGTCACTTTTGTTTAAAAAGTATATATTTGAATAGCTTAGATAATTATGGTTCAATTTGTGAAACTCCCACATTATTATCCGAGATTCTTTAGTATATGACATTTGGTAAAACACAGAAGATACTGTATTATTTTAGAGTAATAAAAATAATAATTTGATCAGCTATAACTTATAAAGATTATAAAATCACAGTTTTTCTTTAATGAGAGGTTTTGTAGTAAAAAGCAAAAGACAATAGTATGAGTATAAAGGGGAATATTTTTTAGGTCAATACTAATTTACCTACCCAAAAATATATAAGAGGGGGCCGCAAGGTGGCTCACGCCTGTAATCCCAACACTTTGGGAGGCCAAGGCAGGTGGATCACCTGAGGTCAGGAGTTCATGATGAGCCTGACCAACATGGTGGAACCCCGTCTCTGCTAAAAATACAAAAATTAGCCAGGTGTGGTGGCACAAGCCTGTAATCCCAGCTACTGGGGAGGCTGAGGCAGGAGAATCGCTTCAACCCAGGAGGCGGAAGTTGTGGTGATCTGAGATCACGCCACCACACTCCAGCCTGGGCAACAAGAACAAAACTCCATGTCAAAAAGAAAAAAAAAGAAAAAGAAAAATATAAGAAGGGAACTTCAATACTTGAGTTATAGGAATATGACAAAGAGCCAATTATGTATATACATTCTTACAATCAAAAGATAAGATAAACCAGAACATGGTGGGAGCCCAGTCAAGCAGCAGAAAAGTTTCTGTGAATGCTAAGGCTGTTCAAAACCCATGCTTTCTTGTCCTGCTTATGATTCTCTCCCCCATGTTAGTGATGCTATAATGAAAACAGCTGCATGCAAATGAGCTGTAAAGTAACCAGGGACAGTGAAATCAGGGTCAAGCTTACTTCAATTTAGGGAAAGACTGAGGAAAAATTTGAGAGATGTTTGGGTTTTGTACAAAGGGTTCAATCACTAGAGGAACTGGGTTATAATGAAAGAGATTTTTCAAATCTGTGTATTGGTGCCAAGTTGGAGTGGGGTTGGGGGTGTGTGATGCTAATAGATGAATGAGAAAGTAAAACTGTTCAATTATCATTGTGTTGCTAACATATCTCAAGGAGATTCTTCTTGAAGCAGAACAAAATGTAGCGAATATATGATTGAGAGGAAAACTAAGTCTAACGTGATAAGACAGTAAACGTTTAGCTACGTTAATTAGCTGGCTACTCCACATTACAGATAATTTGCCTTGATAAAATCAGCACTAAACAATTATTTTTACTGAATAGAAGCAAATATGTAAATAAAAGAATGAATAAAAAATAAATGTACAAATAATTTCATCTAGGGGTATTAAAAGAAATTGTATGTAAGACTGCGGAAACACTGCTAGTAGTTGAGTCTTAAGTATCTTCAGAGGATTCAATGGTTTGATTTAAGAGATCACATGCTCTGTCATTATGGTAAATAAAAGGGCCTTCGCATCTGAGTTGAGAAGAATGTGGGGACAAGTGTTATGGTGCTCACTTCTCCTTGACTCATAGCAATGATAAAATTTGCCACTACACCAGATAATCCAATATTTAAGGAAACAGATGACACCAAAAATCTTGCTATGGAAGTGTGCTCTTTGCTTTGAAACAGACATTGCTTTGTTTCTACTTCCTCTATAATTCCTAAATCTTGTGCTTTCATTTCCCCTTAAAAACATTTCCATAAATCATTTTATTCATAGTTTGTGTATTTCATGTAAAATTTTTAGGTTTTCAATTCTTCAGTTTAATCCTTAATCACTTTAGCCTATCTAATTTTAATAGCTTTTTGGAGATGCAATTCATATACAATAAAATTCACTCATTTATAGCGTACAATTCAGTGCTTTTAGTATATTCATAGAGTTGTGAAACCATCACAGCTAATCAAATTTTAGAACATTTTAATCACCCCCCAAATAAACTTCCTACTAATTAGCAGTCATTTCCAATCTCTGCCTCCCCCTACCCCCAGTAAACATACCACATAAATATTAGGTGACCAATAATCCCTCTATGGATTTGTCTATTCTGGACATTTTATATAAATAGAATAAATAGAATTATGCAAGCTACAGTCTTTTTTGACTGGATATTTCATTGAGTATAATGTTTTCAAGATTTGCTTATACTGCAGCATGTATCAGTACTTTATTCCTTTTCATAGCCAAACAATCTGTTGTATGGATGTATCATATTTGTTTATGCATTCACATGTTGATGGACATTTGCTTTCAATTTTTGGCTATTTTGAACAATGCTGCTATGCACATTTGTGAACAGTTTTTTATGGATATGTTTTCAGTTCCCTTAGGTGAATACCTAGGAGTGGAATTGCTGGATCATATGGTTACTCTGTGTTTAATATTTTAAAGATTGTTAAACTTTTTCAAAACATCTATACCAGTTCACATTCCCACCAGCAATGTATGAAGGTTCCAATTTATCGATATCATTACCAATACATTGTATTAATTGTGCTTTTTATTTTAATTCTATTAGTGCATCAAATTGTATCTTATTGTGGTTTTGATTTGTATTTCACTAATGACCAGCTATATTGAGTGTCTTTTCATGTGTCCATTTATTGTCCATTTTTATATATTATTTGGAGAAATGTTTATTTAAGTCCTTGGATCATTTTTAAGTGGGTTATTTACTTTTTATTATAAAGTTGTAGGGCTTCTTTATATATATCCTGAGTACGAGCCTCTTATCAGATTAGCAGATACAGTCATATGCAACCTAAAAATATTTCAGTCAGTAGCAGACCATGTATATGACAGTGTTCCCATAAGATTGTAAAAGAGCTTAAAAATTCGTATTGCTTAGTGATGTCATAGCCATCATAACATCATAACCATCATAATATCTTAGCACAATGCATTACTTCACATGTTTGTGATGATACTGGTGTAAACAAACCTATTGCACTGCCAGTCATGTAAAAATCTAGCACATACAATTTTCTGCAGTACATAATTCTTAATAGTGATAATAAACAACTATATTATTGATTTATGTATTCACCATACTATACTTTTTATTGTTATTTTAGAGTATGCTCCTTCTACTTAAAAAGAAAATTTTAACTGTGTGTCTTAGTCCATTCTTGTTGCTATAAGGGAATACCTGAGGCTGGGTAATTTATAAAGAAAAAAGGTTTATTTACATCACAGTTTTTCAGGCTGTACAAGAAGCCTGGCACTAGCATCTGCATCTGGTGAAGGCCTTAGACGATTACCACTCATGGCAGAAGGGTAAGGGGAACCTACATACAGAGGTCACATGGTAAGAGGAAACAAGAGAGGGGAAAGGTGTCATTCTCTTTCTGAACAATCAGCTCTCAGGGGAACTAATAGAGTGAAAACTCACTCATTACTGTGGACAGCAAACCATTCATGAGGAATCTGCCTCCATGACCTAAACACCTCCCACCAGGCTCCACCTCCAACACTGGGGATCACATTTCAACATGAGACTTGGTGGGGCCAAACAAACCATATTCAAATCACAGCACTGTAAAACAGGCTCAGGCAGCTCCTTCAGGAGTTGTTCCAGAAGAAAGTGTTGTTATCATAGGATATGAAAGTTCCATGTGTGTTATTGCCCCTGAAGACCTTCCAGTGGACCAAGATGTGGAGGTGGAAGACAGTGATATTGATGATCCTGACCCTGTGTAGGCCTAGGCTAATGTGTGTGCTTGCATCTTAGTTTTTAACAAAAAAGTTTTAAAAGTAATACATAAATAAATTTAAAAATTAGAAAAAAGCTTATAGAATAAGGATAAAAAGAAAAAATATCTTTGTACAGGTATGCAATGCGTTTGTGTTTTAGGCTATGTATTATTACAAAAGAGTCAAAACATTAAAATTTAAAAGTTTATAAAGTAAAAAGTTACAGTAAGCTAAGGTTAATTTATTATTTAAGAAAGAATGATATGTTTTTATAAATTTACTGTAGTCTAAGTGCACAGTGTTTATAAATTCTAGAGTAGTGTGCAGTAATGTCCTAGGCCTTCACATTCACTCACCACTCAATGATTGACTCATGCAGAGCAACTTCCAGTTCTGTAAGCTGTATTCATAGTAAGTGCATTATACAGGTGTACCACTTTTTATCATTTATAGCACATTTACCGTACCTTTTCTATGTTTAGATATGTTTACATACACAAATACTTACCATTGGGTTACAGTTACCTACAATATTCAGTATATTCACATGGCGTACAAGTTTGTAGCCTAGAAGCAATAGGCTATACCATATAGTCCAGCTATGTAGTAGGCTATACCATCTAGGTTTGTATAAGTATGAGCTGTGATGTTTACTTAATGACAAAATTTCTTAATGATGCTTTTCTCAGAATGTTCCCCTGTTGTTAAGTGATGCCTGACCATGTTTTTCAATTTTTACATGGTCTTTTTACTTTCTTGATATCATTGGGAGCACAAAATGTTTTAATTTTCGTGAAGTCAAATTTATTTATAGTTTCTTTTTGTTGTTGTTTCTGGTGTTATATCTAAGAAAACATTGCCTAACTCAAGGGAATGAAGATTTTCTCCCATGTTTTCTATTAAGAATTGCACAGTTTTAGCTCTTATATCTAGGTCTATGATCCATTTTTAGTTAATTTTTGTGTACGGTGTGAGGTAAGAATCCAACTCCATTCTTTTGTGTGTAACTATCCAGTTATCCCACCACCATTTGTTGAAGATACTATTCTTTCTCAATTGAATGGTTTTGGCACCCTTGTTGAGAATCAACTGAACACAAATGTATGAGTTCATTTCTGAACTCTCAATTCTATTCAATTGATCAATATGCCTATTTTTGCATCGATATCATACTGTTTTAATTACTGCAGTTTTGCAATAAGTTTTGAAATTGATAAGTGTGAATCCTTCAACCTTTTTTTCTTTTTCACAATCATTTTGGCTATTTGGGGTTACTTGCAATTTCATATGAATTTTAGGATTAGCTTTTCCATTTTTCAAAAAAAAAGCTATCAGGAGTTTGATAAGGATTGCACTGAATCTGTAGATTGCTTTGGGTGGTATTGCCATCTTAACAATATTAAGTTTTCGAATCCATGAACATAGCATGTCTTTCTATTTATTTAGGCCTTCTTTCACTTCTTACAGCAATGTGTTGTAGTTTTTATCACAGATGTCTTGCAACTGCTTGGTTCAATTTATTCCTAAGTATTTATTCATTATTATAAATTAATTGTTTTCTGAATTTCTTTTTCAGGTTGTTCATTTCCAGTGTATAGCAATACAATTGATTTTTGTCTGTTGGTCTTACATCTTGCAACTTTGCTGAATTCTTTTGTTAGTTATAGTAGATTTTTGTAAGGATTTCATTTACATGAGATCATGTCATCTGTGGGTAAAGATAATTTTGTTTCTTTCAAATTTTGTTGTCTTTTATTTTTTTCTCACTGATCTGTCATGATCTTTCAGTACAATTTTGAATAGAAATAACAAGCATATACATCTTTGTCTTAGTCCTGATATTAGAGGCAAAGCTTTTAGTTTCTCACCATTAAGTATGATGTCAGCTTTGAGTTTTTCATAGATAATCTGTGACAGGGTGAGGAAGTTCCTTTCCATTCTTATTTTGAGGAGTGCTGTCATTATGAAAGTATGCTGGGTTTTTTTCAAATGCTTTTTTTTTCTTTTTGCATTTACTGAGATTATAATGTTGTGTGTGTGTGTGTTTTATTCTATTAATGACATGTATTACATTGTTTAATTTGTATATGTTAAACCAGCCATGCATTCCTGGAATAAAGTCAATTGGTCATGTTGTAAGTTCCTTTTATATGTTACTGGATTTTATTTTCTAATATTTTGTTAAGAATTTGTGTGCCTTCATTCCTAAGAGATACTGAGTTTTAGTTTCCTTTTTTGGGGGTGATGTTTTTATTTGTAGATTTTTCTCTCTCTTTTATTTATTTTTATGTTTATTTTTGATGTCTGCCTGGATTTAGTATCAGGTAATTGTGGCCTCATAGAATGATTTGAGAAGTGTTCTCTTTTCTTCTATTTTTGTGGAAGAGTTTGTGAAAAAATGGTGTTGATTATTTTTTAAATATTTTGGAGAGTTCATCACTAAACCTATTTGAAACTGGACTTTTCCTTGTGAGAAGTTTTAAAAATTACTGATTCAATTTCTTTAGTTGTTATGGGTCTATTCACATTTTCTATGTCTTGTTAAGTCAGTTTCAGTAATTTGTGTCTTTCTAGAAATTGTCCATTATATCTAAGTATTGAATTTGTTGTCATACAGTTGTTCATAGTACTCCTTTATGATCATTTTTGTTTCTATTAGGTCAATAATGATTTATCATCTTTCTTCCTTCATTTTAGTAATTTGAGTTCTATTTTTTTCTTAGTCAGTCTAGCTAAAGGCTTGTAAATTTTGTTGATCTTTTGAAAGAAAACCCCAGCTTTGAGGTTTGTTGATTTTCTCTATTGGTTTTCTATTTTTTATTCCAATCATAACTGTTTTAATCATTATTATTTTTATCCTTGCTTTTGCCTTTTTCCTCCTCTCATTGGAATTTCTTAAAGCAGAATGTTAGGTTATGATTTGAGATCTTTTTTAGTACAGGCATTTACGGATATATATTTTCCCCCAAGCGCTGCTTTGATATTTAGGTATGTTGGCTTTTCATTTTTGTTCATCTCAAATTATTATAGAATTGTACTCATAATTTATTTTTCATTTCATTCATTATTTAGGAATATGTTGTTTAATTTCCACATATTTGTTGATTTTAAAATTTTCTTACTATTATTGATTTATAATTTAATTTATTGTGGTTGTAGAACATAATTTATATGATTTCAATTCTTGTAAATTTATTATAGCTTAACGTATAGTCTATTCTGGAGAGCATCCCATGTGTGGCTTAGAAGAATGTATTTTCTGCTGTTTCAGAGTGAACAGAAAATGTTAGGTTTACTTGGTTTATAGTGCTGTTTTGTTAAGCTTTTCTAGGTAGACCTGCAAAATGGGTCACATAGTTTGGATGTTCTGAGAACAGGACATTTAAGAGCTCCAAATTCAGTTTAATCCCCCTAGTAAGGCTGCTGGTTTTCTCAGCTGCCATAGTTGTGAGGCTACGCATTCTCATGACTATGTGGAACTGAGGAGATGGGGATGGAAGTAAGGAAAACTAAAATGCAGCAGACTGTCATTCTTATCAAGATCCAGCAAATTTTTCTCGAATTAATGCTTCTCAAATTGTTGCAAGCATTTGGTTAATTTCCAGAGTTGTGAAAATATTTATTTTAATAAATTTTGCCAATATTTTAGTTATATTTATGCAGGAATAGTTTTGCAGAAGTCCTCACTTGCCTGATCCAGAAGTCCCTCTCGCATAACATATGAATATTTAATTTAGTTTTATTAGTTTTAACCATTTATCCTAATTCTATATCTTTGCCTCTTATATTTTCATTTTTTGACTCTTCCTCTCCAGTTTTAAACTTTTAATCTGACTAGTTCTAAGCTTTTATTTTAAATGTCTCCCTTTTCCACTTTTTTAGTAGTCAATATTAATCTTTATTGGAATAATCTCTCAATTTAAAGAGCTATCTATTTTAATTCATTTTATTTTTCACTTCTGATTAATAATGTATGCTTTTGATGTTATTAATGTTTTCTTAGACTTTTTTCTTTGTATTTTTTCTTTCCTCTTCTTTTCCATATTTATTAATTTTATTATTTTTGTTCTTAAGAGCTGCTGAAAGTTTAGCTGCAGGAGTGGTAACACAATAGAAAACTCACCCCACAAATTGGAGAGAATATTGTACTAGGTTTGTGTGTGCATGTGTGTGTAAGTTCTGTTTTCTACCCCTCAACCTTGGAAGGTTGCAAGGAAGCTAGCCATCTACCTGGGGCTGTGAATAAAGAGTTACCCAAGAGAAACTAGAATCTCAGGCTTATAAAATACATGGTATAAACTCTGCATGCACACTTACAGAAGATAAAGTAATCGTAAATGAAGAAATTAATTTTAAAGCTTTATTTGGAATCAGTGAGGCAAAGTTGCTACTGGCATTCAAGGAATCAGGAAGTTATATTTAATAGTTGTAATAATTTCCTAAGTCTCATATAACAAAGTATCACAGACTGGGGGTTTAAAACAACAGAAATGTATTCTCTCAAAATTTTGGAAGCTAGAAGTCTTAAGTCGAGGTATTAGTAGGGTTGGTTCCTACTGGAGATTCTGTGGGAAAATCTGTTCAGTGAGTCTCTCCTAGCTGCTGGTGGTTGCCTGCAATTCTTGATGTCCCTTGGCTTGTACATACAACTCCAGTTTCTGTCTCCATTTTCACATGGTATTCTCTCTCGTATCTCTTTACATTATCTTCCCTCTGTGTATGTCTCATTTTTCTCATCTTAACATCAGTCACTGGGGTAAGGTCCACTTTAATCCAATATGAGCTCATCTTGGCATAATTACATCTGCAAAGACTGTATTTCTGAATAAGGCCACATTCTGAGGATCGGGTGAACATTAATTTTTAGGAGGCATCATTCTATCTAGTATAGTAATCAAGAGATGCAGGAAACCATTACTGATGCTCACTTCCTGCAGCACCTTGGTAAAAACACGAGCTAAGAATATTCTATCCAACCAAATTGTGTTTAAAGTATAAAAAGATAAAGACAAATAGTTTTTATCATGCAAGAACTCAGAGAATATCTTTGCCATGAATACTTACTGAGAAAACTACTGGAGGACAATCTTAAGACAAAAAAAATGACCAAGGAAATCCTAGAGAAAGAAGTCACAGCAAATTTTAAATATATTTAATAGTAGAATCAAGACTAAAACTCGTATGGGGAATAAAGTATAAAACAGAGTGTAAAAGTTATGTATAATAAGAACAGGGAAATCATACACGTAGAAGACTGTCAGTGTCCCATTTGTATCAATACAGCCTTCCAATTTCAGTTCATTATAGCTGATTTCCATCTACCAATATAGGCATCTTTTTCCTGAGGGCAGTATTCAAGAAGTGCCAAGAAATTAAAATCCCCCCAAGGAGAAACTCTCAACAAATGATTGATTGGAGTTGATGAATAAATACGCTAGATTCCTTGATCCTTGTGTTGCAGGACTTTTTCTTAGTTCAGCTAATGATGGGGTTCTTTGTCCCATGGTCACGAAAATTCAGGCTCACAGACAATTTGAATGATGAGTAAGACAGGGTTTTATTGGGTGTAAAGGAAAAAAAGGGGGAACAGGGACTCTGAAAGGCCAGAGTTCCTGCTAGAACACTTCCTGCCCACAGCTTGTATCCCAGGTTCCACACAGGAGGAGGAGGTACCAGGCTCCTCCCCGCTGCAAATGGCACAAACTTCCAAAGGCTCTACCCCAGTGTGCAAGCCAGTTAGAGTTTTCTGGGGACCTCCTCTCACCTGGCTATCTCACTTGGAGAGATACCTCTAAGGCCTGTGTGTTACAGTCTTTCCCAGAATTTTATCACAAGATTAAGATTCAGTCACTCACAGAGATAGCTGGTTTAATATTTCTTTTATTGATTGCTTTGTCTTTCTTTCTGTGTATTTCTTTACCTTCCTACTGGTGTTTTTTTGGACCTTCACAAATAAAGCAATTACGCTTGAATTATTATCTCATAGTCTGCTTCTGAGGAAGCTCAAATTAAAATAACTACACAAAATTGATTGAGAGAGGGGAAAAAAAAGGTAGAAAGTATTGCACATATCTAATTGCTTTGTTTGTAATTGATGGGAGTCCAAGGAGATAATTTAAAATTGCAAATGAAGTCATAAAAGCATAAGCATAATTAACTATAAATGGCAAACCTAAATGTAATATAATTAACTAAAATTGAATAGTAGAGGCAAAGCAAGAAAAGGAGGATGAAGAAGAATAACTTTATCGTTGCTCGGGTTTAACAAATAATAGATTCTTTTGAAGAAGTCGAAGATTAAGAATATTATATAAATTTACACTTATAGAGCTAAAATGGTAATGTAGGGCTTCCAAAAACTCTCTCTTCCATAAAAACAATGAGAAAACTGGCAAAAATGATCATAATCTGCTTTTTCAGGACTCTAGAAATTAACCAAAAACTTTCAGCAATCTGGGGAATGTTTATTCAAGAAAAATGGTTGGGTCTTGGTAAAAAAAAGTTAGTGAGCTTTAGGGAATTTAAACTTGTCCTGGTTTCATTCTCTGCTTTCAAGATTTGCAGTATGGAAAAATAACGTTCTCCATTGATGGGGAAAAATGGCAGCTACTGAAGAGAGGAGAACAGGGATGAAGCTCATTCAAAGTCTCAGCCAAGAATTGTCCATTTGTGGCCTGCCTCTTGGATTCCTGGAAGGCCATACTTGCAAGCTGTCTGTATCTTACCTGATTCACAGATTCCCCAGAGTGAATAGCCTTATCCCTGGGGATATTTATCAAAAAGAAATTACAGGCAGTTGCTTAATTTCTTGGCTGCTTGAGGCAGTACATAACAGTGGAAGCAAAAATAGACTAATAAGAAAGCTGGAAAGAAGCAGCTGACGAGTATGATTTCATAGGGGCTTTCAAAAAGTTGATATATTTTTGAATATCCAGAAGGCCAGGCATATGCCTAAGGCTATTTGCATGCCCAGGGCTATGCATATCCTCAAGAAAGTCCTAATAAAGCCCTAAACTTTCACCGTTGGCTGACCTTGAGACTCTGCACAAGCCAAAAGTAAAGGCTAATGCAGAACTGTAAACTGCCTAGCTGAGTGTTGAAGGTATATCCAAATACATAAGCAGAGCTTCTCAGCAAAGACTAAAAGAGATTTATTGGTCCCAAATATTTAATAATTTTTTTTTTCTGAGATGGAGTCTCACGCAGCCACCCAGGCTGAGTGTAGTGGCGCAATCTCACTTCACTGCAACCACTGTCTCCCAGGTTCAAGTGATTCTCCTGTCTCAGCCTCCCAAGTAGCTGAGATTACAGGCACCCACCATCGTGCCTGGCTAATTTTTATGTTTTAGTAGAGACAGGGTTTCACCATGTTGGCCAGGCTGGTCTTAAACTCCTGGCCTCAGGTGATCTGCCTGCCTCGGCCTCCCAAAGTGCTAGGATTACAAGCATGAGTCACTGTGCCCGACTGAAACTTTTTGTCCATTCATTAATTGACTACTAAATTAACCAAGTGGAGACACTGGTGACCACATATGACAAAGATAAAGACTTTACAGAAGAGTTCAGAAAAGTCACTAAACAATCAATAAAAAGCTATAAATAGAATCAACAACAAACCCCAGGGAGGAAAAAGAATCTGATTTTCAGAGTTGCCACATTGTGTTCCTTCAAAATCCAGATTTCAACCACAAACAATATGAGACATGCAAGGAAGGAAGAAAATATGACACACACACAGGAAAAAAGCAATCAATGGAAGTCATCCCTGAGAAAGCACAGATATTTCACTCACTAGACAAAGGCTCTACATCAGCTATTCTAATATGTTCAAAGAACTAAAGGAAGTCATGTCTAAAGAACTAGCAGAAAGTACAAAAATATCACACCAAAGTAGCAAATATTAATAAAAAGACAGAAATTGTAAAAAGAAAGCAAATAGAAATTCTGGAGTTGAAAAGTACAATCATTGAAATAAAAAAATCATTAGATGAGATAAATTGTAGATTTGAGAAGACAAAATAAATAATCAGCAAATTTGAAGACAGACCAATTGAAAGTATGCAGTCTGAGAAACAGAAAGAAGAAAGAAGAAAGAAAAGTGGGCCTGGCACAGTGGTTCATGCCTATAATCCCAGCATTTTGGGAGGCCAAGACAGGAGGATTGCTCGAGCCCAGGAGTTTGATAGCAGCCTGGACAATGTGGCAAAACCCCATCTCTACAAAAAATGGGAATATTAGCTGGGTGTGGTGGCATGTGTCCATAGTCCCATTTAGTCAGAAGGCTGAGGGCAAGATTGCTTGAGCCTGGGAGGTTGAGGCTGCAATAAGCTGAGATTGCACCACTGCACTCCAGCCTGGTTGATGGAGTGAAACCCTGTCTCATAAAAAAAAAAAAAAAAAAAAAAAGGAAAAGAAAAAGAAAAGAAGAATGAACAGAGCATCTGAAACCAGCATACACATAGTGAGAATCCCAGAAGGACAGGAGAGAGAAAAGGGAAAAATAATATTTGAAGAAATAATAAGCAAAAAAATTCCCAAACTTGATGAAAAAACAATAATTGATATATCTAATAAGCTCAACAAACTCCAATTAGGATAAAGTCAAAGATATCCACACAGAAGAACATCATAATTAAAGTGTTGGAAGACAGAGAATCTAGAAAGCAGCAAGAGAAAAATGACTTATCATATACAAAGGATCTTCAATAAGATTTCTTATCAGAAACCTGAGAGGCCAGAAGGTAATAGGATGACATATTAAAAGCACAGAAAGAAAAAGCCTGCTAACCAAGAATTATATGTCTGGCAAAACTACCCTTCAAAAATGAAAGAAAAGATAAGACATTCCCAGGGAAATAAAAACAGTGAATTTATTTCTAGCAGACCTGTCTTGTAAGAAATACCAAAGAGTCCAAGAATGATATACAAATGGCCAATAAGCCTGTGAAAAGATGCTTAACAGTATTGGTTATTTAAGAAATGCAAATCAAAATCACAATGGGATACCACTTCACACCCACTCAGATGACTAGAATCAGTAAGTCAGATAATAAACATTGGCAAGGATGTGGAGCAATCAGAGCCCTTATACACTGCTTATGCAAATGTAGAATGGTGCAGCCCCTTTGGAAAACAGTCTGGTAATTTTTCAAATAATCAAACATAGAGTTGCCATATGACCCAGCAATGCTACTCCTACATACGCAAGAGAAATAAAAACATATAGTGACAGAAAAACTTGTACATGAATGTTTGTAGCAGCACTATTCAAACAGCCAAGAGGTAGAAACAATCCAAATGTTTATCATCAGATGAATGGATAAACAAGAGGTGGCATATCCATACAATAGCCTACTATTCAGCCGTAAAAAGGAATGAAGTACTGATACTGCTACAATATGGAGAAACTTTAGAAACATTATGTTAAATGAAATAAGCTAATCATAAAGGACCACATATTAAATGATTTCATTCATATGAAAGTCCAAAATAGGAGAATCTATAGAGGTATAAAGTAGATTAACCATTACTTAGAATGGGGGAATAAGTACGGAAATAGGTGAGTGTTGAGTAAGTGGTAAAGTGTTTTTTTTTTAGGTGATGAAAATGTTGTAAAATTAACTGTGCTGATGGTTGAACATATCTGTGAATACAGAAATACAACTGAATTGTACACCCTAAATGGGTAAGTTGTGTAGTATGTGAATCATACTCCATTAAAGCTGTTAAGAAAAATGAAATACTAAAGGGAATCCTTCAGGCTGAAATGAAAGGAGAGTAGACAATAACTTGCATCCACATGGAAAAATATTGTGGACCAGTGAAGATTCAGACATCTGTCTTTTCTCAGCACTACAATGCTTTCAGAGCATTTTAATGAGCATCTTCTATACACTAAGTCCTCTTTGATGAGATTGGCAATCCCTGCGGCTTTGGAGCTTTTAGACCAGACATTGAACACAGCCTTTCCCTTGTGGTGAGTGCTGAAACAGGGATGGACTGGAAACTATGAATTTTTAGCTCTAGGCTAGAGCCTTTTCATGCATCAGTTCATGAATTCTTAATACTCCCATGAGGCAGGGACTGTTGACATCTCTGAAAATTTTGTTTATCCATGAAATTAGCTCAAGAGATTTACCCCAGGTCTTAATTCAGCAGAGGCAAAAGCTTTATTTTTAATAGAAAATAGACTAAACTTATTGTGGTTTTGATTTGCATTTCTCTAATGAAGATAAAATCTATGTAGGACTTATTGCAGAAGCCATTACACATTAGGTACTTTACAAAATGATTCCTTAGTTCTGTTGTGTCTTGTATTACTTGCTTTTTCATAAATGCTTATTTTTTAACCTTTTCTTCACAATAAATTTCTCAGCTTCTTTTAAAAAAAGAAAATAGACTAAACTCAAAAGTCCAGTAAGTTAATTATTATGTCATACCATTTCAATTTAATATTATGCAGGCATTTTTAATATAATTATTAAGACTATGTGGACACATGGTATAGAGCCCTTTACTGGTATTCTGACACATTAACTGAAAGAAGCACAATATAAGGTTTTATTTGTGTGATGTTTATAATTCTGTAATATATGTAAAATTACATAAAAATGAAACAACTGGTATAAGAGTATAGATCCTTCAAAAAATATGAAGACTATACAGAGTGAAAGACTATAAAAATTATAAATACAGAAAGATAAGATTAATCATTGCAACAAAAATAAAACAATATATTTTTTCATGTCAATAAATCTAAATGGACTAAATTCATATGTTAAAAGACTTCTAGGTGGTTCGTAAAGTAAATTTAGACACATAAAAATGAGTGATTCAAAAAAGTTAAAAGGATTGTTAAATGCACATTAGGCAAATACAAACCAAAAGAACGAGGATTCGTGATCTTAATATCAAATATAATTTAGGGACAAAATCACTTTGTAAAGCTAGGAGTATAAATCACAATGAGAATATGCACAGATTATATTGCAGAAGCTAGTTTTAACCAAAAACTACAGGGGAAAACAATTAAGTAGGAGCTCACTATTAATGGGAAGCGTGAAATATGCTCATTGTCCAAGGTAAATCAAATTATTAAAAAATCAGGAAGGCTATAGAAGACCTGTGCTGGATCTTCAATTTGACCCTCCAGATCTATATTCTATCCTCTTCTACCTTGTTTTGGTGCCCTGGGAAGCTGAACTCTTTATCCACATTACTGGGTTCCCTTGCCCCTGGCTTCTGGTTAGGTTCAGTCAATGGGGTGCATTAGTAATAGAAGAGAGGATGGAAGAAGAATGAGATCAAGATATTTATTTCCATTTGCCCCTCTCTTTAGTCACTACAGGTTGGCTGCAACCTTCTGCTGCCTGTCAGGAGACCCTTTTTATACATTCTGTCCATCTCAAGGTCTGTAACCACTCTGTCTCCTGCACCTTCATGCTTAGGTGTAGTAATACTCTCCCACTCCCAAATATTTGAGTTACTGCTTTTGTGCAGTTACCCTTGTGCTTTCCTTCTACTCTGACAATAACTTTGTGAATTATCCTTGTATTAAACTCTCTTCAAGTTACCCAATTTCAGTATGGCCCAGCTGTTTTTTGATGATACAAAAGCAAAACATAGCCGGGTACGGTGGCTCACGCCTGTAATCCCAGCACTTCGGGAGGCTGAGGTGGGCGGATCACGAGGCCAGGAGTTTGAGACCAGCCTGGTCTACATAGTGAAGCCCTGTCTCTACTAAAAATACAAAAATTAGCTGGGCGTGGTGGTGGGTGCTGGTAGTCCCAGCTACTCGGGAGGCTGAGGCAGGAGAATCACTTGAACCAAATGATTCACACTCGGATCACAGTGTGCCGAGATTGCACCACTGCACTCCAGCCTAGGTGACAGCGAGAGACTCTGTGTCAAAAAATAAAAAAACAAAAAAACATAATCATCAGATATAACTCAGATATATCAAACTCCATTTTGAAAATGGAGAATATACCTGCTTTTCAAGTACTCATTAAACAGTCTTGAAAGAAAAAATGAGGATGTATTGGTTTATGAAGAAAATGTACACAAAAACCTCGGTAAATTAAAAAATGCTTTTGTTCCAGTGCAATAAAACTAGATATTAAAAATATAATCAGAAAAAAACCCTATATCCTGAAAATTAAAGAGAAAAAAAGTCTTATCATTTGAGTCAAGGAGAAAATACAAACTAAAATTGCATGCTGAGTCTCAGGCAGAATTAATAAAAAACAAATCAGTATCTAGACACCTTGTAATACATGTGTAGAACAACAAAGGAAAAGAGAAAAAAGTTAAAGTAGTCGAGGAGAAAAGAGAGCTCACCTAGAAAGAAAGATAAACTTTTGGCCAGTTATCACAGAAGAATAGTATTTCCAAAGTATTGAGGGAAAATATTTATTACACTAGAATTCCATGTCAAATAAAGGCATTAGAGTTATATGATAACCAGGAGAGTTTACTATTCACAGAACCTTGCAGAAAGAATGAAAGGATATCCTTTAGCAATAATCCAGAAGGAACATGTAGGTTACCAAAAGCAATGGTGAGTAAAGAAATCGGTCAGCATGGTGGTAATTTTAAGCAATTATAACAATTACAGAATGTTAATAGAGAGGGAAAAAAAGCTCTAGTGTGTTTAAAACAAGAGGGAGCTAAAATCCAAAAACATGAAAATGGGAGAGCAGAGTAAACGTTTATAATTTTCTGAGCTTGTTCTATTGTCTGGTTAGAGATGAGGATGAATTTTTTAAATTTTATTTTGTATGCATGTTAAAATCTGATTGCAAAGCCACAAATGCTAATTTACTTAGCATCCAACTGACATCCACATTTGTATTACAGTCAGATATTAGTAGATACCTAGCAATTAAAGGAAAAATGGAGGCCAGCCCACCTTCTGAGCTCTGCTTCATAGAATAGAAGAAAACACTACCATGTGTTATTGATACCCAGAATGTTCATTTTTGGCTCCCATGGAAGAATGATTTTATATATCATATTCTACTGACTTGCTTCCTTGGTGACTACTGGGTGTGAAGTTCAGTGGCCTGTACATCACGGGCACATTCTCATTCTAAGCATCTGTTCTCAGAATGAAATGAGCATAAATAAATAAGCAGCCTTGTGAAAAGGTTCAGTCACAAAACAAGGATTTGGAACCTTGAGACATAGCAGGCTGTTTTCTAACTTAGTGTTGTTGGATGGTAGCTTTCTTTATGGTGGACTTTTATTGCCATGTTATCTCCCAATGATTTTTCTTATGGCTGACTTAGTTGGCCTGCTGAGCTAACGTGTCTAGTTCCAGAGACCAAAACATGATGAGTATTGTGTGTAGTAGTACAGCATTTTTTAGCCCTGGGGAAGAAAAGCCGAAACCTGTATCAGATGTAGCTTCCTTCTGTTCCAAATGACTATTTAACTATCCAACTACCCTGAGTTTCAAAGGCCACGAAGGGCTGGAAGTTGCTGGGAATTTTATTTGATGAACAGCTCTGATTGTTCTATAATGAAATTAGTTACCTTGCCTCCAGGTATAGATGCTACATTTTATCTCCAGAGCCTGAGAAAACATTCACCTCTTCTTTTTAAAGACGGCCCAAAGCCCCAGGAACACAATGCTCAGGCTTGCACAAATTGGAAGGAAAACTGGGGAAACTCTCTGTCCACATTTCATTGCATTCTTTCAGATTCTTGGGATTTTGCTGAGTTTTCTGGTGAGAAAGCTTGCTCATCTCCCACACCCCCATGTAATTAATCTGAAATTAACCTTCTCATTAACCCACAGATGGGGAAGGGCAACATACAAATTTTAAAATGTGTATGCTCACATAGGCTTTTATTGGCTATGGTTAAGAACTAACTTCTAGTTGATATATGCAGAAGTAATTAGAAGATGTTTGAAGTGGAATTTTCATAACAAAAATTTGTTGCCAATGCATGTAGTTTTATGTCAACTAAGAGCCCACTCTTGTAAGATAGTTGTTAATTGAGGATAATATTGAATGGTCTCAAAAACCTGATCTATGTTTCTTTTGATTTTTTCCTGTCTAATGTATCTAACCTACTAGGGAGTACATACCCAATCTGTTACATGTAAGTTGATTTACTCACTGCCTAGGAAGCGTGGGTCTCTTATAAGCCCATGTTTATACTGATGTCCTTACCTCTGCTGTTTTTTCCCATGTTCAAAGCTCAATATTCCCTTCATCAAGCCTTACTTAACACAGCAGTTCTAATATTGACTGCCCATGATTGTGAGCACTAATTCTAAGGGATCTCTGTCTTTTGATGAGTCCCAGGGAAATTTTCTCCTAATTAACACCTGTGTCTCAATTCTCTCTCCCTTTACCTAGTCTCTTGGAGTCTTACCGTCAAAAACCAAGTACAAAAGGCAAAAATAGCAGACAATGGATTTCCAGCTTTATGCCTGTCTTAGCAATTCTGTGAGAGATGTTTTGAAGCTCTTCTTGAAAAATCTGTGCCAAAGACCTAGTAATTGTTTTTTATGGTTTTCCAATGAAGTGTGAAGTCCTTCTAATAGCTGTCAATACCTTTCTCTACTCTGTAGCTGTGAACACTAAGAAAGAGGCCTTTAACAACCTTTTTTTTTTCTCTTGCTCTTCCATCATCACTACTTTGGTCCCATGTCAGGCTAGAGACTGAATAGTTGGCATTATAACCTGAATAGCCTAGGAAGTTAAGGGTAGGTAAAATCAATCATATTGAATCCCTCCTGACTTTCAAAATAATAATAATTTTAAAATCACAGGCAACACATATCTACTAGTTCAATTGAAAAAAATCACTTATTTTTACTTTGTTCCAGGCACATTGCTAATAGCTGAGGATCTGTAGATAAAAAAGGAGGTCCCTTTCTCAAGTAACTCACAGCCTAATAATGTAGAGAGAGATGTCAATGAGAACACTATAAGATCATATGCTCAGAGGAGACAGGTAACCAGAGGAAGCTAACCCTGAGGGATTGTGAACAGAGTTATGTCCTATCCTTACTATGTTTCTAGTACTTAACACAAGCCCAATCTTTGATATGCAATAAATATATATTGAATTAAATCCTATCACCCTACTCTTCTTAAAACATTCATAAGGTCAGTGAAATAATCTTCAACACCGTATTGTACTATTGCAAAGTTTATTAAAAGTAAAAGAAGGGCATCTACTTAAGTGTTCCTAGATATCTTTTCAAAGAGATGAGTCAGCAAAGCTATCCCTTAAAAAGCCTTTTAATTTTTTAAGAAGGTGCATAAAATTATTGTTAAGTAAATGTTTAATTACTGTTTTTTATACTTAGCCTAACAGGTTAGGTCAAATTTATGATTCACGAGAGTTGTATTTTTATGTGTTGTGTGTATTTTTATAGTACATTGGATTCTCTTTTGGGTAATTAATGTGCACACTATAATTATGCCCATTATATAGGACTTGGCACATAATTTTACTCTTTTATATTATTATAGAGATTTGTAGTTGTGGTATCTTTGCTTTTATAATGTCTTGTTGTTCATATTTATAGTTTGTTTTATATCATATTCTTGGTTAGAAATGCAATCTGAATTATTACATTGTTCTTTGGGGGAAAAGATGACCTGTTTTAGAATGATACGCTCTGTTCCCAAAACTGCGAGAATGCATTATGGTAGAAACTGGCAACTACCTATGCAGTCACATACCACTTGTTATTTTTTCACAGCAATGTTGGAGTTCTTTCCTCAATCTGAATGAAAACCCCTTCTGGGAATCATTGCTTGCTTCATGACTCTTCTCTCCTGATTTTTCCTTCTCCTGTCCAACTTCCTATAATCATTGGCAGGTTTTCCTCCTAGGCAAAGGTTGGTGTCAGGCCCTGAGCTGATCCTGGACACCATAATACCTGAAGTTCCAGCTCAATCAACAGGAGGAACTTAGAATTAAGTTTTAATGCTGCAGACTCAGGAGTAGGTGTGCTAGGGATGTGTGTTCTCCCCTAATCCCTACACAACAGCCTAGCCAAGTTTGCCGTACAGTCTCCCCCTGAATCCACCCACCACTTAAATGGGCCCTTAAAATTCTATTAAATTCTCGTCAATCTCTTTTCTGGAGTTACTGGACCTCACGTCCTGTATTCTCCACCACTACCTGAGATCTGCCTTTGAATGGACGGTATTCAGACACATGATGTAACTCTACTTTCATCCAACTTACCCCTGCTACCTTACTTTCCAACTGGAGTTTCCCAAAGGTCAACCAACTTTAAGATTGGGCCTCCAAGGTTAGAATACCTAGACTTTTCCAGAACATGCCACATGCTTAGGACAATAGTTTTCTCTCTGCCTAGCCATGCTTGCTAGGGCTTCCCGAGATTTGCCAGTCCTGGTTTTGTTTCCTTTTTCACTAGCATATGCTTCTAAGGTACCAAGATGTCTCACAGTAGCACTGGCTGGGACCCTGGTTCCACAGACATGAACATTCCATTAATCCTGCAAACTGCACAATATCTAGTAGAGTAGTAAGCACACAGAACTTCTTACTGTGCAAATGCCTGATCTGAAAAAGAGGAGCTTGTCTGCAGATCATAGCCCAGGGATCTGGGGCAAACAATAGTGGAGCCAATAAACTAAATGTCTCTGCGAGACTTTATAACCTGTTGGGGAAAAGGAGATGAACACCCAGAAGACAAGAATAATGGAGACTGTCCGGTTCCTGTGCTTTCTATGGAGATTAATGTTACTTCTACCTACCTAGCCCCTCAAACAAGAAAACATCCATTCTTCATTTGGTGATTTCAATGATATTTCTTTTTCATTTTTGCCATTTAAAACAGAATCTTTTTCTGTATTATTATGTTTTTTTTAGCTGAGGACATATGTTATTCTTTCCAACAGTGTAGAATGACAGAAAATGGAGAATAACGGTCCTTGCCACCTCAGATGCTCATTTCATTCCAGTGGAGATTCCAGAATATAAGAGGGCTTTCCTCACCTCCCACTCTTTTCTCCACTTACTCCCATCTGGCTTCTGCTCCCCTCATCCAACTAAAACAGCTCTCACTGAGGACAGCAATAATATCCACATTTCTAAACTTGCCGTCTCACCAGCATGTGACACTATTGGCTACATGCTCCTTTTTTTTTTTTTTTTCTACAAAAAAAAAATGCATTTTATTAAGTGTAAAATAAGTACTAACATATATATTTACATATATGTGTGTGTATATATATATTTCATTCTTCTAACTTCACATTTAAAAAGAAAAAAAAAACAGAGGAAAAATTTCTTGAGAAGTGGTTACTGACAACACTGTTAATGGCGTCTAAAGGATTTCTTTTCTACTTGGGAATAAATGTAAGCACAAGAGTTCCACTTATCCAAACTACAGTGCAACTTAGCAGTAAATTATGGCACTAAATCTAGGTTAGAAGATGCCTACCATGATTAAGGTATTTTCCAATTTCTAACAATTAGCAACATTAACTAAGTAGAAATCAATTGTAATTGAGGAAGACAGTGAAAACTAAACTAATTACCAAAGTCAATTGATATATATAATCAATGTTATTTAATCTATAAATTCTGTATGTTATAATTTACTTATACACATATAGTACTTATCAACTAAACCTACAGAGAAATAGTTTTAATTTTCTTAATCTCTTAATAGTCTTAGTTTTCTTTTTTTTTTTTTATTTATTATTATACTTTAAGTTGTAGGGTACATGTGCATAATGTGCAGGTTTGTTACATATGTATACTTGTGCCATGTTGGTGTGCTGCACCCATCAACTCATCATTTACATCAGGTATAACTCCCAATGCAATCCCTCCCCACTCCCCCCTCCCCATGATAGGCCCCTGTGTGTGATGTTCCCCTTCCTGAGTCCAAGTGATCTCATTGTTCAGTTCTCACCTATGAGTGAGAACATGCGGTGTTTGGTTTTCTGTTCTTGTGATAGTTTGCTAAGAATGATGGTTTCCAGCTGCATCCATGTCCCTACAAAGGACGCAAACTCATCCTTTTTGATGGCTGCATAGTATTCCATGGTGTATATGTGCCACATTTTCTTAATCCAATCTGTCACTGATGGACATTTGGGTTGATTCCAAGTCTTTGCTATTGTGAATAGTGCTGCAATAAACATACGTGTGCATGTGTCTTTATAGCAGCATGATTTATAATCCTTTGGGTATATACCCAGTAATGTGATGGCTGGGTCATATGGTACATCTAGTTCTAGATCCTTGAGGAATCGCCATACTGTTTTCCATAATGGTTGAACTAGTTTACAATCCCACCAACAGTGTAAAAGTGTTCCTATTTCTCTACATCCTCTCCAACACCTGTTGTTTCCTGACTTTTTAATGATTGCCATTCTAACTGGTGTGAGATGGTATCTCATTGTGGTTTTGATTTGCATTTCTCTGATGGCCAGTGATGATGAGCATTTTTTTCATGTGTCTGTTGGCTGTATGAATGTCTTCTTTTGAGAAATGTCTGTTCATATCCTTTGCCCACTTTTTGATGGGGTTGTTTGTTTTTTTCTTGTAAATTTGTTTGAGTTCTTTGTAGGTTCTGGATATTAGCCCTTTGTCAGATGAGTAGATTGCAAAAATTTTCTCCCATTCTGTAGGTTGCCTGTTCACTCTGATGGTAGTTTCTTTTGCTGTGCAGAAGCTCTTTAGTTTAATGAGATCCCATTTGTCAATTTTGGCTTTTGCTGCCGTTGCTTTTGGTGTTTTAGACATGAAGTCTTTGCCCATGCCTATGTCCTGAATGGTACTACCTAGGTTTTCCTCTAGGATTTTTATGGTATTAGGTCTAACATTTAAGTCTCTAATCCATCTTGAATTAATTTTTGTATAAGGAGTAAGGAAAGGATCCAGTTTCAGCTTTCTACTTATGGCTAGCCAATTTTCCCAGCACCATTTATTAAATAGGGAATCCTTTCCCCATTTCTTGTTTCTCTCAGGTTTGTCAAAGATCAGATGGCTGTAGATGTGTGGTATTATTTCTGAGGACTCTGTTCTGTTCCATTGGTCTATATCTCTGTTTTGGTGCCAGTACCATGCTGTTTTGGTTACTGTAGCCTTGTAGTATAGTTTGAAGTCAGGTAGCGTGATGCCTCCAGCTTTGTTCTTTTGACTTAGGATTGTCTTGGCGATGCGGGCTCTTTTTTGGTTCCATATGAACTTTAAAGCAGTTTTTTCCAATTCTGTGAAGAAACTCATTGGTAGCTTGATGGGGATGGCATTGAATCTATAAATTACCTTGGGCAGTATGGCTATTTTCACGATATTGATTCTTCCTATCCATGAGCATGGTATGTTCTTCCATTTGTTTGTGTCCTCTTTTATTTCACTGAGCAGTGGTTTGTAGTTCTCCTTGAAGAGGTCCTTTACATCCCTTGTAAGTTGGATTCCTAGGTATTTTATTCTCTTTGAAGCAATTGTGAATGGAAGTTCATTCCTGATTTGGCTCTCTGTTTGTCTGTTACTGGTGTATAAGAATGCTTGTGATTTTTGCACATTAATTTTGTATCCTGAGACTTTGCTGAAGTTGCTTATCAGCTTAAGGAGATTTTGGGCTGAGACAATGGGGTTTTCTAAATATACAATCATGTCATCTGCAAACAGGGACAGTTTGACTTCTTCTTTTCCTAACTGAATACCCTTGATTTCTTTCTCTTGCCTAATTGCCCTAGCCAGAACTTCCAACACTATGTTGAATAGGAGTGGTGAGAGAGGGCATCCCTGTCTTGTGCCAGTTTTCAAAGGGAATTTTTCCAGTTTTTGCCCATTCAGTATGATATTGGCTGTGGGTTTGTCATAAATAGCTCTTATTATTTTGAGGTACGTTCCATCAATACCGAATTTATTGAGCGTTTTTAGCATGAAGGGCTGTTGAATTTTGTCAAAAGCCTTTTCTGCATCTATTGAGATAATCATGTGGTTCTTGTCTTTGGTTCTGTTTATATGCTGGATTATGTTTATTGATTTGCGAATGTTGAACCAGCCTTGCATCCCAGGGATGAAGCCCACTTGATCATGGTGGATAAGCTTTTTGATGTGTTGCTGAATCCGGTTTGCCAGTATTTTATTGAGGATTTTTGCATGGATGTTCATCAGGGATATTGGTCTAAAATTCTCTTTTTTTGTTGTGTCTCTGCCAGCCTTTGGTATCAGGATGATGTTGGCCTCATAAAATGAGTTAGGGAGGATTCCCTCTTTTTCTATTGATTGGAATAGTTTCAGAAGGAATGGTACCAACTCCTCCTTGTACCTCTGGTAGAATTCAGCTGTGAATCTATCTGGTCCTGGACTTTTTTTGGTTGGTAGGCTATTAATTATTGCCTCAATTTCAGAGCCTGCTATTGGTCTATTCAGGGATTCAACTTCTTCCTGGTTTAGTCTTGGAAGAGTGTAAGTGTCCAGGAAATTATCCATTTCTTCTAGATTCTCCAGTTTATTTGCATAGAGGTGTTTATAGTATTCTCTGATGGTACTTTGTATTTCTGTGGGGTCGGTGGTGATATCCCCTTTATCATTTTTAATTGCGTCGATTTGATTCTTCTCTCTTTTCTTCTTTATTAGTCTTGCTAGTGGTCTGTCAATTTTGTTGATCTTTTCAAAAAACCAACTCCTGGATTCATTGATTTTTTGGAGAGTTTTTTGTGTCTCTATCTCCTTCAGTTCTGCTCTGATCTTAATTATTTCTTGCCTTCTGCTAGCTTTCGAATGTGTTTGCTCTTGCTTCTCTAGTTCTTTTAATTGTGATGTTAGAGTGTCAATTTTAGATCTTTCCTGCTTTCTCTTGTGGGCATTTAGTGCTATAAATTTCCCTCTACACACTGCTTTAAATGTGTCCCAGAGATTCTGGTATGTTGTATCTTTGTTCTCATTGGTTTCAAAGAACATCTTTATTTCTGCCTTCATTTCGTTATGTACCCAGTAGTCATTCAGGAGCAGGTTGTTCAGTTTCCATGTAGTTGAGCGGTTTTGATTGAGTTTCTTAGTCCTGAGTTCTAGTTTGATTGCACTGTGGTCTGAGAGACAGTTTGTTATAATTTCTGTTCTTGTACATTTGCTGAGGAGTGCTTTACTTCCAATTACATGGTCGATTTTGGAGTAAGTACGATGTGGTGCTGAGAAGAATGTATATTCTGTTGATTTGGGGTGGAGAGTTCTATAGATGTCTATTAGGTCTGCTTGCTGCAGAGATGAGTTCAATTCCTGGATATCCTTGTTAACTTTCTGTCTCGTTGATCTGTCTAATGTTGACAGTGGAGTGTTGAAGTCTCCCATTATTATTGTATGGGAGTCTAAGTCTCTTTGTAAGTCTCTAAGGACTTGCTTTATGAATCTGGGTGCTCCTGTATTGGGTGCATATATATTTAGGATAGTTAGCTCTTCCTGTTGAATTGATCCCTTTACCATTATGTAATGGCCTTCTTTGTCTCTTTTGATCTTTGATGGTTTAAAGTCTTTTTTATCAGAGACTAGTATTGCAACCCCCGCTTTTTTTTGTTCTCCATTTGCTTGGTAAATCTTCCTCCGTCCCTTTATTTTGAGCCTATGTATGTCTCTGCGTGTGAGATGGGTCTCCTGAATACAGCAGACTGATGGGTCTTGACTCTTTATCCAGTTTGCCAGTCTGTGTCTTTTAATTGGAGCATTTAGTCCATTTACATTTAAGGTTAACATTGTTATGTGTGAACTTGATCCTGCCATTATGATATTAACTGGTTATTTTGCTCGTTAGTTGATGCAGTTTCTTCCTAGCCTAAATGGTCTTTACATTTTGGCATGTTTTTGCAATGGCTGGTACCGGTTGTTCCTTTCCATGTTTAGTGCTTCCTTCAGGGTCTCTTGTAAGGCAGGCCTAGTGGTGACAAAATCTCTAAGCATTTGCTTATCTGCAAAGGATTTTATTTCTCCTTCACTTATGAAACTTAGTTTGGCTGGATATGAAATTCTGGGTTGAAAATTCTTTCCTTTAAGAATGTTGAATATTGGCCCCCACTCTCTTCTGGCTTGGAGAGTTTCTGCCGAGAGATCTGCTGTTAGTCTGATGGGCTTCCCTTTGTGGGTAACCCGACCTTTCTCTCTGGCTGCCCTTAAGATTTTTTCCTTCATTTCAACTTTGGTGAATCTGACAATTATGTGTCTTGGAGTTGCTCTTCTCGAGGAGTATCTTTGTGGCGTTCTCTGTATTTCCTGGATTTGAATGTTGGCCTGCCCTACTAGGTTGGGGAAGTTCTCCTGGATGATATCCTGAAGAATGTTTTCCAACTTGGTTCCATTTTCCCCCTCACTTTCAGGCACCCCAATCAGAGGTAGATTTGGTCTTTTTACATAATCCCATACTTCTTGCAGGCTTTGTTCATTTCTTTTTCTTCTTTTTTCTTTTGGTTTCTCTTCTCGCTTCATTTCATTCATTTGATCCTCAATCGCAGATACTCTTTCTTCCAGTTGATCGAGTCGGTTACTGAAGCTTGTGCATTTGTCACGTATTTCTCGTGTCGTGGTTTTCATCTCTTTCATTTCGTTTATGACCTTCTCTGCATTAATTACTCTAGCCATCAATTCTTCCACTTTTTTTTCAAGATTTTTAGTTTCTTTGCGCTGGGTATGTAATTCCTCCTTTAGCTCTGAGAAATTTGATGGACTGAAGCCTTCTTCTCTCATCTCGTCAAAGTCATTCTCCGTCCAGCTTTGATCCGTTGCTGGCGATGAGCTGCGCTCCTTTGCCAGGGGAGATGCGCTCTTATTTTTTGAATTTCCAGCTTTTCTGCCCTGCTTTTTCCCCATCTTTGTGGTTTTATCTGCCTCTGGTCTTAGATGATGGTGATGTACTGATGGGGTTTTGGTGTAGGTGTCCTTCCTGTTTGATAGTTTTCCTTCTAACAGTCAGGACCCTCAGCTGTAGGTCTGTTGGAGATTGCTTGAGGTCCACTCCAGACCCTGTTTGCCTGGGTATCAGTGGCAGAGGCTGCAGAAGATAGAATATTTCTGAACAGCAAGTGTACCTGTCTGATTCTTGCTTTGGAAGCTTCCTCTCAGGGGTGTACTCCACCCTGTGAGGTGTGGGGTGTCAGACTGCCCCTAGTGGGGGATGTCTCCCAGTTAGGCTACTCAGGGGTCAGGGACCCACTTGAGCAGGGAGTCTGTCCCTTCTCAGATCTCAACCTCCGTGTTGGGAGATCCACTGCTCTCTTCAAAGCTGTCAGACAGAGTCGTTTTCGTCTGCAGAGGTTTCGGCTGTGTTTGTTATTGCCCTGTCCCCAGAGGTGGAGTCTACAGAGACAGGCAGGTTTCCTTGAGCTGCTGTGAGCTCCACCCAGTTCGAGCTTCCCAGCAGCTTTGTTTACCTAGTTAAGCCTCAGCAATGGCGGGCGCCCCTCCCCCAGCCTCGCTGCTGCCTTGCCGGTAGATCACAGACTGCTGTGCTAGCAATGAGGGAGGCTCCGTGGGTGTGGGACCCTCACGGCCAGGTGTGGGATATGATCTCCTGGTGTACCTGTTTGCTTAAAGCGCAGTATTGGGGTGGGAGTTACCCGATTTTCCAGGTGTTGTGTGTCTCAGTTCCCCTGGCTAGGAAAAGGGATTCCCTTCCCCCTTGCACTTCCCAGGTGAGGCAATGCCTCGCCCTGCTTCAGCTCTCGCTGGTCGGGCTGCAGCAGCTGACCAGCACCGATCGTCGGGCACTCCCCAGTGAGATGAACCCAGTACCTCAGTTGAAAATGCAGAAATCACCGGTCTTCTGTGTCGCTCGCGCTGGGAGTTGGAGACTGGAGCTGTTCCTATTCAGCCATCTTGCTCCGCCCTCCTATTGGCTACATGCTCCTTTAAGAAAGTCTCTTCACCTGGCCTGGTGGCTCAAACCTATAATTCCAGCACTTTGGGAGGCCGAGGTGGGCGGATCACCTGAGGTCAGTAGTTTGAGACTAGCCTGACCAACATGGTGAAATGACGTCTCTACTAAAAATACAAAAATTATCCAGGTGTGGTGGTGGGTTCCTGTAACCTCAGCTACTCTGGAGGCTGAGGCAGGAGAATCGCTTGAACCCATGAGGCGGAGGTTGCAGTGAGCCGAGGTTGCATCATTGCACTCCAGCCTGGGCGACAGAGTGAGATTCCGTTAAAAAAAAAAAAAAGAAAGAAAAAAAACTCTCTTCTTGGGTTCTGTGTTAGTTTCCTATTGTTGCTATAACCAGTGACCACCAACTTGGTGGCTTAAAACAACACACATTTATTCTTGCATAATTCTGGCAGTCAGTTCAAAATCAGTATTACTGGGCTGAAATCAAGATGTCAGCAGGGCTACACACTCTCTGAAAGCTCTGGGACGGAATCCATTTCCTTTCCTTTTCTAGCTTCTGAAGGCTGCCTGCATTTTTTGGGTCATGACCCCTTTTACTGTCTTCAAAGCCAACCATGTAGCATGCACCTTTCTTCAATTGTCACGTTGCCTTCTTGTTGTGAAGTAAAATTTCTTCCTGCCTCACTCTCATAGACACACTTTGCTTATATTTGGCACCCAAACAGATAATTTAGGTTAATCTCCTCATCTCAAGGTCTTTAACTTAATCACATCTGCAAATTCCCTTTCCTCATATGAGATTGCATTCACAAGTTCCAGTGGTTAGCACATGGATATTTTGAAGGGACATTATTCAGTCTATCACAGGCTCCATGACATAATACTCCTAGTTTCCTTCCTCACACTTCTTTAGCCACTTGTTCTCTGTCTACTTTGCAGACTTGTCTTGTTCCACACAAAAATTAAATATCAGATTTTCTGAAGGTTTAATCCTAGATTTTCTGTTTTTCATATGCAACGTTCTATTTGCTTAGTATTTATGAGCCATAATTCTTTTGCAAAAGTATGTATTTAAATAGATAAATTTAGTTCAAATTTGGTAAGTTTAAATTAAATCGAATAAATATATTATTTAAATAAATAAATTTTAAAATTGTGAAACATAACACACATAGAGAAAAGTGTAAAAACCATAAATATCTAACAACAAATTATTATAACATAAAGACATGTGTTACTACCACTCGGGTTGAGAAATAGAACATTGCTAGTAGCCTAGATACCCTCTGTGGGCCCCTTCGTAATTACATCCCCATCCTTGGTAAATTTATTTTCAAGCATTTTAATTTGTATAATGCTATTGTATTTTATTCCTTTTGAGAAAGAGAAAAGCAGCCTCAATATCTGGGAGCTGGTCTGGCTCTTTCCTGTTGAACATGAACAAAAACAATTTCATATGAAGGTAGCAGAATATGTGACCCCAAAATATGCCACTTTAAAATAAGGTTTATTTAGAGCTAAAGGCACTTAAAAAAATCAGGTGCAAGAATGGCACTCTGACCCTTCTCTGAGAAAACCCCTGTCTGAAAGATGTCCTTCCTATACCAGAAGGAAAGTAATATTCTTGTCATCAAAGATGTGAAGTTGCAACCAAGATAATTCTACATAAGTAGACATTGTTAAAATAATTCTTCTATCTATCCTTCAGCTTCGTAATTTAGTTACTTTACTGCAATTGCCTCTTTTTGTTCAACCTAATAGAAAAACATTTAAGGATTTTCACTTCTCTGGGTCTTCATTTCCTTATAATGGTTTCTGTGCCATGTAAAACTTACATTAAACAAATTTGTATGCTTTTTTTTTTTTTTGTCAGTCTGTCTTATGTCAGTTTAATTCCCAGATTCAGGTGATAAAACCGTAGGAAAGGAGTGGTCAAGTTTTGACTCCATGACACATTGAACAACAACATCAGAGAAGGCCACTCTCCAATCATGATGGATCAAGACAAATGCTGGAGTACCTTGTAATCATGACTGAATGCAGACAAAAACGTAAGCTCTGCCAACCCACAAAAAATGCCAAGGTATCCCACTCTGCCTTCTGAGAGAAGTAGACTGCTTTTTTTTTTTTTTTAACCAATTAGAGCTCTGACCTCACTTTAATCTTTTGTCTTACCAAAGATGTATTAAGATAATAACAAAATTACCTCTGCTTCCTGAGAGCATGCAGCTCAGAGCAAAGCTCTGCTTGAACTCTGTCCCAAGAGCACCAGATACAAGCCCAAATCCTATAATAAATCATTTCTTAACATCCTTTCAAAGAGATGTTTTCTCATGATATGCATTCCCTCTTCACAATGAGCAATATACCCACCTCATTCAATGACATGCGTGTTCCTGGTGGTCTATGCCTATAGGACACTGACATTTTGGACTTTCTAAGTTATTTTTATTTGTGTAGAGATTGCTAATTTTTGTGTATACTAATTGCATTAATTTTATGAATAATCTCCTTACTGATTTTTCTTATTGCTAAGCTTCCAAAAATAATATTTACACAATTATGAAAAATATTTCTACCTTCTTTTTTTAGCATTTATTCCTCTTATTTCTTTTTCTTGTCCATTTTCATTGATTAGTACTTGCAAAACATAATAAATATACCTGGTGATAATGGGTATCTTTGCCTTACTCTGACTTAAATGGGAATTTCTTGAGTTTCTCACTATTAAATATGATGCAGGCCTTTTATTTGAGATGTATACCATGTAAGGAATTCTGGTTCAGATTCTGGCTCTGCCACTTAAATGCTGAGTGACCTTAGGCAAGCTGTTTACACTTTTGGCACTGATTTTCTCATCTGAATATTATGGCAATAGTATCTCCACTTCACAGGGCTTTGCCAAAATTAAATTCATTAAAATATTTTCAGATTGTGAAAATGCTTACAGCAGTGCTTGGTTCATAATTACTACATAAATGAATTTATATAATATCAATACAATATTCTCTAACACAAGATGGTTCTATACCATATACTATATAATAGTACAAACAATAGTATTTCATGTATTGTATAAATGCTATTTATTTTTATTTATTTATTTATTTATTTATTTATTTATTTATTTATTTTATTGAGATGGAGTCTTGCTCATCGCCCAGGCTGCAGTGCAGTGGCGCGATCTCGGCTCACTGCAAGCTCCGCCTCCTGGGTTCACGCCATTCTCCTGCCTCAGCCTCCCTAGTAGCTGGGACTACAGGCGCCCACCACCACACCTGGCTAATTTTTTGTGTTTTTAGCAGAGACGGGGTTTCACCGTGTTAGCCAGGATGGTCTCGATCTCCTGACCTCGTGATCCGCCTGCCTCGGTCTCCCAAAGTGCTGGGATTACAGGCGTGAGCCACCGCGCCTGGCCATAAATGCTATTTATTAATCCTCTATTCCGATTTAATTAAGAATTTTATCAGCACTAGAGGTTGGATTTGATCAAATGCCTTTATGACATCTACAGCAATTTCTCTTTTAATGGATTCATCTTTCTTAAACACCCATCTGATCAGGTTACACTCCTGTTTGGAATCCTTATGATTGCATAACATAATGCATAATTCCTTAGCAAGGCATTCAAGAACTCCCATAATATAACCCCAGCTTTTGTTTCCTCGATGCACTCTCTGCTCTGGATATATTAAAGTATCTGCTTCATAAAAGGGCCATGCTCTACAATAATAGTTTTAACATGTGGATTTATTCTGAGGATTTAACAATGTACGCATTTTAAAAATATGTAAAACACATAAAACTACCTGGTGCAGAATAAATGTAATATAAGTGTTCCTATATATATATTTTTTATACTTAGGGTTTTATCAGTAATAGGTGTTGAATGTTATCGAGATCCTTTGGGGCATTTGTAGAGATGTTCATATGGTATTTTTCTTGTGATGGAGTCATTTTTTAAAACAAATGTCTGATCATATGACACCTTCATAGCAACTTACTACTGACTACTGTTAAAGCGGAATAATATGGTCTGAGAAGGATTCCCTACTTCTATATTTGAGTCCTTGTGGATGAACTCCAACATAACTGAATAGGTAGACAAGATTGAAAACCTAATTTAGGAGTATGTGCCTGTAACAATAGCTGAGTCTTGGCCAATCCCAGCAGCCATACTTCAACCACTCATCCACTGCTGAATGTTCAAACTATGTTCAAATAAGGCAAATGCTGAGCTGTAACCAGTCCAATTGTTTCTGTACCTCACTTCCGATTTCTGTATGTTATTTCCCTTTTTTTTTTTTTTTTGTCTATAAATCTTCTACCACGTGGCTGCACTGGAGTCTCTCTAAATCTGCTGTGATTCTGCGGGAGTGGACTGCCCTATTTGCGAATTGTTCATTACTCAGTTAAACTCCTTTAAATTTGATTCGGCTGAAATTTTTCTTTTAACACTACAAAGCAAGGCATTCAAGATATTCCATGATCTAACTGTATTGGGGGGACATGACTGTGGTCCTGTAAATAGGTTTTAAAATTTTCTCTTAATCCAAAGCAACTTTCACCAGGCTGTGAATTTTCATTTTTGTTTGCTGCCTTCTTTTGTCCCTAGTGTTTGTGCAAATTATAAGACAGACACGTAGCATTATAGATGTTGACATTAATTGATCTGAAACTTTTTAATTTATTGGAGCAATTCCTTGCCAATCTTGTGTTCCTTCTTTGAGGCCTGAGAAGCCACTTGGTTAAGTATTCATTAGTTTGACTTCTATACTGCATATGTAAAAATTCTACATGTATTAAAAAGACTTTCACCTCAATACCTACATCCTGTTCTAGCAGTTTCCTGTTTACTATGCATACATTATAGACAACAAAATAATATTTGGAGATCCCCTTAGGGCTGCCTGAAAATTCAGAGATATATTGAAATCACATCAGCAATATATTTCCCTTTCATAATATATTATGCCATAGGTTTGTAATCTCTCCTAAGGAAACAAAATTAATTTTTCAATGTTCTTCACTTGTGAGAGAGGATAGCATAATAAATACTCCTCCTTTGTACCTTTGGAGATAATTGGCTGGAAAACTATTGGGTGAAAATTGTTTTCTCACTCACGGTCATTCTGCTACACATCAGCACTATTGAGGCATGCTTTTGAATACCAGGAACATGCCCTTCAGACAAAGATTAATTAGATGCAAAAGTTAAAAGAGAGAAACAGATGAATCCTCAGCATGGCTTTTAGAATATAAGAAGTGTGGTCCATGTTAATGGCTATGCTAGTTTTCAAAGCTCGCCTTTTGAACTCATCTTTTTATGTATCTAGTTTAAAAGGCTTGCATTCCTATTAATAATGAAATTTTAAAATGAAAGAGAGCCATATAATGATCTAGCATTCATGCAAAGGAAATCATTATTTACCATATAATAATTAATTCACAACTATCACCTAAGGAACCAAACTGAGGAGAAACTCCTGCTTTACTCATCCTCTTTCATTCAATTATAACCATCCACTGTGTTGGAAAGGGCTGCAGTGGAGTTGCAAAGATGGGTATAATGTCATCCCACTACTTGATGACAAGTTCTTTAAGAGCAGCAACCAGGACAAATATACAAATTATCTTTGATGCAAGGCAGAAGATGTTACGGCCCAGAAGAAACATTTCAAAAGAGGGAAAGATCACATCCTTGTTTTGCTTCTGATACTTTGTCTTGCTTTATTATTTTATCACAACTATTTTAAGTTACAAGAATAAAGAGATACTGCATAACAAGTCAAATAACACAGATGCTTAAAAAGAAATAGTTCATAATCTGCTCCTCCATCCCTTCAATCTCTACCCCTGTTCAGGGTAACAAATCTGATATGTTTGATGTACAATTTCTATATCTTTCTAGATTCTCATTTTAAAATACCTAAACTTTTTATTCTTTTACCAAAAAGATAGGATCATCCGATATGTCTTTTCATGCTTCCTTTTTTAAACTCCAGTGTAAGATATAAAGAACTAGAAATGCTAATGCCGTTTGATGGAAGAAAAGGAGTCTTTTCAATGAGTGGATCTGGAGAAACTGAATATCTGCATGGAAAAAAAAATCCTTGACCCCCTCCCTCACAGATATTTAAAAATTAATTTGACATGGATCATAGATCTAAATGTTAAAGCTTAAACTATAAAACTATAAAGCTTATAGAAGAACCCACAAGAGAATATAGTCATGACCTTGTAGTAGGAACAGTTTCTCAATAGGATAGATAAAGCACTAATCAAGAATGAGAAACTTGATAAATCACGCACACACACACACACACAAACACACACACACAAACACACACACACATACCTGCTCTGGTCTCCAAAGTAAACATACGAATTTGTGCTCTCATCAGTAGCATATAATGGTTCCACTTGTTCCACATCTTGGTCAGCACATGATATTGTAGGTTTTTAATCTTTACTATTATTGTTGTTGTTTTAATTTTAGCCATTCCAGTTGGTGTGAATCTTATTGTGGTTCTAATTATACTTCCTTGACAACGAATGAAGGTGAGTACCTTTTCATTGGCTGTTTGGATACTTTTTTTGGTGAAATGCCTGTTAAAATCTTCTGTGCATAAAGCAAAAAAGGAAAGAAATGGGTTGTGTGTTTCTCATTGATTTGGAGGCATTTAAACATATATTCTGCACATTATATATACTATATAAAATATCTGGACCTTGCCTCTTCACTGTTCTAATAGTCTTTTGATAAAGAAAAGTTGCTAATTTTAATGAAGTACAATTGGCCAATTATTTCCTTTATTGTTAGTGTATTTTGTGGAGACTAGCTAAGCAAGCCCAAAACCGATATGGCAAGCAATCAGGCATGCAGGATCATGGATAGACAGGAAATCCACAAGCATGGGTTTACACTTGTCCACAGGCAGTCAGTCAGGATGGGAAGATGTCCAGCAGGCTGAAATAGCACATATGTGAGCTAAAGTTTATTGTTCACAGACAGCAATCAGGGAGGAAGATACAGGAGGAAAGGAAGAACAATTGTAGATACAGATGCTATCTGGGTCTCTAAACTCAGGGACGGCCTAAGCCCTTTTGTAAAGCCCTTGAAACTAAATCAGGCCAGCAAAGATGTTCCCCAACTTACAATGAGGTTATGTCCCAGTATTGCATATTCAGTCAAAAATTATAAGTTGAAAATGCATTGAATACCCTGATAAGCCCATTGTAAAGTCAAAAAATTATAAATTGAACCATCCTAAGGGAGAGGCAATCTGTAATACCACTTTTGATTAACTTAAAGTCAACCAATTATGGACTTGAATCACATTTACAAAATCCCCTTACAGCAGCACCCAGATTATTTGTGTGAATGAATATCTGGGAGAAGGCCTGTGTATATTATGTAATGACTGCTGCTTCCTTTCCATTCTCCAACTCTTGTTGGAGAACCTCCCTCATAACCGCCCCCCATCTAGAAACATACTAGAAAGGGAATTCTGAGAACTTGTTTTCAGCCTAGTCCAATTGACACATCAAATAATTGTCATAAATATTCTTCTGTGTTATCTTCGAGAATCACAATGTCCAATTGGTCATACTTATTTAATTTAAGTTAAATTAAATAAAATTTAAACTTCAGTTATTCAGTCACACCAGCTAAGTTTCAACTGCTCAATAACTACATATGGCCACTGTGTGAAACAGCATGGAGACAGAGTATTTCCATCTCATTTAGCCAAGTTTTATCAGACAGTGCTATTTCAGAAATGATTATTTTGCCTTTAACATTTAGGTTTGTCTCTCATTTGGAATTCATATTTTACTAAAGGGCAAGGTAGAGGTCAATATTTATTTTTTTCCATATGGAAATCAAATTAATTGACCCAGTATTATTTCTTGAAAAGCCTACCCATTCGCATTGCATTTCAGTGACTGTCATCTTTATTGTAAATTTGATGACCACATATGTGGTGACCTGAATGGCCTGTTTTGGGGCTTTTTATTCTATAAGTTTTGTCTATTTATCAATACCTCCTGATCTTAATTCTTGTATTTTTATAAGTATTGATATTTGGTAATAAAAGTTTTCTAATTGTTTTTCTTCTTCAAAACTACCTCAGTAATCTTTTACCTTTTGCATTTCTATGTGCATTTTAGAACCAGCTTGTCAATTCATACAAACAATTTTCTTGGGTTTTCATTGGGATTGCATTAAATTTACACATGAATTTGAGGGCAAATAGGCATTTTCTTTTGCATTTAAATGCTATTAAATACCGTTCAACTTGTCCAGTTATGTTCTTAGACACATTCCCATTGGCAATATGTGAAGTTCCTACTTCCTTGTGTCCTTATCGCCACTAAATATTTTTTAAATTTAATTACATTAATTAATTAATTAATTGAGGTGGAGTCTCATTCTGTTGCCCAGGTTAGAGTGCAGTGGTATGATCCTGGCTCACTGCAACCTCCGCCACCCAGGTTCAAATGATTCTCATGCCTCAGCCTCCGTAGTAGCTGGGAGTACAGGCGTGCACCATCACACCTGGCTAATTTTTGTATTTGTAGTAGAGACGGATTTTCACCATGTTGGCCAGGCTAGTCTTGAACTCCCGAGCTCAAGTGATTTGCCCACCTTGGACTCTCAAAGTGCTGGGATTACAGGCGTGAGCCACCATGCCCGGCCACCACTAAATATTTTTAATCTTTGAATATATATAGTATCTGATGAGAGAAAATACCTTGCTGTTTTAATTTGAATTTCCCTAACTTTTAATGATGTTGAGCATCTTTTTATATTTTTTCCACTTAAATTTTCGTTTCGGTGAATTGATTTCTCACTTAAAATCATTTTTGCTAATTCAAATGCAGGTCTTTTCATGTATTATGGATGTAGTGGATACTATGCCATGTCGCTCAGGTTTTCTTTCAGGAAAGTTGCACTTATTTTACCATTTGCCTGGAGTGTTATCTACTGACTGGTCACAGTTATGTCTTCTCTGGGAATTACCCTTGGCCAGAGGATGCTGCCTCACCCAAGGTTGTATTTTTTAATTGACTAATGCTAGTGTACAGAAGCCTGCCTTTTTACGTTGTGGCGGGGAATCTCTGAAAGGCCATGCCAGTTTTAGCGTTGCCCCTTTCGACTGGCTAAAGCTGCTGGTACATCTGTACTATAGTTCAACCTCTCCCTCTGACCAATCTTGCTTCTTTTGTTCTCCTGCAAGTGTTTTTGCTCAAGAGCATTCCCCAGTAAATTTTCTATGTGCAAATCTCAGTTTCAGAGTTTTTTTTCTCTAGAAACCTGACCTATGACAATTTGTATAGGAAGTGGTTCTAATTAGTATTTTGGAAATAGATCACCTGCGGGTTTGCTGTCAATGACCCCAATGCTGGTCGTAAGTGGAATATAGAGAGTCCTTGGCATGCTGTCGTGGTATAATTGTTAAAACTTTCACCAGTGGTAAACTCTTGTGGAATATGGATGGAACAGAATACATTGTTGGGTACAATATCTTAAGCATTTGGTATATACAGGGGAAATAGTAATTTTAAAGATTGTGAGATTGGATAGCTGTGATTGGGGGCCTTTTTGTCAGATAAAGGCAATGCAATACCTAAATGGATGAATTGGTAATTAAATGCTAAATGTGAAAGTCAGACGGTCTCCTTGGTAACATATAAAGAGGCTTCCCTATAGCCATGGGGTAAAAAAAAGTGGAGAATCAGGTCTGGGACTTAATTATAAGAGTAGCAAAGCTCTGCAGAAAGTTGAATTCTCAAAAGTGTATTGTCAGAAGGGCACAGGTCAGAGATTCATGAGACTTTTTAGAAGGTGAGATTGAAACCATTATATTTTTAAACATGTACTCATGAATATTAAGTTTTAGTACTCCCTTTTATCTCTTTTCTGGCCCAATAAACATAAGTGTTATAGGTACTGAAATCAGGTGAATTTAATGATGTTACTATAAAATTATTTATATCTTGATATTTGCCAAAGAACCTGAAATGGCAGTTCCAATTTTGTATTTTCTTCCTGTTTTCTTTCATCTGTTTTAGTTTTTAAAACTACCTGGAAAATCTATTCAATTTGATTATACAAGTTTTGAGATGTGTCAGGAATACTTGAAGAATAAAGATTTAGGAAAATCTTTCAAAGTGGTCAGAGTAAAAAAAAAAAAATTCAGAGAAAATATAGCCCCCTTATGTTTTTCAATACTAAATAATCAACTCAGCATAAGGAAAAACCTGAAAAACAAGAAAATTCATTTGAAAGTCAAGTGAGTGTGGAAAAAAATGAGACATGACAACATGAGATTAAGAAAAGAAATTAATATTAAATAAAAAGTAAAATAAAAGTTTACAGTCAACAGGGTCCCAGAGTTTTATTACTAAAGCTGCTTCACAGAGTACCAGCCTACACTGAAAGGAACAATTTCCTAAAAGTCAATATTGACAGAATGAGAGAAAAGATTGCATTTTCTTGCCTCATGAGTCCAATGCAAGACCTTTTTGTAATCACACAAGTCAGAAAGATACTACTTCTAGTTTTTCGTTGTCCTGCTTTTTAAAAAAATTAAACCAGAAATACAGAAATGTCCATGAAAACTAATATTGAGAATCCTTCATGGACTTGTATTTTTCTAAATGACAAACTTTTGGAAGATTAAATGACAAGAAATCCCTAGGAAGTTAACTTTGCTAGGACAGAAAGATCATCTGACAATATCGTTTTTTCGTTATTTGGTATAACTCTAGAGTGAGGTGTGCCCAATATATAGAACATATTCTTGCCTATCTAAGTCAAGTGAAACTATATTCAAATGCCCATTAGGCATTGTATTAGAAAAAAAGCAAAAATGACAATATCAATATTACATAACCAGGCTGTACAACACAAATTCTAATGTTCATGTGTATTATGCTATATTATGGTGTGTCTGAAAGAGACAAAATTGGCATCACTTTGCATTCTGCTAATGTGTATTTTTCAATGATTTCACTGAATATCAGAATCTTGTGCATAGAGTGATATCAGGTGGAAAATATGGCTCTTTCTTTTAGAATTTAAAATGATCTGGCCCCAAAGTGTCACTTATTCTTTAGATAATTTCTACATAGTGCATACAACAGCTTTGTAGCTGCATTTTATTCAGAGTCTGGCTTTGAAAACACAAGTGTAATTAAAATCAGAATATACGTACAGGAGCTGGCTTTGTTAATGTTATCACAGTTGATTGTTTAAGCCTGGTGCATCATTGCACAGGGCGCTGTACTTATTGCAATGTTAAGGCTCTGGGTAAAGTTCAGGACTTTTGTCATTAAGTCGCCCACACCTTCCTTTCCTTACTCCCTGCTCAGTACAGCTTCTGACGTTTGGAGACCCATAGGAGATGCAACTGAGCTTTCCATTTGGCATTGTCTTGCCTGGTATCTTTTCAACAGTTTGTGAAAAATAAATGAGTCAATTAATTATCTTTCTGTGAGTATTATGAATCCAATGATCTTCTTTGTATAAATGAAAAATGCTAACTGATATTTTCAGGCTGCAATACAGATTCATATTAAGATAATTTACCTCACAATAATCCTTCATCAGGATTTTAGTGAGTGCTGGTTGTAGACATTTGGGACATAACCCTTCTCTCAGAAAGTTTCCAATCTCAAGGGAGCAGCTAAATAAACAGAGAACTATATTAATATAGATGAACAGAGTTAATTAGAAGGAAATTAGACAATCAAATTTTAGAGTGAATCAAAATCACTTGGAAAGCTTGTTAAAACACAGTTTACTGGGGCTACCCCACTATTTCTGATGTAATAGGTCTGGGGTAGGGCCTGATAATTTACATTTCTAACAGCTTTCCAGTTAATATTGATGCTGCTGGTCTGATGGCCACATTGATTGCAGTCAGATTCTGAGAATTCACTCTACTTAATGATGAGGGTCTCATACAAAGAAACCCGCATTTACAGGGGACCAATATGGCATAATCAGTGAGTCACACAGGAAAGAATGAGTAGAACTTTTGCAAAGCTCTTTCCTAGGAACCTCCTAAACTTATTGTGTGAATCAAATGAGTTTAAGTAGTATCATCCTCATTTTAGTGATGAGCAAAGAGAGGCCAAAGCAAGCTAAGTGACTTATCCAAGATTACACAGCTGACACAGTCACAGACCTACTGCTGCAACCCAGCCCGCTTGGTATTAGTACTGTTTCCACGAATATCTGTGCAGAATAGCATTGTAATGAGAATGTTTGGAACAATATAGAAAGAGTCTTGGAGGAGATAAGGCTTTCAGTAAAATTTCAAGCATGGTTAAGTTGTAAATGATAGGCAGCGTGAATGCACTGGCCTGCCATTAGGCAATGATGTAGCAGTAAGATTGGAAGATCTATGTATAAGAGGGGCAAATAGGGACCTCTGACTATAAGGAAAAGTCAGACTAGGATGTAGCAAGGTATAGAGGGGATGGCCAGGTCAGAAGTAGTTAAGGAGGGGCCTTAGAGACCTAATAGTGTAGGTGCATCTTATTAGGAAGCAAATGGAGAGACTCTCTCAAACATAAAACAGAGAGGGGGTTGCCAAGGAGCAGGTATGGAGGACACTTTGGCCTTAGTGTTGAGATGCATGGGCAAGGTTTCAGTGCAGAGGCACAGAAAGCTCATTTGTATAGTCCTGAGCAAGTCACTGAAAAAGGAGATTGACACTTAAAATTGATTGACAGTTCAATTAAGAATCCTGAACTAACAATACCACAACTCTAAAAGTTACAGGTGTGAATAGGAAAGCCCCCAAATTGCTGCAGGTCTGGAGGGTCACACTAGAAATGCCTAAAGCTTTCTTTGTAATCTAACTGAAGAATCTGTTCTTAGATTTGGGGCCAATCTGGAAATTACTGTTGCTGATAAAAGCAGAGATGTTTGCACTGCTACTGCTGCTTACCCATTACTGTACTAGGGCTGAGCATTGAGGCAGAAAGAGGTGCTCAGGAAAGGGGACAAAAGGACAAGAACCCCGAAAATAAATAGCTAAACCATTCTCAGGATAATAAATGAATAAGGCCGGGCGCGGTGGCTCAAGCCTGTAATCCCAGCACTTTGGGAGGCCGAGACGGGCGGATCACAAGGTCAGGAGATCGAGACCATCCTGACTAACACGGTGAAACCCCGTCTCTACTAAAAAATACAAAAAACTAGCCGGGCGAGGTGGCGGGCGCCTGTAGTCCCAGCTACTCGGGAGGCTGAGGCAGGAGAATGGCGGGAACCCGGGAGGCGGAGCTTGCAGTGAGCTGAGATCCGGCCACAGCACTCCAGCCTGGGTGACAGAGCAAGACTCCGTCTCAAAAATAAATAAATAAATAAATAAATAAATAAATAAAAAGAAATATGCAGAGTTTCCAGAATATTATTAGAATTGGTTGCCTATGGTATCTGAGAATTTACTATAATTAATGTCTAAAACTTGCACCCAGGTGGGGCCAAACCAACATGAGTCTTATAGGAAAGAATGAATAGAACTTGTGAAATAATAAGGAAAGATAATTTAGAACCAAGTTGAAAGATTCCATCAGGGACTTCACCACTGTCTAGATGGAAGAAATGCCCTTATCTCAACTGTGCAACATGTAAATATTGTCTGGCTGAAAAATAAAGTCATATTCAATAGTCAATTCTTTTGGGAGGGTTTCCTAAGATGTTATCTTAAATTTAGGCATTGTATCTATCAACAAATGTAACTAGCTATCAACCTACAAACCTGCCTCCTCATCTGCTTATCTCTCTATTCTCCATCTGTATCTATCTTATGGTCATAGTTGGCATTTGGTAATACCAACTTTGAAGATTTTTAGGCTAAAATTCCTGCATGCAAGTTCTGTGCAATGAATCTTGAGTTCTAATCACCTATAAATTCATTTTGAAGAGAGGATCCCAAGTTACTTTTTAGAAAATCCAGGGCCTTCTCTGCTTATAGTTTCTTGGCTACCTCTATGAGCAGCTGAACACTTGTGTTCCTTTGACTGCCCAACTTCTACATTTTATTTTTTTTTAACTTTGAGATGTTCATTTTACTAGCAACAGAGTATATATGTACTTTAGATACATTCAGGGAGTATAACCTTGAATTCGCTCTCAATATCAACAAAACCCTCATTCTATAAGTGAAGGACAGCCAAGACACATGTAAAACTTCATTTCTCCAGAGGCTCTAAAATTATCCTTGGATTAACCTAGACCATCAGAGAGACATACACACCTGGACTGTGTTGTTTTTGCCCATCTCTCTCCCCCACATCCTGTTTTTATTGAATCACACTTTGACTTTATGTTATTGAACAATATTGAAGAACACTTCAAGAAAAAATCAACGAAAGTAGTTGTATTTATTGTACGATGTTGCTGAAGCTGTTTGGATATTTTTATTGCATTAGATATCTCTTCTTTCTGTGATCGCATGGAAGAAATTCCTGTCTGGCCTCTGCTATACTACCCCTGAGCCCTTTTTTTGGTTTTTATTTTCTGACCATCTTGAATAACTTTCTTCCTTCTTTGTGTTAATCACTGGAGAACTTAGAAATTTATGCCTCCTATCTTGTGAGTACACAGGTCTTTACACTAAGCATTTTGTTTCCTAACCTCACATCTGGCTTCCAACTTACTTTTTTTTAACATACATTTTCCCGTTTTACTCATTTTCTCACTTGTTTTTTGCTGTGTGTGTGTGTGTGTGTGTGTGTGTGTGTAAAATAAGGCTATTTTCTGCCTCCCTCCCTCCGCATAAATTTATCCTCAGGAATGAAGAGTGTTGGAATGGGTCAGAGCAGGATACACCACTTAATCTTGAGGACTGAGTAAGTTTTGACATATGTGTTATCCACAGAACCATCACCAAAATCAAGATAACCATCATATCCATTACCTCCAAGAGTCTCTTCTTGCTACCTGCTAATTGCTAATTAGCTACTTGCTACTTGCTAATCTTCCTGTCATATTTTCCAGTCCCCACTGTTATCCCCAGGCACACACTGATATGTTTCTGTCACTATAAACATTACATTTTCTAGAATTCTATAAAAATGAAATTATACTATATGTACTCCTTCTTGGTCTGGTGCCTTTTGTTAATACTTAGCATAAGTATGTTGAAATTAATCCATACTGTTGTGTGTATCAATAATTCATTTATTTATATTGCTAAATGATATTTCATTACATGAATATGCCCCAATTTGTTTATCCATTCACTTGTTAATGGTCATTCGGGTTGTTTTCAGTTTTTGGCTATTACAGATGAAGTTTCTATGAACATTTGTATGTAGATCTTTGTTTGGGTGTATTTTTTCACTTCCTTTGAGTAATTATTAATATAGTCACTCCAGCTTTTTTTTTCAGTAGTGTTAGAATGATATATCTTTTCCCATTATTTTACTTTTAACCTATTTGTGCATTTATATTTAAGCGTGTTTCTTACAGGCAGCATACAATGGAACTTTTTTTATTCTAATCTGACAGTTTCTGCCTTTTAACTGGAATGTTTGGACCATTTCCATTTAATGTGATTATAAATGTTTTTAAGCTTACGCCTACCATTTGCTGTTTCTTTTTTATTTATCTCATTTTTTTCTTTGTTCCTCTTTTCTTCTGTCTGCCTTCTTTTAGAGTAATTATTTTTATAATTTCATTTCAATTACTTTGTTGGCTTATTAGCTATAACCTTTTGTTTTGCTCTTTTAGTGGTTATTTTAGGGTTTATAGTATACATTTTTAATTTTTCCCAGTCTGACTTCATTTGATATTATGCCACTTCACGGGAAGTATAATAACCTTAAAGAGTATACTTTCATGTCTCCCCTTCTGGGCTTTGTTCTTTTGTTATCACACATTTACTTAATACATGTAAAAGTAAAATTAAGGTAAATTTTAGTTTTATTACATTTCGAAGAATTGGGGCCATAATTTCTTCAAATATTTCTTCTGTCTCCTTTTATCTTTTCTTTCCTTTATGCATGCCAATTACATGTAAGTTAGATGTGTGAAGTTGTCCTACGTTTCATTGATGATCTGTTCATTTTTTTTCATTCTTACATTCTCTCTGTGTTTTATTACAGATAGCTTCCATTGCTGTATTTTTAAGTTTATTAATTATATATTCTTTAATGTCTTATCTATCATTCATCCCATCCAGTATATTTTTCATCTCAAACCTTATTGTTTTCATCTCTATAATTTTGCTTTGGATCTTTTAAAAAACTCTTTAATGTTTCTACTTAACATGTTCAATCTTTCCTCTAGCTTTTCGAACATAGGGAATAGAGTTATATTAACCATTTTAATATCGCTGTCTTCTAGTTCAAATATGTGTGTCAGTTCTGGGTGTGTTTTGGTTGCCTGATAATCTTTAATAGGACATCAGGAATTGTGAATTTTTCCTTCTTGAGTGCTGGATGTTTTTGTATTCTTATAAATATTCTTCAGCTTGCTCTGGGATAAAGTTAATTTACCTGGAAACAGTTCGATCTTTTGGGGTCTTGCTTTTAAGATGTTTGTCAGGAATAGAGCAGCATTTAATCTAGGTCTAATCTCTACTACTGAAGCAAGGCCCTTCTGATTACTCAACACTCCATGAATTATGAAAATTACCAGTCTGGCCAATTAAAACAGCACTATTATTGGAGTTGTCTTAGTACCAAGTATTCTTTTCTCTAAAACTTTTTGGGGGTCCTTTCATTGGCCTTGGGTAGTTTTCTTAAGTGCATGTGCTGTTTGGTGCTCTGCTGAATGCTTGAGGTGGATTTTCTGTAAATCTCCATAATTTCTGCCTGTGCAGCTCTCTTGTTATTGCTCTCTTTTGTTAACTCCAGATGTCTTGCTCTCCTAGGCCTCTTAGCAATGTCTCTTCAACCCAGGGAGTTTGACACATTCTATTTGAGTTTGCCACAGTGGCCTGGAAACTCTCTCAATGCAGTACATTGGGCAATAGTAGGGCTAATTCTGTTAGCTTCTCATTTATCAGGAATTATATCCTTCATAGCCTGATGTCCAATGACTTAATGACCATTGTTTCATATATTTTGTCCCACTGTTTCAGATGGGAAGGTAGATCCTGTCCCTGTTATTGCATCTTGGTTTGAAGACGTTCCTAGTCATTCTTTCTTTGATGTTGGGTTTTAGCTCTCTTTTGAATGCTCTCTCTCGGAATAGTTTCTTCCTCAACTGTATGAGCAGTCAGCACAGGATAGATCTGCTCTTGTCTCTGGAGGGAATAGGTACTTATCTTGGTATGCTTTGCCTTGATTTAATGCTTCCTTAACTCTCTACTCACAGTCAAACGAAATATGCTGAAGCTCAAGATTAGCAATTGGGCTGAGTACAGTGGCTCATGCCTGTAATTCCAGCCATTGTGGAGGCTGAGGTGGGAGGATCACTTAAGCCCAAGAGTTCAAGACTCACCTGGGAAACACAGTGAGACCCTGTCTCTACAAAAAATTTTAAAAAATAGTAGGGCATGGTGGCACACACCTGTAGTCCTAGCTACCTGGGAGGCCAAGGCAAGAAAATAGCTGGAGCCCAGGAGGTTAAGCCTGCAGTGAGCTGTGATCACACCACTGCATTCCAGCCTGGGTGACAGAGTGAGACCCTGTCTCAAAAAAAAAAAAAAAAAAAAATAGCAATTGTACCTGGGGATGAGGAGCCCTGGAGATCACCCAGTCACCTCTAAAATGTCTTCATATAGAAGCACAAAGCATAACCTTTGTTTCAATCTAGATCAGAAGGAACCAAAGCTCCCACATTTGACTGGAGCATCCTTTCATCAATTCTGCCTCTCATGACATCAGCAGCTTGGCTGAGGATTTAGAGATTCAGAATTCTAGCCAAATATCTTTCCATCCTCTATGACTAACATGGTAAATCCATTTTGGAACAAAGTAGGAAGAAAGAATTTTTTACTTAAATGCCAGTATTTATAGTTTGTTGTGTATGATTATGTTAATGTTAACTGTATATATTCATTTCCCCTTGGTATACATTCACTTTTTCTCAGTTTTTGTTATTTTTGGAGTTTTAATCCCCTACAGATCTGTCCATAGGTAAGTACTTGAACTTGGTGGGTCCAGATATTAATAACTATAGCACAGATGAGCGGGATGAGCATACAAGGTAAGTAGCCCCTTTACAGGTGACTTGAACTAGAAATCTTTCTGCACATGCTGTAATTTATAATAGTAAATCTGAGTGTGCACATACTAGTCATGGAAATTGAGCTCAGAAAAATTTAACGGGTATCAAAATTTTACACTTAAAATTCTAGTCTTGCTCATGGGAGTAATTAGCCTTTACTCAGACAGAGATTATCAAGCAATCTTCATACACTTACTCTTATTATTTATAGCAAGAATATTTTGACAGTAGTGGAAAGCGTCCAAATGGGAAGAAGGTTGACTTTTATGAGACTATGACTTTAGGGTCAAATGACTGATAATATTCAGTCTTGCTTTCAAAAATAGACAACTGAAAATTAGTAATGGGAAAAGTGTTCCTCAGAAGACAGGCTGATATAGATCTTCAAATACTTGGGGTGAATCACTGGAAAGCAGTGTTAAAAATGTTTCCTCGCCAACTTCTCCTTCATTAGCAACAGAGAAAATCAAGTCTTTAGTTTTTGACCACTTTGTTGAGAGGAATTATGATCAGGTTGGGAAGTCTTAGGAAGGCAGTGTGGAAAGAGCACTACTGGAAATTTTTGTATCTGTGCCCAGATCAGCCATGAAAAGATGTGAGTTTTAGGAGACCATGGGCTGAATTCACAACATCCTGCATGTTAGCATTTCTTCCAAGAGTAAATTTCTCATTCATTAAATAGATATTTTGCAAGCACCTACCAATGATCATGTACCATTAGCCAAAAGGAGAAGAGGCAAGCAAATATGAGTAAGGCAAGCTTTGCCTCTAGGAGCCCTCAAATTGGGGTCATCTAATTTATTCACTTAACGCATTCCATACACTTCATGTTTCTTCTGTGGGGAATTGATGGGGAGGACAAAGCTATAGTTTGTATGCCTATAACTCTGTCTGATTAAGATGTATTTGTCCACCTTTTGTACTTTATTGCATTTGTTTTTCTCTACTAATTATCAATCTTCCCAGAAATAGGAGTTGTGTCTGAAATTACTTTTCTGACCCTCCCTTCTATCCCCTCCCAATCAGAACCATAGACAGAAGATTCTACAAACCATATCAAGCAACAGTTTAATGGGTTTTAATGACTCAAACTCCTAGGAGTCTCCATTATGTCAGGTAACATCAGATATCTCTTATTTTTGAAATACTTTGTATGATCTTCTTCTTGTTTAGATATTATATATTCTTGGAGCAGGCAAAAGACCCACTGTACCTTTGGGAAGAGCTTAAAACTGAATTCTAAAACTGGCATGTTCATACAATGGAATACTATTCACCAATAAAAACAATGAACTACTGATACAACATGGATAAATCTCAAATGTGTTATTATATGTGAAAGAAGCCAGACTTAAAAGATTACATACAGTATGGTTCCATTTATATGGCACTCCGGAAAAGGAAGAACTATAGAAGCAGAAAATAAATCTATAGTTTTCAGGGTGTGGGGGCTGGTGGAAGGAGGAATGAGGACTATAAAGGGGTATGAGGGAATTTGGGAAGTAATGGAAATGTATATTTTAACATGGCAGTCATTACTATATGCACTTGCCAAGATGTACAGAACTGTACACTAAAATGGTGTATTTTATTATAAATAAGTTATACCTCAATAAACCTGGGCAAGAGGAGACATGTTCAATGCCCATTAGGACCTATCACCTTGAGTTTATGTGTGTTAGGGAGGTGCTGAGAGCTATGAGCTCATACAGGATGCAATCTTGGGGGAAATATGTATTTCCACAATACGTATTACTTTGCACTCTGCTGTATCAGCCAGACAAAAAAAGGATGAATAACTGTGTGTGTGCATGTGTATATGCTTATATTTCCTATTTAAGGCAGTAAAGGAAAGCTATGCTGACTGAGGATAAGGAACGAAAAAAATGAGTTAAAAGATAAAAAAGAGATAAATTGATAAATCTGGCTATATGTAAGGTACTCTTTTAAACATTTTACATATATAAATTATTTCACTCTCATAACAGCTCTATGGTGGGTACTATTATCGTCCGTGTTTTACAAATGAGAAAACTGAAGTGTGGCTTAGATAAGTAAATTGCCAAAGGTCACACAGTTACTAAATAATGAGTCTGGGATTTAAACCCAGGCAGTCTGGTTCCAGAAGTCAGGCTCTTCCTAACTCTACTCCACTGCCTTTCTAATCATTAGAGAATACTTAGCTAGAACATTAGAAAATAATTGTCCCCACCTAGATTTCATGTCAAGTTTAATTTCCAGGATCACTTCTAGTAAACAAAGAGCAATGTTCTCCCCACCCAAATCCAAAGGGGGAAATCAGGAGGCAGAGTGTTCATAAGTTGTTCATTCCCAGTCATGTTATATCAAGCTACACTGGACTTCACTTTTGACAGGGAATGGAAAGATAAGACAATATTTTAGAAAAAGAAGAGGCAATTCATTTGTGGGGTGATCAAAGGGCAGGCTATGTCACAATTCATTTTGAGTGTCAGATATTTACAGAACTGCTTTCTCCCCCACAATTCGGTTTCTTGTTACATAACTTTTTTGTAGCTACAATTTATTCCATTAATCCCACATGTTCTAATATGACGGCAGTGTCTTTAAAACTGCAACCCAACGGCAAAAACATTGGCTCTGCCACACACACAAAAATCCCCAGCAATAAAATCTGTTTAAAAAGATAAATCCATTTCGATATTCTTATTTATTTACACTTTACCTTGCTCAAAAAAAAAAAAAAAAAAAGATATGTGATATGGTATTTTTTTCTGCAAAGCCCATAAACATTCACAATTTAACCAATCTATATGTCTGCAATCTCACCATAGATGATGTACTGACCAAATATGATACATATTAGAATTCGTACTGAGCATCACATTCATCTTCAAGCTGCAATCTTTTCCCATGTTTCTTTGTCAAAGACTTTTGGAAATGTTATGCTAAAAATAACAGATTTTTAATGTGAGTAACAGGTTAACAAAATGAAAGTTGCTATAGAAACAGAATGCACACTTCAGAAAATGGAACTGCAAGGAGAAATCGTATTTATTGGCTACAATGAATTGGCGAAAGCTTATCAATATATATCTTATAGTCTGTTGCAGATAGCATTGGTAGCTACTAATTAACAATATTTCCCAAAATTTTCCTGAGTTTTAAGAATGTAGGCAATCACGGATGTTCATTCAAGAGGCAGAAAAAAAAGATGGCTACTTCATGGATTCATGTACATAAGGAATCATTCCTTCAGCATAAGCAAAAGTAGGTCTATTAGGGTAGGGCCTTCATGTCTCCTTAATGCTGCGTTTTGTTTTGATGTCTTAACCATTACTTTGTGCAAGGTTGTCAGAATTATTCACATCAATGAGGGAGCGCCCGAATCTCTGAGGATTATAATTTACATGGGGTTTGGTATGCTTGGTTTGCTCTGTGTAGTAATCCTGTAGTGTACTTAAGGAAAACCTTAATGATTGGATATCTCCTGTTTAACTGCTTTATTAGGGAGTATTTTATTTATTATTGCTCTCCAACTGCGACTTTTGACTGAATATTGCCAAGATTTGACTATATTCTATTAAAGAGAAACAAATAGCAGTTTTTATACAGCATGCACCACTCTGCTTTTATAACCTGCATTTTTCATGCAGTAAATCCAGACACTTTACAATCATTAAGGATATAGAAGAAGACTTAGCTCCATAACAGCTTCTCTCCAGAGCTCAACCTGTGCTATAAAACAAGCCACCACAGAAAACATGCACTCCGGCTCAGCTCCCTAAAAGCCCAAACCCCCTGTTGTAAATAAGGTATTTCCGGTAGGAAAGTCATAGTTTGTGTTAAATGTTTTGCTTCTTTGATCCAGACGGCTGTTGTTTCTTCTCTGCTTACCTCCTCCAAATTACAATTTGCCCTCTTTCTCAGATCATTAATAATGTAGCCTCTGATAAGTGCACAGGCCTTAAGTGAGACGACTACATTGCCATTGCCAGGACCCAGCTGGTTTCTGCACTGAGGTTATGTAAGGCTCTAACTAGGCAGGCTTTTTCTTCTCCTCATACATCTGGAAAGCTTTCCTCCAAGGAATATCGAGATGATTGTGATGAGCACTGCTTTGGACTTTACTGAAGTTGCCCTGGGACTCCCTTATTCCCATGCTGTCTCCCCAGCACCTGGCTCCTCCTGTGTGAGAAAGCAGTGATGGTAACAAATGGGGCTGTTTGGGCTAGACCGACAGAGAGAAAGTTAATAGGCTCAGACTTAATTGCTTTCTACCTGAGACTGCAATTTCCTTCAGGATATGCAAATGGCTCTCTGGAGAAAATGGAACCAAGATAGATCAGGGCCATTTTCAAACTTTATGAAATTCTGGACATGAAGCAGTAAAAATGACCTTTCTTTCTTCCCTTGACCCTAAAGAGCAGTCTTAACAATACAGGAGGATCATGTTCAGCAGCAACAATACCTGATGAAAACTGGGCCACATTGGAGTGTAGGTACTTTTATTGAGTCTTGACTATATGCTGGGCATTGTGCCTTATCTCATGTCTTAGCTTATTCTATTTTTACAACAGCCATGTGAGGTAAGAAGTATTCTTGTAATGGTTAATCAATTCTTTTTTCACCTCAGTTCTTTTGAATGCTTGTTCTCTTTCTTGTTGAACACATAAAAAATTCAGAACTACTGAATTCCCTTTTTCCTTCTGTCATTTTTTAAATACTACATCTTTCTCAAACAAGAATCTTACTTTTTTTCCTCATAATGTTACTCTAAAAATAATAATTTTAAACATCCTTTTAATGGCATTGATCTTTCAATTTAATACAGAAATCAGCAAACTTTCTTTGTAAAGAGCCACATAGTAAATATTTTAAGCTTTGCAGGCTATACAGTCTTTGTCTCAATGACTCAGCTCTTCTGTATTAGTGTGCAAAAGCAATATAGACAAAACATAAAGGAATGGACATGGCCATGTTCCAATAAAACTTTATTTACAGAAATGAGAGGCCTGCCCATGAACTTTATTTTGTGAAATCTGGATTAAAAAAAAAAAAAAAAGAAAAAGGTGGCAGAGAGATGGTGGGGAAAGCAAAGCGATAGTTCTTAATTAATTCATTTCTAGGACCACTTTATTGTCTGGTTTTAGACAAGTCACTTCATTTCTCTGTGGCTTAGTTTATCTGTGAAATAAGAGTAACAGCTTCCTCATGGGATTATTGTGAAGATTAAAAGACAAGAAAGTTCATCCTGGACTTCTCCCCGTTTAAGTTTGGTTAACACTGTTAGATTATTTACAATATTTTAGGCATTTGTTTAAATGCTCATTATAGAACCATAAGACAAAGCGCTTGTTTCCTTTACCACCTCCCAGGAATTCAAAGAACATTAATCCTGGCTCAGAGGATAAAGGAAAGCTTCAGATAGGAGGCATTTAAGGTCAACCTTGAAAGATGAGTGGAATTTTTTAGGTTGAGAAGCAAGAGAAGGACGTTCCAAGTAGAGATAATAGCAGGAGCAAAGAGATATAAAAGCTTTGTAAAATTGCATGGTATTTTCACAGAACTGTGAAAAATAGTCCAATATGGCTGGAGAACATGATGATGCATGGCACGGTAGATACTGATGGACCCTACCTGATATCCATTCTCCTTCCTTCTTTACTCATAAGTCTTTGATTTTTTTCAAATCAGAATATGTACCCAACTTAAAATATACAATCTTTCAGTGTCCCTGGAAAGGGACAGCAAAGAATAAGGCTTTCTTTTTTTGCCACTTGTATTTTGGGTTCGGGGGGTACACATGCAAGTTTGTTGCATAGGTAAATTTCATGTTGCTGAAGCTTGGTATACAAATAATCCTGTCACCAAGATAGTGAGCTTAATACCTGATAGGTAGCCTTCTAACCCATACTTCTTTCCCATCCTGCCCACTGAAGCAGTCCCCAGTTTCTACTGTTCCCATCTTTGTGTCCATGTGCATTCAGTGTTTAATGAGAATATGTGATATTTGGTTTTCTGCTCCTGAGATAATTTGCTTAGTATAATGGCTTCCAGCTGCATTCATGTTGCTGCAAGGGACATGATTTCATTCTTCTTTATGACTACATAGTATTCCATAGTGTATATGTACCACATTTTCTTTATTTAGTCCACTGTTGATGGCCATCTTGGTTGATTCCATGTCTTTGCTATTGTTAACAGTGCTGCAATGAAAATACCAGTGCCTGTGTCTTTTTGGTAGAACAATTAATTTTCCTTTGAGCATATATCCAATAGTGAAATTGCTGCGTTGAATGGTATTTCTGTTTTAAGTTCTTTGAAAAATCTCCACACTACTTTACACAGTGGCTGAACTAACTTACATTCCCACCAGTAGTGGGAATGTGCATAAGCATTCCCCTTCTCTGCAACTTTGCCAGCATCTGTTGTTTTTGACTTTTTGATAATAGCCATTCTGACTAGTGTGAGATGGTATCTCATTGTGTTTTTAGTTTGCATTTCTCTAATGATTAGTGATGGTGAGTACTTCTTCATGTTTGTTGGACATGTGTATGTCTTCTTTTGTGAAGTGTCTGTTCATGTTCTTTGCCCATTTTTTATGGGGTTATTCATTTTTGGCTTGCTGATTTGTTTAAATTTCTTGTAGATTATGGATATTAGACTTTCGTCAAATGCATAGTTTGCAAATATTTTCTCCCATGATGTAGGTTGTCTCTTTACTCTGTTGATAGTTTCTTTTGCTGTGCAGAAGTTCTTTAGTCTAATTAGGTCCCACTTGTCAATTTTTGTTTTTGTTGCAGTTGCTTTTAGGAACTTAGTCATAAATTCTTTGCCAAGGCCAATGTCCAAAGTGGTATTTCCTAGGTTTTCTTCTAAGTTTTTCATTATTGTTTTAGGTCTTACATTTAAGTCATTAGTCCATCTTTGGTTAGTTTTTGTACATGATGAAATAAAGAGGTCCAGTTTCAATCTTCTGTATATGGCTAAAGAAGGCTTTCTTCTGACCTGGAATGTGGATTTAACACTTGAAGTTTCAGTAACCCATTCACAACCATAAAAACCAAAGCCACATATTGTCAGTGACATAACAGCCTGTTTTCCCTGTGACATTTTTCAGCCGCCACACTGGTTCTAATGACCTGTTTCCAGATTTTTGCTACATGAGAAAAAAATAGTCTGCTTATTTGTTTAAGCCACTGCACATTATGTTTTTCATTGTTCACAATTGAACAAAATTCTAACTTATTCACAATAAAGTTGGAAGTAATAAGAAAGATGCCAAAAATAGATTAAGTTCATATTGTTAAGAGTACCAATTGTTACAGTAAAGAGTTTAGACTCTATTCTGTAGACAGTTGAGAAACATCAAAAGTTTCTAAGCAAAGGAGAGATGTAAAATATTTTATTAAACAGTAGACCATTAAGCTCTGAGTATACGCCAGGTACTGTGGGGAACCACGTAGACAAACAACAATAACAACGAGAAGGAGACAGACAAACAAATACAATTACTACAAATAATATGTTTATGAAGGAAACAAATGGTTTAGCTAAAGAATAATCAGAGTGGCCTACTTTAGATATAATAAGAAAACCTCTTTGTGGAGGTAAAAATTGAATTCAGACCTAAAAGATGAGATTAAATTGATCATTCAAATACTGCTAATAGCATTCTAGGCAAACAGGCCAGCATTTGCAAAGGTTCTGAAGCAGGACAGAGCTTAACAGCTTATAGGAACTTTAAGAAGCTCAGTGGGACTAGAGCTTATTACCCAAATTGGGAGTTAAAGGTTTCATCTGAGGACTTAGAGATATGTAGTACCTTGTAACACTATGGTAAAGGGTTTTAAAGGCAACAGGAATCCATTGAGGGGTTTTAAGTGGTATGATCCAAGTCATGTTTTAAACGAGTGTTCTTGATATGGTATAGAGAATGGATTAGAAAGGAGTAAGAGTAGAGTGATATAAACCAGACATCATTTGTTGTACTAGTCTAGACGAAAGATGATGGTGGGATGATGATGGCCTTGTCTAAGACAGTGATGATAGGGATGAAGGAGTGTGGATACTTGAGGTTCATCAGGATGACTTGCTGTATGGATTGGATATAGGGGGTTAAGAAAAAGGAGGAATCAAGGATGGCTGTCTCTGAACTGAGTTTCTGGGTGGAAAATGATACCACTTACTGAGATGGGGAAGACTGATAGGAGGGGATAGGTTTTGGATGGAAAATTAATTGTTCTGTTTTAGACATGCTAAGTTTCCAATGCCTCTGAGATACTTAAGTGGAAACAAGTAGACTGTTGGATATGTGGAATGTGTGAGTCTGAGATTTAGAGAATTCCTCTGGCCAGAGATAAAATTATGACTCATCACCAAAATGATGGTATTTTAGTCCAAGAGAATAGATGGGCTCACTTTGGAATATTGTGTAGAGAAAGAGAAAATATGAAGTCTGTTTGTGAAAGGAAGAGGAAGAATTGATTAGAAAGAAGAGAGAGGAAGGGATGGATTTAAGAGAGAGTTTACAGGAAGAATCCACAAATTGTTGGAGCCTGATTAGATTGCAGGAGTAAGAAAGTTGAAGTCAAAGATAGCCTGGAGGTTCCCTTTTGCTTGATTGATTATATGCTGATGCTTTCTATCAGTATGTGATACACAGAAGGAAAGTGGAGTTTCAGGGTGAGATAACAAGTTTGATTATCGTGCTGTAAGGTTGAACATCAGATAGGCTTAAAGCCTGGAACTGCTGGCTGATGCTTTTGAAAAATTGTCCCTTCTTCACCTATACCTGAAGCAAACACTCAGGAATTGTGCGTAGTTGTTTTGAAGCTGGTGGAAAGGTAGACAGAATGCCCAGAATAGTCATGTTGGTTGTGGAGGGCTTTTTGAAGGCTATGAACCTCCATAAGGATGGCAAGGGGAATTTCTTATGCCTAGTGCAATTCTTAGTCCATGTTAGTTGTGTCATCCACAGCTGAATGTTCCTGTGGGGAAATTTGGGGACCTAGAAAGCCTTACCTTCAACTGGGCATATATTCTGTACATTCAGTGCCATTTACTGATCTTCACAGAAACTTCACAGAAACTTCACAGATCTTCACAGAAGCTTCAGCTGTGTCTATTGCTGTGTTCCTGAGGATCATATCACTGATTCACTGTTTAAATGGAATTACTACAAGGTCCTTGGATCCTGATAGCTGTGTTGATAAGGAGAATGAGAAACCACAAAGGTATTACTATCAGAATGCTAAGGTAACAAGTGGACCATCTTTGTTATTAAAATAAAAGGTGTGGCTAGGAAGAAAGGAAGAAGCATTACAGTGAAGTATGTCAATTGCCACCTTGGTTCCACATAGTTTGACTTTCTGGATTGAATATTAGAAATGGTCACAGTTATAATTTCCTGGTTGCTTCTATTGCTTCAAGTCAAAGGGTCAAAGATACCTGAGGTATTATGCCAGAACATGAAATTACTGAATCCAGTCTGAGTAGTCATGGAAATTGAGACCAAAGCTGTTTTCTGGCGGAAATTGAATACTTACGGCATTTTAGATGTGAACGAAAGAAGTGAAAATTAAACAGAGCAAATTCTTTGCCTTTATTTTAGATTTTGTCAGAGGCAGCAGATTTTTATAACAAAAAGAATATTAAAATAAGAAGTTTTAAATGTGGGAGGAAGTAGTGGCGATAATGATAAAATTAAGTAAAGCTCAATCTTCACTGATCTTGCTTGAAAAAGTGGATAAAGAATAACTGGGTCCATGTAGAGTTTTAATTATGAATAACTGTGCTTTAAATTTTGTGTACTAAATGTCTTCCTTTATTGTCAGCTCTGACCTTAGAACTCTGAGATTTATGCAAACTAATTGGGTTTTAAAAAATATGTTCAGAGGCAGCCACTCAAAAATAATTTTCTCATTGGATCAGGCACTGTTCAAGTGGAAATCAAAAGTATTTCAATGAGGCGTAAAACATCCATCCATTAAGGGGTAAAAGAAATGATTTCTTTTTAAAATTTCTGTTTGAAAGATAAATGTTTGTTTGCATGAAAGTTGACCAGGAGGTGTTCAATTGTTTAAATGTGATTGAGAATGACAAAGCTATGTGCCATCATTTTCAGGATAACTCACAGTTCCTAAGTATACCAATTGAAATGACATGTGACAATGCAACTAAAATGGTAAATAATCGACTTGATAATTATAATTTTGCTTGGGAAAAAAACAGCTCCCTAAACTAAGGTAAGAAGAAGATATTCAACCTCTCCAAAGTTACAAATCTTGGGGCTAGGAACAATTGACACATGTATGTGTTTTAAACAATCTCGAAGCTAGGAAATAATGAGAGGTTTGACAAATCTGTCCTCCCTTGAAACTTCAGTAAAAGATGGAGAAATATTATAAAAGGTTTTTAAAGTTACAGTGGTGGGGAAGGTCTCAAAAAATAAATGAATGCTAGTGAGAAAAACAGGTATCAAAGTGAGTTAGTAGAGAGTCAGGCACTCTTGCACTGTCAGCCTGTTTTAGTCTGCTCAGGCTGCCATTACAAAATACCATAGACTGGGTGACTTAAACAACAGACATTTATTCTCTCACAGTTCTGGAGGTTAGAAGTTCAAAATCAAGGTTCTGGCTGATTGGATTCTGTACCCAGGGACAGAAAAAGAGAGAAAGTGAGCTCTAGTGTCTTTCTTATGAGGACACTAATCCTATTAGATCAGGGTTCCATCCATATGCCTCATTTAACTTTATTTACTTCCGTAAAGGTCCCATTTCCAAATACAGCCATACTGGGTTAGCGCTTCAACATATGAATTTTGCAGGGACATGAACATTCAGTTCATAGGACAGCCCAAAAGAGGAGTGAGGGGAGGGACAGACTCACTGGGATACTGCGGGCAGGACGGAGTGAGGTGTCCTGGTCTGTGTGCAGGCCCAGCTGAGAACTACTCTGAGAAACAGAAGTCCCTTGAACTACCCACCACCCACCTGGCAATAAGGAAACCTGATAGTGGGGAGGAAAGGCTGCAAACCTGGATGAGAAGATGCTGTGAGGCCAAACTGTGGGCTGGCTGAGCCCACCCCTAACCCATCCCAGAGCTGATTAAGCCTGAGACTAGGGTGTAATGGACCACCCAGCTGGAGACCAGTGGTGTCACTTGGAAAAAGTGACAGAAAAAAGGTTTTAGCAGTACCAAACAGAAACTTCAGGTAGACATGTTTTCATTCCCTAAATGAAGGTCTAAGAAGACAAACAAACTGTAAGCCTCTAAAATTGCCAGTTCCAGCCGGGGTAGTGGCTTACAACTATAATCCCAGCACTTGGGGAGGCCAAGGTGGGAGGATCGCTTGAGCAATAGGAGTTTGAGAACAACCTGGAAAACATAGTGAGATCCCGTCTCTACAAAAAAATAAAAACCTTAGCCAGGCATGGTGGCATGTGCTTGCAGTCACAGCTACTTAGGGGCTGAAGAGGGAGGATCCCTTGAGCCTTGGAGGTCGAGGCTACAGTGAGCAGTGATCATGCCACTGCACTCCAGCCTGAGCAACAAAGCAAGACCCTGTCTCAACAATAACAAAATGCCAATTCCTAGGAATCACTTGGGTAGGAGATACCTGGGACATTTAAACATGTGTAAGGTTATGTTAATAAGGATACAGAGGTTAGCATAAAAAGCAGGGTTTCCCAACTACAGGCATTTTGGGCTGGATAGTTCTTTGATATAGGGGTCTGTCCTGGGCATTGTAGAACGTTTAGCAGCATCCCTGGCCTCCACCTACTAGATGCCAGTAGCACTGCTTCCCAAGTTTTGACCACCAAAAATTTCTCCAGATATAGCCAGTGTTGAGAACCTCTGGCCTAAAGGGAGGGCTACTAGTGGCCTAATAGAGACAATGTATACGCCCAAATAAAATGACCGTTTGCAGAATTAACTGAAATGCTAAATGAAGTCATAAGACCATGGCAATGCTAAAAAGGAAGCCATCATATAATACACCCCAGGAAAAAGTCAAGCCAATGTGAGTCAGTTTCTTTCAAAAATGGGAGGGATTAACAAATTGTTCAATTAAAGAAAATGTTACCAAAACCAAAAAAAAAAAAACAAAAGTTACAATTAATTAATTATTTAGTTTTGTGATTTAGTTCTTTCACTGGATAGTTATTGTAGTGTGCGTGAAATGTCAAACATCCACACATTCACACTTACAAATATAATAATTTGACAGTGCAAAATTAATAACTCTGAGGTCAAGTTATGGAATAAAAAGTATACTTTGGGGGGTTACTTTGGGAAACTGATCTTCACTTTGTCAGGTCTTACTGTAAATACTTGAATGTGCACTGGTATTTTTATATGATTTACACCTGATGACTCTCAAAAGTCAAGCAGTACGTCACCAGTAAGCTGTAAAACCATGCAAGGAGAGCTTTCCATGGCACCCCACCTCAGTTCCATGTCTCTGTGTGGAACTTTGGGGGAGCTGGGATATTACACTTTTAGTGGGGAGGATGATGTAGCTTCTGTTTTCTATAGCTACCTCCATAAATTTTTATGTCTTTTGCTATTGAAAAAACTTTACGTCTTCTACAACAATGTCTGTTAGTGTCTTTCTGTCAATCATATCACTGTCCTGTTGTGATGACTGAGCAGGTGCCTTTTTTATCCTGTAGTGTTGTGTATTAGACATTAGGAATTGCAGAAATGAGACTTAAATTTGCACCAGTCTCTTGTATTTCCCTTTGGATTTTTCTCCTCCTTTTATCTTTGGGGTCATCAGAGGACCCCTGTGTAGTCACATTACTTTCTTTAGATTGCTTTCTCTTTTTAAAAAATTTCCCCTTAATCTAATTTCTTATTATATTATAAAATTTATAAAACCGCTCATCTCTCTTGAACACCTTTTAGAGACCTTGATTGTGAGATTATAACCACATTCTATCTGATATTTTAAGAATAAAGTCCAGGGTACCTTTATTTCTATTGCCAATATTGCATTTTTAGAAACTCCTAGATCCTGAGGCTATATATATCTATATATACTCCAAGAAGATTACTTACTTCCAAAGTTTCTGTCATATTCATTTTAAGAACTCTATTGGCCTAGTTGGTGAGAATTAAGCCCAGAGTAAGAGTTCATCTTGATAGTTCCTCTACATGCAGATACAGCATTGTCAGTGAGAAAAGTCAAGTATGTGTCAAATACTTAGTTGAATGATAACTTATTTAGATATAAATACCTTGCCTCCAAAACAGATATAGAAATGGTATTAAGAAAGCATAGTCTATTTATGGTGAATTCATAATTGCTGAAATGCTTTTTATTCTGTTTTAAGCTTATATACTGACATAATTTCAGACCTACATAAAAGTTGCTAAAATAGTACAAACATACACCCTTCATCCAGATGCCGTGAATGTTAACATTTCAACACATTTGCTGTGTCTATATGAATCATTTTAAACAAAAGACACAGGCTGAAACACAAGATGCTCCTAGAGATGTGCAAACTATGACCACAAATATTGCATCTTTCTCCCTTCACACAAACCTCCTACCAGCCACACAGCCAGACATGGACAGTTTCCTAGTTGCCCCTTTCCTCTTACATTAGATGCATGGATCTGCCTCCCTCAGTAGACATCTTACTACCTTGGAGAGCAGGAACTATCTATTATTTACCTCTCAATCCTTAGCCTGCTATTCAGTGCCCAGCACATTGTAAAGGTACTCAGTGTGTGTGGAATAAATTTTTCCTTTTATAGGGATGGGTTTGTCATTTTTGTTTGTTTGTTTTAGTATTGGTTTGCCTCTAAAACAGATGTTCCCTTTTGTCCTCAAGTTCTTCCAGTAAATATAGACCTATAAGCATATAAAGCCATAGCTGAAACTTTTAGGTCCAGAACTACGAGGATGGTGCTAGAGAATATGTGGGCATGGGAAACAATTCTCATTAAAGAAAGAGCAAGGGTTTTGATGATGTTCCAGAATCCACCCCCCAACCTTTTTTTTTTTTTAAAGACAGTTCAACAGGATAGCAAAGTATAAAAGTGTGACAGATTATCATGTGTTTGAATAGAGTAGTATTGCTAGTTAACAAAAACCTGAAGTTTTGACACATTCAACAGTGAGCTTTTAACCTAGTCATTACAGTTCAGATTATGGAATGAGAGCCAATTAGATTACACATGCAGATATCCAAATATTAAAATATTGGGTAAAAATAGTATGGATCCAGCTGATGAAATCATGGGCTAAAGAAGTGACTGGACCACAAATAGAAATGCCAGATTAAAAAAGATCTATCCATTCACTCTTTATTTTTATTATTTTTTTAAAAATTTTTAGGATGGAGTCTCACTTAGTCACCCATGCTGGAGTGCAGTGGCGCAATCTTGGCTCACTGCAACCTCTACCTCCTGGGTTCAAGCCATTCTTGGGCCTCAGCCTCTTGAGTAGCTGGGATTACAGGCGTATGCCACCACACCTGGCTAATTTTTGTATTTTTAGTAGAAACGGGGTTTCACCGTGTTGGCCAGACTGGTCTCAAACTCCTGACCTCAAGTGATCCACCCACCTCAGCCTCCCAAACTGCTGAGAATACAGGTGTGAGCCCCTGCACCTGGCCAGCCATCCACTCTTTTAATAGACCTCTGTTATAATCATAACTTCCCATTATCTTTTGAAAAGTTTTTCTACATTTGAGGAAACCCCACCTGTGATTCCTGTGTGTAGAAGTCTGAATTCAAATTACCACCCTCCTTTACGGCAAGCAATGTGACTTGGACTCCATGAATCAGATATATCTATGACAGATTTAAATTTTGAAATAAACAAAAAAGCGAAACAATCTTGGCATGAAGTTTCTGTTTGTGCCAGCACAGATAATAGCCAGGGCACTTGCAACCTTGAGTGCCTGATGCAGAAGTAGCATTGTGGCTGGCAGCAGTAATGGTAGAAGTAAAGTCAAACTTTTGGCATTTTAATGCCTAGCAGGAGCAGTAGAGGTAGTTTATTCTCACATATATCAGATATATCAATTCTGGGATATCATTATTTTAGTTACCTAATACCTTTATTTTTGCCTTTAAATCTGTTACAGTGAAAACAACCGAAGTAGATTATTTGTTTGCAACTGCCTAATACACTATTAGAGATAACTCCCACTAAAAGGAGAAATGTAATCAACAATCAAGATTGAAGGTATCAAGAAACAGGAAGAGTAAATACAGTCTTTAAGAAAAGCAAATGCTGTAGAAACTTAATTGGAACCACAGCATTCTTGGGTAGCTCATATTTGGTTGACTCCTTGGCTCTTACCTCATGCTCACTTTGAATTCATAATTGGCCCTTCATAGAGTTCCCCAAGACAGAACTCACTCTACGACACATGATTGGAAGTGGATATTTTCTTGAGGATTTCATGGACACATAAAGGGGAGGTTGCATTTTACCATCTTAAAATGTTACACTGTGTTACTGTTAAACATCCCTATTCCATTCCCGAAGTCCTTATCTAGCTGACAAAAAAATAAGAGGGTTGGATTTTGGTATCAAGAGCATAAGGAAATTTTAACTACATTCTAAAATCGGAGAGTGCCTTGAAAATACACTTCCCATGGAATAAGCACCATATACTTACAAGTTCCTTTCCTTTAAGAGATTTGGAGAATCTCTTAGAACTCATTATCATTTTTCAGGGAAAATGGGAACATAGACATCAATAATTGTGGAGAAATGGCAAAGAAGAAAGAAGAAATTGTTCTTTGTCTCAGTACACTCCTGTTGGTCTCTTTCAGTACATGTGTTTGTGTGTGCGTGCGTGCATGTGTGCGTGAAGCAGGGATAGAGAAGTTACATAGAAGCCTTTAAGTGGCCATGGACCAGTATGCTTTCTGTGAATTCTCCTGGAAATTCTCCCAGTTATTTAAATTTTCCATGCTAATGGGCTTGCCCATCACAGCCCTCTGGAAGAGCGGACTCTGGTCCTTTGTAAGAGCCAAGAGAGTGTCTCTTTTCCCTGGAGCTGACTGCCTCTATTTGTTTTCATTAGTGGAAATGAAAACAAATGGAGTCCCTAGGTGCCCTAGGCAGAAGGGTTGCTGTGCACCCACATTGCTTCTGCCTGCAGACTTCCAAGCTCATTCAGAAACCTTGCCAAGAGAGGAATGCTTCCGCCATGGCTCTCCCCTTTAGGGCCTCGGGACACATTATTTTGAATTATATCAGAAGAGGAGACTGTTGACCAATTAAAATGCAGCACTAGTACTAACTTATTTCCAACCAAATGAAAGCTATGTAGAATCAGTCTCCTTAGATATTACCATTTCTAGGTGTATGCTGAATACTTGCTTCCTCGGCCTGAATTTAGCCACCATCCTCATACAACACTCAAGCTCTATTGCTGTCTATGGAATTTTGCATAAACAAAGGATCTCATAAATAGTCACAGTGATTTGTTGGAATTTGTCTTTACAAAAGGTTTTTTCCTGCTTTGCAAACTCAGCCTCAGATCTGCAGCATTGTAAAGCTGTTTGCCCTCAACAGATGTTCTGCCTCTTGCTGGCTGTGTTATTGGCTCTACTCATTTGTCTCATTCTGCTATTCACTTCCATAACACAGCCTGGAAATGTTATTTCTCCTCTCCCCTGTACAACCCTCTCTACTAGTGACTTGTCCACTGCTTCACTCCTGAAACCACAGCTACTGAGCTCTGTATCCTCCTCTGTATTGCAGTTATTTCTGCTTCCATGGCTCTTCACAGTTGGATACTAAAAGCAGTGATGACTAACGCCTTCATTTTTTCTCTTGACACCATCTCCCTATGCTTAAGCTTTTCTGTCACAGTGGGAGACAGCACCACTAGAAAAATTCAGTCACCCAGCAAGGATGTCTTAGAGTAATATTGACCCTTCCCTCTCTTTTGTTTCTTTAGTATTTAAAGCAATCTCTATATGCTGCTGAAATGTGTTTAATCTTTATCATCTTATCCATTATTGTAGTCAAATGCCTAGTCCTATCTCTAATCCAACCTGTTGCAATAGTATCCTCACTGATAATCACATCTGGGGCTTTATTTCAACAAATGTTTACTGAGAAATGAGGAGACATTTATTGGGAAGTTGCTTCTGGATGTAGACTCCCTTTTTGTCTGTATTCTCAAGCTTCTGGAGAAGTGATTTTTTTGTTTCACAGAGACAAGTAACTCCTTTCTTATTTTCCTCCAAAGGGGTATGCCATTGGACCCCTCTTCTTGGAGAGGTAACTCTGAGCATCAAAGATGAAAATAAGAGGATGAGCATATTATTTAAAGAGGGGGTTATCTGAGACAAGTCATAGCTCTGTGACAAGTCAACAGTACCTGGGTGTCAGTGGACCCGAAGGTAGTTTGCCTATGGTGAGTTGTGAAATTTGACGTGTTATAAATCAAGCATTTCCCCTGATTAATAAACTGTCTCTTGTATTCTGTGCCAAGCACTGTGTTCGAGGCTGTGGGAGATACAAAGATGTGGAGATGAGGTTTCTTTCTCTACTTATTTATTGTGAGTTCCCGCTTTGACTAGGATCTCCATCCCTCTCCAGCAGCCACCTGCACAGACAAGCCTATAGCAGCTGCAAGAAGGGGCAGAGAGTTAGGGTGACACCACAAGCCACCCACTAAAGATATCAACATCCAGTCTAATGTTCCGTGGGGTTCTGAACACCTTAGTGTCTCTCCATTGTCCTCACCCTCTACGAATCTAAGTAGTTCTCGAGCCTGGGTGCACATTAGAATCATTGGGAAACTTAAAAAATATGTTATAAAATCTAAAATTGTTAACATAATAAGTATTATGTTTTGTATATTTAAGATAAGATATATAAAAGATAAAAAATGTAGTGGACCCTCTACCTTCAAGAGGTGGAGCATAACTTTCCACTCCAATTGTGGGCTGCCCATTGTGTGACTTTCTTCCAAAGGGTACAATATGGAAAGCGGGGTAAGTATCCAATGAAGAAACCTGCCAAACCTCAGCCAGGTGATCAGGGATCTCAACAGCGATAAGATATGTTGATAACATGTGCCAGTGAAATGTGATAAAAATGGCACTTTACCCCTATGATCTTTCTCTCCAAAATCTATAACTCAAATCTAATCATGAGAAAGACATCAGAAAACTCCCAATTAAGGGACAGTCTAGAAAATACCGAACCAGCAATCTTCAAAACTGTCAAGGTCATCAAAAACAAGGAAAGTATGAGAAACTGTCACAATCAAGAGGAGCCTAAGGAGACATGACAACTAAATATAATGTGATATCCTGGGTGGGATCCTGATACAGAAAAAGAACACTGGGTAAAAATCGAGAAAATCTGAGTAAAGCATGGATATTAGTCAATAATAATGTATCAATATTGGTTCATAATTATCCCAAATATCCCATACTAACATAAGATGTTAATAATAGGGAATAATAATAAGCTGGATGTGGGGTATATAGGAACTCCCTGTACTATTTTTTCAATAATTCTATCAATCTAAAGCTGTTCTAAAAGAAAAAAGTTTATTAAATAAATAAATATGCTTGGCTCTTACCCAGGTTAATACAATCTACACCTTTGCACGTGGGGTCTGGGAAACTTTTATTACAAGCTCTCCAGGTGATTTTGATGCACAGTGAGGTTTAAAAGCCACTGGTTCACCTGGCCCTGCCCCTGCAGTCAAGATTCTGATGTAAGCCTGCTGTCTTATTTCACCTGCTTTTGCCTTCCTCAGTTCTTAGAACTAGATTTATTGATGGGCCTCATTTCTTGGCCCAGGTCCGGCTTGTTTTCTGAGTCAAATCTGAGCAAGCCAAGATATCCAGCTTATAATGGGAGTGAGCTCAGGCTGGGGCTGGACATTTGTTTCCCTTACCCCGCATAGACTTGAGACAATGTTCAGTACTCCCTGGCTCCTCCCAGCCAGCAATGACCCAGTGTGTAGGAATGTGCTTTTATGTTAATTCTTCTCCGTGGTCTCTTTGGGGAAACTGTTCATATCAAGATTTCCTCTTGTGTAGGGGCCTCATACCTCTTATGTGGAGACCTTACCTTTGCTAATTTTCTTTCTTAAAGACTTTGTCCCCTCTCCTTGGTCACTGATTAGACCCTGATGGAGGTAGAAAGAGGCTCTAAATGACTCTACCTAAATCCTGTGTCATTGACTTTCAGTTTTCTGGAAGTTTTGCCTTTCATGCCTCATCTGCCAGGTTAGACCTCCTGAGCCCTGTGCCATGAACTGCCCAACAGGGTCTCTGCAGCCTCTGGGTAAGGTTCTGCAGTCCATACCTAAATGTTAGAAATGATCCTAGCTCAACTTCATCTTGCTGGCCCTCTTTTACTCATCATGATACATTGAGACTTGAATCCACTGCCATTATGACAACAGCCCTTCTGCCAAGCCAAACTTCTCTTTCTCTTGACATTCAATTTGTACCTCTAATGGATCTGCCACCCTGATATCCAAATACATCAGTCAGGGAGCAGCACTCTCACATCTACTGCTCTCCACTAAAACTTATTTCTTATCCCACACTTATCCCATTCTGCTAGATTTCATCTATATATTCCCCTTGCTCTTTCTTTCTGCCATTGCCTGTGGAATTTTTCTAGTTCTTCTTCCTTGCCTCACCAATATCATCACCAGGCAAGTGAACAAAATCTGAAATTTGAAAAACAGACAAAAACAAACAGAAAGAAAGAATTTAGAAGAAACAGACAATATAGGAAGTAGAAGAAAACTTAAAAGAGAAATAAAAACCTATAATTATTATCCTAAAAGTGATAAGAGAAACTATTTCATCCATGAAACATAAACAAAATGATATATTAAAAATGTAAAAATAAGAGAGTTCTTGGAAGTTAAAATTTGATACAGAAAATTTAAAACCCCATTAGAAAAGTTGTTTGTTTGGTTTTTGCTTGTGCTTTCACTTCTGGGTACGGACTTGATAGGTACCCTTGACTTCTTGCCTCTTTGAAATGAACAAATTAGGCAGAATATTCTTTGGCTACTGCTATTGGGTGTGTGAGGCTGCTCCAGAGTGCTTGGCCAAGTACCTGGTTAGATTAATGAACCTAAGTCTACACTGCAGGGCCATTCATATATCTGTAGGATCACCTGAGTTGGGAGGGGGTCTCAAGATCAAGATTTAGGTTGAGGATCAGAAAGTTTCCTTTTATCCTCGAGTCCAAATCAGATTTTAAAAAAAATTCCAACTCTTATTTTAAGTTCAGGGGTATATGTGCAGGATGTGCAGGTTCGTTACATAGGTAAACGTGTGCCATGGTGGTTTGCTGCACAGAGCATCCCATCACCCAGGTATTAAACCCAGTATCCATTAGCTATTCTTCCCGATCCTCTCTCTCCTCCCACCCCCTACCCTCTGACAGACCCCACTGTGTGTTTTTCCCCACTATGTGTCCATGTGTTTTCATCATTTAGCTCCAAATTATAAGCGAGAACACGTTGATATGATTTGGCTGTGTCCCCAACCAAATCTCATCTTCAGTTGTAGTTCCCATAATCCCCATGTGTTGTGGGAGGGAACCCACTGGTAATTGAGAAGGTAATTGAATCATGGGGGCAGTTTCCCCCATGCTGTTCTCGTGTTAGTAATTTTTCACGAGACCTGATGGTTTTAGAAGGGGCTTCCCCCTTCCCTTGGCTCTCGTTATTCTCTCTGTGGCCACCTTGTGAAGAAGGATGTGTTTGTTTCACCTTTCACCATGATAATAAGTTTCCTGAGGTCTCCCCAGCCCTGCAGAACTGTGAGTCAATTAACCTCTTTCCTTTATAAATTACTCAATCTCAGGTATGGCCTTAGAGCAGCGTGAGAATGGATACACATATGGTATTTGGTTTTCTGTTCTTGTGTTAGTTTGTCAAGGATAATGGCCTCCAGCTTCATACATGTCCCTAGAGAGGACATGATCTCATTCAATTTTAAGGCTGCATAGTATTCCATGGTATATATCTACCACATTTTCTTTATCCAGTCTATCATTGATGGGCAATTAGGTTGATTCTATATCTTTGTTATTGTGAATAGTGCTGCAATGAACATATGTGTGCATGTATCTTTATAATAGAATGATTTATATTCCTTTGAGTATATACCCAGTAATGGGATTGCTGGGTTGAATAGTATTTCTGCCTCTAGGTCTTTGAGGAATTGCCACACTGTCTTTCACAATGGTTGAACTAATTTACACTACCACCAACAGTGTGAAAGCATTCCTTTTTCTCCATAACCTCACCAGCATCTGTTGTTTTTTTACTTTTAATTGTCATTTTGACGGTGTGAGATGATATCTCATTGTGGTTTTGATTTGCATTTCTGTAATGATCAGTGATGTTGATCTTTTTTTCATATGTTTGCTGGCTGCATGTATACCTTCTTTTGAGAAGTGCTTTTTCATGTCCTTTGCCTACTTTTTAATGAGGTTGCCAAATCAGATTCTTAAATACAGAGTTTAGCTGTTAGCCCTGTATTGGGATATTTTGGGATCAACCATCAAGCTATTAATAAAGTCCTATTAGGCCCCATCTGACTTGTGACCTTTGTGTGCATGCTTGAACAAGCAGAATCTCAGATGGGAGAGGAATGAATAGTAACTTAAACCTCTAACATTACCCCTTCCCCCAGTAACTAGAAGGAAATGTCAGAAAACTAAGGCATGTGTCAAACATGTATGTTTAAGAAACTTTTAGTGACCTAAAATAAAATAAAAAATTAAAATAAATTCCCAATACTATATCAGGACCTTCATGTGTCTCCATAGTCTACCTCCTCAGAGGGTTTATACAATATACCTCCCACTCATTGCTCTTATTAACCAAAACAATAATAACAAGAATAATTGTTTTATGAAGTACTTACTTTGTGCCAGGCATTGTGCTAAGTACCTTATAAATATTATTTTACTCAGACTTCATAAAATATTCCAAAAGTCCAATATTCTTGTTATTCTCATTTCACAGATTCAAAAACTGAAGCACAGCCCCCTTCCCCAATGTGGTATAACATCACTCACAGAGAATTTCCCTAGACCCATGGTTTCCAAGATGAGAGGAGGAAATTGGAGGTGGACATTCCGTCTCCCCACCAGTCTGGGGATATTCACAGGAAGCCCACTCCAATCCTGTACCACAAGAACCCCTGGGAGTTGCAGGAGAATTGAACCACTAGGGGCAAATTGGGGACCAGAGAGGAGAGCTGATCACAGTGACTGAAACACAGATCTTGGCAATTCCTCTGAACTCTGGTTGGCAGGGTGCCACATTGAAGAGACAGACTGGCACCATAGCACTCCAGGGGTCACAGTTCACTAGAGGGCCTAAATCCCTGGCCAGAGTTTCCATAAAGGTGCTCATACAGAGCCTATCACTGATCTGGAAATAGTTAAAAGGTCAACATTAAGTTCTGATACCTGCTTAAGTCCTTCCAAAACTAGGAAACAATGGCAGGGCAGCAATATAGTTCTAGGGCAACATGTGCCTTCTAATGCTCACTGTAAGTCTTCCCTAGACCAGGAAACGAAAGAAGGATAACCAGTTAGTTCCAATGTAGTGTTTAGTTCTGATGCTCACTATAAGTTCTCTCCAGAATGGGAAGAATCACCAGGCCATCACTTACGTTCTGATGTTAATCAGTAAAGGTCTAACATCGCCAACGTACAACTGCATACACTAGAAGAGGTGGCTGTCTCTTCAAATGTGTAGGCATCAATGTAAAGACACACAGATTGTGAAAACTCAGATAACTATAACACTATCAAGAGAAGCCAACAAAGTTCCAGCAATGGATCCAGAAAAATTGAAGATCTATGAATTGTCAGACAAAAAGTTCAGATTGATCCTCTTGAAGAAATTCAGGGAATCATGAGAAAATACAGATAGAGAACTAAAAGAAATTTGGAAAACAATCCAGGAACAAAATGAGATTTGTTAAAGTAATATAAATCAAATAGAAATCTTAGAATTAAAAAAATAGAAATTTTAGAAATGCTGGATACAAAAACTCAACTGAAAACTTATTTGAAAGCTTCAACAGAAGACTTGATCAAACAGAGGAAAGTATAAGTGAGCTTGAAGACAGAATATATGAAATTATGCAATCAGAAGAGCAAAAAAAAAAAAAAGGAGTAAAAAAGAATGGAGAAGGCCTATGAGAATTATGGAACACCATCAAGTAAACTAACCTCCATATAATAGAAATTCCTGAAGAAGATGGGAGAGAAAAAGACCTAGAAAGCATATTTGAGGAAACAATGGCTGAAAAGGGACAAAGATGACAACATTCAGATACAGAAATCTCAAAGGTCACCAATTAAATTCAGCCCAAAGAGAAAATTTCCAAAACACATTATACTCAAATTAGCAATAATCAAAGACAATAAAAGAATACTCAAAGCAACAAGAGAATAAAATACATATCACATTCAATGAAGCCCCAATATGGCTTTTAGAGGACATCTCAGCAGAAACTTTGAAGGCCATGAGAAAGCAGGATGCTATTTTCAAAGAGCTGAAAGAAAAAAACTGACAAAAAACAATACCATTCCCAGCAAAGCTTTTCTTCGAACAGGAAAAAGAGATGAAGATGTTCCCAAACAAACAAAAGCTGGATAATTCATCAACACCAGATCTGTCTTATAAGGAATGTTAAAGGAGGCTCTTCAATCTGAAAAAAAAAATGGACATGCGTGTCTAACAACAACAACAAAAAAGATGGTATTAAACTCACTAGTAAAGGAAAGAAAACAAGTTAACAATATGCTAATACTGTATTTGGAGTAAGTAAACCACATGTATCTTAAGTGTGAAAACTAAAAGAAAAAAACTGTAAAATCAACTACAACAGTTAGTTAAGAGATAGACAATATAAAAAGACGTAAACTGAAACATCCATAACTCAAACTGTGTGTCTGTGGGAGGGGGATGATGTTAGAGTGTAGAGGTTGCTTTTGTTACCTTTATTTTCCTTGTCATCAAAGTTAAGTCATTATCAGTTTAAAATAACGTGTTTTAACTATAAGATAGTTTTTAAACCTCATGGTAACCACAAACAAAATCCTGTAATAGATGCACTATAAACAAATAATACAGCATCAAAACATACTGCTAGAGAAAAACACTTAAGAACAAGAAAACAGAAAGACGGAAATGGAGAAATGATTAAAAAAAAAAAAAAGAAGAAAAGAAAATAACTATCCAAATGGCAGTAGTAAATCCTTATCCATCAATATCATTGAATGCAAATGGATGAAATTCTTCAATTAGAATAAATAGAGTGGTTGAGTGAATTTTAAAAAACAAGAACCAAATACATACTGTCTACAAGAAACTGACGTCACCTATAAAGACATATACAGAAAGGGAAGGGATAGAAAAAGTGAAGGATGAAAAAGATATTGCAATCAAATGGATACAAAAATAGAGCAAGAATAGATCTTTTACTAGTAGCTCTCTTTTTTAAAAAATAGAGTTTAAATCAAGAATGGCAAAAAAAGACAAGGCCATTATATAATGATAACGGGATCAATATAGCAAGAGATATACAATTTTACATATATATACACTCAACTCTGAATCAGCCAAATATATAAAATAAATATTAATAGACCTAAAAAGAGAGGTTAGCTACAATACAATAACAGTAGGGGATATCACCACCTCACTTTCAGTGACGGACAGATCATCTAGAAAGACAACCAAGAAATAAATTCAGAGTTATACTGCACTCTAGACCAAATGAACCTAATAGATATTTATACAACATTCCATTCAGCAGCTACAAAATACATATTTTCCTCAACAGTATATGAAACATTTTTGAGGATAAACCATATGTTAGGTCACAAGACAAGTCTTAATAATTTTTTTTAAATTGATATCATGTCAAATATCTTTTCTGACCACAATGAAATAAAATTAGAAATCAGTAACAGAAGGAACATTGGAAACTAAAACTGCATGAAAATTAAAAAAAAAAAATGCTCCTGAACCATAAATGGGTCAATAAAGAAATTTAAAAGGAAATTTAAAAATTCCTTGAGAAAAATGAAAATAGAAACAGAATATAGCAAAAATCTATAGGATATAGCAAAAGCAGTTCTAAGAGGCGAATTTACAGCAATAACTGCCTAAATCCAAAAAGTAGAAAGACTTCAAATAAACAACGTAATGATGCATCTCAAGGAACTAAAAGAGCAAGAATAAACCAAACCAGAAATTAGTAGATGAAAATAAATAATAAAGATCAGAGCAGAAATAAATGAAATTTAGGCTAAGATTAATGAAATGATAGTTGGTTATTCAAAAATAAGAAGAGTTGACAAACCTTTAACTAAACTAAGAAAAAGGAGAGAAGACCAAAATAAATGAAAGCAGAGACAAAAAGGAGACATTACAACTGATACCACAGAAATACAGATGATCATTAAAATGTATTACCAACAAGGATATTCCAACAAATTGGAAAACAGAGAAGAAATGAATAAATTCCTGAACATATACAACCTACCAAGATTGAATCATGAAGAAATAGAATATCAGAACAAACCAATAACAAATAATGAGATCAAAGCAGTAGTAAAATGTCTCCCATCAGGGAAAATCCCAGAACCTGATGACTTCACTGCTGAGTCTTACCAAGCATTTAAAGAAAAATACCAATTGTACTCAAACTATTTCAAAAATGAAGAAGAGGAAGAAGAAGAAGATGAGGAAGAAATGCTTTCAAACTCATTCTAGGAGGCTAACATTACACTGATATCAAAAGTAGACAAGGACACAACAACAGCAACAACAAGAACTACAAGGCAATATCCCTAATGAATGTAGACACAAAAATCCTCAAAAAAAGCTAGCAAACAGAATTAAACAACACATTAAAAAGATTATTGTACTTGGCCATAAAAAGTAATGAAATAATATATTTTGCAGCAACTTTGATGGAACTGGAGACCATTGTTCAAATGGAGAACCAAATACTGTATGTTCTCACTTACAAGTGGGAGCTAAACTATGGGTATGCAAAGGCATACAGAGTAGTTTAATGGACACTGGAGACTCAGAAGCAGGAGAATTGGAGGTAGGTGAGGGACAAAAAGTCACCTGTTAGGTCAATGTACATTATTTGGGTGACAGGTACACTAAAAGCCCAGACTTCATCACTATACAACTCATCCATGTAATTGAAAAACACCGTACATTTAAAGCTATTGAAATTGTTTAGAAAAAGATCATTGATCATGATTATGTGAGATTAATCCCAGTGTTGCAAGGATGGCTCAACATGTGCAAATCAATAAATGTGGTACATCATATTAACAAAATCAAGAACAAAAACCATATCATCATTTCAATAGATGTTCAAAAAGCATTCAATAAAAGTTATACCTTCATGCTAAAAACTCTTAACAAACCGAATATAGAAGGAACATACCTCAAAACAATAAAGGCCATATATGACAATCCCACAAATAACATCATAGTAAACGAGAAAAAAATAAAAGCCTTTAGTCTAAAATCTGGACTAAGACAAAGACGCCCACTTTAACTGCTTTTATTCAACATAGTAATGGAATTTCTAGCCAGAGCAATTAGGCAAGAGAAAGAAATAAAGGGCATCCAAACTGGAAAGAAAGAAGTCAAATCATCCTTATTCACAGATGAAATGATCCTATATTTAGAAAAAACTAAAGAATCCACAAAAAAGAACTGATAAATTCAGTAAAGTTGCAGGATACAAATCAATATACAAAAATCGGTTGCATTTTTGTACACCATCAGTGAGCATTCTGAAAAAGAAATCAAGAAAGAAATTTCACTTACAATAGCTACAAAAATACCTAGGATAAATTTACCCAACGAGGTAAAAGATTCCTACAATGAAAACTATAAAACTCTGATGAAAGAAATTGAAAAAGGACACCAAAAAATTTAGATATCCCGTGTTCATGGACTGAAGAGTTAATATTATGAAAATATCCATACTATCCTAAGTGATCTACAGATTCAATGCAATTCATATCACAATATCAATTACATTCTTAACAGCACAGAAGAAAATACAATGCTACAATTTGTATGGAATCACACACACAAAAAAAACCTAAATAGGCAAAACAATCCTGAGCTAATAGAACAAAGCTGAAGGCATTACACTACCAGACTTCAAAATATTCTACAAAGCTGACGTAACCAAAATAAGATGGTACTAGCATAAAAAAACAGGCATGTAGACCAACGGAACAGAATAGAAAACCCAGAAACAATTCCATGCATTTATAGTTTTTCAGCAAAAGCATTAAGAACATTCATTGGGGAAAAGACAGTCTCTTCAATAAATTGTGCTAGGAAAACTGGATATCCATATACAGAAAAATAAAACTAGGCCCCTATTTCTCACCACATAAAAAAATCAAATCAAAATGGATTAAAAATTAGATTTAAGACTTAAAACTATAAAACTACTTGAGAAAAAACATTGAGGAAATTATCCAGGGCATTGGCCTAGATGAATATTTTTTTGGGTAAGACCTCAAAAGCACAAATAGCAAAAGCAAAAATAGATAAATGGGATTGTATCAAGCTAAAAAGCATCTGCACAGCAAAGGAAACAGTAAACAAAGTGAAGAAGCAACCCATAAAATGGCAGGAAATATTTGCAAACTATCCATCTGACAAAGGATTGATAACCAGAATGTAAAAGAAACTCAAATAACTCAATAGCCAAAAAACAAACAAACAAATAATCCAATTTGAAAATGGACAGTAATCTGAATAGACATTTAACCAAAGAAGATATACAAATTGCCAACAGGTATATGGAAAATATGCTCAGTATCACTAATCATCAGGAAAATGCAAATCAAAATCACAATGGGATAAAATCTCACCCCAGTCAAAATGGCTATTATCAAAAAGACAAATATATATATAACAAATGCTATTAAAGATGCAGGGAAAGGGAAATGCCAGTACACTGTTGGTGGGAATATAGATTACTACAGCTATATTCCATGTTCTTATGAGAACACTCCTCTTAGCTATTAAGCCACTTTGTCTTGACATACCAAAAGCCTGATATGTCTGCAAGTTTATATCTTCCAGTATAGAGGTTCCTTTAAAAACTAAAAATCGATCTACCATATGATTCAGCAATCCCTGCTGGGTATATATCCTAAAGAAAGGAAATCAGTATATCAAAGACATATCTGCACTCCCATGTTTATTGTAGCACTATTTACAATAGCCAAGATATGGAAGCAACCTGAGTGTCCATCAGTGAATGAATGGACAAAAAAAAAAAAAAAAAAAATGTGGTATATATACACAAGAGAATATTATTCAGTCACAAAAAAGAATGAAATACTGTCATTTTAAGCAACATGGATGAAACTGGGGGACGTTGTGTTAAGTGAGATAAGCCAGGCACAGAAATATCAAATGTTCTCACTCATAAGTGGGAGCTAAAAAAGTTGATCTCATGGAAGTAGAGATTAGAATAGTGATTACCAGAGGCTGGAAAGGGTAGCAGGGAGGAGAAATAAAGAAAGGTGGTTTAATGAGTACAAAATGCAGTTAGATAGAAAGAACAAGTTCTAGTACTGTAGCACTGTAGGGTGATAATGGTTAACAATAATTTATTGTATATTTCAGAATAACTAGAAGATTTGGAATGTTCCCGACACAAAGAAATAATAAATATTTGACATGATGGATATCTCAGTTACCCAGATTTGATCCTTACACATTGTATGCATGTATCAAAATATCACATGTAATCCAAAAATATGTACAATTATGTATCACTAAGGAATTTTTAAGAAGAAAACAGAAACAGAGAGATCAAGTAAATTGTTTATGATCTATTAAGAGAAGGGGTCTGGATTAGAATACAGGAAAACTGCCTCTAAGCTGTATTCTCATTTCTAAACTTCTTAATAGTGCTTTAGTGCAATATTAGTTCTTTGACTAGAGTCTCTCTCCTTTCCCTCTCTCTATGGAAACTTGTTTATTACTCAAATGCCAACCCAAATATCATTTCTTCCATGAAACATTCCTCTCTCAGAATTCCTCTGTCCTCGGTATTCTCATCAAATTTTAAAAATACCCATATGACATAGATGAGGTTCCCCAGAAGCAGACCTAATATGAAGGATTTTGTGTGATTTATGAACTAGGTGGTCCCAGGAGAAACTGGTAAGGCAGTGGGGAAGCTAGACAGGGAGAAGGAAGAAGACAGGAAAAGGGGAGATTTCAGGTGAAGCCCTAGCCACAGTTTGATCCCACAGGAAAGCTCTAGAGTATAAGTTAATCCTCAGAGTTTGTCTTGACCTAAGGCAAAGGAGCTAAAATTTCCCCTACACTTAACAGTCATTAGCTAAGCACCTCACCCCTGGAAGATATAAACTTGCAGACATTTCAGGCTTTCGGTATGTCAAGACAAAGTGGCTTAATAGCCAAGAGGAGTGCTCTCATAAGAACATGGAAGCTATGGGCTCTTAGAGGCAAAATCATCCAAAAACTCGGGAGGGGTTCACAAAAATGTTAAAAGGGATGTGAAGGCATCAGGGCAGAGCCCCAATAGTGTCTGGTAATCTCTGCAATATAATTTGCAGTATTACCACATCTGCACTAATCTTGATTTCAGTATGTGCATCCTTTACTATACTACTTGATAACACCTCCTGCATCTTTTTATTTGCACCTAACAAATGTTATTTTGATTTAATTCACTTTAATAATGAAGAGAGGTCATGACCAGACTTGTGAATTATTAATTCATTTCTTGGCTCCTCTGAAAATTGTTTACTCTCTATCACCTATGATTAGCTCCACTCTTCTTAAAATCCCCAGAGATATCAACCTGTACTGAACATGCCCTTTTAAATCCTATAAGGATAAAGTTCAGAGGACCTAGCTAAAGACCACTCTCCAGGGCTATTTTCATCTAGAACTCATTCTGAACAACCAAGTTAGCCATTGTACTACCCTTCTAGAACCAAATAAGTTTCTACCCTCTCAACACCATCCCTTCCCCCTTCTTAATTTCAATACTGAATAAAGAAAATTTGAGGATAACTTTGTAGCTGACTTAAGGTAAAGACAGTGAGTGAATTCATAAGTGAATACCTAATTTCACAACATCAAGATAGAGAGAAAGCTCTGCATGTTGAGTTGCTGCCATTGCAAGCGTTGTTCATGAAACAACCTGCTCACAGGCTCATAAAACCATTTCCTTTCAGTGCTTTCTCCAGGCTGGAAGATGACCTTAGTGCAGAGTCATTTGATTTCCCCAGAATACATATAGCAAGAACTGCAACGAAGAGAAATCCCTGAAATAACTTGTGCTATAAACATAAAGTAGAAGCAAGAGGTAGCCCTCTATCAAATTTCTACATAATAATGCCCCACATTATTTAATACGTACTGTGGGCCAGCCCATATGTGAGTGGCAGAGATGTCTTAGCTAGTTTATCCACATAACTACACTTTGATGTGGGCCCTGTTTTTTAGATGAGGAAACTAAGATCTGAGGGCGGGAATCAGATTTCCCAAAAGTTTTTTTTTTTTTTTTTAATTTATTTATTATTATTATACTTTAAGTTGTAGGGTACATGTGCATAACGTGCAGGTTTGTTACATATGTATACTTGTGCCATGTTGGTGTGCTGCACCCATCAACTCGTCATTTACATAAGGTATAACTCCCAGTGCAATCCCTCCCCCCGCCCCCGTCCCCATGATAGGCCCCGGTGTGTGATGTTCCCCTTCCTGAGTCCAAGTGATCTCATTGTTCAGTTCCCACCTATGAGTGAGAACATGCGGTGTTTGGTTTTCTGTTCTTGTGATAGTTTGCTAAGAATGATGGTTTCCAGCTGCATCCATGTCCCTACAAAGGACACAAACTCATCCTTTTTGATGGCTGCATAGTATTCCATGGTGTATATGTGCCACATTTTCTTAATCCAATCTGTCATTGACGGACATTTGGGTTGATTCCAAGTCTTTGCTATTGTGAATAGTGCTGCAATAAACATACGTGTGCATGTGTCTTTATAGCAGCATAATTTATAATCCTTTGGGTATATACCCAGTAATGGGATGGCTGGGTCATATGGTACATCTAGTTCTAGATCCTTGAGGAATCGCCATACTGTTTTCCATAATGGTTGAACTAGTTTACAAACCCACCAACAGTGTAAAAGTGTTCCTATTTCTCCACATCCTCTCCAGCACCTGTTGTTTCCTGACTTTTTAATGATCGCCATTCTAACTGGTGTGAGATGGTATCTCATTGTGGTTTTGATTTGCATTTCTCTGATGGCCAGTGATGATGAGCATTTTTTCATGTGTCTGTTGGCTGTATGAATGTCTTCTTTTGAGAAATGTCTGTTCATATCCTTTGCCCACTTTTGGATGGGGTTGTTTGTTTTTTTCTTGTCAATTTGTTTGAGTTCTTTGTAGGTTCTGGATATTAGCCCTTTGTCAGATGAGTAGATTGCAAAAATTTTCTCCCATTGTGTAGGTTGCCTGTTCACTCTGATGGTAGTTTCTTTTGCTGTGCAGAAGCTCTTTAGTTTAATGAGATCCCATTTGTCAATTTTGGCTTTTGCTGCCGTTGCTTTTGGTGTTTTAGACATGAAGTCTTTGCCCATGCCTATGTCCTGAATGGTACTACCTAGGTTTTCCTCTAGGATTTTTATGGTATTAGGTCTAACATTTAAGTCTCTAATCCATCTTGAATTAATTTTCGTATATGGAGTAAGGAAAGGATCCAGTTTCAGCTTTCTACTTATGGCTAGCCAATTTTCCCAGCACCATTTATTAAATAGGGAATCCTTTCCCCATTTCTTGTTTCTCTCAGGTTTGTCAAAGATCAGATGGCTGTAGATGTGTGGTATTATTTCTGAGGACTCTGTTCTGTTCCATTGGTCTATATCTCTGTTTTGGTACCAGTACCATGCTGTTTTGGTTACTGTAGCCTTGTAGTATAGTTTGAAGTCAGGTAGCGTAATGCCTCCAGCTTTGTCCTTTTGACTTAGGATTGTCTTGGAGATGCGGGCTCTTTTTTGGTTCCATATGAACTTTAAAGCAGTTTTTTCCAATTCTGTGAAGAAACTCATTGGTAGCTTGATGGGGATGGCATTGAATCTATAAATTACCTTGGGCCGTATGGCCATTTTCACGATATTGATTCTTCCTATCCATGAGCATGGTATGTTCTTCCATTTGTTTGTGTCCTCTTTGATTTCACTGAGCAGTGGTTTGTAGTTCTCCTTGAAGAGGTCCTTTACATCCCTTGTAAGTTGGATTCCTAGGTATTTGATTCTCTTTGAAGCAATTGTGAATGGAAGTTCATTCCTGATTTGGCTCTCTGTTTGTCTGTTACTGGTGTATAAGAATGCTTGTGATTTTTGCACATTAATTTTGTATCCTGAGACTTTGCTGAAGTTGCTTATCAGCTTAAGGAGATTTTGGGCTGAGACAATGGGGTTTTCTAAATATACAATCATGTCATCTGCAAACAGGGACAATTTGACTTCTTCTTTTCCTAACTGAATACCCTTGATTTCTTTCTCTTGCCTAATTGCCCTAGCCAGAACCTCCAACACTATGTTGAATAGGAGTGGTGAGAGAGGGCATCCCTGTCTTGTGCCAGTTTTCAAAGGGAATTTTTCCAGTTTTTGCCCATTCAGTATGATATTGGCTGTGGGTTTTTCATAAATAGCTCTTATTATTTTGAGGTACGTTCCATCAATACCGAATTTATTGAGCGTTTTTAGCATGAAGGGCTGTTGAATTTTGTCAAAAGCCTTTTCTGCATCTATTGAGATAATCATGTGGTTCTTGTCTTTGGTTCTGTTTATATGCTGGATTATGTTTATTGATTTGCGAATGTTGAACCAGCCTTGCATCCCAGGGATGAAGCCCATTTGATCATGGTGGATAAGCTTTTTGATGTGTTGCTGAATCTGGTTTGCCAGTATTTTATTGAGGATTTTTGCATCGATGTTCATCAGGGATATTGGTCTAAAATTCTCCTTTTTTGTTGTGTCTCTGCCAGGCTTTGGTATCAGGATGATGTTGGCCTCATAAAATGATTTAGGGAGGATTCCCTCTTTTTCTATTGATTGGAATAGTTTCAGAAGGAATGGTACCAACTCCTCCTTGTACCTCTGGTAGAATTCAGCTGTGAATCCATCTGGTCCTGGACTTTTTTTGGTTGGTAGGCTATTAATTATTGCCTCAATTTCAGAGCCTGCTATTGGTGTATTCAGGGATTCAACTTCTTCCTGGTTTAGTCTTGGAAGAGTGTAAGTGTCCAGGAAATTATCCATTTCTTCTAGATTTTCCAGTTTATTTGCATAGAGGTGTTCATAGTTTTCTCTGATGGTAGTTTGTATTTCTGTGGGGTCAGTGGTGATATCCCCTTTATCATTTTTAATTGCATCGATTTGATTCTTCTCTCTTTTCTTCTTTATTAGTCTTGCTAGTGGTCTGTCAATTTTGTTGATCTTTTCAAAAAACCAACTCCTGGATTCATTGATTTTTTGGAGAGTTTTTTGTGTCTCTATCTCCTTCAGTTCTGCTCTGATCTTAGTTATTTCTTGCCTTCTGCTAGCTTTCGAATGTGTTTGCTCTTGCTTCTCTAGTTCTTTTAATTGCGATGTTAGAGTGTCAATTTTAGATCTTTCCTGCTTTCTCTTGTGGGCATTTAGTGCTATAAATTTCCCTCTACACACTGCTTTATTTAAATGTGTCCCAGAGATTCTGGTATGTTGTATCTTTGTTCTCATTGGTTTCAAAGAACATCTTTATTTCTGCCTTCATTTCATTATGTACCCAGTAGTCATTCAGGAGCAGGTTGTTCAGTTTCCATGTAGTTGAGCGGTTTTGATTGAGTTTCTTAGTCCTGAGTTCTAGTTTGATTGCACTGTGGTCTGAGAGACAGTTTGTTATAATTTCTGTTCTTGTACATTTGCTGAGGAGTGCTTTACTTCCAATTACATGGTCGATTTTGGAGTAAGTACGATGTGGTGCTGAGAAGAATGTATATTCTGTTGATTTGGGGTGGAGAGTTCTATAGATGTCTACTAGGTCTGCTTGCTGCAGAGATGAGTTCAATTCCTGGATATCCTTGTTAACTTTCTGTCTCGTTGATCTGTCTAATGTTGACAGTGGAGTGTTGAAGTCTCCCATTATTATTGTATGGGAGTCTAAGTCTCTTTGTAAGTCTCTAAGGACTTGCTTTATGAATCTGGGTGCTCCTGTATTGGGTGCATATATATTTAGGATAGTTAGCTCTTCCTGTTGAATTGATCCCTTTACCATTATGTAATGGCCTTCTTTGTCTCTTTTGATCTTTGATGGTTTAAAGTCTTTTTTATCAGAGACTAGTATTGCAACCCCCGCTTTTTTTTGTTCTCCATTTGCTTGGTAAATCTTCCTCCGTCCCTTTATTTTGAGCCTATGTATGTCTCTGCGTGTGAGATGGGTCTCCTGAATACAGCAGACTGATGGGTCTTGACTCTTTATCCAGTTTGCCAGTCTGTGTCTTTTAATTGGAGCATTTAGTCCATTTACATTTAAGGTTAAGATTGTTATGTGTGAACTTGATCCTGCCATTATGATATTAACTGGTTATTTTGCTCGTTAGTTGATGCAGTTTCTTCCTAGCCTAAATGGTCTTTACATTTTGGCATGTTTTTGCAATGGCTGGTACCGGTTGTTCCTTTCCATGTTTAGTGCTTCCTTCAGGGTCTCTTGTAAGGCAGGCCTAGTGGTGACAAAATCTCTAAGCATTTGCTTATCTGTAAAGGATTTTATTTCTCCTTCACTTATGAAACTTAGTTTGGCTGGATATGAAATTCTGGGTTTAAAATTCTTTTCTTTAAGAATGTTGAATATTGGCCCCCACTCTCTTCTGGCTTGGAGAGTTTCTGCCGAGAGATCTGCTGTTAGTCTGATGGGCTTCCCTTTGTGGGTAACCCGACCTTTCTCTCTGGCTGCCCTTAAGATTTTTTCCTTCATTTCAACTTTGGTGAATCTGACAATTATGTGTCTTGGAGTTGCTCTTCTCGAGGAGTATCTTTGTGGCGTTCTCTGTATTTCCTGGATTTGAATGTTGGCCTGCCCTACTAGGTTGGGGAAGTTCTCCTGGATGATATCCTGAAGAGTGTTTTCCAACTTGGTTCCATTTTCCCTCTCACTTTCAGGCACCCCAATCAGATGTAGATTTGGTCTTTTTACATAATCCCATACTTCTTGCAGGCTTTGTTCATTTCTTTTTCTTCTTTTTTCTGTTGGTTTCTCTTCTCACTTCATTTCATTCATTTGATCCTCAATCGCAGATACTCTTTCTTCCAGTTGATCGAGTCGGTTACTGAAGCTTGTGCATTTGTCACGTATTTCTCGTGTCATGGTTTTCATCTCTTTCATTTCGTTTATGACCTTCTCTGCATTAATTACTCTAGCCATCAATTCTTCCACTTTTTTTTCAAGATTTTTAGTTTCTTTGCGCTGGGTACGTAATTCCTCCTTTAGCTCTGAGAAATTTGATGGACTGAAGCCTTCTTCTCTCATCTCGTCAAAGTCATTCTCCGTCCGGCTTTGATCCGTTGCTGGCGATGAGCTGCGCTCCTTTGCCGGGGGTGATGCGCTCTTATTTTTGGAATTTCCAGCTTTTCTGCCCTGCTTTTTCCCCATCTTTGTGGTTTTATCTGCCTCTGGTCTTTGACGATGGTGATGTACTGATGGGGTTTTGGTGTAGGTGTCCTTCCTGTTTGATAGTTTTCCTTCTAACAGTCAGGACCCTCAGCTATAGGTCTGTTGGAGATTGCTTGAGGTCCACTCCAGACCCTGTTTGCCTAGGTATCAGCAGCAGAGGCTGCAGAAGATAGAATATTTCTGAACAGCGAGTGTACCTGTCTGATTCTTGCTTTGGAAGCTTCCTCTCAGGGGTGTACTCCACCCTGTGAGGTGTGGGGTGTCAGACTGCCCCTAGTGGGGGATGTCTCCCAGTTAGGCTACTCAGGGGTCAGGGACCCACTTGAGCAGGGAGTCTGTCCCTTCTCAGATCTCAACCTCCATGTTGGGAGATCCACTGCTCTCTTCAAAGCTGTCAGACAGAGTCGTTTGCGTCTGCAGAGGTTTCGGCTGCGTTTGTTATTGCCCTGTCCCCAGAGGTGGAGTCTACAGAGACAGGCAGGTTTCCTTGAGCTGCTGTGAGCTCCACCCATTTCGAGCTTCCCAGCAGCTTTGTTTACCTACTTAAGCCTCAGCAATGGCGGGCGCCCCTCCCCCAGCCTCGCTGCTGCCTTGCCGGTAGATCACAGACTGCTGTGCTAGCAATGAGGGAGGCTCTGTGGGTGTGGGACCCTCCCGGCCAGGTGTGGGATATGATCTCCTGGTGTGCCTGTTTGCTTAAAGCGCAGTATTGGGGTGGGAGTTACCCGATTTTCCAGGTGTTGTGTGTCTCAGTTCCCCTGGCTAGGAAAAGGGATTCCCTTCCCCCTTGCACTTCCCAGGTGAGGCAATGCCTCGCCCTGCTTCAGCTCTCGCTGGTCGGGCTGCAGCAGCTGACCAGCACCGATCGTCCGGCACTCCCCAGTGAGATGAACCCAGTACCTCAGTTGAAAATGCAGAAATCACCGGTCTTCTGTGTCGCTCGCGCTGGGAGTTGGAGACTGGAGCTGTTCCTATTCGGCCATCTTGCTCCACCCACCCCTTAAGTCCCCAAAAGTTTTATAGTAGAAATCTGAGATTTGAGTACAGGAATAAATGACTGATGTCAGCATCTGAATCCAGAACCCGGTTCCCTTCTAGTTCCCCGCACAGAATCAGAACATGAGGGGTCTTCAATCAAGCTCTCTCAATACATATAGAGCCTGTTTAATATCAATATCATCAAATAGTTTTGAAAGTCTCGCATTGAAGATAATGTTACTCCCAATGAAACCTTAAATACATATCCAGCACCCAACACAAATGTCTTAAGTACCTCTTAAGAATCCCTCATCATGTAAAGCTTTGCTGAACTTACATGAGTTATAAATAGAATATTGATGTATAAAAATAATAGAAATAAGGACACAAGGAAAATATTTATCCTATTAGACAAAATGACTTAGAATTCATGTGTTTGAGAGCATTGGAACTGATCAGTAATGTTCACTAAAAGTAACAAGTATGTAAATGGACCTCTGTTCTAGAACATGTGCTTAGCCATTAATCCATATTTGTCTATACATAGACAACAATGCATACATAATTCTCTAATTCAGACCTTTCGTTACTTCAATCTGGCTTTATGTCTATTAATCCTATTTAATTGAACTTCTAATTAAATAGGTTTAAATTGAACTATTAAACTTGTTTGCTATTTTTTACTTAACGTAATGAATTCTGGTATGTATGGCTGTTGAGAGTAGACAGAGTTTTTAATTTTGTTTGTTATTTTAAATTTTGTTTCATTCTTTCTTAGGTTAAATTTAATCTTACATGGCTGTCTTTCTTAGGGTATCAAGGTCCTACCAGGAAACAGAGGCATGCTTTAGTATGTAGGGAGAGTTTAATGAAACGACAATTTACAGAGAGGTGGACAGGATGTAGGGAAATCATTTGAAAATGGCACAGTACCCAGGGCTAGTAAAAAGGGCCTGGGCCTATTATTTATTGCTAGCCCTGAGTCCAAAGGGAGGGAGCTATTATCAAGACCTAGAGATCTATAGGGTTGTGTGGGATGGCAGCTAACAGGCCCTGCAAGAAGAAAGCTAAGAACATAAATACCCAACCGTACTCTCCCTCCTTCCAATCTCCCACTATGTGATGGCTTGCACCTGTAATCCCAGCACAACATGGTGAGACTCCATTTCTATGAAAAAATAAAAAATTAGCTGAGTGTAGTGGCGTGCACCTATGATCCCATCTACTTGGGAGGCTGAGGTGGGAGAATTGCTTGAGCCCAGGTCAAAGCTATTGTGAGCCACGATCATGCCACTGCACTCCAGCCTGGGTGACAGAGTGAGACCCTGTCCAAAAAAAAAAAAAAAGTGGGAGCAAAAGGGAGGGAGAAGCTGCCATACTTTTTTTTTTTTTTTTTTTTGAGATGGAGTCTTGCACTGTCGCCCAGACTGGAGTGCAATGGCATGATCTTGGCTCACTGCAAGCTCCGCCTTCTGGGTTCATGCCGTTCTCCTACCTCAGCCTCCCAAGTAGCTGGGACTACAGGCACCTGCCACCACGCCCAGCTGCTTTTTTTGTATTTTTAGTAGAGACGGGGTTTCACCGTGTTAGCCAGGATGGTCTCGATCTCCTGACCTCGTGATCCGCATGCCTCGGTCTCCCAAAGTGCTGGGATTACAGGCGTGAGCCACCGTGCCCAGCCCATACTCTTTTAAACAAACAGATCTCATGTGAACTAACAAAGCAGGAACTCATTACACCAAGAGGATGATGCTAAGCCATTCCTGAGGGATCCATTCCCATCACCCAAAAACCTTCCACTGGGCCCCACTTCCAACATTGGGAATTGCATTTTGACATTAGATTTGGAGGGGACAAACATCCAAACTATATCAAATGCTTTTGTTGGAAAGAGATGAAGTATCAGTAAATTAAAAGGATATCATTGAAACTAAATGTATTTATTTAAAAGATTCGAAACAATCATTTTCTCATACAAATAATCCCACTCTGCCAGGGCTCTGGGCATTTGATTCTAAAATCAACATTATTCTTTTCATGATTACTCATCATTCATTGTGCACCTATCATGAAATTGGCTCTTCTACTCACTAGCTGGGTATTTAATTCTGTACGCCTCAGAGCCCTAATCTGTAAAATGGAGACCAAAATAATACATATCTCATAAGGTTGTTGTAATAAATGAGCTAATACATACAAAATGCTTGTATGACTTTGCCTGATCCTTACTGTTCTCAGTAGCAGCTATTATTTGAATCAATGTTATTATTACTATCACTTTGCTTTCTTTCAGTTCATCTGTGAAGATTAGCTATTATGATGATTCTAGTTTTACAGATGAGAAAAGTGAAGCCCAGAGAAGTTAAGCAACTTTCTCAAGGTAATACAGCTAGTCAGTGGAGAAGTCTATCTGAAGAGTCTGTTACCAAAGACACTGTAATCTGAATTTCATTGATATTGATCTAAAGGAAAATTTATTGTGATAACTATGTTGAAAATAGACTGCTTTGGTACATTTATTCAGTGACATTTTCATTACAAAAAGATCTCTGCCTCCAGGTTTCTTTGGCCCCATTTGTTTTCCCATTCTTCCATCCCAGGTCCTCCCTCAGCAATTATAGATTGCAGGATGGAAGAGAAGAGGGAAAGGTGGCAAGCAAGCAGCAGAATCAGGCTGGAGGAGGGTATGATGCCCATTTATACCCAGAACTCAAATGTTCAACTCAGCTTCAGCAACAATTCATCTTATAAATCAATTTGGCAGGGCATCAGCTTTAAAATCCATTACATTGAATCAGGAGTGGAGTTTGCAGCTAATTTGCCGACAGGGAACCCTTACATGGCAGTGACCTTTTAAACTAGCATAAACCAATGTTCTTGTTCGCCTCTGCTTCTCTCCACGCCACTGAGTCAGTTTTGTTCCTGCCTGTTTCTTCATGTGGAAAGAAGAGTTGAAATGTTTACTCTCACTCTCCTTAGAAAAATAGATATTAGCTGAATGATGACATTGTTTCTTACTCTAGATTATCTCTTCGACTTTTACTTGCCACAATAGCTGTCACCAAATCATTTTTCTTAATAGGAAGAGGCTTAATAACTATTTTTTAAATGCTCATTTATTTATCAGTTACTTAAAATCTGGCTTCCCCTCACCAAGACTTGACAGAAATTGTTTCTTGGAAAACCACCCGTGATATCCTAATTACCAGACCCTGAAACTTATTTTTTCTTTTTTTCTTTGTCAGTGCTTCTCCAGCATTTGACCATGTGGACTACCAATCTTTTCTTCTTGAAAATCTCTATTTCCTTTGCTTCCACAGCATTCAAATATTTTGGTACTTTATTCAGCTATCTAAAGACTGCTCAATATCAAGCTCTTCAGTCTCTTGTAGTTAATCCATGAGCTTATTTCATTAACTTCCATGGTAGACAGGATATATCCATCCCACAGAGGTCCATATGTCCTAATCCCTGGGATCTGCAAATTTTGCATGGTAAAAGGGAGTTTGCAGATGTGATTATGTTAAGGATTTTGAGATGGGGAGATATGCCTGTATTATCCAGGTGGGTCAAATGTAATCACAAAGATCTTTATTAAAGAGAAGCAAGAGAGTTAGAGTCATAGCAGGAGATATAATATTGAAGCAGAGGTGAGAGAGGAGAGATTAGATTGCTTGCTTTGAACATGGTGGAAGGGGCCATAGCCAAGGAAAGTGGACAATCTCTAGAAGGTGGAAAAGGCAAAGAAATAGATTTTCCTCTAGAGACTCCAAAGGGAATTCAGCCCTACCTACACCTTGACTTTAGGATTTCCGACTTCCCATACTCCCAGATGATAAATTTGTGTTATTTGGAACCACTAAGTTTGTGGTGATTTGTTACAGCAGCAATAGGAAATGAATAAAACTGTCTTTTTCAATTCTTTGTTTCTCAATGTGAAAATTCTTCCAAATTCCAGATTGACAATTATCTTCTAGACATCCTTACCTGGATACTTCAGCAGAATCTCAAACACAACTAGTCCACCATTAAAATTATTGTCTTTCTCCAAAAATCTGTTCCTCAGTGGACTTTAACAATTGCATTCATTCATTTATGTATTGACTCTTTCATTAATGTATTTATTCACAAACTAATATGTTTCTGAGTGCCTACAATGCTGATACCACTGAGACTCTTAGAATGCAAGTGTTAACAAAATATAAAGTTTCAGCCTCAATGGGGATGATATTCTAGGGAAGAGATAGACAAAACCAGGAAAAAAATAAAATAAAATAAAATAAAATAGTTCCTGCTAGTGAAAGTTTTCTGTATACTGTCGAGCAAGGTAATGGAATAGAGAGTAACATGATGTAGGACAGGTGAATGGTGGCTCTTTTAAATAGGATGTTCAGAGAATGTCTGTCTGAGAAGGTGATATTTGAGCAGAGATCTAATTGAAGAGAAGAAGTAAGAATGAGAGTGTATATAGGAGTAGCATTCCAGAAAGGAAGTACAACAAACAGAAAGGTCCTGAGACAAGAATGAATTTGGATTGTTCGCGTTCAACTGATTGCAAGAAGATGGGAGTAGACTGGGCAATGTGCGGAGGGGTAAAAAATGGGGTCAGAAAGATAGGCAGACTTTTTTGGGTCGTAGTCATAATTTCGATTGTTATCTAAATGTGATAGGAAACCACTAGACAATTTTGAACAGGGGAGTGAAGTAAACTGATTTATAGTTTTTAAAAAAAAAATCACTGCAGCTTCTTTATAAAGAACAAAATGAAGACAGAAAGAGGAAGTTGTGATGATGAGGGTGATCCTCTAAAGAGGGGATAATTTCCAGAGCAAAAATATCAGGTGGTACAGAGGAGGGGGTTTACAGTATAAGTTTAGTCGTCATTGTTATTCCTTATTTTTTACGGGTGGCACAGAGAGAATATCAGTTCTGGTAGAAGAGGTTGTAGATTTGATGACAATAAAAAAGTATGAAAATATGAATATGATGAAGGATTGGAAAAGGGAAAAGAAGATAGGAAATAGACTTCTCAACAAGTATCACAGCAACTTTACCAGCGAAAGAAGGCACATTTACTAGGCAGCAGTGATGAAGGCCCACTTAGATAGTGGTTAGGAATTCTGATAGGATTTAAGAATAGTTGAAATGAGGGTAATAGAATTATGAGCTAGAAACATAGATGACTGTGGTCATGACATTTGAGTTCAGATTAAGGATATTTTCCAATATGAATGAGGCTGAGTAACTAGGAGTACAGTATACCATGACTGCTAAAATAATAAACTAGGAATTGTGAGGTCTGGGGCAGTGCAATTCAAAGACCTGTGGCTTTTGGTGGAGAATGAAGGTAAAATGATTTGGAAGTGACAAGGACACCTATCTTACCTTGAGGTCCTATAAGTAGCATGTAAAAGGGATGCAGAAAAATCCATTATTGTCCTTAGGAAACAGCCAGATTATAATTAAAACAAGAAGGTGAAGGGAACATTAAGAGATAAAGTAAAGGAAACAGGGAATTGTGCTGGTGACAGGCCTTGAATTTCAGAGGATGTGGAACTCAGGATCATGGAAATGTGAGAGATGATATCAGACTTGCACCTGCATGGAGGTGGATGGAGAGAAAGTCTAGATGATGATGGATGATCTGGGAGATTTGGACTTCTGGTAGTAACTGATGAAAACACACATGGGAGGGAGGTTGATGGAATAGGAAGGACAAAGAATTAGTCTTAATATGGTCTCTTAGAAGAAGATGGGGCATCAGTTGTATTGAGAGTGACAGTTGATATCAATGGCCTTCACAATGTTGAGTTCTGTTGTAAATATTGTCTTGCCTGGTGTACTCTGAGCCCCGTGGGCCTATTTTATAGTGGAAGAGGAGTCCACTAGAAACAGGTGCTGTTTAGGCCTGTCTTGAATCTGGTTGAGACTGATGGTGTTCTGGCCAAGGGATAAAGCTGATCTTACTCGGTCTTCTTGCCCAGATTTGCTTTTTGAGTCCTAGGCCTCCATATCTAACTCTCTGCTCAGCTTCTTCATTTCAATGGCTCAAAGGTATCTCAAATTCAACAAGTTCAACACAGCACTGATAATCTCCAAACTCTACCCCAAATTTAATCCTCTTTCAGTGTCTCCTCATGTATGAGACTGTACAAATCAAAATTGAAGAGTCATCCTTGACACTTCCTTCTCCTTAACCACCGTGTCGTATCTACTCTGGAGGAAAGTGGAGCAAGACAGCTGAATAGAAACCTCTACCGATTGTCCTCCCCACAGGAAAACCAACTTGAACAACTATGCACACAAAAAAGCACCTTCATAAGAACCAAAAATCAGGTGAGTGATCACAATACCTGGTTTTAACTTCCTATCACTGAAAGTCACTGAAGAGGGTAAGAAAGACAGTCTTGAATTGCCAATGCCAACCCTCCCCCATACCCTGGCAGTAGCTGTGTGGCACAAAGAGAAAAATCTGTGTACTTGGGGTAGGGAGAGCACAGTGATCGTGGGACTTTGCGTTGGAACTCAGTGCTGCCCTGTCACAGTGGAAAGCAATACTGGGAAAAACTCAGCCAGCACTCAGAGGGAACACTTAGACAAGCCCTAGCCAGAGAGGAATTGCCCATCCCAGCAGTTGGAAGCTGAGTTCTGGCAAGCCTTGCTGCTCCAGGTTAAAGTGCTCTGAGGTTCTAAATAAACTTGAAATGCAGTCTAAACCACAAGAATTGCAATTTCTAGACAAGTCCTGGTGTTATGCTGGGCTCACAGCGAGTGGACTTGGGGGCCATATCACCCCGTGAGACACCAACCGGGGTGGCCAGGGGAGTGCTTGAGCTACCCCTCCCCCAACCCCAGGCAGTGCAGCTCACAGCTCTGGGAGAGACTCCTTCCTTCCATTTGAAAAGAGGAGAGGAAAGAGTAAAGAGGACTTATTCTTACAACTTGGATACCAGATCAGCCACAGTAGGATAGGGCAGCAGGCAGAGTCCCAAGACCCCCATTTAAGGCCCTAGCACCCTGAAGACATTTCTAGACGCACTGTGGCCCAGAAGGGAACCAAATTCCTTGAAGGGAAGGGCTCAGTCCTGAAAGAATTCATTGTTTGCTGACTGAAGAGCCCTTGGGCCCTGAATAATCAGCAGCAGTGGCACCTAGGGAATACTCGCTATGGACCTTGGGTGAGACTCAGAGATGTACTGGTTTTAAGTGTGACCCAGCACATTTCTAGTTGTGGTGGCAATGGAGAGGGACTCCTTCTGCTTGAGAAAAGGAGATGGAAGAGTAAGGGGACTTTGTCTTGTAGCTTAGGTATCAACTCAGCCACAGTGGGGTAGAGCAACAAGCAGCCTCCTGGGGCCCCTGATTCCAGGCCTTGGCTCTTGTATAGCATCTGAACCTGCCCTGGGCCAAAGGGGAGCCCACTGCTCTGAAAGTAGAGTCCCAGACCAGGCAGCAATCAGCACAAGCTGACCGAAGAGCCCTAGTGCCTTGAATGAACATCAGCAGTAGTAGCCAGTATACAATCTAGACCTGAGGTAATGGTGGCCATGGGGAGAAATTCCTCTGTTTGTAGAAGGGGAGGGAAAAGTGGGAAGGATTTTGTCTTGTGGCTTGGGTGCCAGCTCAGACACAGTAGAACAGAGCACCAGGTAGATTCCTAACGTTTCCAACTCCAGACTCTGGCTCCTGGGTGGCATTTCTGGACCCACCTGGGACTGTGAGGAACTCACCACCCTGAAGAGAAGGACACAAGCTTGCACAGCTTTTCCACCTGTTGATTATAGGGCCCTAGGGCCTTCAGCGAACATTGGCAGTAGCCAGGCAGTGGTTACCATGGGCCTTGGGTGAGACCCAGTGCTGTGCTGGCTTCAGGACTCACCCAGCACAGTCCCAGTGGTGGTGGCCGCAGGGGTCCTTGTGTCACCCCTCCCCCAGCTCCAGGCAACTCATCACGGAGAGAGAGAGATTTGGAAGAAAGTAAGGGAAGACAACAAGAATCTCTCCATGGTGATCCAGAGAATTCTTCCAGATCTTATTCAAGACCACCAAGGCAGTATCTTTACCAGTCTGCAAGATCCACAATGTTACTGGACTTGGGGTGCCCCCTAATGCAGATATAGCTACAGCAGCCAGTAAGTTAGATCACAATACCTAAGTCCCTTCGAATACCTGGAAAACCTTCCCAAGAAGGATGGGTAAAAGCAAGTCCAGACTGCAAAGACTAAAATAAATATCTGATTGTTCAATGCCGAGACACCAATGAACATACACAAGCATCAAGACCATCCAGAAAACATGACCAAAAAAATAAACTAGATAAGGCACCAGGGATCAATCACAGAGAGACAGCTATCTGACTTTTCATACAAAGAATTCAGAATAGCTGGTTTGAGGAAACTCAGCAAAATTCAAGATAACACAGAGAAGGAATTCAGAATCCTATAAAATAAATTTAACAAAGAGATTGACATAATTAAAAAGACTCAAACAGATATTGCAGAGTTGAAAAATGCAATGGACATAGATACTGCAGAACTGAAAAATGTAATTGATATACTAAAGAATGCATCAGAATGTCTTAACAGTGGAATTGATCAAGCAGAGGAAAGAATTAATGACCCTGAAGACAAGCTATTTGAAAATATACACGCGGAGAAGAAAAAAGAAAAAAAGAATAAAAAAGAATGAAGCACATCTACAAGATCTAGAAAATAGACTTGAAAGGGCAAATATAAGAGTTATTGGTCTTAAAGGAGAGGTAGAAGGGAAGATCAGGGTAGAAAGTTTATTTGAAGGGATAATAACAGAGAACTTTCCAAACCTAGAGAGAGATATTAATATTCAAGTTCAAGAAGGTTTTAGAATACCAAGCAGATTTAACCAAAAGAATACTACCTCAAGACATTTAATAACTAAATTCTTAAAGTTCAAAAATAAAGGATTCTAAGAAAGCAAAAGAAAAGAAACAAATGACACATGATGGAGCTCCAAAACATCTGGCAGCATGGCATATTTGAAGTGCAGAGGGGAAAATAAACAAACAAAAACAAACAAACAAAAATTTATCCTAGAATCCACGGAAAATACCCTTCAAACATGAATGAGGAAGAGAGACTTTCCCAGACAAACAAAAGCTGAGGAATTTCATCAACACCAGAACTGTACTACAAGAAATGGTAAAGGTAGTTCTTGAATGTGAAAGAACAGGACATTAAGGAGAGATAAGCAATCATCTGAAAACAGAAAACTCACTGGTAATAGTAAATACAAAGAAAAATAGAGAATATTATAACACTATAATTGTGGTATATAAACTACTCATATTTTGAGTAGAAAGACTAAATGATGAACTAATAAAAATAATAACTGCAACTTTTCAAGACATAGTACAATAAAATATAAATAGAAACAACAAAAGTTTAAAAGCAGGGGGATAAAATTAAAGTGTAGAGTTTTTATCAGTTTTCTCTGTTACTTTGGTTGTTTACAAAATCAGTCTTCTGTTGTCATCAGTTCAAAATAATGGGTTATAAGATATTATTTGCAAGCTTCATGGTAACCTCAAATGAAAAAAATACAACAGATACACAAAACATAAAAATCAGGAAATTAAAACATACCACCAGAGAAAATCATCTTCACTACAAGAAAGATAGGAAGGAAACAAAGAAGGAAGAGAATATCACAAAACAGTCAGAAAGCAAATAACAGAATGGCAGGAATAAGTCCTTACTCATCAGTAATAACACTGAATGTCAATGAACTAAACTCTCCAATCAAAATACATAGAGTACCTGAATGATTTTTTTTGAAAAAGACCCAAAGATATGTTGCCTACAAGAAATATAATTCATCTATAAAGACACACATAGACTGAAAATGAAAGGATGGAAGAAGACAGCTCATGCAAATGGAAACCAAAAAGAGAGCAGGAGTAGCTCTACTTAGACAAAATATATTTTAACAGAAAAACTATACAAAGAGATAAAGAAGGACATTGTATAATGATAAAGGGGTCAATTCAGCAAGAGAATATAGTAATTGTAAACATATATACATCCAACACTGGAGCACCCAAATATATAAAACAAATATTAGAGCTAAAGAGAGAGATAGACCCCAATACAATAATAACTGGAGACTTCAGTATCCTATTTTCAGGATTGGAAAGATCATCCAGACAGAAAATTAACAGGAGAATATCTGACTTAATCTACATTAAAAACCAAATTGACCTAATAGATATTTATAGAACATGTCATCCAATGGCTGCAGAATACACATTCTTTTCCTCAGCACATGGATCATTGTCAAAGGTAGACCATATGTTATACCACAAAACAAGTCTCAGAACCTTCAAAAAATTGAAATAATATCAAGCATCTTCTGTGATCACAATGGAATAAAACTAGAAATCAAAAACGAGGAATTTTGGAGGCAATACAAACACACGGAAATTTTAAAAATATGCTCCTGAATGATCAGTGGTTTGATGAAGAAATTAAGAGAGACATTGAAAAATTTCTTGAAATGAGTGACAACAGAAATGCAATATACCAAAACCTACGAAACACAGCAAAAGCGGTACTTAGAGGGACACTTATGGCTATAAGTGCCTACATCAAAAAAGAAGAAAACCCTCAAATAAGAAACCTAACAGTACATCTTAAAGAACTCGAACAACAGAAGCAAACCAAACCCAAAATTGGTAGAAAAGAAACAATAAAAATCAGAGCAGAAATAAACAAAATTGAAACAAAAAACAATAAAAGAATCCACAAAAAGTTGTTTTTTTGAAAAGATAAAAAGTTGACAAATCTTTCCCCAGATTATCTAACAAGAAAAGAAAGACCCAAATAAATAAAACCAGAGGTGAAAAAGAAGACATTACAACCAATACAGTATAAATGCAAATGATTATTAGAAGCTACTATGAGCTTCTAATAATAAAATAAATTGGAAAAACTAAAAGAAATGTATAAATTGATAAACACATACAACCTACCAAGATTGAACCATGAAGAACTCCAAAACCTGAACAGACCAATTACAAGTAACAAGAGCCATGATAAAAAGTCTTGCAGTAAAGAAAAGCCTGGGACCTGATGGCATCACTGCTGAATTCCACCAAACATTTAAAGAGGAACTAATGCCAATCCTACTCAAACTATTCTGAAAAATAGAGTAGTAGGAGATACTCCAAATCCATTCTATAAAGCAAATATTACCCTGATATCAAAGCCAAAGGCACATCAGAAACAGGAAACTACAGGCCAATATCCCTGATGAATATTGACGTGAAAATTCTCAACAAAATACTAGCAAACTCAGTTTCAGTGTTCAACAACACTTTAAAAAAAGCATTCATCATGACCAAGTGGGATTTATCCCTGGGATACAAGGATTGTTCAGCATATGCAAATCAATTAATATGATGCATCATATCAACAGAATGAAGGACAAAAATTATAGGATCATTTCAACTGATGCTGAAAAAGCATTTGATAAAATGCAACATCCCTTCATAATAATAAAAAACTCCCAAAAAACTCGGTGTTGAAGGAAAATACATCAACACAATAGAAGCCATATATGGCAGTTCCAGAGCTAATATCATACTGAGTGGGGAAACACTGAAAGCCTTTCCTGTAAGATCTGGAACACAACAAGGATGCCCACTTTTACCACTGTTATTCAACATAGTACTGAAAGTCCTAGCTAGAGCAATCAGAAAAGAACAAAATAAAGTACATCCAAATTGGAAACGAAGAAGTCAAATTATCCTTGTTTGCAGATGATATGACCTTATATTTGGAAAAACCTAAAGACTCCACACAAGAAAAAATATCAGAACTGATAAACAAATTGAGTAAAGTTGCAGGATACACAATTAACATACAAAAATCAGTAGCATTTCTATATGACAACAGCGAACAATCGGAAAATAATCAAGAAAATAACCCCATTTACCATAGCTGCAAATAAAATAAAATACCTAGGAATTAACCAAATAAGTGAAAGATTGCTCTGATGAAAACTGTAAAACATTGATGAAAAAAAATGAAGAGAACACACACACACAAATGGAAAGATATCCCATGTTCTTAGATTGCAAGAATCAATATTGTTAAAATGTCCCTAATGCCCAAAGCAATCTACAGATTCAATGCAATCTCTATCAGAATACCAATGGCATCCTTCACAGAAATAGAGAAAAACAATCCAAGTTTATATGGAACCAGAAAAGATCCAGAATATTCAAAGCTATTCTAAGCAAAAATAACAAAACTGAAGGAATCATGTTACCTTACTTCACATTATACTACACAGCTATAGTAACCAAAACAGCATGATATTGGCATAACAATAGACACAGACAGACCAATAGAACAGAATAGAGAACCCAGAAACAAATCCATACATCTACAGTAAACTTGTTTTCAACAAAGTTGCCAAGAACATACGTTGGGAAAAGGACAGTCTCTTCAGTAAATGGTGCTGGGAAAACTCTGTATCCATATGCAGAAGAATGAAACTAGACCCGTATCTCTTGCCATGTATAAAAATCAAACCAAGATTGATTAAATATTTAAATCTAAGTCCTCAGAATATAACACTACTATAAAAAAAAATTGGGGAAACTGACCCACACATTGGACTGGGCAAAGATTTCTTGATTAATACCCCACAAGCACAGGCAACTAAAGCAAAAATGGACAAATGAGATCATATCAAGTTAAAAAGCTTGTGAAAGAAATAATCAACAAAGTGAAGGGAAAACCCACAGAATGGGAGAAAATATTTGCAAACTACCCATCTGACAAGAGATTAAGTAACCAGAATATATGAGGAGCTCGAACAGCTCTATAGGAAAATATCTAATGATCCAAATAAAAAATGGGCAAAAGATTTGAATAGACATTTCTCAAAAAAAGACATACAAATGGCAAACAGGTATATGGAAAGGTGCTCAACATCATTGATATTTAGAGAAATGTAACTCAAAACTACAATGATGTATCATTTCATCCCAGTTAAAATTGATTTTTTCCAAAAGACAAACAATAACAAATGCTGATGAGAATGTGGAGAAAAGGAAACCCTTAAGCACTGCTGATAGGAATGTTAAATTAGTATAACCACTACAGAGAACAGTTTTAAGGTTCCTCAGAAAACTAATAACAGAGCTACCAGGTGATTCAGGAATCCCATTGCTAGGTATATACCCCCCAAAAAGAAATCAGTATATCAAAGAGATACCTGCACTCTCATATTTATTGCAGCACTAGTCACAATAGCCAAGACTTGGAAGCAACGTAAGTGTCCGTCAAAAGATGAATGGCTAAAGAAAATGTGGTACATATGTACAATGGAGTACTACTCTTCAGCCATAAAGAAGAATGAGAACCTGTTATTTGCAGCAACATGAATAGAAACTGGAGGTCATTATGTTAAGTGAAATAAGCCAAGCACACAAAGACAAACATGATATGTTCTCCCTTATTTGTGGGATCTAAAAATCAAAACAATTGAATTCATGGACATAGAGAGTAGAAGGATGATTACCAGAGGCTGGAAATGTTAGCAGAGCCGGTTGTGGGGAGGTGGGGATGGTTAATAGGTAGAAGAATATAATTAGATAGAATGAATAAGATTTAATATTTGACAGCACAACAGAGTGACTCCAGTCAACAATAGTTTATTGTACATTTAAAAACAACTAAAAGAGTATAATTTGATTGTTGGTAACACAAAGAAAGGATAAGTGCTTGAGGTGATGAAAACCCCATTTACCCTAATGTGATTTTTACACATTGTATGCCTGTATCAAAATATCTCGTATAGCCTGCAAATATATACATCTATTATGTCCCCACTAAAATAAAGTTTAAAATTAAAAAAAAAAATCTACTCCTACAACATAACCCAAATCTATCCACTACTTTTTCCATTTCCAGTACAGACACCCTTCACAGATACTACTGTAGAGCAAGTCACCATGTTTTGTCCTCTGTTCTATTATAGCAACCTCCCAGCTGGTCTTACTCCTTCCATTCCTGCTCCTGATACAACTATCAGATTGCTTTTTGTAAAAAACATAAATCATACTGTATTTATCTCCAGCTGAACCCCTTCTATGGATTTCCAATGTATTTAAAATAAAATCCCAATTATTTGTTCATAATATTTATGACCCAACAAGAACTGGTGGTAGCTCACCAAACTCTAGCCACACAAACCCTTCTAGCCATACAAACCTTTCGACCTTTGATCATCCGAAATTTGTTCCAGACTTTGAACTTTTGCATTTGTTATTCCCTCTACCTAGAACTCTCAGCTCTAGAGTTTCAAATGGATGGTTCTTTCTCATCACTTAGGCCTCAAAACAAATGTCACCTTCTCAGCACTGCTTTGTCTTACATGTACTATAAAGTAGCCAACTCTCACCTCTTGCCTGCTCCAGTCACCATCACATTACTGTTATATTTTCTTCATCTCTGTTGTAATTGTAATTCATTTTGTTTATTTACTTGATGACTTATTTTTTTCCTGTTTCTGTTTTCTAGAATGTAACCTCTAGAAAGGCAGCAGCTGAATCATGTCCCCCACAATATGTTCAGTGCCTAGAAAAGTGCTTGGTACATAGTAGTCATTCACTATTATTTTTTGAATGAATATCAAAGATTTCTATTGTTAAATAATTACACTCCCCATGAACTGGGTAGATCCAGTCTCATAAGATTACCAGTTGAAAATTTTAATGTACCATTATTTAATAGGTCACTATTTAAATTGCTCCACAAACTCTTCTTTACCTTTAAATTTCTGCTTTTGCCCTTTTACAAGGATGAAGTTACTCTGATTTTGAGGGACCTAGCAAAAGATTACAATATCATAATAACTTCCCAGATCTATTCTAAAAAGCAGTGTACTTTTTAGTGTGCAAAATTATTTGGATGAAATCATGTTCAAGGTTTAAATGCCTCTATTTACCACTAACATATTATAAAATATATACTTAGCTCTCTTTAGAAAAAAAAGCAAGATCTCTCTGTCTCTCCCTCTCTCTCTCCACACACACACACACACACACACACACACACACACACACACACACACGCACACACACACGCACACACGCACACACACACACACACACACACACACACACACACACACACACACACGCGCGCTTTCAAAATAGCTATTTTTTAAGGTCATGTACACTCCAGAAAATAGCTTTATTTGATGGTAATAGCCACTTATTAGAAAAAGATCTGTTTGTTTCTAAAGGATTACCTTTTTGTCTTCCAGAAAAATATGTCAATAACCATTGGAGTATAGAGAAATCTTTACTTTCTTGATTTTTTTCACTGTACTATTTGATGTCATTTGCTGGGGAGGTTGAGATAACTGTTGGTGAAAGTACACATTTATAAAAGAACCCTGCTGAGGCTATGTGGAAAGATTCATAACGGCTAAGAATTGCAGGCTGCTCAGTTAATTGATTTTTTTCTATCTGGAGAATAGCCATTCCTTTATTTTCACTGTAGTTGGCGTATAATAGACCGATCTCAAGGTGCACAATTGAACTCTCTCCAGTTGTGAGAACATGTGCTTTTAACTGGAATGCTTGGTACCAATTTAATAAAGAAAATTATATGGGTTGACATTAACCCTTCCTATTTGTTCATGTGGGCATGTTATTATTCTCATGGCTTAGAGTTGACCCAGAAGACAAATAAGAAAAGGGCAATAAATAAGTGTATTTATGTCGAGTACCACATGCCTTTTTTCTCATTATATGTGGATTCTTTTTTCTTCTTAGAACTGGAAATAGAGCTATTTTTTGGTCCTATTTCTAAGGGGTGTGGATAATATTCTACTCTCAAAACTAATCATAATCATTATATACGCCATGCACTTTTATGAAACTGTGAATCTTTACAAACATTAATTCTCAGAGCTCCACTATTAAGCAACATAGGTTGACTCCACAAATCAGATATTCTCTTTCCTTGTTGCCAGGATACTACATAGAGTTTCCAGAGCTGGAGTCTAAGACAGCTGTCCTTTTTTTTTTTTATCACAGCTTCCTTAAAGGGTAGTTAACAGGCAGTTTATGGAGAAAACATCCCATTTATTTCTGGGATAGTTGAACTTTATTGGCAGTTCTGAACTAAAAGTCCACTGCAATAGTATAATATGTTAATTATAATCAATGCATTAGTTATAAGTAAAGCAAGTTTGGCCTAGCTATTTCATCCCTGGAATTCTCAGTTCAAGTAGACTTTTCAGATGAGAAGTCCAACTTCAATGAGAATGAAGAGTTTCCAAGTCTCCTGGCTTGTATGGTCAAGAGATTAAGATTAATGATTGGCATTTTATTCATGAAATGTGTCAATAATTCATTTTTTGTGTCTTTTCACAACACTTTTGTAGGTGTTGAAGGAAGAGGAAAGGAATGTATATTTTGCAGGAGGTGCAATTCTTTGGAATTCTAAAAAAACAAAGATTTCTCTGTGTATTAAACAACTCTTCTCTGCTATAAAGTAAAAGGATAATAGGGAAGGTAAAAATGTATCTGCATTCATGGAACATATTAAAATACCCATTGAAATTCCTGGTGGCTGGTCTTCCCTTCAAAAGTACATACTTCAACTTATTTTCTATTTATTTTTGGGGGAATCCCACATTTTAATTAAAGTCATAAACCTGAAATGTGATTATCAACTGAAAGAAGGAAAAATCACCTACTCTTTAGATACTAAACATATTGGTTAGCCTTTGCTGTATAGCAAACTACCCCAAAGCTTGATGATTTCAGACAACAACAATTTAATGAGCAAGCAATTCTGGGGATTGGCACTTTAGATTATGCTCATCTGAGCAATTATTCTGGCCTCTGCTGGGGTCATTCATGCCTTTGTGATCAGCTGCTGGGTTGCCTGGGGGATGGCTTTTTCAGATGACCTCATATTAGACAGCTCATTCCTCCTCCGTGTGGGTTCTTATACTGCAACAGGCTGCTAAGCAATGATCCAAGAGGTTAAGCACAAGCACGCAAATCTTCTTGAGGTCTATCCTTGTAACTAACATAACATCATTTTAGTGGCATTCTATTGGTCAAGGCAAATCCCAAGACCAGGGGGTGAGGCCTGGTGTATTAGTTCGCTCTCTCATTGCTATAAAGAACTACCTTATACTGGATAATTTATAAAGAAAAGAAGTTTTCATCAGTGTTCTATGACTACTAAAAAAAAGAAGAAAGAAAGAGGTTTAGTTGGCTCACAGTTCCACAGTCTATACAGGAAGTAAAGCAGAGGAAGCCTCAGGAAACTTTCAATCATGGAAGAAGGTAAGGGGAAGCAGGAATGTCCTACATGGTTGGAGCAGAAGGAAGAGAGAGAAGGGGGAGTTGCTACACACTTTCAAATAACTAGATCTCATGAGAACTCAATCACTATCAAGAGAACAGCAAGGGGGAAATCTACCCCCATGATCCAGTCACCTCCCACCAGTCCCCTTCTCCTACTCTGAGGATTACAATTCAACACGAGATTTGGGTGGGGTCACAAATCCAAATTATATCACCCAGTAAATCACAAAAAAAGAAGATTCAGAGATGTGCAAGCAGATACCTTGCCCCAAGAGTAGGTCTCAATTATGGAGGTCAGATCCTAATGTCCTTCAGGCATGAACATGTACAAATAACTCTCCCTGCTGTGATCTCATGCTCAAAATGCAGCCTTTGGATTTAATTTGATTTTTCATGTAGTATGCTGAGAATTTCCTGGTCAATGGATTCAAGTAGAATTTATATTTCTTATTACAAATGGGTAAATTGGCACTCAGCTCCACTTAACCTCATTTCTGACCATCTTTTTTGCTTTTTTTCCCTCCCATTAAATAAAGTAGCTTCTTTCTTTCTCTGAACTCTGTGTTCTGTGGTACCCAGATATTGGACGTATAGTTCTGTTTCATCACAGGCTCCATATACTCTTCCTCTTCCTTTTCCTTTGGAGGCAAGGGCTGGGCTGCAGCATGGCCACCATCATGTTTACCTCAAAAGGAGCCACAGCGGTTCTAAAGGTCTAGGTCTGATTACCTGGACCCGCAGAGGCTCTGCCTTCTCTGTTTAGTGGGGTCAGATGGGATGTTAGTGCCCCATGGGATGGATTTTGATCAATGAGACTGAAGGAAGAAAGGAACTGGTTGATAAATTGTTTTTTCTTCCTCTCTTTCCAATACAACCAGATGGTTCAGAGAAGCAATGATTTCACATATCCTCTGTAAAGATACCCTATATGACCAATCAGTCAGGTTTTCTGTACGCCTATGGATGCCTTGGTAATGTATCGCTTTGTAATGGCTTTTGCTCCTTCCTTGACTAAAATCCCCTCTTCCTTCATTCTTGGTTCACTGAGATTGCACTCTCTCCACAAAGCAAGCATATAAAGCTGTGTATCATGCCTTCATTCTCTGTTTCATGAGGAACTCAGGATAAAATGAAACATGGAAGACAGTAACTTTTCATGCATTTGTTAACTACTAAGTAAACATGGAATTAGAGAATTTGTTTGTTTTGAGTTTTGACCAACAAATAAATAATGGCCTTATTTCAGAATAACCCTGACAAACTGGGGCATGTTGTTTTGCTGAGGCATAACTCTTCCTGTCCCATGCTTTGAGACAGATTGGTGGAGTCACTTAGCTAGAGAATGACAGTACACTGCCTACAGCAAAGCCAGTTTGGATAAATTATGCTATGTGTGGAATTTTTAAAATACTTATAAAAGAAGATTTTTTTTTTTTCTGATACACAGCGAGGACAGAAACTGTTTTGGAAATTATGGTGGCCTGTAAATATATATATGTAAACCTAGGGATGAAATGCCTGTGCTATCATCACTTTTACAACTCTACAATCTAAATTAAAAGTTGAATTCATCACATCACACAACTAATAAAATTTAAATAAACCATATTAATTTTATATAGAAAATAAGTTTTTGCTGAAGCTATACTAGTGCTCACCATTGATATTACATATACAAATATGATAGTGTACCATACGATGATTTGATTATCTCACTGTTTTCTCTGTTTAAATAATTTTAAGACCTTTTATCCTATATTAATTCTGCCTCTGTATTTTTCCGTTAGCCCAAAATAATTGAAGTAGAACATTCCTACAAAACATAATCGTTTTCAGGATAGGACATGCAACTCTTATGTAAGTAATTTAAGTCAAAATTTAATAATGTCATAGTTCAGTGCTTTTTAAAAGCAAAAGTCTAGGGTTTTTTTCCCTCATGACTGTTTAAAGAAATCAGTGTTTGCCCAATAGCAGGTGCTAAAAGTTTTCATTTGTGGCATTAGAGGGGGATAGCAAGAGCAAAGCAATGTGCCTACCAGTATATTAAAATGTAAATGCTGGTGCTTCATGATCCTTTTGTGCAACGTGGTCACCTAAACACAAGCATAAACATGCACATTAAAATAAAGTAATGCTCAATCATAAGATGGTCATCTAGCAATGAGACAAAGACAAAAGGAAAAGGGAAAAAAATGGAAGAGGTGGGGAATGGACAACATTAAACCCTGTAGAATGTGTGACCTCCAAGATGTCTCCCCTCCAGGCTGTCCCCCAGCTGCAAGGTAGAGGATGGGTAATCCACATTGAGTAGGGAAGAGAATGGGCCAGGGGTTACAGGGTCTGGGTCCCAGAGCTGAGAAAGCTGAGACCCACATGTGGACCTTGGTGACTTCACCATGTGACTCCGCATGCCATTTGGGACAGGTCATGTGGGAAACCCCAATGGTGCCTTTGCTGCAAATCTGGAAAAGATATGGTCATAGGGCACCTCCGGTGTCCTGCCTCTGCTTGGCCCAGTTTTGTTTGCTGGTGTTTTGCCACCAGAGATAGCCCTTGCATTGTCCTAATCTATATTTGTGAATTGTGCTGGTTTCCTGGAGATTGTCACCACCCGCCAAAGGTGGGTGCATTAAAAGACACCATCGGTTCTGGGGCTTGGTGGTGTCTCATGAGTTCAAGCATATCCCTGGCCTAGGCCATGTCACTGTCCATTAGTTGAAGAAAAAGCAGTTCTCAGGTGCAAGCAAGGACCACCTTTTGTAACTGTCACTGTCCTGGCCTTGAGAAAAGAGTCCACCCTCCTTGGGGCACCCCATGGATGACACAGTCAGTACCAGAGGTTCCAGAGAGGGGGGATGAAGCTGTTGGTCTCTTCATAATTGGCACAGACGATTTTGGATATTTCTGGGTGGGCAGTTTCTTTGCATGTTTCAGGAGAGGTTAATTGATTTTGGGTTTACATGACAGGCCTTTAGTTTGGGTCTTACTTTAGTGGTTGTTTGGGGGCCCAAGGGAGAGAGATGGGCAGTGGATGGGGCTTTTCTGTGTGCTCCTGTGGACGGTTCTTTTGCTTTTGTTTTCATTTCGCATTCTTCCTTCTCCACAAGTCAAAGTCATTTCCTGTGGTTTCCACTGTGTGGACAGTGCTCAAGCGCGGTGCTTGCCAGAGGGATTAGAGGCTGGGTGAACCCCAGGTCACAGACATGATGAAGCAGATAAACTGTTCTTCTGGTTCCTGTCTAACCTCAGAGGGGCAAAAACCCTCCCCAGGAAGGAGAAGAGTGTTCAAAAGCCAGACTTTTGGAGAAGAGGCAGCTGGGCAGGGCTGAAAGCCTTCAGTATGAACTGTGGAGAAGCAGCCCTTGCCCCTACTGTGGGCTGAGGGGACCCCAGCTGGGCACCCTGGGTCAGACTGAAGCCAACAATGCCAGCTGCCCCTTTTAGCCTGCTGGCAATGCCACGTGTGCTAGAGAAGATGGAGGATCCCTGTGCCAGGAGCCCACTTGGTCTTCCCAAGGGGCAGTGCCCCAGTGAAGAGAGAAGCAAGAAAATAAAGTTCCTTGTAGGTCCTCTGTCAAAAAAAGTAAAAATAAAAAATTAGATGGCCATCCATATGATAGAGAACATGCTACTCTTATTAATTTTAAATATAATTGGAATGAAAATTCATACTCTTAGAAGGAATCTTGTAATAAACTCATGGACACAAAACACTTTCCATGGACTCCTGCAAAGATGACGTCCACCACTGGGGAGACATGCTCTAGTGCAGTGATTCTTAATTTATTTGTCATCTCTTTGTAAATCAGGTAACAAAAAACAAACAAACAAACAAACAAAAAATTGGTTTTATCCTAGCAAAGTTTACATGTGTGCACAAACAATATTTTGAATATAGTTTCAGTAAGTTTATGAATGTCCTGATGGCAATCCAAGGACTAGCATAATTACATTATTTCATTGAATTCTTCCAATTATCTCAGTAAGTAGTATCCTGTAGAGAAATCTCAGAGTAGCATAATTATGCTCCCTTTTGTATGTTAATTGCTTTTTCTCCAAGATTCCCTTAGGATACTTTTTTCTTAATCTTCAAATATCAGTAACTTTACCAGTTACTTTCCCTAGGAAACAGCCTAATTTGCTCTTCAGAGCCAAACAAGACTTTTATTTCAAAAACACTTTTTTCTATTAAATCTTTGAATGCATTTTTCCATCTTTTCTGTTCTTCTTTTCTTTCATCTGAATTCCATATCTAATGATCTTTTTGTAATTTTACATCTCATTCATTTTAATTTTCATTTTGCTTACTTTTTTTGAAGTTTGACTTCCATGTCACTGATTGTGGCATTAAATACTGTTTATTCTATTTATGATTGCATCAAATGTGACAATTATTTTTGTAAATATTTAATTTACTTCTAATTTACTTTTATTTCTCATATTTCTCTTCATTCATGACTTTTTTTCATCTCCTTTTGTTTCATCACATCTTTTTTAAAACAAGATTGTGATGCCTGTGTGTTTTTTGAAATTATAGACAAATTTCTTTTCACCTCTTAGCTTTTAAGTCACCCTTATTATAATACATGCTATTCATTTGCTTTTGAATTACGTTTTTCCTTTCTTGATTTTGTAATTTCTACTCATTAGTCAAGTAGTTTTTCATTAATTCTTTATCTTTGTTTTGAAATTGGACCAGTTGATGAATTTAAAGAGCACCCTTACTAATGCTGGCCTTCCTAAGAATAAAATTTTTATCTTTCTTACTACTTGGAAGACTCTCTGTTGCTCATGATCTAACATAATTTCTAATTGATGCATGTTTAATTTATAATGGAGATGTGACACTTGTGAATATTTATATACCAGATAGCATTGTGTTATCGTTCATAAAACAGAAACTGTAATAAATGCAAGAAAAAAATAGAGAAAATTACATTAGCATTAATATTAGTAAGTCTGGGTTTACTTGTACTATACAGAATTATAGAAATATATTGAAGAAAAGAAATGCCATACGTCAATAAGGTAAAACAAATTGTTATATTTTGAACTCAAATAAACTGATAGAAAAAGTAAACCAGGAGTGGTGGCTCATGCCTGTAATTCTAGCACTTTAGGTGGCTGAGGCAGGAGGATGGCTTGAGGCCAGAAGTTTAATACCAACCTAGGCAACAAAATGAGGCCCCGTCTCTACAAAAAATAAAAAATCAACTAGGCATGGTGGTGTACACCTGTACTTCCAGCTCCTCAGGAAGCTGAGGCAGGAGAATCACTTGAGTCAGGGAGGTCGAGGCTGCAGTGAGCTGTGATTGTGCCACTGTACTCCAGCCTGGGCAACAGAGCAAGACCCTGCCTCAAAAAAAAAACAGCAACAACAACAACAACAAAAAAAACAAAACAAAACAGAACAAAAAACGCTGAAAATATTTTGGCAAGACCACAGAAGACGTAAATAATGTGATTCATTAACTTGGCTTTTAAGTTACGAAAATGGTGAATTAAAATTTACCAAAATTCTTTTGAATTTGTCTATTGCTTCAATTTATTCTGTCACTCTTTGCTTTGTAGACTTGAGGAGTATGTTATTAGACATGTACAATCCCAGAACTGTCATATATTTCTGATGGATTAACACTTACATCATTACAAAATATCTTTCTTTCTAGGAATGGTTTTGCCCAAAAGTTTACCTTGTCTGATATTAGTCCAGCTACCCCAGATTTCTTGTGGTAAGTTGCTGTTTGACTATTTCTATGCTCTTTAAACATTTTTGCATACTTATATCTAAAGTGTGTATCTTACAAACAGAATATATTTGAGTTCTGTTTTTTATCCAGTCTGATAACTGCTGGAATATTCAAACCATTAACATTTAATGTGATTACTTACATATTTGTATTTAAATCTACCATCATACTTGCTTTTCTACATGTTTCATATATTTTATGTTTTTTCTCTCCTTTCTTGCTTTCTTTGCATTTATTAAATATTCTTTTATTATTCTATTAATCCTCTATTATTATCTTTCCTCTCTATTAGCTTATTATTCTATTCCCCATTTGTTAGCTTATTACTTAGACATTTTTACTCTTCAAGATTATCCTAGATATTAAAACATGAATTCTTTATTCATTAGTTGTAATATAAATTAAATGTTTTCCTACATCCCAGAAAATTCAAGGACCTTTGAACACATAAATTTCATTCATTCTTTGTGGTATATTGTATTTTTTTTTCAGCTTCAAAATAAATAAAAATGTAAAAAATACATTTTTATTTCTGTATTCTGGTAAAAGAATATATAAGTCTTTGGCTACATGGCTCACATTGGTCAAAAGAATGTAAATAGAAGTGACTATATGTGATGTTTAAGAAGAAACTTCACCGTTATTGGATAATTCTTCCATTTCTCTTTTTGTTCTGCTATGAGAATAGAATATCTCAAATAGTGGTTACTTCCACTGGCGGATTTTGAAATGAAGACAATATATGGAGAGGAACCAAAGCCAACTAAGAGCTACAGTGGTCAACATAAAATGTGAGAAAACAATAATTGTGATAATGTACTGAGATTTGGGTAATTGTTACTGTAGCATAGCTTATGGATGCTAACCAAAACACTCCTTCTTTTCTTTTATGTTATATTGAAATGTATTTTACTTCTAAATGTATAAAAACAGTCTTGGACATTATCGTTACAGCTTTATGCAGTCTATATTTATTTAAAATTATTTACATGTTTACCTCCTTTTTTTTAGAAAACTCTTCATTCCTTCTGATTTCTCTGTGTTTCTATCTGGGATCATTTTCCTGTTACATGAAGAAATCCTTTTGTTAATTCTCATTATGTTGTTATGCTGGTGATTAATTTTCTTAGTTTTTGTTTCTCTCAAATCATTTTTGCTTTTTGTATTTTTAATTTTGTAGAGGCAGAGTGTCACTCTGTCATCCAGCCTGGAGTGCAGTGGTGTTATCACAGCTCACTGCAGCCTTGAACTCCTGGGTTCAAGTGATCCTTCCACCTCAGTCTCCCAAATAGCTGGGAGTGCAAGCATGCAACACCACACCCAGATAACTTTTTTCTTTTTCTTTCATTCTTTCTTTTTGGTTTGTTTGTTTGTTTGTAGAAACAGCATCTCACTATGATGCCCAGGCTGGTCTTGACCTCCTGGTCTCAAGCAATCCTACGTCAACCTCCCAAAGTGCTGGTATTATAGTTGTTAATCACCATGCCCAGTCTTGCTTTGCTTTTTAAGAATGTTTTTGGTGGGTAGAGAATTCTAGGTTGGCAGTTATTTCAGCATTTTGAAGATTCCATTCCATTGCTTTCTGGCCTCCATCATTTCTGTTGAGAAGTTTGTTAGATGTTGTAGGATTTCTCCTTTGAAGATAAATATATTTTCCTTCTGATTACTGTCAAGATTTTATTTTTGTTTTTGATTTTCAGTAGTTTTACTCTGATGCATCTGCATGTAGTTTTCTTTACGAGTATCTTACTTCTGGTTTCTAGCATTTATCAAGTCTGTGGGTTGGTACATTTCATCAGTTTTGTAAAATTCTCAGTTTTTATCTCTTTAAATGTGTTTCTATTTCCTCTTTTTCTGGGACTCAGTTTTCGTATATGCTAGATGTTTTCATTGTGCACCATGTACACTATATATACTTCATACTATTGTTTTGTATTGTCTATCCTTTTATCTTTTTATGTGTCACTTCTGAGCATGTTATTCTGAACTATAATCCAGTTTTATAATTCTTTCATTAGCTATATCTAATCTTTTAAATGTATTTAATGTGTTCTTAATTTTAGTTATTATAATTTTTCTATTATAAAATTTCCATTGGCTTCTTTCTTAATTATAATTTCTAATTCTCTAGTGGAATCTCTGAACATAAGAACAGTTATTTTAAAGTAGTGCTTGGTAATTTTAATATCTGATCTCCTGGAGGACTATTTCTATTGTTTCATTTTTCTCCTTTCTTATCTGCACACCAATTTTTTATTGTATCTGATCATTGTGCATAAAAAGCTATAAAGACAATTTGAAACTCTTGGCTATGTTTTCTTCCTTCAGTGAGGACTTAACTTTGTTTCTGCTACAGAGTTATGGTAAATGCATATCACCTTTATCAATCAGGTATTGAGCTATTTTAAAGCTGGATTTTAGTCATTTGAATGAAGGCTAGAGTATTTGCCATTCAGCATTATTTTAAAATTAGAGGTCTTTGGGGATCCCAACTTAAAGGCTATGATGTTTATCAAGGTCCCTCCTTTTTCACAGGCTCTGAAGTTTAGTCCTTCCCCCAAGCCTATGAAATTTCCAGAAGCCTTCCTCATCTTTTCAGCTTCTCAGGCACCACCAGCTTCTTGTCTTCTTTACTTCTCAGACACAGTATTTTGCTCAGCTTCCTGGCCTCTCAGAAGGCAGTTTAGATTTTCAAAGGCCTTGAAGTATGTATATTATCTTCCTATTGTGGCTTAAAACAAAACACATTTATTATCTCAGAGTTGCTGTAGATCAGGGGTCTGGGCCCAACTTGCCTGGGTGCTCTGCTAAGGGACTCACAAATATGTGATCAAGATGTTATAGAGGCTACATTCTCATCTGGAGGCTTAACTTAAAGAATCTGGCATAATTCATTTCCTTAAGGCTATATGATTGAGGGATCCAGATTTCTGCTGGCTAGAGGTCATCTTCAAGTCCTAGAGGCCACCTGCTGTTTCCTGCCATGTGACCTTCTCTTTGGCAGTTCACAACATGGCAGGTTGCTTCTTGAAGGCCTGCATGAGAGTATCTGTCTCCAAACAGCTAAGATCGAGTCTTACATAATGTAACCTGATAATGAGAGTGACAGCCAACACCTTTGCTATATACTATAAGCAAATTAGGTTAGTGAAATCTCATTTCCTATTGCATATGCTATTGACTAGAAGCAACTCAGAATTGTCATCCACACTTAAGGCCTTGAGGGTGGTATGAATTCCTGTAATGCCTCCAAAATGTGGTACTGGTTTTTGTTTATTATTTTTATAGTTAGAAGCAATTCTAGTGGTTTTCATCTGGCCTTTTCTTCCATAATAGCCCTCTCTATATATGTCACAGAACCAATGTGGTGATTCTGCCAGTTACTAAGCATGTCCATTCCAGGTATATATATTTTAAATGGAGAAATAGACCCTTGATGGGTATGCATACCCACTGGGACCACTTTGAGATAGAACTGAGCTGAAATTCCATCACCTGACCTTTTACCTCCATAAGCACCTACTCTAAGTGTGTGGACATCAGTGACATTTTGGGTCTTCGGGAATTAGTGTCTGTTGAGAGCCAGCATCTAGTAATTCCCCCCAAAGACTGAATATTTCCCCTTCCCAAATGTACAATCACCTGGGTAAATAGTAAAAGTCTGCAAGTAACTCTGGGGAAGGCTAGTAGGAAGATTAACAGAATAAATTTGTGGCAGTGTATTAGGCTCTTTCCTCAAGGAGGCCTGATCTCCCCTTCACTCAATCAATTTTAGGTTGGTGAACTGGCTCAAATCTGGGAATTGACTAAAGGGTCATCGTATTTTAGGGATTCAAGTAAGACCCGTTCACTAAGCTTAGATCTGTTCTGCTTATATAGATCAAGTAAGAATTTAGTAAACTGTCCATTTTTTTTTTAGGGGCACCACGATCAACCAGCCAACACTAAAGATTTCTGTGAATCAGACTCTTCTAATCACTGCTTTGACTCTGTTGGCAATTATGGTAACTATACTCATTTTGTCTTAGGCAATTTGTATTAGTTTCTTAGGTTTGCCATAAAAAAGTACCACAAACTGGGTGGCTTAAAACTATAGAAATTTATTCTCCTACATTATGGAGGCTAGAAGGCTGAAATCAACGTGTTAGCAAAGTTGATTCCTTCTGAGGCTCTGAAGGGGAATGAATCTATTCCATACCTCTCTCCTAGTTTCTGATGATTCCTGGTGATCCTTGGTATTCCTTGGCTTGCAACTGCATCGCTCCAACCTCTGCCTTCGTCATGACACAGCATTCTCCCTGTGCATCTCTGTGCCTAAATTTCCCTCTTATAAGGACACCAGTCATTGGATTAAAGGCCACTTTAATCCTTTACAACCTCATCTTAATTCGATTATATCTACACAGATCCTATTTTCAAATAAGGTCACATTCACAAATACTGGGGGTCAGGACTTCAACATATCTTTTTGGAGGAACACAATTCAACTCACAAAGGCAATTAAGTGCTGCCACTGCCACTTGACCTTTGTCGTCTCAAGAGTCTATCATTGTCATTACATCTAGGGATCCTGGTTTATGGTAGCAGTTCCCATGATAATTTCTGGTCTATAATGAATAGCCAGCACAAAGCTCATCAAGGATGCTGGAGCTCCCCTTACAGATTTATTTCTCATAGCCAGGGTAAAGGGTACGTTCTGAGAGCCCTCTCAAGGTGAGTGAGTAGGTCTTATATAATAAAGACACTCCAACATTCAAATGTTTCTAAGCCTCTAGATATCTTCCTCTACAGTATACCCCAAAAGTTCTGGCATTTTGAATTCATTTATCATAGGTCACTTTTGGGTCCATGTTTCAGCCAACCAACCAAGTAAACTGTCAAGCCCCTCAACTTGAAACACTGAATCTAGAATATTTGCTTAGTTGGCCCTGTTATGGACTGCATTGTTGCCCCTCCCCAAGATGTATATGTTGAAACCCTAACCCCCAATGTGACTATATTTGGAGATGGAGATAATTAAGTAAAATGAGGTCATAAGGGTGAGGCCTTAATTCCGTATGGCTGACGTCCTTATAAGAAAAGGAAGAGACATCAGAACTGTCTCTCTCTCTCTCCATGTGAATGCCCAGAAGAAAGGCCATGTGAAGTTACAGTAAGAAGGTAGTCATCTGCAAGCCGGAAAATGCCCTCCACAGAAACTAAGCCTGTTGGCACCTTGATCTTGAACTTCGTCCTTCAGAACTGTGAGAAAATAATTTTTTGTTATTTAATTCACCCTGTCCATGGTATTTTGTTATGGCGCACCAAGCTGATGAATACAGGCCCATATCAACGAATTCTGCCCAATCCAACTTCATTTTCCTTTCACTTTGACCCCATATCTTTAAAATTGATTCCTATGCATATGTCCCAGGTTTCTGCCTATATAAAATGATAAAACTGTGCAATGCTTTTGGTATGCATAACAGCTCCTCATGGGTTACACTTTGTACTTTACCCCTCTGAGCCTGCTGGGAATTCAGGTAAGTTATAGGTTTAGAAGCAAAGAGAGGTGGTAGGGGTAGGTCTTAAAGAGGATGATCAGTGCCTTACCAGTCAACTACCTCAGGAAAGGCAGGCAAAGGAGGGCTAATCTTCTCAAGACAGGAGTAGAAGGGCTGCTTCTACTGGCAAAAAAGGCTCAGCAGAACTCAGGGGTTAAAGTCCCCAGCTTTATGAGAATCTGCCCATAGGATCCCGTTCCAGCTTTATAGTCATACAGAGGCTACAAGGCTGAGAAATCACTTTGCATTATTCAGCCACTGGCAGGGCGGAGGCTCTGAATTTTGGTTTTCAGGGCCCTGTGGCTGTGGAAGGAAGGTAAGAATTTCTTTCAGGGCAAACAGAAGCTTTCAGTTTCTTTATGTGGACTTTGGGCTGATAATTCAAATTCCTGAGCCTATCCTTTCCCTACTTTCTCCAGCACAGTTAGGAGCAAACAGCCAACCTCACTGTACTCCTTGGTTTGACTAAAATGTGCTAAGGCATCAAATACATGGTCACTCAGAACCTTGTCTTCTGTAAGTATTTGGTTAGGAGTAACTGTAAGGAATAATTAGAAGGACAGCCGAGAAAGGAATGAGGCCAATAGACCCAAGTTCAGGCAAGCTGATTTATTGTCAGTCCTGCTGGGCTACCTCTTGACAAAAACAGAGGAGGCAACCCCGCTTACAGGGTATAGCAAGGTTTTATAGGGCATAGAACTGGGTCAGGGTGAAGGAAAAAGAAAAGAGGCAGGGTCGGAGTCGGGGGTCCTTTGTGCCACGTGTCTGACCGCTTCCTGGAGATGTTTTTCTTGCCAGTTCTATTGTGCAAGGTAGACGTCTTAACCACATCCTGGAACAGCTGGCCTCTGGTCAAACAGTTACAGGTGGGTTTGGGGTAGGGTGTTTTACTTTTGGCCTTTGGGGCTTAGGTCTATGGGAGGGGGAAATAGTCCAGTTGGGTGGACCCTAACAGTAACCAGTGGTGATATTTTGTATATCTCTATTGCCACATCATGCCATTGACTACCAGTGCCCTTCTTACTGCTGGAAATAGACTCATTAGTGCTTTTAAATTTAATCATATTAGAGAAGATTCAAAACCAAGTCAGAGAATTCGTACTTAAGATTCTATCTCCCTGGAACCACTCTTGGTATTAAAATCTGTATCAGTTAGCATTTAATCAGAGAAGCAAAAACTAGTATCTATCTATATCTATATATTTATATCAGATATTCTGCAGAATGGCACTGTTGACTTTTCGGCTGGATAATTCTTTGATGGGGTGTGAGGGTGGGGGACAGTCCTGTGAATTGTGGGTTCATCTATGGCCTCTACTCACTAGATGCCAGTAGAACAACTCCCTACTCTCCACCAAGTTGTAACAACCAAAAATGTATGCAGACATTGCCAAGTGTTTCCTGAGGGTGAAAATTGCCACCAGCTGAGAACTACTGGTATCTCTATATTATCTATATTTTTATTTATAGCTATATGTATGTTTCTTTATCTGTCAGAGAGAGAAATTGGTTATATGGAATTGGCCTTATGTGATTGTGGGAGCTGGCTAAGCAGTCTCTGTATGGCTTCACATAATGCCATACATGATGCTGAGGCTTCAAGATCACGGGGATGGCAGTCAGAAAAGGAAGATCACAAGCAGGCTGGAACCAACAAGCTTAAGCTGGAACTCTGTGGAGAAGGACTAAAACCTGTGTTCATTCTTGTTGCCTCTAACCTTGGTAATGAGGGTATCCAGTGGAAGTGGGGCCCTTTGCCACAAAGTGAAACACACACAGCTGGCCTAGGAGTCTGAGAAGCTGAAAGAATATCAGCAGCAGGTAGAGCAGCCGCAGAATGAGAAGCTGCTTCACACCAGTAGGGTGAATCTACAGATCAGCAGCAATATGTGTGAGCCACAGAATGGCCACCGCTTCTCTTCCAGCCTCCAAATCTCTCAAGAATCTTCCCTATGTCTGACCTCAGAACAAACAAGAGAAACAAACAAGAGAAAAAACAAACAAGAGAAACTTGTTTGTTTCTCAAACAAGAGAAACAAACAAGAGAAAAAATTCTGGGAAATGCAATTCAGCCTAGACAAGGTGACATATGAGAAAGCCATTTCAAGATAGTTTGCTCAAAGTAGGATCCAAATTATGCCGATACTCAAATGAAAATATTATCCAAGCTGGAAGAATGTGTAGTTCCAAAGACTGACTACAAAATAAATTATGAGCTTAAATGGATCAAAGTCATATTAAATATGTAGAAACTTCAGAACTCCACAAATCAAAAGTATATCATGTATGGATGGAAATTGTTTTCTTCATTGCTGAGATAGAAAAAGGATTTGTCTGGCACAATGTATGACCCTTTGTCTATTCAAAATGATCACAGCTAATGCAAGACATTTAACAGAAAGATAAATTTAATGTTAACAAGCACATTTGATAATTGTCCCAGGAAAGATTATAGGTAATTAGATGGAAGTATTTTTCAAGTAATCTAGGGTAGTCAACATTTTAAATGCACCACAGAGACATTTATCTCAGCAATTCAGCAAAGCAGCATCAACTCTTGAGTCAGAATAAAAGCTTTCAGCTTCTCATTGGAGAAGATTCTGAGCATTTACTTTATTTATAGTAAGACTCTCTCAAATTTTTCTCTAAGATTTCCCAGAACCTTTCTGAGGCTTCATGCAATTTATGTAAGTCACTTAACAAGCACTTGTTGAGCTGTTACTATGTGTCTGGCACTCTTCTAGGTGCTCTCTATATACAAAGAGTAATAGACAAAAATTCTATTCTCAAGAAACAAGCTTTCAGTGAATCAATAAACAAATATATATATACACACATATAGTTGTGACAAGTGTTATGAAGAAAAATATGGCTGGGTAAAAAGAGAGTTATACAGAGGAATGCTCATGCTTTTTTATATCAAGTATTCAGGTCTTTATACTTTATATCAAGTATTTATATCAAGATACTTTGTATCAAGTATTCAAAGTCCACTAAAGATGATCTGTAAGTATAGATTTGAATCAAATGAGGAAGTAAGTGAGTGAGGATTTCTAGAGGGGAAATCCTAGCATTCTAGGAGAGGGAATCATAAATGCAAAGGCCCAGAAGATTGGAGCTGTTAGTATGTTAGAGGTCCAGCAAGGAGTGCCTAGAGTAGAAGAAGCCAGGGAAAGAGAGTTGGGAGGTGATGTCAATAAAGATCCAGGGGCCAGACTCAGAGACCATGGTTAAGATTTTCTTCTGAGAGACAAGAGAAACCACTGGAGGATTTTGAGCAGAGTGGCATGATCTGAGTTTTGTTTTTAAACGATCTTTCTGTTTGCTTTCTGGCAAGTTGACATTAAGGGGGACAGTGGTGGAAACAGGAAGACCAATGAGGAGGCTATTGCAATAATTCAGGATACTAGGGTGGTAGTGATGAAAATAAGGTAGGATAGTCAGATTCTGGACTTCTGGGTATATTTTAAAATAGAGATTATGGGATTTGCTTATAGATGCTATGTGGGATGTAAGAGAAAGGGGTCAAATAAATGTAATTATTTTTAAAAACTTCATATTTCACTTCTCTCCTCCTTTTCTCCAACAGAGTCATCATTTCTCTCTCTCCGAACACTCAGCACCCTACCACTTGCCTCTAGGTGTCTAAAACACTTACCATTCCCCCTACCCCTATAATGAGACATCCAACCCAACTCCACCACTTCTATTTGTCTCTTTTTGCTATAAAAATTCTCCCTTTCTGCCTGTTCCTTATTCAGTGCTCACCCCATCACTTCATTCAAAGCCTTTATGCTCTGAGACTAACTTTTTCCGCTCACATCTTAAACAGAAAGCATCTGATGTAAGTAATTCAGATTCAGGTAGAAATGACTAATAATTTTAATTGAAATAGTTTACTTTTTAGGGAGGTATTTAAAAATCACCCAAATAAGCCCTTTTCTTGTAAACACTCCTAAGTTCTATGATCACCTACAAATTACACTTACCCTTTTCTTGTGGTAAACACTCCATGAGTTCTATGATCACCTACAAATCACACTTAGTTTGTGACTGCCCCCATCCACGCAGGCCTTATGCTGACATTATCAAGGCTCACGCTTTATCAGAAAAGGAAACTACAGGAAATGAATCACGAATCATTATTTTTAAAGAGCAACTCCCTCACAGCTTGCTTATCACTATTACTAAATGAAGAAAAGAGCTAAACATGTGAACTTACATCACAAGAAGAAAGATCGAAGTCTCTTAACATACCTGAACAGACTTGTCATAAACTATTGTCTGCTCTGTGGACCCAGCAGACTTTGTCCCAGGCCATTGAATGTTCTGAGCCCATTGAATTCCCCTAAGAATCATTTACTACTCCCCCTAAAATCATCCATGTTTCCCTATCTCCCTTTCCACTAAGAAGAAGGGTAAATAAGCACCTCTACCCAATTGTGTGGTGGGGTAATCTCTCTGTGATTTTTCCCTTCGTGCATATGAATACATTTGTATGCCTTCTCTCTTACTAATCTGCCTTTTCAGTGGGCCTTCAGAAGGTGAATGGGAAGTTTTCCATTGGTCCCTACAAGGTCTTAGTTACCTGACCAAACCTAGCAGCACAAATTGGGAAATTTTTAACCAGAGAAGAAACGCTAAGTGAACATTATTTTGTTATCAAGGTAGCCCTGATGAAGTAGCTGGGAAAATTCTTTTACTTACTGTTTTTCTTCAGCCCTTATTTACAGGTACAGCCGCTTAAAAAAAAAAAAAACAGATGAGCCCCATGATGGAGTCAGAGCTTCCTGACCCCTGACCAGATACCAGAGGGAGATAAGACCCTGAAACCAACCCAAACTGGAAGAGATAACCCCAGTGGCCTTTAGATCATTAACATACCATCATAATGCTAAAATTCCCACCACAGAAAGAAAATTTCTGCCATTTTATGTACATGGGTTGTACGAAGATGTGCGTTTATGAGTTGAGTCTGCACATCTGTAGTCCCACCCTGCACATGCTAACCTTCCTTCTTGCTCCTCGGACCCAGTCCTTAAAAACTCCATGTCTTCTATTGGTCAGGGAGAAAGGGTCTTTAGAGTGTAAGCTCACTCCATCTCCATTTCTGGAAAGGAATAAAACTGGCTTGGCTTTTGTTCCAATTGGGTGTTCTTTCTCTGCGACCAGTACAAAGTAGGGAAAAAACTCAATTTGCCAATGACAATATGAGCAACTAGCAATTTGAGCCAGTATAGCCAGCTTATTTTCCCTGTACCATCTTCCATTTGAGATAATGTGTGCTTCTAAGAATATATACTTTTATTGCCATGATAGAACTGAAGTGGATGAAAGCCCCTCTAGCTGCTCTATATCTGGTTATTCAATGGATCCCCGAATCCCGTTATAAAACCTATAAGATTTTATTTGCTCATATTTCCCAAATGAAAAAACGATTCAGTTTTATTTTCTTTTTGTCTCCTCAAACAAACAAACAAAGCTAAGCTAGATTTGACAAAAAAGTATCTAGGTTCTTCTCCCCATCGCACCCCCGACCCCCAAGAAACTTACTCTGAAAAGAGAGAATAATAGAGATTAAATGTCCGCTGTGTCAAGTTATAATTCAAAGTGATAACATGAAAAGAGACCCCCCAATATCACCCTGGCTCGGGTGATATAGCAGGGTAAGTGGCAAGCCCTTCTCTAGGCACCTATTCCAAGATAGGCTACTGTGAGGTGATTTCAAAATTGCTGGCTCTAATCAGAGAAAAAGATCTGTCTTTCTTAGGGGCTTTGTTCACATGTTTTACCTCTTTTCTTCATTTATTAATAATGATAAGCAAGCTGTGATGGAGTTGCTCTTTAAAAATAATGATTCATGATTCATTTCCTATAGTTTCCTTTTCTCATAAAGCGTGAGCCTTGATAATGTCAGCATAAGGCCTGCGTGGATGGGGGTCAGTCACCAACTAAGTGTAATTTGCAGGTGATCATAGAGCTCATCACTACTTAGAAGTGTTTACCACAAGAAAAGGGCTCATTTGGATGATTTCAAAGCTTTTTAAAATACCCCCCTAGAAGAGACCAGAGATAATTGTTTTCTTCTTTGGTGGGTCTAGACTTTAGGCAGATAAGATAATTTCAGAGAACAACTTCATCCAGTGCTTTGAGAGAGACAAAGAACTGAGAGACAGGAGTGGGGGAGGTCAGAGAAATCTTGAGGCTTCTTATTCAGTTCAGGATGTCAAAGTGTCATATTTTGGGAGTATTCGTTTCTGCGACCCAACATGCCCCTGTCTGAAACTTACCAAGAAGTTTCACACCTAGAGTTCATGGCTATGGAGAAAAAATTAAGCCAGTAGCTGAATGGCAAAGGATCCCACCAAACTGGTCTCTCATTCTTGGGACTAGGCCAGTTCAACTAAACAGCTGTGCCTCATTTTAGAAGATGGTGTTGCAGATGGCTCTCAAAGCTAGGCCACTATATTATGTAGGAAAACAGATCTTTAATAAGAGGGATCTATGTGGAAATAGAAGGGGGAAAAAAAGTCAATGTCTGAAGCAGTCTACAAGCTAGTCCTTCTAAAGTTTGGAGGGCAGCCAGTTGAGAAGACCAGTGGCAACCTGACAGATTTTCCTAGATTGTAATTTGCGTGTAAAGCGTGTCCAAATATGAGCTATTGCGATGATTTTTCTCCACAGCCAATTTGACTAGCCTCAGCTTGCAGGGCCTCAGGAAAAAGGCAGTTTTAATTTCAGTAAGTCCAAGTCAGAAAAAAATGAAAGGAAAATTTGGAAAGATTACTTTGAAGACTTGTCGCCAGGAAACAATTCAAGATTCAGCCCAAATTGTAAGTAAATAATAAAAACTCAAAAACAATGAACAAGGCAAGAATCTAAGAACAGGTGTACTATGGTTTTCTTCTGAAACATAATTTTTCTCTCTCCAATATTCCATTTTTCTAAAGATAAAACATGGTAGGACAAATCTACTTGCAAAATAAGCTTTAGCCTTATTACACTTGGTTTCATTATTTGTATAAAATACAGCAAGAATAGTGATTGGCTATATAGGCTCTTTTAAAGTTAGCTTTGATGGAACTTTTTTGTAAGAAATCTCAGATTTGACTTTTAAAAGCCAGTCAAGGACAAGAAACCAAGGCAAGGTTTTGCCATCAGGCTGTACCTATAATACCTGTACAAATTGGGAAAATCCTTCTATTCCTAAGGTCCCCAAAATATCTTGACTTTCCTGGGCCTGTGAGAGAGTAACAGTCTTTACTTTCCACAAAGTTAGGAACTTTGTAAAAGAACTGTGTAGACAAGGTAACAGGCCAGTCTTTATCCAAGTCTATTGGCTTTGTAAAGTCAACCCCAATCCTTTAAAGCAGTTTGATCACAGATGAAAATATGCTATTCTAGTCAAAGCCTTGGTAAAATAATCAGTGTCTCCAATTGTGTCCTGTTACCAAAGAAAACAGATTCTTATTAAACTTATGCAAATAACTGTTTTGCCATAAAATAAGAATTTTCATGAATAGTTTCTGAATTCTTGAGAAATCAGGTAGAGAGAAAGGTATGGGTTTCCATTTTTCTTACCAAAGTATACTTTACCCAATTGCTGTAAGCTATAAATAACTTTAAAAAATTCTTAACTCTGGAAAACAAACAAAACATACAAATAATAAGCAATGTTTCAAACAAAAAGATTATTGAAAAATCTTTTCACTCCTGTATCGGTTCAGTTCCATGTAATTAATTTTTATTTTGCTTGATGTTGGGTTAGCAATATTCATAAACCCATCAGTTTTCTTTTTTTAAGTAGAGTTTTGGAAGGTTTTACTTGGTTCAATAATATAATCTCCAGAATTATCAGAAACCTATATTTAAGAGTACTTGCTAGAGTTCTTTCCATGAATTTAATTGAAGACACAACACTTTAGGATTTGCAAAGTGCTTTTAGAAAAAAAAAAATCAGAAGGAAACAACTTACTTCTTATATTAAGACATACCAGATTTTTAGAACTCTTATACAATTTTGAAACACATTTCAGTAACATATTTATACAAATATAACCAAAGAATACTAAAGTTATGTGAACTTGAAAAGTATTTGGGCTAGTTAGTTTCTTGGCACTCATTTATTTATAATTCAATTTGGTACCATAGGGACAATATACAAACAGACATCTATATACATGTATGCATAAAAATACAGACACAAAGGCCTTATAGCTTTGGTTTTAAAATTTTAATTATGAAACAGGTGAAACTCACTAGTTTAAAAGGACAGTTTAATTAAATTGTGCCTCTGTAAAAGGAACAAGTTAGTTTGTTTATCCCACGCTGCCAAAGCCCTTACTAAGTTTTAGAGAAAACAGGATAGCAAATTTACATTTCAAAGCACAGAGACAGTATTTATGTTTTTCTTAAGAATGAGCTTGGGTTTGTTAGTTAGAAGAAGGTTAAAACTGCCAACGTGACACAAAATTATAGAAATTTACCACAGTATTTTCTAAGGAGACTGATTTTATTTAGATAGGTAGTTTCTAATTTAGTCTCTGTTTTCTAACTGGACCACTGAGCTTAGGGTGGAGTTCATCAATGAATAATAGGGCTGATGAAGCATTTGCAGTTTTCAGGGCCTAATATTTAAATATGAGAAAAGCAGGTGCAGCTGGAAGGCAGGGCATCTAGATCTCCAGAAATCAATAATTCTGTTTTTACACTGAATCTCAGCTCCCACAAAATTGGGCAATACCACTGGACAAGGCTGCACAAGACTTTCACAATGCATCTTGCTACAGGGACTTTCTCCCAAGGCTGGTGGGTGCTCCAACACCAATCAGCCCTCTCTCTGAAAAGTCCATCCCCCAGAAGAGTCTTATCCCTTGGTGCTGAGTGTTTCCACAGCCTCCGAGTATTCAAACTGCACCTTTCTTAAATAAACTTGCAAAGAAACAAGTAGCGTTCTACAGTAATAACCACTCATTGAAACCACTGTTAGCAACCCCAAACACTGTAGCCCTCATCAGTGACAAAGAAGCCATACCATATACAAAGGTCAAGTACTTTCTCACAGTACAGCATATCCCCTGGTATCTCACAATGCCAAACACACCAGGTAAGAGAATGCAAAAGAGGGCAGAGCTGTAGACCTAAGAGGAAACTGCCCTGACTCCTGGGGTTCCATTTGGAAAACAGGAGAACTCAAAAAAGGAGTCTGTGCCACGTTTTTTCTGTGTTCCTCAAGAGGTCTCAGAGTCACTAGAAGTCCCTTCTAGATCTTTTCATGTGGTATTGAAGGTGGCCAAAAAGAAGGAGGAATAGAAGTAAATGGGAGAACACGTCTTAGAACAGTAAATTTCAGGAGATTTTATGCTTCCCAAAAGGCCAATGAACTTTTACATTTTTCTCAGCAAAAATTAGACCAAGAAGGAAAGCAAACAACGGGACTAAACATATAAATAAAAGAGGGTTTTGATCAACTGAAAACAATTCTCAGAAACAGGATTCAAAAGAGAAAAAGCAGAAAGGTGTTTAAAAAAAAATTTAGCTTGAATGTCAGCTTTTAATTAAGCTGAATTCTGACTATAGAAGTCCTGAAACAGGGCATAGAAGGGATATTCCTAATAATTCCCAAAAAAACTCATTCCCAGGAAGAGGCTAAGCTAGTGAAAGACTTGTTGTCATAGATACTTAAGATGGCGTTTGTATGTCCTGTTCCACCAGTATCCCACAGATTTGTGGAGGCCTACCGGTTCCAGACCCATTAATTCATGACACCAGGCTCTCCTGAGATTAGACTTTCCCAGGACAAACCAGGCAACCACAGTTGAAACAACAAAAACTCCTATGGATGGAACTTCTTATTTAAGACAAACTACCCTAAGAGATTGGTACATTCAGAACAAAATGTGTGCTGCTTAAAATCTTATGTGCTTCAGCTTTCCAGCCATTTTCACATGTGACTTGAAAATCACGCCTCCTCTATGGTAAAAACCAAGGGAGAGTGCTCTACTTGGTCACAAATCATACTCTCAAAGACATAACACAAAACAAGAGGAGAACCTCATCTGTTTTTTTGTTTCAGGGACTCACAGCAAAGTTTGTCTAAATAGACGCACATCTGATCAGAATTGCAAAATGACCAGTGTGCAGGGCTGGCTTGAACAATGGATTTATAAGGGTTTTAGGCCATGTTCTACCCTGTGGTACTCCTCTTTATGACAGAACAATACAGAAAGACAAAGACAAATGAAAACACTATTTCTGGGAGGCAAAAGATCAGACAATAGGAATATTCATACCAGAAAAGCACACCAGAGTCATTATACCCAAGACTAGTCACAAAATACCCTTCCTCCCAATCAAGATTTTGGAGAGGAAAAGAGAAAAGACAGTGATTTTTACCATCCATTCAACTGGAGTCCACAGAGAGAGAAGCTTGGATTCTTGCTGGTAAGAATTTCTTACCCTTCTGCCAGTTTGTCAGGTCGGGGGTTCCCTTCACTGCAGCTTCCAAAGAGCAGAGAGGCTTTGGTATGCTGCCCAATGCATCGAAACTATAAGAGCAAAGAAAAACTTCCCCTTCACCCTCTGAAGTTTCACTGAAAATCAACGACAAAATGCAGATGAATAGGAGGAAAGACATACACATTTATTAATGTGGATAAAAAATCAGAGTGATTACCCCACCACGTAACTGGGTACAGATGTTTATATTCTCTTCTTCTTAGGGGAAAGGGAGATGAGGAAGTGTGGATAATCTTTGGGGGGTACTAAATGATTTTTAAGGGCATTCAGTGGTCTTGAAGAGCATGCACTAGCCTGAACAAAGTCCAGAACAGATAATAATTTGTGACAAGTTTGTTCAGGTGTGTTCACAGGCTTCAGTCTTTCTTCCTGCAATACGAGTTCAGGCAACGAAAACTCAGGGAAGGGACCAGAGGTAATTGTTTTCCTGTTTGGTGGGTCTGGATTTTAGACAGATAAGGAAACTTCAGAGAAAAAATTCATCCTGTGCTTTGGGAGAGACAGAAGATTGAGAGACAATGCATGGAGAGGTCAGGGAGACATTGAGGATTCTTATTCAGTTTACCATGTCAAAGTGCCATATTTTGAGGCATCAGTTTCTGAATGCCAACAACTTGACTAATGAAATATATGTGGAGTTGTTGGGAGGGAATTTTGGAAATGCTCCCACAAAGGGAAATAGACAGCTGGCAAATGCTCCTTTTGCATTTCCCACTTCTACTTCTTGCTTTTTAACTTTGAATTTGATGTAATTCCTGGAGCTTTAGTAGCCATCTTGAATCATGAGGCAGCCTTGAGAAGGAAAGTGACTTGCTAAGAATATCATAGCAGAAGAGAGAGGCACACTATATTTCTGATTATTGTTAAGTCTTCCCTGCCAGTGCTGCACTGAATATCTTAAGACTTCTTTTACAAAAGAGAAAGATAAACTTATAGTTATTGTAAGTCACTATTATTGAAAGTAACTGTTATGAGGAGCCACCTGCAATTTCTAAATGATACAATATGTCCAATCTCCCAGTAGTAGAGACCAACACTGAGTCCCCGATATGGAAACATTCTTCTGGGTGATAAGCCAGCTATCTGGTGGCAGGTTGACTACATTGGACTGCTTCTATCATGGGTCAGGCAGTATTTTGTTCTTACTAGAATACACAATCTGGAAATGAATTTGAATTCCCTGCACAAAACACTTCTACTAAAACAACTATCCATGAACTTACAGAATGTCTTATTCACCATCATTGTGTTGCATACAACATTGCATCTGATCAAGGAACTCACTTCACAGCAAAAGAAATACAGTGGTGGACCCATGCTTATGGAATTCACTGGTATTACCATGTTCTCCATCATCCTGAAGCAGCTGGTTTGACATAGTTGTGGAATGGCTTTTTGGAGATTCAGTTACAGCACCAGCTAGATGGCAACACTTTGCGAGGTTGGGTCAAGGTTCTCTAAGAGATTGTGTATGGTCTAAATCAGTGTTGAATATTCATGGTACTGTTTCTCCTGTAGCCAGTTTTCATAAATCCAGAAATCAAGGCATAGAAATGGGAGTGGGTCTTCTCACTATTACCCCTAATGATACACTAACAACATTTTAGCTTTCCATTCCTGTGACTTAAAGCTCTACTGATCTAGACATCTTAGTTTCAAAGAGAGAAAGGCTTCTACCGGGGATCCAAACAATGATGTCTCTGAACTGGCAGTTAAGAGTACTGCCTGGCTTCTTTGTGTGCCTTGTGCCACTGAATGAACAGGAGAGAAAGGAGTTATTATCTGGTTCGGGTGATTAATCCCGATTACCGAGAGGAAATTGGGTTGCTTCTACTACACAATAGGAGCAAGATTGAGACCGTCTGAAATACAGCAGAACCTTGAAGGTGCCTCTTAGTTCTCCAGTGTCCTGTGATTAAAATTAGCGGAAATCTTAATTTGGTCTACAACAACCCAATTCATGCAGGGCTTCTAGAAATCCAGATCCTTCAGGAATGAAGTTTTGGGTCATTTCACCAAGTAAAGAACCAAAGGAAGTGAGGCGTTTGCTAAGGGCAAAGAGAATGTGGGATGGGTAGTGGAAGAGAGTTATTATAAATACCAGCTCATGCCCACATGCTTATGCCTATGGTAGAAATGAGGACTGTCATGGTTATGAGTATTTCTTCCTTATTTTGGTGTTTTTATTTAATAATTTAATTTTATACAAAATTTTATAATTTAATATTTTAATTTTCCCTCTGTCATCCCCTTCTCATCTAACATAAGACTTGTTAATAATTAACTTGATATTATATTTAAGTTACAAAATATAAAACAGAGTGTGAACCAGGAAGGAGAAAATGAACATCACCCAAAAGCACAAAAGGGACTCTATACCTTCTTCTGGGAAAATAGTGTGTTTGCAGTCTTATGTAAGATTATTGTATCATTTTTGATGGAGGTAGGTCTTTTGTTATTGGTTTTATTTGGAGATTAAGTGTGGTTCAAAGAAGCATATTTGAGTTCAAAGTTGCCAAGAATGGACTGTGGTAGCTTTATAATGTGTCAACTTGGTTAGGTTTAACTACATTTCACAGAATTTATCATTTTCATTCTTGCCAGGTTGGGCCACATGTATACTCTTTATACCAATTGCATTATTTCTCCACTGTTGTAACTCAATCATTAATGTACCTACGGTTGGCAGAATAATGGACCAAAAAATGTACTCGTTCTAATTCCTAGAATCTATTATATGGTATATTACATGGCAAAGGGAAGTTAAGGTTACAGATGGAATTAAGATTACTAATCAGATGACCTTAAACAGGGAGATTAGGATTATCTGGGTGGGCCTTATGTTATCTCAAGGTCCTTAAAAGTGAAAGTAGGAGACAGTGTCAGAGTGGTTTCATGTGAGAAAGAATTGACTAGTCATTGCTGGCTTTGATGAAAGGGGGTCTGCAATCAAGAAATAGAAGAGCCTCTAGAAGCTGGAAAAAGCAAGAAAATGGATTCTGCCCTAAAACCTCCAGGAAGGAACATAGCCTTACCTACATCTTGATTTTAGTCCAGTTAGCCTGGTTTTAGACTTCTGACATCCAGACCTACAAGAGAAAATAAATTTTTGTTTTTTTAAGCTGCTAAATTTGTGGAAATTTGTGATGCAGCAATAGTAACCTAATGCAGTAAACTTTTATTGGCCTTCCTCCATACAGTACCTTCAACTACTCACTTTCTTACTATTTTTCTTGGGTCAGTTTCCAAATAAACAACTGTACTTAAATCATTGTCTCAGTTCTGCTTTTAGGAAATTCAAATGAAGACAGTCTTTCTCCACAACAAATTCTACTGTTATGACCAAAGGTATGTAAAAATAGGATATAATCTATACAGTGATTAGGAGATTTGGATAGATATTATTAGTAACAGGTCAAAAATGCAGTGTGCAAATTGGCTTAGATTGAGGAAAGTGAAAACAGTCTCATATTTCAGTAAGATTAGTTGCAAGAAAAGGTAGTAAGCAGAACCAGGAAAATCTCCACCTCTGAGAAGGAAGGGCTGTTAGAAAAAGAAGAAAAAGAAAAAAAAAAAAAAAGGCCTTCAGGATAAAGTAGATGTGATGAAAGTCAAAGCACACTAGAAATCACACCAAAATTCCTCAGAAAAGTCAGCTAAATGGAGAATTCACTCTCAGCTTTCTCTTGGCACAAGCAAAAGAAAGTGAAAATGTCATTATACTGGATTTCTACATATGTGAATCTGACAGAAGCAGTATATGGGGCTCTGACAACATAATCATAAAAATTAAAATGAAATAATTCAAAGAAGAAACAGCGTCTTTTCTATTAAGCTGTCTTCTTACTAGCTGTATTAGAGTCAGGGTTCTCCCAAGAAACAGAACTAACAGGGTGTGGGTGTGTGTGTGTGCGTGCACTCGCGTGTGTGTGTGTGTGCATGTGTGTGTGTGTGTGTGCATATGTGTGTGTGTGTGTGTGTGTGTGTGTATTAGGGCAAAGAGGGAGAGAGAGAGGGAGGGAGATTTTTAAGGATTTGGCCCTCATGATCGTTGTAGCTTGGTGTCTTAGTTCACTTTGCTATAACAAAATCCCATAAACCGTGTAGCTTTCAAACAACATAAATTTATTACTCACAGTTCTGGAGTCTGGAAAGTTCACAATCAAGGTACCAACAGATTCAGTGCCTAGTGCAGATCCTTTTCCTTGCTCACAGGGGGTGCCTTCTCACTGTGTTCTCACACGATGGAAGGGGCAAGAGAGCTCTCAGGCCTCTTTATAACGGCACTAATTCAATTCATATGGGCTCTACTCTTTTGACCTGATCGCCTCCTAAAGGCCCCACCTCCTAATATAATCATCTTGAAGGTTAGGATTTTGACATATGAATTGGGAGGGGGCGGTTCACAAACATTCAGACCATAACACATGGTAAATATAAAGCCTGATAGAATAGACCAGCAGACTGGACACAGAGAAGAGTTGCAGTTTGATTCCAAAAGTGCTCTCTGCTGGCAGAATTCTTTCTTGCTTAGAGGAAGTCCGTCTTTTTTCTGGTAAAGCCTTCAATTGATTGGATAAGGCCCACCAACATTATGGTGGGTAATTTGCGTTACTCACAGTCCACCAATTTAGGTTTTAGTCTCCACAAAACACCTTTGTAGAAACATCTAGAATAATGTTTGACCAAGTATCTGAGCACCATGGCCCAGCCAAGTTGACACATAAAATTAACCATCACGCTAGTTCCCAGGGTTCTTCCTAGAAAGGAAGATCTTCATGGGAAAATGTGGTTCTGTCCTGACACATGAACACCATGAACACCTTGTCTCTAGTGTATATGAGCTAGTCTGTGAGGGAGGTTATTTGAAATCAGTCTGAGTCCTACAAAGTTGTTTGAGTTGCACCATCAGAACTCATATATGTAGCCAGTGAAAAGAAACCATTTGGAAAATCAATTAACTTTCCTGTCATGCAGCTATTCTCTCCATAGTTCACTCCCCATTCATGTGGACAATTTAATTCAATCTGTAACAAAATATTGCTGTAATAAACAGGAACACTTTTATATTCCCATTTTCTGGGACTAAAAGATTTGAATTTTGACACAGAATCATCTCAAGTTTCAGAATTTGAAGAAGTTGGAGTTCCCTCAGTAAAGCTGAGGCTACAAAAATACCAATGGACTTTTGAAAAATGCTCTGAACATCTAAACAAAATAAAAGGCCCATTTGGGGATTCAGAATAAGTGTATCTATGTGAAACAGCTTTATACCAAGAAAAGTTAACAGTTAAAAAGTCTTATTTGCATTTCAATAAGATTTGTTGAAATTCTACACCCATTGGAAAAAAAATCTTATAGCATTAGGAAAGATAGCATTCAAATAAAAACTAAGATTACTAAATTTAAACATGTAATGGAAGCAGTAGAGAGTAGTAGATTGAAAAATGCAAAAAAAAAAATAAGTTCTCTCAGAACAATTAGGAAAAGGACGAATGAAGGGATGAAGCAATAGAGCTTATAGATAAAAATATGTGTATGCTTTTCTAATATATTTTCCAAAAAAATCAGATGATAAAGACTAAATGTCATAAGAATTTCAGGAAAACATTGTGTTTTCTCCTCTAGATCCACTCAGCCCTTTCCCAGCCTGCTCTTTGTCCCATGAGGCTGACCTGTATAAATGGTTTCAAGGGACTTGATGCTTGGTTCAGTCTATGAGAAGCAGTCGCAGGAGATGGGAGCGTACGAGGAGTGCAAGCCCCAGATTTCTCCAGTTGGCCATAGTTAACTGCTTATGTTCCTCTAGGGAAGGTTACAGTTCGTGCACATAGCCTTCTCACAGACACAATAACACTGCTGTGGCCTATAGCACTTTCCAAGTCCTGGAAACTACTTTTCTCTACCCTTTCAGATCCATGGGTGTTAATGGATCCCCAGCTATTGTGTTCTAGGTCCTTCACTAGCCCTTCGATTTCCTTTAACCTTTTCAATACCATTGCAAATCATTAAACTCTGCTCAATTTTCCTGTTTGAGAATTCCACCATTTTCATGTTACTGACTGATATAAGCAAAAATTAATAGCAGGAATAGAGGAAAAACTTGAGGCTTTGGATCAGAGTGGCTCATCTAATAGAAGGAGTTAATGAAAGAGGTTCTTGCTTTAAAATTTAAAAAGCAATCCCCAGGATATAGCAAAGATTTTTTTTAACCATAAAATCATCCAAGCAAGGGGAAAATAAGTTACCTATGATAAAATAATTTTAAAAGGTCAGCCTGACATCAAAACTTTCTTCTGCAATACTAATTGTCACAAGACACTAAAACATCATCAACAAAACTGTGAGCCATTCATAGCCATGAAAGAACTTAAAAAGTATACAATCAGCAAAGAGCTCTGAATAATGTTGTCAGGAAAAGGGTGAACTGACAAACCAAAAAAAATGAATCACAATAAATAATTCCAATAGAGAGAAAATGTAATTTAAAAGCAATTGTGGTTACTACTGATATCAGTAATATGTATGCATAATGTTAAAATATTTGCTAACATGTGAAACTTAATAAACATCAAACAATTTTTAAAAGACATGATATGTAATTAGAAAATAAATTAATGTAGTTCTATGAGCCCAGATTATTCCAACAAAAACTGTGATGTGAGGGGAAGGAGATAAAAATAAAATGCACAAGTATTTATTTATTCTTCCCATTTAAATAAAAATAATTGAGCTCACCATTTTTTAATTGTGTAAAAGAAAAAAAAATCTATGTTAGTGTATAGAGAATTACCAAAAAAAAAAAAAAAAAAAAAGACTTCTAAATTACAAACAACAAAAAAAGAGCAAGTTACAGTAAAATGTCTGACTGTCCATATGGTAAAATGTTAATAATGCATACTTCTGAATTGTGAGATCTTGGAGATTTTCACTTTTCATATTTTGTTTATCTATATTTTTATAATGCACATATGTTTATGAGTGTATGAATAAACATTTACACAAATGTCTATCTTATAAAATGAAATTAAACCATAATGCTTTTAATTTCTTTTGTCTCTTGTTTTTCTCACAAGTATTTAAAGCAGTTAACAAATAGATTTAAAATGTGAGTAAGTCAGACAATGGATCTGGATCAAGTTCAGTAAATTTTGGTCTTGAGGATTCCTTGGAATTTAAGAGCAAGAAGGAACCTGAAGTATAAGTAAATGTACTATTTAACAATATAATCACTTTAAAAAAATATTAAAATGCCCTAGAAATAACTAAAGTCAAGAAAATTATTTCTAAAAATTAATAATCCTAAATGGTATGTAACTTTTTTTTTTTTTTTTTTTTTTTTTGAGATGGAGTCTTGCTCTGTCTCCCAGGCTGGAGTGCAGCAGTGTGATCTTGGCTCACTGCAACCCCTACCTCCTGGGTTCAAGCAATTCTCCTGTCTCAGCCTCCCAAGTAGCTGGGACTACAGGCATGTCCCAACATGCTCAGCTAATTTTTTGTATTTTTAATAGAGACAGGGTTTCACCATGTTAGCTAGTTTGGTCTCAATCTCCTGACCTGGTGATCCGCCCACCTCAGCCTCCCAAAGTGCTGGGATTACAGGCCTGAGCCAATGTGCCTGGCCACTATATAACTTCTGCGAGACATTTTGTGGTGTACATATTTTGCATCTTCTGCTCAACTCTCCTTTTCTGATAATTTTCCTCCCCTCATATACTAAGTGGCAGTATAAGTGGCTATGTGCCATGTTGTTATGGTGAGAACACATGGAACCAAACTGGCATCCAGGCTCAGGCCTGAGAGAGTCAAGCCATTCTCTCTCCAGTAGCTTCACCTATTAAACACATAACTTTGAGACTTTGGTGACAGCATAATCACCTGACACGTTCTTCTTGATTGCTGCATAGACAAAATCAACTCACTGAGACCATGGCATTGCTGTAAAGAAAGAGTTTAACTGATGTGAGGCTGGCCATGTGGGAGACAGAATTACTACTCAAATCAGTCTCCAAAGGTCTTGGACGTTAGGGTTTTTATGGACAAGTTGATGGCAAGGGGGCTAGGGAATAGGTGCTACTGATTGGTTGGGGATGAAATCATAGGAGTGTGGAATTTGTGCCACTGCACTCCAGCCTGGGGGACAGAACAAGGCTCCATCTCAGAAAAAAAAAAAAAAAAATCAGATGAGTCAGTTTATTGATCTGGGTGCTGCCAGCTGATCCATCATCCATCAAGTGCAGGGTCTGCAAAATAACTCAAGCACTTATCTTAGGCTTTACAATAGTGATGTTATCCCCAGGAGAAATTTGGGGAGGGTGGAGGGTTAGAATCTTGTAGCCTCCAGTTGCATGACTCCTAAGCCGTAATTTCTTACCTTTTGACTATTTTGTTAGTCCTACAGAGGCAGTCTAGTCCCCAGGCAAGAAGGAGGTTTGTTTTGGGAAAGGATTCTTACTGTCTTTGTTTTAAACTATAAACTAAGTTCCTCCCACAGTTAGTTCAGCCTACACCCAGGAATGAACAAGGACAGCTTAGAGGTTAGGAGCAAGATGGAGTTGGTTAGGTCAGATCTCTTTCACTTTCTCAGTTATAATTTTGCAATGGAAATTTCAGCACTGGCTTGCACCTTTTGTTCTACCTTGATTTTATCTTTGAGGTTATGTGCTCTCCTGGGATCTACAGTAGAACACATTCTACAGGGGTGAGAATGGTCAGAGAAGCATGGAGGTGTGCAGGGAGAAGAGGTTTCTTGAACTCTCGTTCAGGCATAAAATTGGAAAGCTGGCATTATTACAAGTTGTTGGAGCTCAGAAACCAATACCCCAAAATATGACATTTTGACAGACTGAACTGAAAAAGACTCAAGGTTTCTCTGACCTTCCCCCCTACCCCATCTTCTCTCCTAAAGCATAAGATAAAGTTGTTCTCTAAAGTTCTTTTATCTGCCAAAAGTCCAGACCCAGCAAGAAGAACATTGTTTTCCTTTCCCCTCCCTGTTATCTTATTATCCTTTCCCTACTATCTATTATCTATTGCAGAAAAGAAGACAAAGAATATAACCACGCCTGCACTGACCCTTTTACAAAATAATGTCTGTCTCTAGACTTATCCAAACTCCAAAGAAAACTATTAACCAGTTAATCTCTGTTCCCCATTCATTCTCTCTAGTAATCCTTTATTACTCCTCAACAGAATTCCTCTTCTTTCTCCTCCAATAACCTGTTTTGCCAGGATCCAAGACCCCATTTTTTCCGTAACCTTAAAATGGTATATAGGCTTCTGAACCAGCTTTGGGGAGTGGGGGCAGGATTGAGTCTTCATTCTGAAGGCTTCCACGTATACAGGTTAAACAAATTTGTATGCCTTTTCTCTTGCTAATCTGCCTCATATCAGTCATTTTCAGCAAACCTACAAAGTGCAATATGGTCCAAATTCCTCACCCCTCCCTTTGATTTGTATCTTTGAAATACTCTCCCCCTTATACCCTACCTCTGGCTCTAAAGTTGGCCATGTGATTTGCTCTGGTCATTGGGATTTTAGCAAGTGTGAAACAGGCAGGGTCACAGGAAAGTGCTTGATATTTTTGTTAGCTCTCTTGTTCCTAGGCATTTGCCATCAGAATGTAGCCTACTGGAAATGTGATACGTAAATTAAAGCTAAGTAGCTGAAAAAGTTCAGGAAATGCCATCCCAAAACATATTGCTTTGGTATACTGATTACTTCAGTGCTGAAGGCACTCGTAAAGTAACAAATGCAGAGAGGCTCTCTTTCAACTCCCCTTATCTGCCTACAGGGAGATTTTCCAAAAGGAATTCAACTTCCGTAAAATCCCCTCCCTGGCAATTTCATCAGCCAGGGAAGATTAACTCATATAACAGGACAGAAGACTAAAAGTCAACACCACATCCAGACAAACTTTGTCACAAGGTATCATCTGTTCTTCTAAAGGCCCATTTATCTTTCCCCCAAATCATTTACTCTCTGATAAGTGGCCTAAGTCTACCGAAAAAGAAGAAGCTGAGGCAAAATTAATGTAAGCAGATAGTTTATTTGGGCCAAGCTTTAGGATTGCAGCCCAGGAGCATAGATTCAAGTTGCCCTGAATGAACACTCCAATTAGCAGCAGTTACAAGTGCATTTTTAAGGGAAAAAAGTAGGTGACTTAACAATTATTGAGTTGTTTACCAAGAATTTACATTAAAATAACAAATTATTAATTGGCTATACATTGTTTCTTTGTATCACAAGTTCCAGGCACATGAAGATAATGGGTGAGGCAGGTAATGGGGACCAAATTACTTCAAATGATTTCCCTAAAGTGTGGTAGCAAGGGATGGGGCATGATTTAGATCCCATACACTTATATCTCTGGGCCTGCATACCTCATATAGCTCAGACTGCTCTGACCTATTTTTCTTTTTCGTTTTTCCCCTGTTGATCAAAAATTTTCCCATGAATCATTGATGATTGATCTCTGAATAGGTTAGAATGATAGACATTCTTCATCCCTCAGCACTGGGAAAGCTCATTACTGGAAAGGCTCATTCAAGTCACTGATTTATATAATGGTCATCACTTTTTGAATCATCTCTAGCCTTTGGAATTTCATGCTTTCAGTTTTCTTGTAAGAAGAAAAACGATGAGAGATATATAGTAAAACCTATTCCATTGGGGATTCAGTCCACATTTTAGGAATATAATTTAAATTTTTAAAAAATAGGGCTGGAATCTAACAACAGGTTTTCTACAATTTTTTCAGAACATAATTTTTGTCTCTCAAGTTCCCCATTTCTATGAAAGACAAATCTTAGTAGGACAAATTAACTAGCAAAATAAGTTTTAATATTATACTTGCCCTATTTGTATTAAATGAAACAAGAATAGTGATTGGCCACATAGGTTCTTTTAAGTTAGCTTTGTTGGAACTTTCATAAGAAATTTCAAATTAGATCTTTAAAAACCTTGAGGCTAGAAGCCAAGTCAAGGATTCACCATTAGATTGTGTCTGCAATTAGGTGAATTATTATCTTCTCAAGGTCTCCATATTACCTTGAGTTTCCCAGGCCTGTCAGAAAGTGACATTTTTTTACTTACTGCAAGTTCAGAAACCTTGAAAACGATCCATGTAGACAAGGTACCAGGCCAGTCTTTCTAAGCAGTTTCATTGGCTTTATAAAGTCAACCTAAATTCCTCACAGCAGTCTGGATATATCTGAAAATATGTCATTCCACTCAAAGCTTTGGTAAAATAACTAGTTTCTCCAATTGTGTTCTGTTACAAAAGAAAACAGATTCATACTGAACTTATGCAAGTAACTAGATTGACATAAAATAAGAATGCTGATGAATAGTTTAAAAATTTTAGAGAAATCAGAGAAAAAGGCAAATGTTTCCATTTCATTCACAAAGGTATATTTTTTCCAATTGCTACAAGCTATAAATAGCTCAAAAGAAAGAAGAATTTCTGAGTCTGGAAAACAAAACATAAAAATAATCAGCAATGTTTCAAACAAAAAGTCATAAAAATATTTTTTACCTCCTATCAGTTCAGTCTCATGTAATTAATTATTCTGTTTGATGTTGGGTTAGAAATCTTTATGAACACTTTGGTTTATTAGAATTCTGAAAGTTTTTGCTTAGTCCAATTATATGATCTCCAAAGTTATCAGAAACCTGTATTCAAGGGTACTTGTCGTAGTCCTTTTCTATGATTTTTCTTGAAGAAAAAGTAAGTTTTGGAATGTAACCAATTGTAAACAATGTCATGAGAAAGAATTAAAGCAATAATTGCCTTTGGATGGCAAAATTTAGAGTAGCCATGGTTAAAGACACAATTGACAAGAAAACTTGGTTATTTGTGTGGCATACAGCAATTTAACATAATAACCATAATTATATCTGACATATGTTAAGACATATCAGAATTTTAGGAATCTTGTGTAATTTTGGAACACATATTAATAACCCAACCAGACTCAAAGAATATTCAAACACCATTATTTTATTTGACAATGCTTCCCATGTACTTTTAATATACTAAATAAGCCTACTATGTTTCTCTTGGTATTCCAGTGGTTTCTTCCAGAAAAAAAATTAATTTTAGAATTTGAAATTGGATTTTGGGAAGAATGTCAAATATTAAAGATTTAAAACACTTGATCAAAATAGAATTCCAGGTCACTGAAAAATAATAGTCATTAATTTAGCCAAAGTGAAAATTCAAAATTTCAAAAAGCAAAAGCCAGCTGGGTGCAGTGGCTCACGCCTGTAATCCCAGCACTTGAGGAGGGCGGATCACGACGTCAGGAGTTTGAGACCAGCTTGGCCAACATGGTGAAACCCCATCTCTACTAAAAATACAAAAATTAGCTGGGCATGGTGGTGGGTGCCTGTAATCCCAGCTACTGGGGAGGCTTAGGCAGGCGAATTGCTTGAATCCAGGAGGTGGAGGTTGCGGTGAGCCAAGATTGAGCCATTGCACTCCAGCCTGGGCAACAATTGCAAAACTCCATCTCAAAAAAAAAAAAAAAAAAAAAAAGAAAGAAAGAAAAGAAAAGCTCTTATTATTTGATAGAGAGGAGTCTCAACTTTTGAAACAATTGAAAGACCTAATAAAGATAACACTGGATCAACAGAATTATTTCCACCTTTTTAATTTTTTTGCAGTTTACTCAAAAGGTGAATAAAAGTCTTATTATCTCCTATTAATATTATATAAATTTTTTTAAAAGAGAAAATCGAATTCTACCTTTGCACCAGTACCATTTCTATCAGCTTTGACCCTATGAAATAATATTTCCGTAAACCTTTTATAATCTCTTACAAGTTTCTGTTAAAGAGAGCTCAATGTTCTGAGAAAACCCTGTTATTCTGACACAGGCCCAGACACTGGCTCTCTATCAGTATGATTTTGATATTAATGCCCAATTTTTAGAAAAAGTAAATAGTGTTCGTATTAGTCCATTTTCATACTGCTGTGAAGAAATACCCAAGACTGGGTAATTTATAAAGAGAAAGAGGTTTAATGGACTCACAGTTCCACATGGCTGGGGAGGCCTCACAAGCATGGCAGAAGGTGAAGGAGGAGCAAAGGCACATCTTACATGGTGGTAGGCAAGAGTGTGTGCAGGGGAACTCCTCTTTATAAAACCATCAGATCTTGTGACACTCACTATCATGAGAACAGCATGGGAAAAACCTGCCCCCTTGATTTAGTTACCTCTCACTGGGTTCCTCCCACAACATGTGGGGATTATGGGAGCTACAATTCAAGTTGAGATTTGGATGGGGACACAGTCAAATCATATCAATGTCCTTTTAATTTTAGCCAACTTGTTTATATACAAAATTTCTTTTACATGATTAATCTTCCACAAACCTTCTGCAACATGCTTAAGCTTTTAGTTTTTTCCTATATTTTTATATATATTGACAACCCACCTTATGACAAAAATTTACTTTTTTTCTTGCTTATCATATTGAACACACAAAATTCTCTCTCATGTATAAGAAAAAAAATACTCTCTCTTTTCAACATTTTTTACATCTTACTTTCCTCATACATTCTTGATACAGTCTGGATATTTGTCTCCCAAAAATTGCATATTGAATTGTAATCCCCACTGCTGAAGGTTTGGACCTGGTGATAGGTGTTTGGATTATGGGGGCAGACCTTTCATGGCTGAGAGCTGTCTTTGTGACAATGAATTTTCATGAGATCTGGTCATACAAAAGTATGTGGCAGTTCCTTGCACCACTCTCTGTCACATGCTCCTGCTTTTGCCATGTGACATGCTTGTTCACATGTCACATGGCATTAGATTCATTTTCTGAGTCTAATGACTGAGACATTTTATAATTATCTTTAATCTAATTTAACATAACATGAATTTAAGATTAAGTTTCTGAAAAAGATTTTTGACAGTATGAAAAGTTTGTTTATAAACTTTGATCTTAACAATTATTTATTTTATTTATTCTTAGAAATTATGCTTGAATAGTTCATTAAACAAAGCTAGCCATCATCTTAAGTTTTCTCCTTGCTAATCATTTCTATAGCTTGTGAAACCCTCAAGTTAAACACATAAGTATTTTGTTGATAAGAAGACACAGCTACTTTTATTAAACCACTAAACTAGTATTATTTAACAAAGATTTATCCACATCATGTGAACTAAAAGACATTTGAGTTAGTTTCTATTTTTCTGATTAAATATTCAATTTCAGTGCTTGTTGGTTCTTTAAGCCAATTAATTAGAGCTCTTTCATACATTTTGGTAGTGAAATATCACATAAGAATGACACATTTAAACATATAGCTATAAAGATACACAGACAGAAACAGATCTTGTATCTTTTTTTTTTTTTTTAAAGATGGAGTCTTGCTCTGTCACCAGGCTGGAGTGCAGTGGTGTGACCTCAGCTCACTGCAGCCTCCACCTCCCAGGTTCAAGCAATTCCCCTGCCTCAGCCTCCCAAGTAGCTGGGATTACAGGCATGCACCATCATGCCCAGCTACTTTTTGTATTTTAGTAAAGATGGAGTTTCACCACGTTGGCCAAGATGGACTCAATCTCCTGACTTCATGATCCATCTGCCTTGGCCTCCCAAAGTGCTGGGAATACAGGCATGAGCCACTGTGCCCAGCCAGATCTTATAGCTTTATAATGTTCTTCATTTGCCAATTTTCAAATAATTTCTTTTCTACCCCCTTTAGACTATCAATTATTTTTATATTTTTTAGAGACAGAGTCTTGCTCTGTTGCCCAGGCTGGAGTGCAGTGGTGTGATCTTGGTTCACTGCAACCTCCGCCTCCCAGCTCAAGCAATTCTCAAACCGTAGCCTTCAGAGTAGCTGGGACCATAGGTGTGCACCACCACACCTGGCTAATTTTTATATTTTCTGTTTAGTAGAAACGGGGTTTCACCATATTGGCCAGGCTCAAACTCCTGGCCTCAAGTGATCTGCCCACTTTGGCCTCCCAAAGTGCTAGAATTACAGGCATGAGCCATTGTGCCTGGACTAGACTAACAATCTTTTGATTACCTGCCCATTACCCTAAACAACTGTTAGGTAGGGGAACCTAAATTTGCATTTCTAAAGACATGACTCTTAGATGAGAATTTATATCCCAAAGGCACTGAACTTAGATCTAACACCATTATTTGCTGATACAAAAAGGGCAAGTCAAGATGCACAGCAAAAGAAACTACCATCAGAGTGAACAGGCAACCTACAGAATGGGAGAAAATTTTTGCAATCTACTCATCTGACAAAGGGCTAATATCCAGAACCTACAAAGAACTCAAACAAATTTACAAGAAAAAAACAAACAACCCCATCAAAAAGTGGGCAAAGGATATGAACAGACATTTCTCAAAAGAAGACATTCATACAGCCAACAGACACATGAAAAAATGCTCATCATCACTGGCCATCAGAGAAATGCAAATCAAAACCACAATGAGATACCATCTCACACCAGTTAGAATGGCGATCATTAAAAAGTCAGGAAACAACAGGTGCTGGAGAGGATGTGGAGAAATAGGAACACTTTTACACAGTTGGTGGGATTGTAAACTAGTTCAACCATTATGGAAAACAGTATGGCGATTCCTCAAGGATCTAGAACTAGATGTACCATATGACCCAGCCATCCCATTACTGGGTATATACCCAAAGGATTATAAATTATGCTGCTATAAAGACACATGCACACGTATGTTTATTGCAGCACTATTCACAATAGCAAAGACTTGGAATCAACCCAAATGTCCATCAGTGACAGATTGGATTAAGAAAATGTGGCACATATACACCATGGAATACTATTCAGCCATAAAAAAGGATGAGTTTGTGTCCTTTGTAGGGACATGGATGCAGCTGGAAACCATCATTCTTAGCAAACTATCACAAGAACAGAAAACCAAACACCGCATGTTCTCACTCATAGGTGGGAACTGAACAATGAGATCACTTGGACTCGGGAAGGGGAACATCACACACCGGGGCCTATCATGGGGAGGGGGGCGGGGGGAGGGATTGCACTGGGAGTTATACCTTATGTAAATGACGAGTTGATGGGTGCAGCACACCAACATGGCACAAGTATACATATGTAACAAACCTGCACGTTATGCACATGTACCCTAGAACTTAAAGTATAATAATAATAAATAAATTAAAAAAAAAAAAAAAAAAAAACAAGTGGAGAGTTCCTTTATAGATTTTAATTTCTTTTATAAAGAAATTCAAAACAGCCAGTGAAATGCCAGCAAATCATATTTTGGAGACCAAAGTAGTTAGATGATCTTTTAAACTTAGCTTTTTTCTTAATTCCATTAATGATTTAAGTGTGAAGCCCTTCAATGAATAGGGAAAAGAAAGGATTTGCAGTTTTCAGGACCTAATATTGAAATATGAGAAGAGACACAGCTGGAAGGCAGAGCATCTGGATATTTTAAAGTCAAGATTCCCACTTTTACATTAAATCTGTGTTCCCAAATTAGAGAAACACTATAAGACTGGGCCATACAAGCTTCTCCATTGGATCTCACTACAAAGACATTTCCCTAAGTGTTTAAACTGTGCTTTTCTTATCTAAATGCACAGCAAAGCAAGCAGCCCCCTGAGGTAATAACCATTAATTATAAACAACTTCTGTTAGTGACCTCCAAAACTGTGGCTCTCATCAGTGACTTATCAGCCATAACACACGTAAAAGTCAAGTTCTGTCTCAATACAAAGTAATCTCTGGTACCCTCAAAAGCCAAAGATATCAAGTAATGCAATACAAAGGATTGAAGAGTTTTAGACCTGAAAAGAACCTGTCCGTGACTCTTCAGACTCCACAGGAAGACAGAAGTTCCCCAAAATGGGTGAATGGTGCCTTTTTCTGTGTTCCTTAAGGGGTCTGAGTCATTAGACATCTTCTCTAGATTTTTTTTTTTATATATATACTTTAAGTTCTAGGGTACATGTGCACAATGTGCAGGTTTGTTACATATGTATACATGTTTCTCTAGATTTCTTAATGTGGTATCAAAAATGGAAAAAGGAATGAGGAACAGAAGAGGAAGGAAATAGAACACCAAGTCTTAAAGGAGTCAATCTGGGGAGATTTTAAGCTTTCTAAAAGGCTAAATAAGTTTTACATTTTTCTAAGGAAATATTATTCCAACCAGATAGAAAGCAAACAGAGGGGTTTAAGCTGACTGGAAAAAAATTTTTAGTAACAGGATCCAAAAGATGAAGAAGAAAAAAAGCAGAAAGGCCTTCCCCCCCCAAAAAAAGTATGGCTTAAATATGAGCTTTTAATTAAGCTGACCTCTGACCATAGGGCCCTACAAAATAATCTTTTAATATCTCTTTTTAGGAGATTTCAGCCAGGGAAAACATAAGATAGGTCTCCCATTAAATTTGTCTCATTCTAAAACCAATGTTTTATCCTTTTTTGCATGCAAATGAATTATTTTAGACATTTCAAAGGATCCCTATTTTGGCTATTGCTGCTCATGACTGTCCTGGGTTGGGTGGGTTCACTTTCCTAGACATTTACAAGAGGATGCCCAATAAATATGATTGAAGCACCCTCATGGTCTGGGATGACACCCAGAGTTCTTGGTCTCATGGCCAAGGAAATCAAGAATGCAGAGACTTGACCCAAATGTTGGGTTTAGAGCAGAAATTTAATAGAAGAAAGAAAGAGAACAGCTCTCTGCTTCAGAGAGGGGTTCCAGAAAAAGGGCTACCATTTTTACAGTTGAATGCAGAGCCTTTTATAGATAGATAGATAGATAGATAGATAGATAGATAGATAGATGATAGATAGACCCACATCATGTGAACTAAAAGGCATTTGAGTTAGTTTCTATTTTTCTGATTAAATATTTAATTTAAGTGCCTGTGGGGAGGTTATTCGAAACCCATCTTAGTCCTACAAAGTTGTTTGAACTGCACCCATCAGAACTCATATATGAGTTGTTTGTTTTTTCTGAGCTAAAGCCAGGGATTGCTGATAGGTGTACAGAAATAATGTCGTATTATATATTATTATATATTATATATGTTATATATTAAATATATATGTTTAGGTACATGAATATACGTGTGTGTGTGTGTGTGTGTGTGTATACACATATGCATGTTTAGGTACATGAATATACATGTATATATATATTTGAGATGAAGTCTCACTCCATTGCCCAGGCTGTAGTGTAGTGGCATGATCTTTAGTCACTGAAACCTCTGACTCTGGGTTCAAGCTATTCTCCTGCCTCAGCCTCCCAAGTAACTGGGATTACAGGTGTGCACCACCATGCCCAGCTAATTTTTTTTTTGTATTATTAGTAGAGACACAGTTTCACCATGTTGGCCAGGCTGGTCTTGTACTCCTGACCTCAAGTGATCCACCTGCCTCAGCCTCCCAAAGTGCTGGGATTACAGGCATGAGCCACCTCACCTAGCCAATGCATGCAAAGGCTTTTATAGGTAACCGATGAAGGCTGGGTGTCTCATTTTAATCAGGTGTCAATTTCTGGTAGCTCTACTCCATCTTCCTAATGCGCATGTGGGCCCTTAGCTTGAGTTACTCCATATTGCTTGGTTCCCCTTACTGTGCACGTGTCAGGGGACAGAATTTTCCATTATGAGCATGTCTGGGCAAGTTACCTAGGTAGCCTTACTTTTCCATGTGGCTGTGGGCATGTCTTAGGCAAGCCCCCCTGTGCAAGTTCCTCTATCTATCCCTGCAGGCTGTTCTTTTGTTTGAAAGGATTCAACCGAGGACCCACCCTAACTGCCTGCCTGACCAGGTTTTTTCCTTTCTCCTCTCTCATTTCCCCCCTCAGGAGTGGAGACCCTAACTGCTTTTAGGGGGAATGGGACGATGATTCTTTCAGCTACTTCCTGTTGGAGAGGGATGTTGTGTAGGAGAACAGCATTAGGGTTCCTCCTAGTGGCAGTCTAAGGGTCCTTGGAAGGAAGGCGTGCCCATACATGGTTTCATTTGCATCACCATTTGGAGCAGGGCAGGATTTGCAGGCTTATAGCCCAAAACTAGAATACTGATCCAGATTGCTGCACGACCAATCCTTTTTTGTTTTTTCTAAGCTGCAGCCAGGGATTGCTGATTGGTTTACAGAAATAAGCAGGTTAGCTTAAAACATAGGCAAGAACTTGAAAATAACTAACGAGGTTAGAATTTAATAACAAGCATGTAATAAATTTTGAAACATATTTTTTCTCTCTCCAGTCCTCATTTTTATTAAAAACAAATCATGATGGGATGAGTTGTTTGCAAAATAAACTTTAGTCTTATACTTGGCCTGATTATTTTCATAAAGTACAGAAAGAATAATTATTTTTACATAGTTTTTAAAAATTGGCTTTGATAGAACTCTGTTCCATAAGGACTCTCAGACAGGACTTTTTAAAGTGAAGCCCAGCCATGGGTTTGGAACATCAAATAACTGAGTTGGGTGAATTCCTCTCTTCATGAAGTCTCGAGAACATGGGGTTCCTGGGCCTGTCAGAAATTGACATTATCAATGCGTCACAGATCAGGATCCCTGTACTGGGACTATGTAGGCAAGTTAAGAGGCCAGTTTTCCCAAGGGGCTTTTATTGGCTCTGCAAGTTAAGCCTGATTCCTTAAAGGAAAACACACCCTTCAAGTCAAAGTCTTGCTAAAATAATCAGTTTCTCCAATTGTGTCCTTCTGCAAAAGAAAATTGATTTTTATTGCACTGATGAAAACAACTATATTGCCATAAGTTAAGAATACTTACAACTAGTTTCCAAATTACAGAGGAACCAGGCAGAGAGAAACAAATATGCTCCAAATTTTGTTCACAAGAGTATACCTTACTCAATTGTTAAAAGCTGCAGATAGCTTAAAAGAAAAGTTTTCTTGATTCTGAAGAACAAAACAAGGATTAGTAATGTTTTAAACAAAGAGTGAAAAAGAATTACTTCAGACTTCTAATAGTTTAGTCCATGCAGTTAACACCTGTTTGATATTCATGAACATTTCAGCTCTTCATAATTCCTGTACGTTTTCCTTTACTCACCTGTCACAATTTCCAAAGTTATCAGAAACCTGCATTTTAGAGCACCTGTAAAAGTCCTATAATAATCATAAATCATCTTTTGAAAAGGATTAAAACAAGACAACAATTATCTGTGAATGATGAAATGTCCAGGGTAGTTACAGTTAAAAACACAATTGAAAAGGAAATGTGGTTATCTCTGTGGTTTACAATAGCTTAACATAATAACCTTAATTATGATTGATAGCATATACTCAAACATTAGAATTGTATACATCCCATACAATTTTGGAACACTTATTATTTGCTAAAATATAAACTGAAGAAGATTAAACATCATTCTGGCGATCTCATGTACCTAAACATGTTAAATAATCTTGTTTACCTCTCTTCTGGATGCTTCAGGGCCCTCTGTGGCATCCAAAAGCTAGGGATTAGGAAAGACAACTGTGGAACTGAAGTTTGATTTTTGGAAGCCTGCTAAATGTTAAAGGCTTAAAATACTTGATATTATGAAATACAATTCCAGATTATCATAAGCTCATTTATGTTGCCAAATTTATGACTAAAAATTTGAAAACATGGCAAAAACCTTTACTCATTAAGAGGGAAGATTTAGCTTTCCAAACAGTTTGTTTCCTGTTTTCTCTTTCTTCTCTGTGGCAGTTTATTATCCTTCACTATTATAAGAAGATTTTGTACAAGGAAGAGAAAGCCAAGTTTTGCCCTTACATTGGTTTCAAAACAATTCTTTATTCCTAGGCAAGATTTACATTTCCATGCCTTTTTATAATCTTTTACCACAGAAACATTTTACTGTTCCTATACACCTTGCATGTATATCTATTTTCAGTAGTCTTAATTACACATTATAATGGTAACTCTTAGCAATTTTTAACTTTTTTCAGCATAGTTATGGGTATGGTTAATTTTTTTATGTCTCTAGGCCTTATCAAATTGTAAAGCAGGCAGTTTTACATTAAAACATTTAGCATAAACATTTACCTTAAAACATTTAGCATAAACATTTACCTTAAAACATTTAGCAAACCTAGTATGTGACTTACATGATTTAGACCACCTATTTACATTTTGATGACATTTGCATTTGACCAATTATCTTTGAAACTATCTTTATTTCTTAAAGATTAAAATCATGTGAATTAAAAGGCATTACAGGTTTTATCTTTTCTTTAAAAAAAATTTGATTTAAGTGCTTAATTTACTGTAAGCCAATCAGAGCTCTTTTTATAGACATCACACACAACACATATATAACTACACATACAAACAGAAGAAAATTTGCTTGTCATAAGATTTTTCATTTGCTGAGCTCCTAATTGGATTATTGGCCTCTGGGTGGGGCCCTTTAAGATCCAGGCTAGGAAAGCATGTAGTTTCTAGGACAAAAACAGGTTTTGAGAGGAATCTATCCACCTTTAATTCTTGGGGTTCCATGAGGAAAACAGAGGTTTCTCCAAAAATGGAATCCATGGTGTCTTTTCTGTTTTTTACAAGAAGTCCCAGGCCATCAGAAGTCATCTTGGGGCCTCTTGTGTGTGGAAAACTGGAGAAAAAGAATTAAGTTGACCAAGAAAAAAACAATTCTGGAGAAACAAGATCCAAGAAGAGAAAAACCTAAAGGCCTTTTAAATATACCTATAACTTGAATATCTACTTTGAATTAAGCTGAGTGCTCTTTAAGATAATCCTTTTAAAACCCTTGTTGCCCAACTTTAGCTACACCAAGCATTTAATATTTCTGGCTTTTGAACTTTACTAAAAGTAACCTCATAGACTAAACCAACAAACATCAATAAGATTATGACTTAACAGTGTGTATATGGGGTATTTTCAAAGGGGTTTTAAGCAGCTTTTGAAACTGCCATTACAAAATTATAACTGAGACAGTGAAAGAGATCTGACCCAACCAACTCCATCTTGCTTCTAGCCTCCAAGCTGTGTTCGTTCATTACTGGCCACAGGCTGAACCACCTCTGGGAGGAACTTAGTTTATAGTTAATAGTCCAAAACAAAGACAATAACAACTCTTTCCCAAAACAAACCTCCTTCTTGCCTGGGAAACAGACAGCCTTTGTTGGACCAAGAAAACAGTCACAAGATTAGAAACTATGATTTAGGAGTCATGCAACTGGAGGCCACAAGATTCTGACTCTCTCTAAACTGCTCCTAAGATCAGCACTTGAGATATTCTGCAGACTTTGCACTTGATGGATTAGCTAGCACCACCCAGACTGATAAACTGGCTCATCTGATTTTGTGGCTCCCACCCAGGAATTGACTCAGAACAGGAAGACAGCCTTGACTCCATATGATTTTGTCTCTGACTTGACCAATCAGCTTTCTGGCTCACTGGCCTCCCCCAACCCATGAAGCCATCCTCAAAAACTCTGACACCCAAATGCTTGGGGAGATTGACCTGAGCAACAACAAAACCCAAGTCTCCTGCACAGCCAGCCCCCATGTGAATCACACCCTCTTCACTGCAATTTCCTAGTCCCTATAAATCAGCTCTGTTTAGGCAATGGACAAAGTGAACCCACTGGAGAGCCACACTTTTACAAAATCTAGAATCTTTAAAGGCAACTCAGAGAAAGAAAGATTTAAGAAAGGGAACTAGAAGTTGTTTATGGAGGGAAAGAGAATAAGCAAATGGCAAAAGTTATACAGATGTTAACCTGAAAGTACTTATTCCTGAAGCCAGGAATGAACTCAGGCCACCACTGTAAAATGGCAGAGACTGAAACAAAGTATTGCCACATGGTTGCAGGTCACTCTCCCAAGGATATGAAACAAGATGGAGGCCTGCAGTAAAGTTTGATACTGACCAGTTTACTGGGCTGGCTTGAACAGCAGGCTTATGGAATTCCAGGCTCACATTCTGTTCTAAGGTACCCCTCTTTCTGACATAATCACACAGAAAGACATGCAAAGCACACCAGATTGACCACAGCTTAAGAGTAACCTCACAAATCCTTTTTCATTAATTGAAACTTTACAGATAATGTAAAAAGTGGGCCTTACCATTCTTTTTACCAGTTTGCACAGTGAGAGAGAAGCCAAAAGCCCAACTAGTAAAAAAGGCCTTTTACCCTCTGGCTGGCATGTCAGACTTCTGGGTTTCCTTTCCCTGAGCTCAACACTAAGCCAAGCATTTTAAGGTTTGGGAAATTAACATTTCCCAATTTGAAGGGACATTATAAAAGAAGAGATAGAAGCCATTTCAAACCATGAAAGAAGGAAGGAAAAATACCATAGAAAAGTCTCTGAGGGTTTAGGTGGTAGAACTGGAGAAGCTATGATGTGGATAAGGGGGCAAGAACAGCTGGGGCATCTGGAAGTTGCATTTGAGGGTTCCCCAGGGTTTGTTTCTTTGACTTTGGGAAATTATCTCCTGTGGGCTTGCCTGATAGGTTTGCTAAGAGAGCAGGGTTAATTTTACAATGCTGACAAAGATCTGGATTGTCTCACAAGGCTAAGAAGCTTTGCACATAGGGGACCTCAGATCGTCTGTCTTCTCACCTGCAGAAAAGACCTAGTTGTTAGATAGTATTGAAATTAGCACTTCCCCGAGGACACTCACCCCCACACCCCCTTGTTCTGCAGTTGGTGAGATGGCCATGCCCTAGTGCAAAAGAATATGAGGTGCTTTTTCTTTTAGAGTCTGGGAGTCAAAGGAGTCCCAATGATTCAGGCTGCACTTGAGGTGAGTGTAGGCTGAAGATGGGTTGTTAACCATCTGGAAAAAGAGGGGAGAAGAAGGTGTCCTTTAGTTTCCTTTCTTCTTTTGGAGTGACCTAGAAAGAAAGACAGAAAGGGTGTTCCTCTTCTCATCTTCCCTCCCAACTCCTTTGAGTCCCAGCAACAGTCATAGGAGCCACCCATGGATGCAGGAATAACCCTCACCTATGCATCTGGAGGAGCTAGGCGGCAGAAATAGTCATGCTTACTTGTGAGACCCCAGTTCTCAACTGGTGATTTCCATTTGATTTCCTTGACTTGCATAATCTTTGTGGCTCCCTGATAGATGGATCTCAGAAGAGACTATGTAACAGTAGCATTTGGTCCAGGACCCTTAATGGAGAAAGTATTCTGGGCTGAGCTCTATATTCTGCTATTATGGCCCAGGCTAAAATATTTATTGTTAAGCAGTGGTTCCAGTTGACTTCCAGACATAAAATCCCCTTTCTATTTAAATACCATTCTAATTGAATGCAAAATAGGTGTCTTAAAAGAACATAGGGACTGAATGGCTGTCTTCCTGTTGATGGAGACAGTATTGAGGTTAAACTTTGGTTTCAAAAGACATTTTTCTCCTCACTGTTGAAGACAGAGTTTTCCTGTTCACAGAAGGGCATAAAACCTGGTTTCTAGTACAGGGGCACAAAAGGGAGAAGAATTGGAAAACTAGAGGTTTTTGGCAAAGGGCCAACAAGGGCACCCATGGAAAGGATTTCCATTCCACTAGGTCACGCTGTAAGCCTTGAAATAGCAGGGAGTAGCTGTGTTTCCTTGTGCTCTTCAGACAAAGGGTAGAGAGAGATCTGAGGCATGGCAGGCTGTCCCCACAACATGCCTCCTAGTAAGAGAAAGTTAGTTTGTCTCATAGAGAGACTATCTAGTTCAACTGGGCAGTATAAGCTTCTCACATGGGAAAATGGAGAGAGAGACATTCACTGGGAGCTGAAGAACCTCTTATTTCTAGAAAATTACAAAAACAGAAATCCCTTGAGCTATATTTGCAGTTACTATGGCACTTGCTGATCCTAACAGGATCATCTCCCTGGTCTATAAAAATTCCTGCATCATTGCATACAGACAGGTGATAGGAGATATAGTGGCCATACTAAGAAAAGGAGGAAACTACTATAGGAAAAGCTTAGAGATCCTGATGACAACGCCCACCAGCTGGCAAGGTGCTGGGGTTAGTCCAGAAGCCTTTGGGTAACACCAGGGTGAGTCCCTGACCAGAAACCTTCAGTTGCCTTAGGATCTCTTCCAGCCGTACATGACAGCTAGGCTCTCTGCAAAAGAAAACCAGTTCAGAACAAAGCCAACATTCCCAACACCCTGAGGGATCTGGGGGATTAGCTAAGTCCTCTCTGGGAATCCTGTCATCTGAGTCTTCAGACAAGTAGTGCATGCTAACCACATCTAGATGGCCAACAGAAAAATTCTGTTTTTGCTTGATTTTAACATTGAGGGCAGGAGGCCTCAAAAGTGAAGGTAAAGAGTTGAAGTTCCTTTCTATTACTCTTTCAATGATCCCCTGGTAGAGCCCCCACAATGAAGCGATCTCATTGACTGGGATGACACCCAGAGTCCTTGGTCTCAAGGCCAAGGAAATCAACAACACAGAGGTTTAGAGCAGAAATTTCATAGGAGAAAGACAAAGAACAGCTCTCTGCTACAGAGAGGGGTACTGTAAAAAGGGTTGTCATTTTTGTGGTTGAATGCGAAGGTTTTGTAGGAAAGTGATGAGGGCTTGGCATCTCATTTGCATCAGGCACGAATTTCTGGTAGCTCTATTCTGTCCTCCTAATGTACATGTGGACCCTTACTCTGAGCTACTCCATATTGCTTTGTTCCCCTTACTGTGCATGTGTCAGGGGATGGAATTTTCCATTGCAGACTTGTCTGGGCAAGTCATCTGTGTAGCCTTTCGTATCTGTGTCGCTGTTGGCATGTCTTAGGCAAGCCCCCCTGTGCAACTTCCCTTATCTGTGCCTGCAGACTGTTCTTTTGTTTGAAAGGATTCAATCTAGGACCCACCCTAACTGCCTGCCTGACCAGGTTTTTTCCTTACTCCTCTCTCATTATTATGTAAATCCAGCTGGTATTTCTAAAAAGAACACTCAGATTTAGAAGACTGATTTCCTGTAATTTAGAAAAATTTCCAAAGTGACTAAGACTGGGAATGCATTTAGGGTCTAAGTGTGTGTGTCTCACACTGTCTCTAACTGTCAGGTGGCAGCAGAGTGCTCAAGGTGTGGGGGACCAGATCCTCATATTATCCCCATCTGGAAAAACAAAAGGGGGCACATGCTTTAGTTAAGAACTAACAGGAATTGGTCACAAATGAAAGGCTGTCTGAAGTTTTAAGTGATAGAAAACAGTTTCTTAAAAGCATGATACGTAAGATGAAACCACCAGCGCCTAAGTGCCAGTTTTTTACCTGAATCTCTGCTGTGAGACAGAGGTAGAAAAACCTTGACCCAAACCTGTGGTCCTGAGACAGAGGCAGAAAAAAGTGCAGTTCTCTGCAGAGCTTTTTACCTGAATCTCCTGTCCAACGACAGAGATTGAATCTCCCACTCTTAATGAGAAACAAGGGTTTAAAAAACAGCCCAAATAAAGTTTAGACCTTCAATCAGAGTGGGAGGTGGTCCAATTTCAGGAGAACTCCCTCAATACACTCCATAGGACTTCTGAAGACAGAGAGTTTGTGCTCGTAACAAGCACCACTTTCAGAGAGAAATACCAGGTGGTTGCAGGGAGTTACTCTGAATCATACTGACTACACTAGATATGTTGACTTAAAAGGAAGAAACTGAGGCAAAATTAATATAAGTAGAGAGTTTACTTGGGCTAAGCTTCAGGATTGAAACCCAGGAGCATAGATTCAACTTGCCCTGAATATACACTTGATTAGCAGCAGTTACAAGTGTATTTTTGTTTGTTTGTTTGTTTTTGCTTTTGTTTTTCAGATGGAGTTTCACTCTTGTTGCCCAGACTGGAGTGCAACGGCGTGATCTCAGCTCATTACAACCTCCACCTCCTGGGTTCAAGTGATTCTCTTGCCTTAGCCTCCCAAGTAGCTGAGACTACAGGTGCCCACCACCATGCCCAGTTAGTTTTTGTATTTTAGTAGAGACAGAGTTTCACCATGTTGTTCAGGCTAATCTTGAACCCCTGACCTCAGGTGATCCACCCACCTTGGCCTAGAAGTGCATTTTAAAGCAAAAGAAGAGGCAGTTCTTGAGTTGTTTAACAAGAATTTACATTAAAATAATATAAGCTATTGATTGGCTATACATTGTTTCTTTGTATCACAAACTCCAGGAACATAAAGAGAATAGGTGAGGCAGCTAATCAGGAAAAACATGAGTATAAACAAGTGCCTTCGGGAATGCAAGCAGGGGTTGGGGCACAACCGAAGTCCCATGCTCATATATCTCTGGACCTGTAGACCTCATACAGCTCAGACAGCTCTGAGCTATTTTTCTTTTCTCATCTATATCCTCTTTACCCTCTCCTCTATGAAGTGGATACATAAGGTCTTAAATATCACTGGTTTAATGGGTACTTTTCTTTCCTGTGATGCCCTATGCACATAACAAATTTGTATACTTTTTTCTCCTATTAATCTACCTGTTGTCAGTTTATTTCCTAGGCTCATTTACCAAACCCTCAGAGAGTAGAGGGAAAGTCTTTACTCTTCTACATAACTAAATTGACCCAACTGGGGCTACTCTAAATAAGATGATCATCAGCCAAACTCCAGAACCTAGCCAAAAGATCAGAGCTGCCTAACCAATATGAAATTGACTATAGATGCATGAGTAAGCCCAACTGAGACCAGAAAAATTGCCCCACCAACCCGAGGTTTCATGAGTTGAGAAATTCTTATTGTTTTAAGTCATTGAATTGTAGAATACTGTATTCACAGCATTTTTAGCAAAAGACAACTGATACACAATAAAATCATGGTATAGACAAGGAACCATACCAATAAGAATTATGTAAATTGGAAACATCTCTCAAGTTATTTTTCTGAATACATTTTATTATCTGTATTTTAGGAGGTTTTAATAATAAAATGCCTAAAATTGGGAGGGACTCTGAGGGATGGAGGTAGAGAGAATTAGGTATGAGTGGAAACACCTGTAAAGAGAAGAGGAAACTTGTGGTTAAAGGAATGTGTGGAATCTAGGACAAGAAAGAAGACTGTAGTCAGTGGAACTGAGAATGAAAAGTTGTCTTGAGAAAATAAGTTAAAGAATCTGTAGTAGAACCTGATTTTTCACTTTGTTTTTTAACTATGCACTGATTCCTACTCGAAGTGATGCACTCAGCCATTGCTAGTATTCCACAGGTGTTAGTGTGATCACAGATTGAGACCCTTAGTTGAGTCCTCAGTCTAAGTCTGCCAAGCCAATTCTTAGAGGAAGATCTTTAAGCATGTTCCCTTCTGTAGTCTAGCTGTATGAAAGACAGCACTACTCTTCTTGGAAACAATAGCTGTGTGGGGACCTAGGTTGTTTCAGCCTGTTCTATCTAAGTCCCAACCCTTGAATTTAGAATGTCACGAAAGTACTTTGGGCTGTAGCCTTTTCAAAAAACTGGATTCTGATTCCTTACTTTCATTATAATTCCTTATGATTTTAAAACAAATAATAAAATATTTAGAAGACACTATGTGTGTGTAATATTGGTGCATTATTCAATGGAAGAATCAATACAAAATTATCAAGAGAATAATAGACCTGATTAAGCAAAACCAAAAAGAGTTTGCAATAAAAAATGAAATAAATGAAAATTAAAAGCAAATAATGAATAAAATATTTACAATGTATATGACAGACATGGATTTGATATATTTAAAACTTATCTAAAATAATGAGAAGTAACAAATTACTACAGTAGAAAAATAAGTAAAACACATAAACTGCCATTTTACATAATAAATACTATGGTCAGTAGGTATATAAGATATTCAAACTCACTAGTAATAATTCAAATTAAGACTTTTGTTTCTGGCCACTATGTAGTAACAGGGACTGAATTTACCTTCATACCTGAAACAATTAAATAAAAGGGAAACAAATATATAAAATGATGATTTTTAAGACACTGGATATCAGGCAATGAAGGATGCTGATTCCTATGAAAAGGGAAACAAATGAGGTGAACCCTGTGATTGCACCAGGTTACTGCCTGAACAGTTTCCTGACTGAAGCACATATAGGGGCAATCCAAGGGGCACATGAGAGACTCCCTGAGTTGGGGAGAGAACTGAGAATCCAAAAAGACCAAGATGTCTAGAGTTTACAGAACAGAATACCAGAGGAGAGAGATTCGCAGAGAGGGAACCCCAGAGATCCAGAGATCTATAGAGAGCCCTTAAGTACGCAGCAGCATGTTGATCAGAGATCCAATAGTTTGTGATAGGAAAGTATCCAAAGCCAAAAGAAGAAACATTTAGAAGGATTAAAGTATTACACAGTACTCACAAAAGGCTGAGAATAGTGCTGTTTTGCACAAGCCACATGAAAACTAATTGTAATTCATGGGATATTGGGTGGACCAGTTAGAAAATCACAAGTTAGAAAGTACAAGTTAGAAAGTGCAGGAGAATAATTAGCCCTACACAAGGCACAGCTCCAGACCTAACAAATTATAAAAGCAAGGCATAAGGCATCAAGTATTTTCAAGTACTGTAATTATATTCCAGTAGAAAAAGCTTAAAAATATTTATAGAAATAGAAAAATATCCAGGGTTCAACAAGGTAAAATTCACAATGTATGCATTCAATAAAAAATTTCCAACTATGCAACTCATTATTTATTATAGACCTAAATGTAAAACATAACCTCTAAAACTTTTAGAAGAAAATATAGGCAAAAATCTGTGAGACCTTGAGCTTGGTAATGAGTTTTAAGATACAAGACCAAAAGCATGATCTATGTGATGGTTAATACTGAGTGTCAACTTGATTGGATTGAAGGATGCAAAGTATTGATCTTGGGTGTGTCTGTGAGAGTGTTGCCAATGGAGATTACCACTTGAGTCAGTGGGCTGGAAAATGCAGACACACCCTTAATCTGGGTGGGCACCATCTAATCAGCTGCCAGCATGGCTAGAATATAAAGCAGGCAGAAAAAAAAAAAAAAAATGTGAAAAGACTAGACTGGCCTAGCCTCCCAGCCTACATCTTTCTCCCATGCTGGATGCTTCCTGCCCTTCAGTTCTGGAACTCAGACTGGCTCTCCTTACTCCTCAGCTTGCAGACGGCCTATTGTGGGACCTTGTGATCATGTGAGTTAACACTTAATAAATTCATATATATACACGCACACACACACACACACACACACACCCCCTATTAGTTCTGTCCCTCTAGAGAACCCTGACTAATACAATCTATGAAAGAAAAAAATTGGTAAGTTGTACTTTATCAAAATTAAAACCATTTACTCTGCAAATGACCCTGTTAAGACTGTGGGGAACAAAATCAAGCTACAGACTGGAAAAAAAAATTTGCAAATCACATATCTGATGAAGAACTTGTATCTAGAATATATAAAGAACTCAATAATAAGTAATCATACAATCCCGTTAAAAACGGGCAAAAGATCTGAACCTCACCAAAATGATACATATAGATGGCAAATAAGCATATAAAGTGATGTTGAATATCACTTGCTACTAAAGAACTGCAAATTAAAATCACAACGAGATACCATCACACAGCTATTCAAATGGCTAAAATAAAACTAGTATCTGACGACACCAGGTGTTAATGAAGATGCAGAGCAACTAGAGCTGTCATATTATACATTGCTGGTTGAAGTGGAATATGATACAGACACTCTGGAAAATAGTTTGATAGTTTCTTTTTTTTTTCTGAGACAAAGTCGTGCTCTGTTGCTCAGGCTGTAGTGCAGTAGCATGATCTTGGCTCACTGCAACCTCTGCCTCCTGGGTTCAAGCGATTCTCCTGCCTCAGCCTCCCGAGTAGCTGGGACTATAGGCATGCACCACCATGCCCACCTAATTTTTGTATTTTTAGTAGTAGAGAGGGGGGTTTCACCATATTGGTCAGGCTGGTCTTGAACTCCTGACCTCGTGCTGTGATTATGGGTGTGAGCCACCACACCCAGCCTGGTAGTTTCTTATAAAGTTAAATATATATTTTTTACATGACCCAGTAGTCTCACTACTAGGTTTTTACCTTAGAGAAATAAACATTTATAGTTATGTAAAAACCTGTTCATGAATCTCTATAGCAGTTTGAATCATAATTGCCCTAAATGAGAAATAACCCAAATGGGCATCCACAGCTTAGTAGATAAACAAACTGGTATATTCATATAATGGAATACTATTCAGCTATAAAATGTAACAAACTATTGATACATGCCATTACGTGTATAAATCTCAAAGGCACTATCTATGTGAAAACAAGTTAGCCTCAAAAGATTATATACTGTATAACTTCAATTATATGGCATTTGAAAACGGCAAAATTATAGGAACAGAGAATAGATCAGTGATTTCCAGTGACTGGGGTGAAGGGAGTTTGTGACTACAAAGGGTCAGTATGAGGGAGTACTTTGGGGATGATGAAGCAGTTCTATATCATTGTTCTGGTGGTAGTTATATATGAATCTACACATATGTTAAAACTCTTAGAATTGTATACACACACATACACAACAACAAAATACCGCTATACACCCATCAAGATGGTTAAAATGCAAAAAATTGACAATATCAAATATTGGCAAGGATGTGTAGTAATTTCATTTCTTATGTATTTCTGGTGGGGTACATATTTATAAAATTATTGTAAAACTATTGAGCATCATTTACTAGATTTGAACATGTGCATGTCTTATTACCCAACACTTTTATTATTTCTTCATATGTATATGTGAGTGTGTATATATATATGTGTGTGTATATATACATATAACATACCTGCATACATATGTTCACAGACATAAACATGTATAAGAATGTTCATAACTCAGAAATGGAAACTCCACAAATGCCCATCCATAAAAAGATGATAACCTGTGGTGTTCTAATATAATAAAATATTATCTTAGATTGTTAAAACTGGTATAACAAATTACCATGGACTGGGAGATTATACACAGTAGAAACTTATCTCTCACAGTTCTGGAGTCTGGAAAGTCTAAAATCAAGGGACTGGAAGATTCTGTGTCTCGTGAGGGTCATTTCTCATAAACAGTGCCTTCTCACTGCATACTCACATGGTGGAAGGGGCTAACAAGCTCTCTGCCTTCTCTTTTATAAGGACACTAGTTCTATTTATGTGCACTACACTCTTATGACCTAATCACTTCCCAAAGGCCCCACATTCTAATCCCATCACCCTGAGGGTTAGGATTTTAACATTTGAATTTTGAGGGACAAAAACATTCAGACCATAGTAAATACAATATATAACAAAGAGAATTAATAAATGACTGCTATATCTAACAGCATAAATGAATCTCAGAAACATAATATTGAGCAAAAAAACAGACACACACTGCTAATGCTTTGCATGATTTTCCCTTCAAAACTTGTGTTGAAATGTAATTGCCATTGTAATTATATTAAGATATGGGGCTTCTGAGAGGTGACTAGGACATGAGGGATCTGCCTTCATAGGTGGCATTAATGCCATTATAAAAGGGCCAGTTCTACCTCCTTTTATGTCTTTGCACTTCTGCTTTCTGCCATGTGATAATGCAGCAATAAGGCCCTTGCCGGATGCCAGCAACTTGACCTTGGACTTCCCAGCCTCCAGGACTGTGAGAAAATAAATTTTTGTTTATTATAAATTACCCAGTCTGAAGTATTCTATTATAGCAGCACAAAATTGACTGAGACAAAAACATATGTTCCTACTGTTGTGGCTCAGGACATAATACCCCAAATTATTACACTTTTTCATGCTGAATTATTTGAACTAAAGATCAGAAGAGCCTCAGAAGCAAGAAGTTCTCTCTATTACTTTCTCCTGCTCTTCTTTCTTCATCCACCGTTTATCCCCCAAAGAAGATCATAGAAACTAGAATTTTTCTTCTCCAAGGTGGTTCATAGAAACTAGCTTCCCTAAAGCAAGCTATAAAACCTAGAGAGGTCACTCTGAACTACCGCTTCTGAAAGTAGACTATAAGACCCTCATTCCAGAAAGGTCCCGCTTCAGAGATAGGGGAAAGAATACTACACAGAGAGATCAAGAAGAATCTGAACAAACAGGCCTTGATAAGTTCCCCCCAGTTTGTTACCATTAGATCGTTTCTTTTTTGTCTAATCACATTTCTACATGGCTATCAATTCTTCATCAAACCTAAGCATAAAAACATTCAGTTTTCCCTGGGTCTTTAGATCTTCATTTGTGAAGGCTCTTGTATCATGTAAAACTTTGTTCAATAAATTTGTTATGCTTTTCTCTTGCTAAGCTGTCTTTTGTTTAGAGAAGTCAGCTGTGGACCTTGAAATGGGTGAAGAAAAGTTACTGTACCTTTTTGTTCCTATACAACTGCACGATTTCATGTATAGAAAGCTCATAAAAGAGGAATTCTAATATATTATAGATCAAGTTAGTGATTATCTTTGGAGAGAAAACAGCTTTTAGAGCTGCAGGCTGTGATGTAATGATACAGGATCATTCTTATGGTATTGGTAATACTCTGTTTCTTTTTCTTTCTGATGATGACCATTAAAACAAAAAGTTGTCAAAGTAGATTGTCATATCTAAAGATGTAACTGATTATCTATTTAATTTTTGGCCATTTGTTATTCTATTAAAGCCAATAAGCTGGAGCCATTTTTGTTTATTGGTATTGTAGGGGAAGAAAAATATCTCTTCCTACTATCCATTATGGGACTATTGGCTGAGACCTCTGTAACAAAAGACAGATTAACAAGAGAAAGACAAACAGAAGTTTATTAACATGTATACCTTATGTATATATGGGAGATATCCAGAAAATATGTGTAAGCCTCCAAAGAGATGGCTTTTAATTCAGGCTTAAATGCCATCTTCTGCTGAAACAAAGAAAGAAGAGTGTATGTGTGTCTTAGGGGACTCATATACGGGGAGGTGACCAGAAACATATAGTAAACAAAGGTAAGGTTTGTCATGCAGATTTAAGTCGGTGTCTTCTCCATTGATAAGAGTCTCTTGTGATTTATTTATCCTACTTTTCCTGGTACAGAGAGGGAGGCATCCTTACAAATGGAAGTTTCCTTTATAAACATAAATTTCTCTTACAAAAGAATAATTTCTAGTCTATGTTCAGAGCTTCTTACGTGTCTGTTATTTCTCAAAATAATAAACTCAAAATAATCTTTATGCCAAAGAAGCATAATTTGGAGTAGCACATTCTGGTCTCCTACTGTCATATTTTGGGGTGGCATATTCTGGTTCCCTATAGTACCAATAAATTGTAAATTTAAATACTGCCTAGAAATACCAATAATAAATATAGAACATGCAAAACTGCCTTCACCAGAGTAGCAAAACTTCCAGGTTTATGAAATCTTCACTCACTGCTGGGCATTCTACATGCCCATAGTGAGTGGATGGGCCAAAGGAAAGCTTCCTGTCTGTCCTCTGAATTTTTGCTTAATATGGACTGACAGTAGACCTTTTAATAGCATAAAAAGTCATAGAAAATTTATTTTAACATGTATAGCATGGGGGAATCACAGAAGAATGTTTAACCAATAACCCAATGAAGTCCAGATGCTTACATACCCTGCTTCATAGAAGAATGGGAGATAGAGGTATAGAAATGAACGATTTTCTGGGAAAATAAATGAGCCCAAGGAACAGTGGTCTGGGACAAAGTTCTGAGCTCTGCAGGAGGTAATGGGAAGGTGCGGTGAGGGTGTGGAACTTTACTTTGAATGAAGGTTGTCTTATGTAGGTAAAGCCTCCCAGGTAATCTCTCAATATTTCCCTCAGAAGAATAGATTGAAAGTCTGTCTAGGCATGGTGACAACTTCCGTTCTCTTCTCCTCTTTAATGGTTAATCTTTCATGATTATTTAATGAGACTCCTAGGAAGGGGGAAAGACAATTGCATTTCTTTTGGAAAGAAGTTTTCCTAGTCAGATAAGGAGATTCCAGCAAGAGTTCCTAGTGGTGTTTTGGAAAAATAAGGTCAAAGAGACCTGGAGGCAGGGGGAGATCAGAGAGAAACCTTGAAGTTTCTCTTCTTTAGTTCAGCATGTTGAAGCACCGTATTTTGGATTATTATCTTCTGAGCCCCAACATGAGTAGGTATTCTTCATGGAAAGAGCCCTCCAGGAATCACTTGCATGAGAGTGTTTAAGTTGGGCCAATTGGCATGAATAATTTAGAAAGAGAGACTAAGGAACTGTATTGAAGTTTTCTTCCATTATTGACCTGGACTGGTGTTGAGAAAAAAAAAAAAAAAAAAAAAAAAAAAAAGCTTGTAAGTAGAAGCTAAAGGGGATATTTTCTTGAACATCACCCATTTTGTTTCCATTCAAATGTCCCAAAGCATTTGGTTTAATAATTTCAAGACCTCTGTAACTTTGGGATAGCATTTTAAGCCTTTCAGTGTGCATTGCACATAGTAAAAATCCAGTGAATCTGAATTTATTTCATGGAAGAAAAAAATAAGAAGGATGAAAGGAAGAAAATGAGGGACAAACATTTTTCATAAGAGTCCTAGAACAAGCATAGGTGAAATGGTGGCAAAGTAATATTTGAAATAAAAAATACTTAGAAGTTACCAGGATTGAAGAAAGACATGGGTCTTATCAAAAAGCATTCAAAGTACCAAACAAGATGAATAAAAATAATTTTTCTGGAAACATGTTAGTGAAATGAGAGAAATCAAGGATAAAGATGATAACCTCAAGAGAGAAGAAAGGAAGGACGATTTTTCTGTATAAATGGAATGTCCTTTTGCCTGGATGATATTTTAAGTCTATGCTTTTAACATCTCTTCTGCTTTAAGCACATAAGAGTGATGGAAATATATTAAAAAGAGAAAGTAAGAAGCTATAACTGGGCTTATAGGCAGATAAGCATTGCAAAAATAATAATAATAAAATATGAAATAGAAGCCAGAATTGTGAACAGCGCTGAAGTCACAAGCTGGCTGGACATCAAGGCTGAAAACAGAGATGACCAGGGTTTAAAATCTTCATGTAAGTCGGCAGCCAGAATCAAGGCCCATCCCTGAGATTATGCCTCCTGAAAAGAGATTGAAAATTGCCTCTGCCAGTTTCTAACTAGGGCATCAGCTCATTAAACACAGAAGACCTGGGACATTAAAGGACATAGAGTTGCCAGATATCTCTGTAACTGAATTAGCCACACTCAGAATAGCACCATGATACAAGTACTACCAATTGCCAAATTTGACCTAGATGGGGAATCTAGGCAACTTGAGTGAAGCAGTAAAAGGACAGAGACGGCAAGAGGGAAAGAAACAAGTGAACAGCTTCACTAGGCCTACATTGCTTGGGTGAGCTGTGGCCATCATCCCCATTGCTGTCAATGAGCCAAACTACGTGAGTACTCCTTCTAACATCAGCCCTGGCCCACGAAGGATAGCCACCATGGAACTCCTTAGTAGTGTTGGTGCTCTTCCCAATAGTACACACCTGATGGCTTTGGTCAATATTGTGTCCTCTGGGCCTTTTCATGGAATATAAACCTCTGGTAAGTCTTCTGGCTTCACATAACGTATATATTCCAGCATGGCCATTTCTCTAACTTTTTAACTTTATTCTTCCATTCTTTGCTAGGAAAACTCAGGCATCTCTACTTTGTTCTATATAAGCTATAACTTGGGCTCTTCAGAGTCATATTAGAAGAAACTTTGTTTCATCCCCTGGAGTGCTTGCCTGGGTATTTTTTTCTTTGTCCTAAAAGAATGGGCCCAAGTCAGTGAACTCTTGCTTATCCTATATTATATTCTGGCCCACTTGATCAAGCACCCTCAAAATCTAATTCCATGTATACTCCCCTGGTTTCTGCCAGTAAATACTAGCCAATTCTTGCAGTTCCTATTGGGTGCAGTCATTTTCTTTCCTTATTGCACACAGCATAACCTCAGCCAGTGTATATTAGAATTTAGCCTTAGTTATCAATCTGGTACACAAAGGAGGAGGTGGGAGAAGCTTCTGAGGGGAGCACCTTTTGCCCCACATGAGAGAGGCCCCTGTAGTGCTTTTCACACAGGGAAATTGCTGTCTTTTGGCCCCCGTAGTGCTTTTTACACAGGGGAATTCCTGTCTTTTAACCTATTTATGCCTAGTGTTCCATTATTGGATGCTAAGCATGTGGGAGTTATTTATATCCTACTGCTCAAGGTCATTGCCAAGGTCTGATTGCAAAAATTCCAAAAATTACAACCTCAGGCATGAATGGGTTAATAAGGTGCCTGGGCCATCTATACAGCCTCCTTATGTTTCAGAGAAGTCTGACTAGCCATAATCCTTGGGAATATACACCCAGAAGTCTTCATCTCGCATGTTAGGGTTCTAGACTTTTCCAGCTTTTTCTGTGACCTTAGTGTAATTGACTTACTTTGAGCATCGACTTGTATTTGAAGCTCCTTAATCCTATCAGATTTTGATATTTTTTTCTCAGCTGGTGTATCTGTAAGCTACCAAAAAGGTCCTCATATTTAGTGTTTATTTTTTTAAATGCCTTTATTTTCTCATTATCCTTCTGTAGGTTTTCCATGCAACTTAATGATAATTATTCAAGCTCATTATCCTTGTATATTTTGCTCACCTCATACATTTCCAATATTTGTGACATCCCATTGGTCAGTGTTTCATTTCATCAGAATGTTATTTGCAGTCATTGCCAATTAACATTTTAGCAATTTTGCCACTATTTTATGCCCGGGATTATCTATAGTACGCCACATACCACTTGAGATGGGGTTCTCTTTTCTAGCCAAGTAATAAGTTAGTCAGTCTCTAAATTTTATCTTAATGCATGCTTTCTTGTACCACTTCTGATAATAAGTTGTATCAGTTGAGGTCCTTTGATAAGTAGATGCTAAGATAGAATTAGAAGTGCAAGAGTTTTATTGCGACTAATACCTTTGAAAGATAAGAGGAAATGAAACAAGTCAACAGGGAAAGCCCTCATGCTGCAATGCATGTCACCTGATAAAGGAGTGGAGCAAGGATATTATGTAGAAAAAAAGTTCAGTCTGAGGAGCATCTCTGAGAAAATCATGGCCAGTGCAACAAGGCACCTCAGTGTAAAGGCTGTTTCTAGAGGAGTTCTTCTACCTTAGGTGGCAATGGCTAGGTCCTGGCACTCCTGTTGTGCTTAGTCTGCCACTGGAACTGCCTGGAGAGAATGTGCCCTTGACTCATACACTGCAGTAAATCTCAAATGTGCTGCAACAGGTTTTCACTGAATGGAAATCTGAGAAAATCACTTTTATCGCTGCCACATGATTTGAAAATGTAACTTAACAATAATAATGTTCAAAATAACAAGAAATCTCTAGAAAAAAAGTCTAACAAAATATGTGTAAGAAAAGTTATAAAGGCCGGGCACAGTGGCTCAAGCCTGTAATCCCAGCACTTTGGGAGGCCGAGACGGGTGGCTCACAAGGTCAGGAGACCGAGATCATCCTGGCTAATACGGTGAAACCCCGTCTCTACTAAAAAATACAAAAAACTAGCCGGACGAGGTGGCGGGCGCCTGTAGTCCCAGCTACTCGGGAGGCTCAGGCAGGAGAATGGCGTAAACTCGGGAGGCGGAGCTTGCAGTGAGCTGAGATCCAGCCACTGCGCTCCAGCCTGGGCGACAGAGCGAGACTCCGTCTCAAAAAAAAAAAAAAAAGAAAAGTTATAAAACATTATGAAAGGACATTAAAGAAGTCCTGATTAGATAGACTATGTAAATGAAGAAAACAAATCAATACAATAGCATGTCAATTCTGACCTTTGAATTTAATAACATTACAATCACAGCATTCAACAAAACTTTTCTTGAAACTTACCATGATAATCCTAAAATCCACATGGATTTTTAAAGGTGATTTTAGTGTCCAAAAATAATCAAGTTAATAAAAGAAATAAAACAAGTGCCGAAACTCACACTAGCAGATGTTAAGTTTTATTCTAAAGATACAATAACTAATAATGGTGAATTATTGTCACAGAGATAGGCAAATAAACCCAAGAAACAGAATAAAGAGGCCATAAACAAATGTATGCCTATGTGGAAGCTTGGTATATGACAGAGTTGTCATTACAAATCAATGGGAAAACACAGACTAATCTATATATTTCGTTAGGACAACCAGAAATTTAAAAATTCTAGTGAATAAAATTGAGACTTACCCTCCCCAAAACTTGTTTAAAATGTCAATTAATTTGGACATAATTATAGAACCTAATGGAAGTAAGATAGCCCGACACAGCCAGAACAGATGCTGCATGAATCGGAATGGCCTTTTTATTTTCCACTTTCTCTAAATTTACAAAGTATGAACACCTACCAGAGACACCTCAGAGCAGAAAATGGCTGAATTCTTACTGGGTTTCTGTCCTGTCATGTGAGTGCTTATATCACTAGTCCAGAAGACTTTCAGTAGCAACTTAGTGATTCTGTTTAAGAAATAGTCTCTCTCTCTCTCTCTCTCTCTCTCTCTCTCTCTCTCACACACACACACACACACATGCACACACACACACGCACACACACACACACACGCACACACACACACAAAATTGGAAATTGGTCTGCTTTCATAAAATTATGTTCAGCAAGATCTAATCCAATCCCTTGTCTAGTGTGAGAAGAAATAATTATAGTCCAGATCAACAGCTTTATCTCTATCTTGCTGTAAACCTGTCTCTCCATAGACCTCCTCCTAACCCTAGTTTAATATCCTTTTACCTCAATGGACTCGGACATTACATTTAATCTAAGGGCCATAATTTCAAATTCTTTCCTCACAGTTATTTATAAAAAATAACAACTAAGTGTGTTGAAAACTTTATAATATAATTAAAAATAAATTCCAAGTGGAATAAAACTCAAAATGTGAAAAACAAACTAAAATTTCAAATATACTTATGGGAAAATATACATATGACTTTGGGTTTGAGATTCATTAAGCTAGAAACAAAACATCTTCATAAGGCAAAACACTGATACATTTTTACTAAATTAACTTTTTTTTATATAAATCAGAATACCATTAGATGAGTGGAAAGATTAGAGAGATAAGGCACAGCCTGGGAGAATATATTTGAAATGCATGCAAGTAGCAAAGTATTAGCTTCCAGAATGTATAATGATGCCTACAAATCAATAATAACACAAATAACTCAGTATCTAAATGAGCAAAGAATGTGAACAAGCAGTTAAGAGGAAACTAAAATTGACGATACATTTTTAAAAATCCTCCACCTTACTAGAAATCAGGAAAATGAGAATTTAGAAAACAGTGATACACCATGTCAGAGTTATCTGGTTAGCGAAAAATAATATTTCATAGTATTTGTGGATGAAGATGTAAGGAAACAATAATTTTAGTACACCATCAGTGGGAGCTTAAATTGATAACACTAATTTGGGAAGTAATTTAGCAGTGGTTAGAAAAGTTGAAGATGTGTGTCCTACAACCCAGTAATTTCACTTCTAATTGTTTTCTAGTAAACACTTATGTCGAGAATTGAATATTTTCATGTTTTTGCACTGTTTGACTTCCTGAGGAGAGAAAATTGACTTGCTAGAGAAAGCCTCCTTAACCTCAGACCCATTGGCTCCTCAAATTCCTAGGGTATTAGATTGAAGCCATCTGCTCCTTTTCAAACGATAAAACTTATCTCCCTGGTGCCATGAAAACATCTCAGGGGTTATAAATCTGAGGACAGAGATTTTTGTCTTATCTTCCACCTGAAGACATTTATTTACATTTCAAAGTCTGGAGAACTTCCCCTTCTTTTTTCCAAGGAGAAATTGTTTATATTAGGGAGATTGCAGTACCCCTCTGGGGATGGGGTATAATGTCTATATAAGTTCCCAGATTCATAGTTTTGGGTTCCTCACCTACAATACAGGACATGGTATCAGTAGGATGACACCTGGCTCTCATCGCATCACCTTAAAATAAGGAAGATTTGTGCCAAAGGGAAACAAATGAGGTTATTGCTGTAAGTAATCATAAGCTACCTTGTTCCAGAAATCTTGAGTTTACTTTTAGGATAATATGAATAAATATAAATATTAAAAGTGTATTGATTTGCACATGTGCACAAGGAGAATGCACAGAAATTTTTTGTAACATTATTTATAAGAAAAATTGTATAAATATAAAATGCCCATTCAGAAGAGACTTGATAGATTTTCTTAAATTCAGATATTAAATACATGCAGCAAGAAAATGAATAGATTTAAGTTCTAAGTATAAATATTAGTAAATCACAAAAGTGTAATACTTATCTAAAAAATTGCTAAACAATATGTACAATATGATAAAATTTATTTCAAATTAAAAAATAAAAGTCAAATGTCTATCAGCTACTGATAATTAAACAAATTGTAGTTCACTTATTCCATGGCATTGTACAGGAGGAAAAATAAATTTCTCTGTCCGTTCTGAGTTCTTAGCTGGAACCCTGTAACAAAAGACAGATTAACAAGAGAAAAACAAATAGAAGTTTACTAACATCTATACCTCATATATATGTAAACTAAAAATCCTAAGCACTCCACCAACTGCACAGACCCTCTCTTGGCCAAGGGGACCCCAAGGAAACCTTAAAAACTGAGTTTCCAGCTGTGATGGGAAAAGAGATCAGATACTCCTTGTTATATACCCTCCCTTTTGGAGTTTAGGCACAACAGACCAGCACTGATGTTAAAACAGAGATCATAAGAATGACAAAAGATACTCTGTGGCATACTAAATTATAAACAAGACCTAAGACCATATAAGGCAAGGGTTAAGTCCCGTCTGAAGGCCATCAATCTTGCTACATAACATCCTTAACTTAAAACATGCCTTTCTGTTGACTCAAAGTGTTAGACAGAGCCTTACTCTTTTAACCAAATGCAAATTAAAGAATCTCTGAGTCCACCTATAACCTGGAAGGTCCTGCTTCAAGTTATCCTGCCTTTTTGGGCCGAATCAATGTATATCTTCCATATATTGCTTTGTGCCTTTGCCTATAACTCCTGCCTCCCTGAAATGTATAAAATCAAACTATAATCCGACCACATTGGGTATACTTTATCAGGATTCTTTGAGACTATGTTTCCTCAAGCTGTGTTCACTCCTACTGGCTCAGAATAAACCCTCTAAAAATATTTTACAGTCTGGCTTTTCCATTAACATATACATAGGAAATATGCAAGGAATTAGTAATTTTCAAAACAGTGGCTTAGAGTTCAGGCTTAAACACCAACTTCTGTTGAAACAAAGAAAGAAGGATATTGAGAGGTGAGGAGGAGTTATGAAGATGTGACCAGGAAAAGTGTCCTTATCACCAAAGACACAGGGAGAACAAGAAGAATCTAAACAAACAGGCCTTGCTAAGTTTTCTCCAGCTCATACCCTTTCATCCTATTCTAATGCTCTGTGACTTTCCACTCTTTATCAAACCAAGCATTAAAAACACTCAAGTTTGACCACTTCTTTGGATCTTCATTTACTTATGAAGGCTCTCATGTCACGTAAAACCTGTATTAAATAAATGGGTATACTTTTCTCTTGTTAATCTGTCTTTTATTATAGGAGCCCCAGCCAAGAACTCAGAAGGGTAGAAGGAAAATATATTTTTCCTCCTCTACACTTACCTGGAATAAATTTGAAAATTTATATTCTTTGAGAAAATCAACCATTTTATGCAGAATCACAAATGTATTTATATGGAGATGAGCAAATTAATGTCATACAATTCTTTTAATTTCCTTGGTATCTGTGGTTGTTTCTTGATTATATGTATTTTTTATTTAGGGTATTTGTACTTTCTCCCTTTCTTCCTTGATTAAGTTAACTAATGATTGTTATAGCCATTTCACTGTAACCCACAGGTATTTAGTTCTGCTCTCTTTCCAGGGCATATGGAAGACCATGCCTCTCGTGTGATTAGTTCTACACAACAATCAGGGAGCAGTAGGGAGAGGGGCATGTGTCACATCCAGGCTGAGGGTGAAAAGTCCTGAAATCTTCCAGAGTGTCTTCCTTACTTGCAGTGAGCATGGAGGGCATGTGTTGATAAAGCAGAATCTCAAGTCGAGTAAAACTGAGTTGTTGAGTTACTATATGGGAAAAAAAAAAAAAGCTGCCTTGGAGAGTCTTTTAACTCACAGTAGACTTTGAGTGCACGAGAAATAAAATTTATGTGATAAGCCACTAACATTTAGGGATTGTTTATAATTTAAGCTGAAGCTTAGTTTATTCTGACTAATACAGTGATGTTACTCATTTGCTCTTTGATTTATTTTTTAAATCTAGCAAATTTGTTTTCCATGTCAATAATTTGTTTTTACTTAATTTCCTTTCTCTTTACCTTAGATTTAATATGTTCTTTTCCTAACTTACTGAGTTTAGTTTACATTTATTTTTCTTGATTATTATAATAAGTAGTTGGGGCTAAAATTTTTATTCAGAGCAATGCTTCAATTTTTATCTGATATACAGCATTTATATAATGGTATGCATTTATTGTGGGGTTGATAGTTTTCCCCTTATATCGGTTGTTTGGAAACAAAGTTGTATTTCACTTTAATTTAGAGGTGAATTTTTTTCATTTTACTTTTGTTGTTAACTTCCACTTCTGTGTTATTGTGGTCAGAAAATATTTTCTGCTTCTTCTATAAATGTCAAAGCAAATGAAAATTGTGTATCTTATTGTTCAAATCTTCTGCTTGTTTCCTGCTTGTTCTAATTTGACATGCATAAAAGATTGACTCTTCAAATTGTAGATTATTTTATTTCTTACAAGGACATATGAGTCATTTACCAAAATTTACCATATAACATATTTCAAAGGAATAAAATTATTCAGAGTACGTTTCTTATGACAATGGAAGCAAGCTAGACATTATTTTTAAAAAGATAACCAGAAAATTCCCATGTTTCAAAATTTAAAAACACACCTTTAAATAGACAATAGGTCAGAGAAGAAATAATCATACAGATTATAAAATATTCCAAATTGAATAATAATTAAAACACAAGCTGTCATAGCTTATGGAATACATGTAAAGCTATATATGTAAGGGAATTTGTAAACTTAAATGCAAATCTTTTCCTTATTCCTTGGGATATGTGAAAAAGTACTTAACTTTATTCATTATTAAATATGCAAATTAGACCAGTCATGGTGGCTTATGACTATAATCCTAGCACTTTGGGAGGCTGAGGTGGTAGGATTGCTTGAGCCCGGGAGTTTGAGACCAGCTTGTACAACATAGTGAGAGTCTCCACAGTGAAATAAAAAATAAAAAATTAGCTGGGTGTGGTGGTGCATGCCTGTAGTCCCAGCTTCTCTGGAGGCAGAGGCAGGAGGATGGCTTGGGCCCAGGAGATTGAGGCTGCAGTGAGCCGTGATCATGCACTCCAACCTGTGCAACAGAGTGAGACCCTGTCTCAAAAATAATTAAAAAAATAAAAACGCAAATTAAAAAGTCACAATGAGATATCACAACATACTTACTAGAATGGCTAAAATTAAGAAGAATGAAAATATCAAGAATTTAAAGGATTTGGAACTGCTACAACCCTCATATATTATGGGCAGTACTGTAAATTGGTACAACCACTTCTGGAAATTGGGAGTTTTACTATTTACTGCATATCCTATAAAATAATTTTTAGATATATGCCCAAAGAAATACATATCTGTGTGCATCAAAAGTCATGTGCAAGAGTGTTCATAGACACATCATTCATAATGGCCAAACACAAAAAATCACTCAGATATTCATTAGTAGAGTGGATAAATGAATTGAGTATATTCATGTAAAATATAGCAATAAAAATTAATGAACTATTGCTATGTGCAATGTTAGTGATGAATTGTCCACATGAATATAATGTTGGGCAAAATACCCAGACATAAAAGAGCACATGCTGCATGCTTCCATTTATATAAAATTCACACGGGAAATTAACATGGGGTTAGGAAACAAGATATTGGTTACATCTAGGAGGTGAATGGGGTTTGCACTTCGGAGGGAACACAGGGATCACTTGCAGAATGCTGGTAATATTTTAGTTCTCATTTGGATGGTAACTCACATTATTATTTTGTGAGCAGAAAACCTGTGATTTGTGCCATTTATTTCATGTGTTTTATATTTCTTTAAAAATGTTAAGCAATTGAATTGGAAATTACTATTTTGTTATATATGTCAGATACAAAAAGGCAATACTGATCTGAACCAAATTTGAGTTGCAGAGACAGAGCAAGAGAATGCTTAGGTTGAAAACAGGAACAATTTGAATATGCAAGCTCTCACTGCATTAGCTCCTGGAATTGTGTTTTGAATGATAATGTGCTACATGATCCTTCTTCCAAATAATTCAGTTTTAGTCAAATTAAAGATTTGCTCTTTTATGTAACCTCCTTCTGTAATTTTACTTTTAGTGATCCTGCTAATTTGCGTAAGCTAACTTTCTCCTGCATCCTGAAATATCTTTGGTCTACTCTCAAAATGTATTAAGAATACAACAAGGTCTCACCCTCTCCACCCCAGTTTGCCTGGTCAAAGACACTTTATCTCTCCCCTAAAGAGAGAACATATACTCCTAAACGTCTCTCTGCTTTCCCACTCCCCTCTGGTCTAGTCTACACAAAGAAGCCAGAGGGATTCCATTAAAGGTAAGTTAGATAAAGTTACTATTCTACTCCAAACCAGAGGGATTACCATTAAAGGTAAGTCAGATATATTCGACTCAAAACATTCCAATGGCTTCTCATTCACTAAAAGTCAGATTTGAAACTTTTACCCTAACCGACAAGACCAAACAAATATCTGACCCCATATCTAACCCTTCTGCTCTCACTAATGCTATTTTAATGTCACTGGTTTCTTTTCTACTCCTATAAAGTGATTAGCAAAATTCTGCCTCAGAGTCTTTGCACTTGATGTTCCTCCTACCTATTATTCTCTTTCCACAGACGGCCATTTTGCTTATGCTGTTTTTCCGGATTCTGCCCAAATGTCACCTCCACAGAGGTCTTGCTTGACCACTCTATCTAAACTATCACACTCCCTCACACATACATCACCCACTGCTCCTTTTCCCTGCTTTATTTTGTTTCTTCACAGAATTTATTATTATATAGCATTATGTTATAAATCTTAATAATTTAGATTTCTGTTTCCTGTACTAGGATGTAATTTCTATGAGACCATGGAATTTTTCCTGTTCCAACTTACATCTTCAGCATGTAGAATAATACTGGGCAGAAAGTAGGACTCAATAAACAAGTGTTGAATGAATGAATAGCTGAATGATAGAATAAGTGTTAATGTGAGTGGTTAGACTGTGATACAAACGAAACTGGCCCAATTGTCTTACCTTAGTTTCTTCCTCAGGAAACTGATCCTCAGACAAGAAACTGAAACCCACCAGATCACTGCATCCAGGCAATGAGATGCCAGACCCCTCATTCATCATGATGGCTTCCTTACCTCTCCCTGTTTCCTGTTTTCCCACATGTAGTTACATGCCTTACTGCCTATGTAAACCCCCAATTTTAGTTGGTTGGAAGAAATGGATTTGAGACTTGGCTCCCAACTCTCTACATCACCCAAATAAAAAGCCTTCTTCCCTGGCAATACTCACTGTCTCAGTGATTGGCTTTCTGTGCAGTGAGCAATGGGACCTAGACCAATCCCCTGGTGTTTTGGTAACACAAATTTGGCAGATGTATTTTCTAAAATAATCTATCGAATCAACACAGCTCATTTCACACAGGAGTAGATCATTTTTTAACAACCCCTTCCTTTCTATGATAACATTATTGCAGTAATAACTATACAATAATAAATAATAATGACCATTTTCTTGATTTGGTCTTTAGTATTAATACAAATAATTAAAAATTGAGGAGATGAATACATTTTAATTTTGATGATATTATTTAAATTCAATAAGATGATTTCATCTATAAACTAAATTTCAGATTTACCAAACAAAAATATCTCTCCTTACAATTCACATCCTGTTTCATCATTTTCAAGTTTAAACTCAAATAAAAATTCTAAATGTTTACAGAGATCGACAGAAAGAGCAGAATTAAAGTAACTCAAGCTCTCTTTATTTTTATCATCACCGTGCTATCATTGTTTATTTCAAATCTATTATATACACACAATAATGTGTAATAACACAGGGATAAGAGATGGAAACTGTGCTGAAGTGAGCTTGAATGATTCTGAACCATTATGGACTTATTCTTGAGAGGAGTGTGGAGCTGATTGGGCATGTGTTGAGGACCCACCATATAAATGGGAGTTCTCTAAATTAATTTTCATTAATTTGAATACAAAGTTTATTAAATAAATGTTACAAAAATGTGCTAATTTGAAGTGTATATATAAATTATTGAAGCCTAACAATAAGTATAGTAATTGTTTAGAACTTAGACCAATAAAATATTTTGAGGGAAGAGAGGAATATTTAATCACTGACATTGTGTAATGTTGTTGACAAAAGGTGAAACAAAAAACCTTTGTCTAAGAAAGAAGAAAAGAGGCTGGGTGTGGTGACTCATGTATGTAATCCCAACACTTTGAGAGGCTGAGAAGAGCGGATTACCTGAGGTCAGAAGTTTGAGACCAGCCTGGCCAATGTGATGAAACCCTGGCTGTACTAAAAATACAAAAATTAGCCGAAGGTGGTGGCGTGCGCCTGTAATCCCAGCTACTCGGGAAGCTGAGGCAGGAGAATCGCTTGAAGCCGGAAGGCAGAGGTTGCAGTGGGCCAAGATCGTGTCATTGCACTCTAGCCTGGGGGTGACAAGAGCAAAACTCCGTCTCAAAAAAAAGAGAGATGAAAAAACAAGAAGTTGAGATTTTAATGTTATACATACATAGAAAATAATACATAGAAAAAAAGTTATAATACATAGAAAATAGAAGGATAAGTTAAATTACTCCATGAAGAAACAATCAGACAAATCAAGCATGGATGGTATTCTACAGAACAACTGGCCTAAAATCTTCAACAATCAATGTCATAAAAATGAGGATGAGGAGAGGCATAATAGCTAAATGCAATGCATAAATTGGATTGGGCCCTCATTTAAAAAAAAAAAACATAGAAGACATTGAGATAGTTGGGGCAATGTTAATAGGTACTGAATATCTGACGACATTATTAAATTATTGTTAATATTTGTAGGAAATTGTTTATCAATACTAGTAACCAAAATTCCAAATTTTTAAAATTAGACACAATTTATTCCCTATTTATTGGCAATGATTAAAAAGAATTCTAGGCCACGTGCAGTGGCTCACACCTGTAATCCCAGCACTTTGTGAGGCCAAAGCAGGAGAATTGCTTTTGGCTAGGAGTTTAAGACCAGCCTGGGCAACGTAGTGAGACCTCATCTCTACAAAATGTTTTTTTAAAAAATTAGCTAGGAGTGGTGGCATACCTATAGTCCCAGCTGCTTGGGGGCTGAGGCAGAAGGATCCGTTGAGACCAGAAGTTCGAGGTTGCAGTGAGTTAGGATCGTGCCACTGCACTCCAACTTGGGCAAGAGAGCAAGATCCCAACTCTTAAAAAAAAAATTGTAAGAGTTCTAAATTATAAAGAATTTAGCGTTCTAAAACTTGAAAAAGAATTTTAATTCTAAAGGATTAAAAAGAGTTTTGGTGGTATAGCAAAATGACTCTGCAAAGGAATGAGCTGCTAGAGCATATGAATAATAACTGTCCACTTAAACCACTTCCAGAAACTGAAAATAGTCATGGATATAAACATGGAAACAACGTCATGATAACCATTCTGTATTTACAAAATCAAACTTGTTCAACATGTTATTAGTTAAATAGGAGACATGTGTAGACATCAAAAATGATAATATAGACATATTTTTATTAAGAAGGATAGAATTTCATTATATATCAATAAGGTAAGACAATAGGTTACAAATAGTGCACAGCATTTAAGTCCATTTTATCATATATTTATTGACAGGTATATGCTCAAGAATAGAATAATATAAAATAGAAACTCCATATTTGAGTAGCAGAATTGCATCTGGCTTATTTTTGCTTCTCTAAATCTTTGAAATTTTCAACATAGCATATATTTTCATAAAATTAAATTATCTAAAGTTAATTAACTTCTTTTTTAAAGCCATTACTTTGGTTTCTAGGCACGTTAAAACATTAGTTAATTGAAAATGGAAATGGAAGTCTGAGAACCTGCAGTTTGTAGGAAAGGCTGGTGGCCACTGCTGCAGTGGTTCTTGTCCCAGTGCACAGCAGAGATGGCGGCTTTGGTGCTGGCAGAACAAGTTGTAGTGTGTCATCCCCACATTTCTGGGGATCTGTAAGTCCTACCTGACTCACGGTGGGATGAGGAACCCACACTTGCCAAGGCTCAGGGGCAGGAGTGAACATGGTCCCCTTAGAAATTTAAACCTTCTCTCAGACGTGTACAGTGGAACTAAAGAAGACAAACAACTAAGGGTAATCTAAAATTGTGATTGGCTCGCTAATAATCCTAGGACAAAATGAGAGATCATTAATCAAGAATAAGTGAAACTACTAGAAAGATGTCTGATATAAAGGCTTGGGCCGAATATGTTGCATAATGGGCTGCCAAGGACCCATACGGTTTTCTTACAAAAGATAGTTTGGACTTTACTCCACCGTTACCAGCAGGTGCTGTACTGTTTTGGAAATTGGCCAAGACGATTGAGGCCAGGAGCAACAGAAGAAACAAAAACATCAAGAAAATATTGCAAAAGCTAAACAACTATAAAAGGACTGAAAAAATGAGCAGGCTCTACAATCAAAGGAAAATAATTTGGAAAATTATGCAGCCTTGGAAAGACCTATTAAGATTTCTTCTTTCGATTTCATAACAGTCTTATTTAGCAAAGAAAATCTGACCATATGGAAGAATTATGTTAGTTCTAACTTATTACTATAGCAACTTCTAAGCTTGGGTATAGAAGTTTGTTGGTATCTATTGACAATTCTTACAAATTAGCACTTATTATGGTACAAATTATTTATAACTGACTTAGTCATTTGCCATTTTGCAGCTTTTGTACTGAAATGAAAATATCTTTTGGAGAAAAATGACTTTTGATTATGAACTCTATTCAAATAATGGCTTAAAATGGGGTCCTGTTCTGGGTAAAGAAAATTAAGAATGTGAAAATTCAGGATTGTCCTCTTTGAGGTGAAAAGTATGCTTTGGCTTAAAAGAGATACAGTACATTAATCACATATTTTATTATTATTGCGTATTTCTTGGAATAGAATCATTTCTGGGTTTATCAAAGCAAAGTAATATTAATCAATAAGTACATCTAATTGCTGCATTTTTCTGATTTTAGTCTTTCAGACAACTGGTAATTATCAAGACGTTCTGCATTTTTAAAACATAATTTTATAAAAAATTCTTTTATGTTGACTCTGTAGAATTTTGTCTACTAGATATAACAGTTTTTGTACCTAAAAGCACTGCCATTTTCTTAGAGATAACTTGTTGAGAAAAGTGACACTATTATTTAAAGCTTGCAATAAATATGCCAAACGCTGTAGTACCTTGGAACCAGTTTATTCTTTTTTTTTTTTTTTTTTTTTTTCTCCTTTTTTGAAACAGAAGTCTCGCTCTGTTGCCCAGGCTGGAGTGCAGTGGCATGATCTCGGCTCACTATAAGCTCCACGTCCCGGGTTCACACCATTCTCCTGCCTCAGCCTCCCGAGTAGCTGGGACCACAGGCGCCTGCCACCAAGCCCGGCTTTTTTTTTTTTTTTTTTTTTTTTTTTTTATTTTTAGTAGAGACGGGGTTTCACCGTGTTAGCCAGGATGGTCTCGATCTTCTGACCTCGTGATCCACCCGCCTCAGCCTCCCAAAGTGCTGGGATTACAGGCGTGAGCCACTGCACCCGGCCAAGAACCAGTTTATTCATATGCTAAGTACCACTGTGAAATAGAATGTCCTATCCCATAATTTGCTGATTATATAGATTCCCCTTTTGGTTTTTTATCCCATTCTCTGTTTTAATTTATGTGGTAATAATGTCCAATATTTTTTGATCGAATAGGTTCAAGGTGAAAATTAAGACTTCAAATGATGTTTCAAGAACTCTCAAAGAGTTAACAGTTAAGTCATACTTCATAAGTAGTAAAGAACGTCTTAAAATTTAGAAAATTTCATTGGACATAGTAGTAATTGGGTAAGAATAAATTATTTCAAAATAAAAATGCGATTACTAGAAGAGCTAAAGCATGCCTTTTTTTTTTTTTTTTTTTTAGACGGAGTCTCGTTCTGTCGCCAGGCTGGAGTACAGTGGCACAATCTTAACTCACTGCAACCTCAGCCTCCCGGGTTCAAGCGATTCTCCTGCCTAAGCCTCCTGAGTAGCTGGGACTACAGGCATGCACCACCACGCCCAGCTAATTTTTGTATTTTTAGTAGAGACGGGGTTTCACCATGTTGGCCAGGATAGTCTCGATCTCTTGACCTCCTGATCCACCTGTCTCAGCTTCCCAAAGTGCTGCGATTACAGGCGCGAGCCACCATGCCCAACCTTAAGCATGTTTCTTTTAGCTGAGTAGTATAACTGGAGCTTCTTACTATTAAACCTGGCATTTATAAATACATGGTCCAGTAATTTAATCCACTGTCAGTATTTAATAACTGGTTAATGTTTTATGCACCTCTGATAATAAATTTTAAGTTACAAAAAGTTGTCCAACAGCTCTAATTTTAAAATGAAACTACATATTAAAATAAATTTGATACTTTTTTATGAAGACAAAAAATTAGAAGAGAAACCTCTTAAAATGCCATAAATGTACATCTAGTAGCGAGCAAGAAATCATATTTAGACTTCAGGAGGATTTTTATTAGCACATAAATACTATTTTTTAGAAAGACAATGTAACACTCTGAACATTTTTCTCAGGGAATGCAGAAACAAACCCTGAATCCCAGAACACCCAAAATAAGTTGGCATTTCAGATTCCAGTGGCATGTGATGGTTACTAGTTGTGCCTGCTTCTAAACTTACAGGGGCTCAGAACAAGGATCTTAGACTAGACTCCCAGACACCTGGGTTGGTCTTAGGGGTAGAGATTAGAGCCAGGCAATAATGTAGAGACATAGATTACAACCAGATTCTGAGCTAGCAAATACTTAAAGCCAATGTCCTTTAGTATTTTTTTATTGAAAGCGAGACAGAAGCTGCTTTTCTATTAGTCAACTTTGTATCCTGCTTTATATTGAAAATAAGGAATTTCATAAAGTTTAGCTTATTTTCAATTGTGTTATTCTACGTTGTTCTCACTATAAATAGACATCAAAAGTTAATCATACTAAGAACATGACAAGTGCATTCCTGAACTGCGTCCTTTGCATGAGCTTCTTATTCCCTCTATCTGGTCCACTTCTTCGAGATGACTGCACAGCAAACTCCCTCACTGCCTTCAGTTCTATGCTGAAATGTCACTTCCTCAAAGTTTGAACTAAAATGTCTCATTCAATACTTGAATATTCTATTTTTCTGGTTTCAGGTTGAGAAAATCATTGCATTTATTAGGTGATGCTTTTCGCTAGTTTTCTTTCGTGATTTTTTAAAATTCTCAATCAGACAACCTTTGGGGAAGCATATTAAAGGGTTTAAAATTTAGATAATAAAATAGGTCATTTGTCTTCATTGAACAGAAACAATATCACAGTTACTATGTTTTCAGAATGCAGCTGATTTTGCCTACCAAGCCATGTGACTCAGCTGAACAGGGACAACTTGTACCTGCTTTTCACAAAAATGCTGAAAATAATAATACTCTGACTTGGGCAAGTAGTTTTTTTCTTTTCTTTTCTTTTTCTTTTTTTTTTTTAAACTGTTTCTGGAATATTGTATTTTTTAAATGTTGTATTATTATTATTATTATTATTATACCTTAAGTTCTAGGGTACATGTGCATAACGTGCAGGTTTGCTACATATGTATACTTGTGCCATGTTGGTGTGCTGCACCCATCAACTTGTCAGCACCCATCAACTCGTCACTTACATCAGGTATAACTCCCAATGCAATCCCTTCCCCCTCCCCTCTCCCCATAATAGGCCCCGGTGTGTGATGTTCCCCTTCCCAAGTCCAAGTGATCTCATTGTTCAGTTCCCACCTATGAGTGAGAACATGTGGTGTTTGGTTTTCTGTTCTTGTGATAGTTTGCTGAGAATGATGGTTTCCAGCTGCATCCATGTCCCTACAAAGGACACAAACTCATCCTTTTTTATGGCTGCATAGTATTCTATGGTGTATATGTGCCACATTTTCTTAATCCAATCTGTCACTGATGGACATTTGGGTTGATTCCAAGTCTTTGCTATTGTGAATAGTGCCGCAATGAACATACATGTGCATGTGTCTTTATAGCAGCATGATTTATAATCCTTTGGGTATATACCCAGTAATGGGATGGCTGGGTCATATGGTACTTCTAGTTCTACATCCTTGAGGAATCGCCATACTGTTTTCCATAATGGTTGAACTAGTTTACAATCCCACCAACAGTGTAAAAGTGTTCCTATTTCTCCACATCCTCTCCAGCACCTGTTGTTTCCTGACTTTTTAATGATTGCCATTCTAAGTTGTGTGAGATGGTATCTCATTGTGGTTTTGATTTGCATTTCTCTGATGGCCAGTGATGACAAGCATTTTTTCTTGTGTCTGTTGGCTGTACGCATGTCTTCTTTTGAGAAATGTCTGTTCATATCCCTTGCCCACTTTTTGATGGGGTTGATTTTTTCTTGTAAATTTGTTTGGGTTCTTTGTAGGTTCTGGATATTAGCCCTTTGTCAGATGAGTAGATTGCAAAAATTTTCTCCCATTCTGTAGGTTGCCTGTTCACTCTGATGGTAGTTTCTTTTGCTGTGCAGAAGCTCTTTAGTTTAATGAGATCCCATTTGTCAATTTTGGCTTTTGTTGCCGTTGCTTTTGGTGTTTTAGACATGAAGTCCTTGCCCATGCCTATGTCCTGAATGGTATTACCTAGGTTTTCTTCTAGGGTTTTTATGGTATTAGGTCTAACATTTAAGTCTCTAATCCATCTTGAATTGATTTTTGTATAAGGAGTAAGGAAAGGATCCAGTTTCAGCTTTCTACTTATGGCTAGCCAATTTTCCCAGCACCATTTATTAAATAGGGAATCTTTTCCCCATTTCTTGTTTTTCTCAGGTTTGTCAAAGATCAGATGGCTGTAGATGTGTGGTATTATTTCTGAGGACTCTGTTCTGTTCCATTGGTCTATATCTCTGTTTTGGTACCAGTACCATGCTGTTTTGGTTACTGTAGCCTTGTAGTATAGTTTGAAGTCAGGTAGCGTGATGCCTCCAGCTTTGTTCTTTTGACTTAGGATTGTCTTGGCAATGCGGGCTCTTTTTTGGTTCCATATGAACTTTAAAGCAGTTTTTTTCCAATTCTGTGAAGAAACTCATTGGTAGCTTGATGGGGATGGCATTGAATCTATAAATTACCTTGGGCAGTATGGCCATTTTCACGATATTGATTCTTCCTATCCATGAGCATGGTATGTTCTTCCATTTGTTTGTGTCCTCTTTGATTTCACTGAGCAGTGGTTTGTAGTTCTCCTTGAAGAGGTCCTTTACATCCCTTGTAAGTTGGATTCCTAGGTATTTTATTCTCTTTGAAGCAATTGTGAATGGAAGTTCATTCATGATTTGGCTCTCTGTTTGTCTGTTATTGGTGTATAAGAATGCTTGTGATTTTTGCACATTAATTTTGTATCCTGAGACTTTGCTGAAGTTGCTTATCAGCTTAAGGAGATTTTGGGCTGAGATGATGGGGTTTTCTAAATATACAATCATGTCATCTGCAAAGAGGACAATTTGACTTCTTCTTTTCCTAACTGAATACCCTTGATTTCTTTCTCTTGCCTGATTGCTCTAGCCAGACATTCCAACACTATGTTGAATAGGAGTGGTGAGTGAGGGCATCCCTGTCTTGTGCCAGTTTTCAAAGGGAATGCTTCCAGTTTTTGCCCATTCAGTATGATATTGGCTGTGGGTTTGTCATAAATAGCTCTTATTATTTTGAGATACATTCCATCAATACCGAATTTATTGAGAGTTTTTAGCATGAAGGGCTGTTGAATTTTGTCAAAGGCCTTTTCTGCATCTATTGAGATAATCAAGTGGTTTTTGTCTTTGGTTCTGTTTATGTGCTGGATTACCTTTATTTATTTGCATATATTGAAACAGCCTTGCATCCGAAGGATGAAGCCCGCTTGATCATGGTGGATAAGCTTTTTAATGTGCTGCTGCATTCAGTTTGCCAGTATTTTATTGAGGATTTTTGCATTGATGTTCATCAGGGATATTGGTCTAAAATTCTCTTTTTTTGTTGTGTCTCTGCCAGGCTTTGGTATCAGGATGATGCTGGCCTCATAATATGAGTTAGGGAGGATTCCCTCTTTTTCTATTGATTGGAATAGTTTCAGAAGGAATGGTACCAGCTCCTCCTTGTACCTCTGGTAGAATTCAGCTGTGAATCCATCTGGTCCTGGACTTTTTTTGGTTGGTAGGCTATTAATTATTGCCTCAATTTCAGAGCCTGCTATTGGTCTATTCAGGGATTCAGCTTCTTCCTGGTTTAGTCTTGGGAGAGTGTAAGTGTCCAGGAAATTATCCATTTCTTCTAGGTTTTCTAGTTTATTTGGTAGAGGTGTTTATGGTATTCTCTGATGGTAGTTTGTATTTCTGTGGGGCCGGTGGTGATATCTCCTTTATCATTTTTTATTGTGTCTATTTGATTCTTCTCTCTTTTCTTCTTTATTAGTCTTGCTAGCGGTCTATCAATTTTGTTGATCTTTTCAAAAAACCAACTCCTGGATTCATTGATTTTTTGGAGGGTTTTTTGTGTCTCCATCTCCTTCAGTTCTGCTCTGATCTTTGTTATTTCTTGCCTTCTGCTAGCTTTTACATGTGTTTGCTCTTGCTTCTCTAGTTCTTTTAATTGTGATGTTAGAGTGTCAACTTTAGATATTTCCAGCTTTCTCTTGTGGGCATTTAGTGCTACAAATTTCCCTCTACACACTGCTTTAAATGTGTCCTGGAGGTTCTGGTATGTTGTATCTTTGTTCTCATTGGTTTCAAAGAACATCTTTATTTCTGCTTTCATTTCGTTATGCACCCAGTAGTCATTCAGGAGCAGGTTGTTCAGTTTCCATGTAGTTGAGCGGTTTTGATTGAGTTTCTTAGTCCTGAGTTCTAGTTTGACTGCACTGTGGTCTGAGAGACAGTTTGTTATAATTTCTGTTCTTGTACATTTGCTGAGGAGTGCTTTACTTCCAATTATGTGGTCAATTTTGGAATAAGTGCGATGTGGTGCTGAGAAGAATGTATATTCTGTTGATTTGGGGTGGAGAGTTCTGTACATGTCTATTAGGTCTGCTTGGTGCAGAGATGAGTTCAATTCCTGGATATCCTTGTTAACTTTCTGTCTCATTGATCTGCCTAATGTTGACAGTCGGGTGTTAAAGTCTCCCATTATTATTGTATGGAAGTCTAAGTCTCTTTGTAAGTCTCTAAGGACTTGTTTTATGAATCTGGGTGCTCCTGCATATATATTTAGGATAGTTAGCTCTTCCTGTTGAATTGATCCCTTTACCATTATTTAGTGGCCTTCTTTGTCTCTTTTGATCTTTGATGGTTTAAAGTCTGTTTTATCAGAGACTAGGATTGCAACCCCTGCTTTTTGTTGTTCTCCATTTGCTTGGTAGATCTTCCTCCATCCCTTTAGTTTGAGCCTATGTGTGCCTCTGCATGTGAGATGGGTCTCCTGAATACAGCAGACTGATGGGTCTTGACTCTTTATCCAGTTTGCCAGTCTGTGACTTTTAATTGGACCATTTAGTCCATTTACATTTAAGGTTAACATTGTTATGTGTGAACTTGATCCTGTCATTATGATATTAACTTGTTATTTTGCTCGTTAGTTGATGCAGTTTCTTCCTAGCATCGATGGACTTTACATTTTGGAATGTTTATGCAATGGCTGGTACCGGTTGTTCCTTTCCATGTTTAGTGCTTCCTTCAGGGTCTCTGGTAAGGCAGGCCTAGTGGTGACAAAATCTCTAAGCATTTGCTTATCTGTAAAGGATTTTATTTCTCCTTCACTTATGAAACTTAGTTTGGCTGGATATGAAATTCTGGGTTTAAAATTCTTTTCTTTAAGAATGTTGAATATTGGCCCCCACTCTCTTCTGGCTTGGAGAGTTTCTGCTGAGAGATCTGCTGTTAGTCTGATGGGCTTCCCTGTGTTGGTAACCCGACCTTTCTCTCTGGCTGCCCTTAACAGTTTTTCCTTCATTTAAACTTTGGTGAATCTGACAATTATGTGTCTTGGAGTTGCTCTTCTCGAGGAGTATCTTTGTGGTATTCTCTGTATTTCCTGAATTTGAATGTTGGCCTGCCTTACTAGGTTGGGGAAGTTCTCCTGGATGATATCCTGAAGAGTGTTTTCCAACTTGGTTCCATTTTCCCCCTCACTTTCAGGCACCCCAATCAGATGTAGATTTGGTCTTTTCACATAATCCCATACTTCTTGCAGGCTTTGTTCATTTCTTTTTCCTCTTTTTTCTTTAGACTTCTCTTCTCACTTCATTTCATTCATTTGATCCTCAGTCGCTGACACTCTTTCTTCCAGTTGATCGAGTCAGTTACTGAAGCTTGTGCATTTGTCACTTATTTCTCGTGTCATGGTTTTTATCTCTGTCAGTTCGTTTATGGCCTTCTCTGCATTGATTATTCTAGTTACCCATTCTTCCATTATTTTTTCAAGATTTTTAGTTTCTTTGCGCTGGGTACGTAATTCCTCCTTTAGCTCTGAGAAGTTTGATGGACTGAAGCCTTCTTCTGTCAACTTGTCAAAGTCATTCTCCATCCAGCTTTGATCCGTTGCTGGCGATGAGCTGCTTTCCTTTGGAGGGGGAGATGCACTCTTATTTTTTGAATTTCCAGCTTTTCTGCCCTGCTTTTTCCCCATCTTTGTGGTTTTATCTGCCTCTGGTCTTTGATGATGATGGTGATGTACTGATGGGTTTTTGGTGTAGGTGTCCTTCCTGTTTGATAATTTTCCTTCTAACAGTCAGGACCCTCAGCTGTAGGTCTGTTGGAGATTGCTTGAGGTCCACTCCAGACCCTGTTTGCCTGGGTATCAGCAGCAGAGGCTGCAGAAGATACAATATTGCTGAACAGCAAGTGTACCTGTCTGATTCTTGGTTTGGAAGCTTTGTCTCAGGGGTGTACCCCGCCATGTGAGGTGTGGGGTGTCAGTCTGCCCCTAGTAGGGGATGTCTCCCAGTTAGGCTACTCAGGGTTCAGGGACCCACTTGAGTAGGCAGTCTGTCCATTCTCAGATCTCAACCTCCGAGATCCACTGCTCTCTTCAAAGCTGTCAGAAAGGGTCATTTGCATCTGCAGAGGTTTCTGCTGCTTTTTTTTTTTGTTTAGCTGTGCCCTGTCCCCAGAGGTGGAGTCTACAGAGACAGGCAGGCCTCCTTGAGCTGCTGTGGGCTCCACCCAGTTTGAGCTTCCCAGTGGCTTTGTTTACCTACTTAAGCCTCAGCAATGGCGGGCGCCCCTCCCCCAGCCTTGCTGCTGCCTTGCCGTTTGATTGCAGACTGCTGTGCTAGCAATGAGGGAGGCTCCTCAGGCATGGGACCCTCCCGGTCAGGTGTGGGATATAATTTCCTGATGTGCCATTTGCTAAGACTGTTGGTAAAGCACAGTATTGGAGTGGGAGTTACCGATTTTCCAGGTGTTGTGTGTCTTAGTTCCGCTGGCTAGGAAAAGGGATTCCCTTCCCCCTTGCACTTCCCAGGAGAGGCGATGCCTCACCCTGCTTCAGCTCTCGCTGGTTGGGCTGCAGCAGCTGACCAGCACCGATTGTCCGGCACTCCCTAGTGAGATGAACCTGGTACCTCAGTTGAAAATGCAAAATCACCCATCTTCTGTGTCGCTCGCGCTGGGAGCTGGGGACTGGAGCTGTTCCTATTCGGCCATCTTGCTCCCTTTTCTTTTCTTTTTTTTAGAGACAAGATCTCTCTCTGTTGCACAGGCTGGAGTACAGTGGCATGATCATGACTCACTACAGCCTCCACCTCCTGGGCTAAAGTGATCTTCCTGCCTCTGCCTCTGCCTCCCAAGTAGCTGGGACCACAGGTGCACACCCTCACTCCCAGCTACTTTTTGTATTATTTGTAGACTGTGCCTCACTGTGTTGCCCAAGCTCATCTTGAATTCCTGGGCTCAAGCAATCCTCCTGCCTCAGCCTCCCAAAGTGCTAGGATTATAGGCATAAACCATCATGCTCAGTCTCAAGTAATATTTGTGCTTCTATCAATTATCTATTGCTGCATAATGAGCCACCTGAAAAATTGTTATTTAAAATTAGTAATTTTAAGTAACAACAAAATATTATGTCTCACCATTGTGTGTAAGTTTTCAGGGAAATCTCTTTGTTAGTTTCACCTGAGCTCACTCATACAACCATTGTCAGCTGGAGCATCAGCTGGGTTGCAAGGCCCAAGATCCCCGCTCACATGTCTGGCAGTTGATTCTAATCATCAGCTGGGGCACTGTGGTTGTCATCCTTAAATAGGATAGATAAGCTTCCTTATGTGATAGTCTCATTGCAGCATTCAGGGAGAGCAATCATAGAAGTTGCAATATCTCCTAAGGTCTAAGGCCTACAGTTATCACAGTGTCACTTTCATTTTTAGAAGAGAAACCTCTTAAAATGCTCTAAATATATATATGTAGTAGTGAACAGAAAGTCATATTTGGAGTTCTACTGGATTTTTTATTACAGCATACGAATATTATTGCTTAGAAAGACAATATAACACTGAACATTTTTTCAAGATATGCAGAAACAACACTTGAATCGCAGATATCCCAGAGTAAGTTGGGATTTGAGATTCTAGTTGCACATAATGTTGACTAGTTGTACCTGCTCCCAAATGTACAGGGGCTCAGAACAAGAGACTTGGCATATCTGAGGAGTGATGGGGGCATATTATGAGAAGGTGAAGGGAGGAAAAATTTAGTGAATAAAGGTTGCCTTGGTATGCAGATATGTCTTCAGGTGATTTAAAAAAAGTTCTTTCAGAGTAGTTCTTCTCTTGGTACAGATGCCTTTTATTAACAAAAATTTCCTTTACAAAAGGGGAGTTTTACAGTTTGCAATTGAAGGGGAGGTGTGAAGCTTTTCCCTCTTCGGCCGATTCTCAACTTCTTTTAGCTCAAAGTAATCAATATGCCAAAGTGGCATAATTTGGAATAGCATATCCTGATCTTCCTCAGTCATATTTTGGGATGGCATATCCTGAACCCCATCAATACTTTCTCTAAAGTCCAGAATTTTTTCTCCAAGATATATATTTTAAATTCTTACTTGGTAGATAAGGGAGCATAGGGGAGAGTGGGACTGTTTTTTTCAAGGGAAAGTTAGCCCAAAATCCAAAATGTACAACCGATAAATCTACCGAACTCTCGTTGAAGGGCTCTGTCTGGGTGCCCTTTTGCCTCTCATTTAGTCCATGATGGAGAATTAGAAATGGGTTACTTAGAAGCAGAACCAGAAAACTGCTAGTTAACACCAGCATATGGGCTTTGGGAATCCTAAAGAAGGCACCAAAGCATGAATAAGTAGACATGAGGAATTACACATTATAGGATTGTCATGTGTACAAAGGAGGGGGTAGGTGAAGGATGAGATAGTGAGTGAGTCCTGGGAGTTGCATGTTCAAGTAGCTGGAAGTTGTTGGGCAATACATCTAAACTCTTACTGAGAGACACATGCTCCGGATTTATCCTGCACAGTGACGAGCTTGTGCTTGTAAAACAATGCACTTTTATCTTCCATGATAGAATACTGGGATGCATAATTTAATTATTTTACTCCTTCAAATGCTCCAATTTCACCCTTGGGGTAGAAGGAGGTAGACAAGGAGGGTAAGTTGTATAAATGCCAGCAACTTTTCAATTTCACAGAAATTAGTTTTAGACAACATTGTGTGGCCGAGGGATCAGAACAGCTCATTCTTGCAGATAGCTTGTTTATTGCTGGAAGAGACTTTCAAAAGGAGAGTGGACCTTGTGTGAAATCCAAGTTAGCTGAACCTACAGTGGGTTCCTTCACTCGAATAAAGTGACCTGATGCTATTGCTTATCACTGTCTCACGTCTTGGTCAGAGTAGTTCTTCTCTTGGTACAGATGCCTTTTATTAACAAAATGAGCCACCTGAAAAATTGTTATTTAAAATTAGTAATTTTAAGTAACAACAGAATATTATGTCTCACCATTGTGTGTAAGTTTTCAGGGAAATCTCTTTGTTAGTTTCACCTGAGCTCACTCATACAACCATTGTCAGCTGGAGCATCAGCTGGGTTGGGTTGTTCTGCCCCTGATAACCAGATGTTCTTGCCATGAGTTCCCTTTCACCCTTTGTCATCTTCCTTCCTCTTTTTTCTTCATCTCATAATGACTTAAAATGGCTCCTCTCAGCACTGAAACAAGCAATGACATTAAGAGCTACATGGTTGGTATCCACCACAGAACCTCCTGTGTAATTTGTCTAAACTGCTATTTACTTGGGCCCCAAGTAGGAGGGGTGCTGGTGAGATAATTTTCACTGCAATTTGCAATTTTGAATTACAAAAGTGGTCAAAGGACAGTGGGAGATTGTTCTGTCTCTCAGGATCTCTAGTTTTTTGTGTTTGTTTGCTTTGTTTTGATATGAGCAGAAATGCCTCTAGTGTTTTCTTTTTATATAAAATATTGGTTTTAGAAGTAAGGGGTGTGTGTGTGTATTTGTATATGTAATTTAGTAATTTATTATATATGTTTACAGCATATATGTAAATTAGTGCATAAATATTTACACATATTATAGCTTCATTTTGTATTACAGCTTTTAAATTTTGTCAATGGCTTTTCCAGCATCTGTAGAAATAACCAGATGTGCAGTCATTTTTTGGTCAATATATCAATCTGGTGTATGGTACTAATGAATTCCTTAATATTGACCCATATTCTTGGAATAAATCCCACTCAATCGTGGTATATTATTTTCTTACTGTAATGTTGAATTTTGTTTGCTAATATTTTGTTATTTCTTAAAATTTACATTCGAGTGATATTGGTCTGTAGTTTGCATTCATGTACTGTCTTTATCAGGTTTTGCATCACAAAAGTAATGAAGTTTTCCCTTTACTCTCAAACAATATGTAGAATATTAGAACTCTGAAACAATATGTAGAACATTAGAACTATCTTATCTTTGAGGGTTTGGTAGAGTCTTCTTGGGAAAACATCTGGACCTTGTTTTTCTGTAGGGCTATTTCTTAATGATATTCTCAATATTTTTATATGAAAATTGGTCTGTTTAAGCTTTCTAATTCTAGTAGGGTAAATTTGGTAATATGTATTTCCATAGGAAATTATCCATTTTATCTTCATTTTCAAATTCATTTCTGTAGAGAAAAATCTCTTCTGTTTCTACAGTTCTTGTCATTTCTTAATTGGCGTACTTGTACTTTATCCCTTCATTTCTTGGACAAGTTAGCTAGTGGTGTATGTGCTTTTTTTGTTTTTAATAAAGTGATTTTGATTTATTAATGAGGTCTGTTTTGTTCCATTCTCAATCTCTGCTTTTGCCTTTATAGTTTCCTTTCTTGTGCTCTCTTTTGGTTTACTTTGTTCTTTCCTAGCTCTTTTTAAAAAACATGAATTTTCCTGCAATCACTGCTTTACATATATCTCTTAGATTCTGATACATACTGTTTTCATTGTCTTTATTCGTATAAGTTCTGTAATTTTACTCTATGTTTCCCCTTCACCCAGGAGTTGTTTCATAGGATTTTTCATTTCCAGGTGAAAGAGCTAATTTGTTTTATATGTTTGCTTGTTTGTTTTTGTCAATAATTTCCAGTTTTATTATATTGTGATCAGATATGTTATTTGAACTATTTCAACATAATGTAAATTACTGATGTTTTCCTTGTGACCTAACGTAGGATTGGATTTTGAGAATGGATTAATAGGTGCTTGAGCAGAAGGTATATCAGAATGTACAGCTCATATATGTTCATAAAATCTACTTTATTGATCAAGCTGTTTAGGTATTTTTCTCCTTATTTTCTTTTTGTCCTTTTGATCTGTCTTGCACTGAGAGTGTTATAGTAACATCTGTTATGATTCCTATGTTTTTATATGTTTCCTTGAATGTTCTGTAGTTTTTGTTTCAAAAATATGGATGCTGTCTACATTTAGTGCATGAATATTCACACACATTATGGCTCCACTTTGCAGTGCAATGTTTAGCCACATGCAAAAAAGTGTCCTTTTTGTCATATTTAATGCTTTGGGGCTTAAATTAAACTTTGCTGATACCAACATCTCTATGCCTATGCTTCCTTTGCTTCTGTTTAGTATACCTTTCTCATTTGTTTATTTTTGCCTTTCTAAATTTCTTAATTATAGGTATGTATCATGTCCATGGCATATTGTTGTGGTGTGCTTTGTGAGAAAATTTAAAATATTTTTTTAAAATAAATGAATGTATTAGTTATTAGGGAGAAAAGTAATATATTTTTCTTACACATCACTAGGTTTATGGCTGAGACTCCTGTAACAAAATATAGATTAAAAAGAGAGAAGCACAACAAATTCACTTAGTGTAAGTTGTACATGAGACAGGAGCCTTCAGAAATGAAGACCCAAAAACTCAGCAAAAACTGTTTTTGTGGACAATCATGCAGAGATATAATTAGAAGACAAAAGGGTAAATGGTAAGAAGCTGCAGGAAACTTAACAAGGCCTGTTTTTTCAGATTCTTCTTGGCCTCTCTGTGTGACATTCCTTCCCTCTCAGTATGGGGTAGTCTACTTGTCACATGAAGGTCTTCAAGGTAAGAGGGAGGGAGAAGATCAGAGAGTAGCCTTCCTAGGTTTTCTGGCCTACTTCAGGGAAGAAGGAACAAGGGAAGTTTCAGTTTCTATGGCCCACTTTATAAGAGAAGAGATAGGAGAAAGTCAGAGAGAAGTTCCTGCTTTTTTGTTTGTTTGTTTGTTTTTCAATTTACTTCAGCTTAAAATACTCAGTATGTCAAGATGCTGTATTTTGGGGTAGTGTTTCCTACCACATCATTATCTATTGCCAGACAAACAACTCCACAACTTAGCAGCTTGAAACAACATACATTTATTATGGTATAGTTTCTCTGGGTCAAGAATCAGGGAGTCTCTTAACTGGGATCTCTGGCTCACCATCTTCCATAAAACTCCAGTCGAGTTGTTGGCCAGGCTAGTTATCTTAAGGTTCAGCACTTTAAAGATTCACCTCCAAGCTCTTCTAGTTGTTGTCAAGTCTCATATTCTTGTTAGTTGTTGGCTGGAGTTGTCAGTTTCTTACCATGTGATCCTCTCTACAGGACAGCTCACAATATGGCATCTGGCTTCTCTCAGAACAAGCGAGCAAGGCAGTGAGAGAGAATAAGACAAAAGCCACAATCTTTTTGTAACCTGATCTTTGAAGTGATATCTCATCACTTTTGCAATATACTATTCATTAGAAGGTAGTGGGTAATTTCAGTCTATACTCAAGGGAAGGGAATTACACAAAGGCTTGAATACTAGGAGGTAGGACTCTTTGGGGATTAAAAGCTACCTACCACAGTTTTCCTTCTGGCTCTCAAGGATTTGCTTCCTTTCCACATGCAAAATACACTCACCCCCTCCGAAGGTCCTCAAAATTCATAAATTGTTAAAGTGCCAGCTCAAGGTTTAGAATCTCATTATCTAAATCAGGTCCAGGTGCTGCTACCTGGGTGAAGTTCCTCTTGTCTTGTGGACCTGTAAAATTAAATAGCCAAGTTATCTTCCTCCCAACACACGCAACATATAATTGTGGAACAGACATGGGATTAACACTATAGATATTCCTATTTAAAAAGGGAGAAAATGGGAAGCAAAACAGAATCACTGGTCTGCAGAAATCTTAAATCCATCCAGGCAAATGTTAGATATTCCTTGATTGGGTCTGGGTACTTGGCTTTACATGCCTAGCTTTTTGGTTTAGCCTTCTGAATCAGAATTCACAGCTGAGTGGTTTCCTCAGTTTGCTACCTACTAGTAGAATTTTGGGGATCCAAGAACCTCTTTTCATTTTGTTTTCTCTTTGTCCCTTTCAGTCCAAGCTGGCAATGTTTTTGCTGATACGGTTTTATCAATAACTGTCTGGGTCTCCTGTAAATTTCATTAAGGTTTACTTCATTAGAGAAAAGCTACACCTACAAATCCCCCTTGAGATAAGTTCTTCTCTACCTTGTGTTCCTACCCATAGGGCTGTGAAACAGCACCTTTAAGCTTTTGATTTAAAGGATCTATAAGGCATACTCTTAATCTCTTTAAAGTGCCTTTTATGTGACTGAATATAACTTTGAAGATCTAAATAGAATCTTTGATATTTCTTAAATTTTAACAAGAGATTTTACAGTCACACTTTTCATTTTTAGACAACGATTCCTGGAAGTGCCGTAGATTTGATCTTTACCCAGAAGTCATTTCTTAATTTTAGCATTATTTGCCATTTGGAGAGGCTGAGATTTTCAAAGCCATAAGTCCTGGCTCTTTTTTAAAAAACACCACACCCTTCCCTCAATTTATCTCTCCCCTCTCACATTTTACTATAAGTATCAAGAAGCAACTAGGTGGTATCTTCAACACTTTACTTAGAAATAACCACAGTTAGACTACCCAGTTTATTAAGCACATTTTCTACTTCTCACATAACCACAGACAACAGTTACATTCTGCCACTACATTATAAGAATCCCAGCTTGGGCAACGTAGTTAGACCCCAGTTCTACAAAAATAAATAAATAAATAAATAAATAATAAAAATAAAATACAATAAAATAAAAGCCAGATGTGGTGGCATGTGCCTGTAGTCCTAGCTACTTAGGAGGCTGAAGTGAAAGGCTTGAGTCCAAGAGTTTGAGGTTACAGTAAGCTATAGTCATATAATCATGCCACTGCATTCTGGCCTAGATGACAGAGTGAGACCGTGTCTCTTAAAAAAAAAAAAATTTTTTTTTTAAAGAATTTCCTTCCTTTGAGATTCCAATAACATTTTCCTCACTTTCCCTTAAGCTCTCACTAGTATCTTCTTCAAAGTCCCAAACTTTACAGCACGTTCAAGGCACTTTAAACATTTACTGACACTTTCCTCAAAATTCACTGCCCAGTTCCAATGCCATGCCCACAGTTTTAGTTATTTGTATGTCAGTACAAGACTTCCAGGTAACAAAATCTGTACTCATCATCTAGTGCTATGTAGCAAATTACCCTGAAACGTGGGGGCTTAACACTATAGACTTTTATCCTGTAGTTTCTTAGGGACAGGAATCCAAGGATGGACTAGTAGGGTTCCTCTAGTTCAGATTATTCCATAGTGCTATAATCATTTTGTAGATGGGTTTAACTGATTGTGGTAGGTGCCTCTAATGATATGAATATTATTATTTTACTGTCATTCATTTTTACTAGTTTGTCTCTCATCCATTTTGCTTCTTTCTTGGTCTTCTTTTCATTATCTTACTTGTTTTCTTGACTTTTTTCTATGTTCCTTATTAAGTTTCACTTGATATTCTACCTTGGGTACCTTATTACTAATTCTTTATTTCTAAGATATTTTGTCTTCACTTTAGTTCTTTCTTAAGACGATTCTCTTTTCATATCTCCTTGGTTTTTGTTGTTGTTGTTTTTCCATTTTCCTTCTTAGTGTTTGAGTTTCTTACAAGGTTTTTCATATCCTCAAACACATACTTGATTATATATTTAATTCTTAGTTTTCTTCTGCTTTTTTTTCAGAGACTTCTCTTTGTATGTGTGAAATTTTCTCATTTGTGTGAAAGTTTGTCTTCTGATTCTTAAGAACAGTTCTATATGAATTTGCTAATTTGCATTTTGTTCATTTTTATTGCATTGGGATGTTTCACAAGATTCCTAGTTTAGTGATGCCCTTTCTCTTTACATAACAAAGTTCATACATTGTAAACAGATTTGTTTGTTTGTTTAGGTGGGGTGGCAGAGCTGTGTGTCCTCTGGTTTTATGATTCTCTTTTGTTCTGTAGGATGCTACATTTTTCCCTTTAGTTTCTTTTTCCTTTCACCACCTAATTACCAAGTGGAGTTTCTTACCTTCTTTATTGACTTTTTTTCTCTTTCAGAAGCTATGTGTTTCAAAGATTGCCCCTTTAAACCATAGGTACTTTGAAATCCCTTCCCTGTGATCCATGTTCTGATCTAGTCAGATGCTTTTTTAGAATATTCAGATTTAAGGTAGAATCAATCTTTCTGAGGATAATTTTGGATCAGTTGGCTCCTTCCTTATCTTCCTTTTCTGTCTTCCCTACAGTTTTTCTCTTTTGCCTTGTGGCTGGAGGGTGGGGATTAAGGTGGTAGCATGGAACATTGTACTGGAATTTGGTAATTTTTATTTTTTTAACCTATTGTTACTTGGAAGTTTTCACATTCTATGTCTTCAAGTTATGCAGAGGGCTTTTTCTGTGTAAATTTACATTTGCCATCTTGTTATTTGATATTGTTTTAGGAAGATACGGTGGGAGAGTGGTAGCTTGGTGACCACCATTGTCTTCAGCTACCTAGAAGTTCTCCTTTTAATTTTTTTAAACATTTCTAATTACTTTTTCAAATTTTGTGTGTGTTAAATTAGAAGTATTGAGAAGCCAGGGACTATGTACATCTTGTTCTTGTTTATTCCATTTGTCTAATACAGGTACAATTATTGTAGAGTCAAAAGAGCGCTACACTTCAGTCCGACATAAGGAATACTACATTCTGAAGACATGTGTTTACAACCTTAGCTTATTTAGTCCTTAGATTCTTTATCTATAACCAAGGATCTCACAGGATTGTTGTGGGAAAAGTTCAAGTATAAAAATACTTGACAATAGTTATTGTCCTATCTATGCTTAAGCAACACTTATCCAACACACACACACACACACACACACACACACACACACACACACTCTAACTCTACGTTAATAACCTATACAGTTTTCTATTTTATCTTATGCAATCCTTAGCATTTGATAATTACACTAAACCTTTTATATGTAATTTTTCTGACTAATCTGTCATCATGCTTTTCTTGTAAATACCAGTGTCTCAAGTCCCATTTCTTAAGATGTGACTTTGGGAAACTGCTCTTGCATTTTCTTAATTTTATAAAGAAAGTGAAACACAAATTAAAATGTTACTGCATATTTTATTTTTCATAAGTAGGCAGCCTACATTCACAGTTTATGTTAATGCAAAAAAGCTAGTACACTGAAAACCTATTTTTTTAATCTATTGCTTATTTATTCAGGGTTGTAAATATTACTTATATAGAGACACAGAGATGTGTAAAAATGAAACATTGTGAAAAAAATACAATTTTTCAATTTCATATGAAACTCAAAGTGTAAGTTTTGTCCAATATGGAATGTACCTACATTTGTTTGTATTAGGGCTCTAAAATCCATTTAAAAATTGTTTTTCTGTTTTTAAAAAAGAAATAGCTGACCCACCAGGCAAGTTCGCTATATATCTTGCTTGCTCAAAATGAGCATTTTCAGGTAAGGTCTGTTTTTTCTGGCCCAAGTCTACTATGATTCCTTAGAAGTCATGCTGGCCCAATCGAAGAAAGGGTTTCCATGAAGAGTCTGATGGTGGCATCTGGATGAGGGGTGGTACCGGTAATGGGAAGTGAGCAGAGAAGAAGGAGCTAAGAGCCCAAATCCTTATGAAGGATGACATTCAGTTGTTAAATTTTAAGGGGTATCCAATGGCTTTTTCCAGGCACTCAACTAAAGAGCCTGCGGAAAGAAAATCCCTCTCTACTTCTACAAATTTGATGTAGATGGATTTGGGGAAACTCCGGGATCCACAATACAGTTCTGAGACAAAAACCCATTAATACCAACCAAATCTTTGCTGAAGGTTTTGGCATTCACTTGGAAATGTAAAAATAAGCACTGCTGCAGAGTCCTGACCTCAAAAATCCAGAGGTAGCAATAGATAATTCGGGTGGGTTCTATTTCCACCTATAATGAGGCTTGTGCTGAAAGAGTTCTCAGGTCAACCCGGCCCTCTTTTCCTGGGTCCAGGGAAGGTTGCTCCATGTGTGGTGAGAGGGGCCTCTCAATACATTCTTCATAGCCAATGGCATAAAGGCCTGGGCTTTTAGGAATACCCCCAGGCAATAAATATTGAACAACATTCCCACCAGTTGGTTTGGAATGGGCAATGGGTATCCAGTCAATTTCCATGTGCAGCTCCAAGCACCTAGCTTCGCTAATAGTGATCTCTAAAAATGTGTAGTAGGCCGGGCGCGGTGGCTCAAGCCTGTAATCCCAGCACTTTGGGAGGCCGAGATGGGCGGATCACGAGGTCAGGAGATCGAGACCATCCTGGCTGACACGGTGAAACCCCGTCTCTACTAAAAAAATACAAAAAAAAAAAAAAAAACTAGCCGGGCGAGGTGGCGGGCGCCTGTAGTCCCAGCTACTCAGGAGGCTGAGGCAGGAGAATGGCGTGAACCCGGGAGGCAGAGCTTGCAGTGAGCCGAGATCTGGCCACTGCACTCCAGCCTGGGCGGCAGAGCGAGACTCCGTCTCAAAAAAAAAAAAAAAAAAAAAAATGTGTAGTAAATATTTTTCCAGTTCATTTTCTGCACTCGGGTCATAATGATCCGTCCTTCAGACTTCTCAGAGTTGAAGTACTCCCGAAGTCACTTGCCAAGGGGCACCTGGGAGCTGATCTCAGCATAATGGTAACGGATATCCTCTTTCCAATGGGTGTTATAACCAATTCCAAAAATGGCCAGTTTATTAGAAAGATGGAGCCTTGAAAAGTCTGTCCAGCTCTGAAAAAGTTCCCATTTCAACTGTACCGATTCCAAAATCTGTACAATATTCTGCATGATGTCTCTCCTCTGTGCTTCCTCAGAAGACTCTTGTTTTATTTTTAATGTTCTCTTTGTGACAGGTATTTCATCCAATTCCTGATCTGTTGGATAGCCATGGAGATCCTGACTGTGGTTTCCCCAGTCCTCCTGTGAATAGTCCTCCATAGTGCTGCCATCTGACTCCAGCTCATGTAAGCTATGAAGGTGGTTCTTGCTCTCTATTCAGCACCGGTGAGGCCACAGCTGGAGCACAGTATTCAGTTCTGGGTATCCAACCAGCTTGATGCGTTCCTGGCACTGGGACGGGGTCTGCTCGTAGCCCAGCTTGGCCAGGGCCCGGGACATGCGCTCATACATGGCTGGCCCGGGGGCCTTGCTGCCGAACACCGTACCGGCTCCCTCCAGCTGCTGGTACAGCACCTCCACCAGCCGCTCGTTGCCCCACACTGCGATCAGCCGCCGCGGCCCCGCCACCACCGCCACCAGGGGAGAAGGAGACCGGAAAGCCTATTTTTAACTTGAAAATTTACAAATTATAATAATCCTATTAGTAAGAGTAATAACAATGACACATATTGACATTTTTACTATATGCCAGTCACCATTTTAAGTACTTTTAAATTAAGCTAATATAATCCTTACAACAATACTATGAGGTAGGTATTATTCTTTTTATCTTTATTATATAACTAAGCAAACTAAGTTAAGTAACTTGCTGGAGGTCACGCAGCTAGTAAATGGTGTAGCCTGTGTTTGAACCCAATGAAAAAGATGTCGTGAGTCAGTTAGGCAAATGGTAAAATACTACTTATTCAGGTGGACGTTTCTTGAATCACTATTTAGTAAGCTAAAAATTTGTAAGAAATAGTAAATCTCAAGCAGATAACATTACTTAAAAATACTCACCGAAAAAAACGCTTGAAGTCTTCCCTTTCCTGGACAGAGTAGGATACTAAAGAGCAAAGGGAGGAACAATACTCAAAGGAAGGGAATTGGAGGATATAAAAGGGTAAACCTTCACATAAAGTGGAAGAACTCCAACTTTAGATAATAGTTAAATTTTTGAAACAGTCCATCCTGAAGAAATAGCCCAGCCTTTCTGACTATGATGTTTAAATGCATAGCTTCAAGGCAGTCAATTAAGATACTCTTATTTTTCACAGCAGTTCTCTTTGGGATTCTTTGACTTGGAAAACAAATGAAGCAAATGAAGTTAATGACTCTTTCAAGTCTTTCCATCAAAGGCTCCCAAATTATATCCATTGTATCAGTGAAAAACGCTCCAGTAGGAAAATATGTTGCTCTGAGACACAGTGATGGAGGAAAGGAGGAAAAAGAAGCCCAGGTGATATGGTTTGGCTGTGTCCTCAGCCAAATCTCATCTTTAATTCCAGCTTCCACAATTCTCAGGTGTTACGGGAGGGACCCGGTGGGAGAGAATTGAATCATGGGGGCGGTTTCCCCCATACAGTTCTCGTGGTAGTGGGTAAGTCTCACGAGAGCTGATAGCTTTATAAGAGGAAACCCCTTTCGTTTGGTTGGCGTTCTCTCTGCCTGCTGCCATGTAAGAGGTGCCTTTCACCTGCTGCAATGATTGTGAGGCCTCCCCAGACACGTAGAACTGTGAGTCCATTAAACCTCTCTGTCTTTATAAATTACTCAGGTATGTCTTTATTAGCAGCGTGAAAATGGACTAATACACTAGGCTAAGTGAGATTCTTATGGTGGCACAAAGTTACTGGCTCCAGTCACAGAAAATGAAGGGCCTGACATTTAATTTCCAACCCCCTGTCCCACACTTTCTTCCTCAGAGTCCAGATGTGATCAGAGCATGCACAGCAACAACCATACCACCCATATTAGGAAATCAGTGCTCTAGCCATATTATTAGATTTGGGGAAAGAAATGAGAACGTGTCTGAACATTCATTACATCTCTGGGCATATCTGACCTTTGTGTTATTGGTACAATTAGTAATCAAATCCTTGGCATTTTTCTGTCTTTACCCAGGAGGTTCACCTTATAATTTTCTCAAAGATCATTATTTAGGTCCCAAATCCCAGACTGAGCTGGCAACATGATTATAAAGAAAGAATAAACCTCAAGCAGATTAGATTACTTAAAAATTCACAGAAGAGGCTTGAAATTTTCTATTCACTAGAAAGAGCAGGGTCTGTACTACCTCCGTCAGCTTAACATTAACGAGGACATGTAAAATTTAGCCTTTGGCTTTCGCTAAAGTTGCAGCTCTTACCCTGAAATTTCTTGGCTATACTAGTATTCATCTCAGTCACCGGAAATCATAAAGACATGTTAGGAAGTTAGTCTGAATATCATCAAAATCTTATAAAAATGAACAGAATATCAAACAAGTATGTTTATACAATGGAATATAAAATTGGAAAATAGATATCTTTTTCCAGATGTGCTGAACACCACGTTTCAGAAGTGGTCAAGAAAAACAGTGAGGAAAAGGGTTTGTAGAAATTATTTAAGATGAGGCAAACAGAGAAGCAGACATGTTCATATTTTGCTGTGGCTTAGAATGATGAAATGGGAGAGAGTGATATTTTTCATTTTCTCACCTTACCTCGCAACATTAACTGAATTATGTGATTTTGAAACAAAACCTTTGATTAGCTACAGACCAGTTACATCTCCTCACTTTCTAAGCATGCTTAGAACTGCTTGTAAATGACAGATCTTTGTGATGGCAATGGGAAGCCAGTTAAAGCCCTTCCCCCCGCCCCCACCCCACCACTTGAGGTCATCAAAGCCTGGTTGTTTGTTAAAGCTCCAGTGGCCATCAGATTTATTAAGGTCCTGCCAGCCCAGTTTACTAAGTTTCCTGAATTTGGAGAGAAGAAGAAAGACAATGTTTGAACAGCTCATAAGATACATTTTTAATCTAGTAAGCAAGGTTAATTGGATACGGGTATTTAAAATAACCAGAATATGAACATGAATTAGATCGGAAAACAGTAGTCATTTCACGGGTTCTATATGGTGAACATATCTGAGATGATTCTTTTTCAGTAGTCCTGGGACAACTAGATCTTTGACTTACTACTTTCGTCCTTTTGTCCTGATTTTTAGGGAATATTTGTTTATAGCCAAACTAAAAGAGCAGGCTGCAGTACAGCCACAAGACCCATTTCTGTGTAATATCGCCGAGCGGAAAGCTTAAATTCCCCAGTCAGAAAATAAGCATCCACTGAGAGATGAATCTTGTAGAAAAGTAGTGATGAAAAACTCAATCCACACCCAGAGTTTGGCGAAGGTCACTTCTGGATGATGATGGGGGGAAATGAAGCTGTGTATTTGTGAACCAAATTAATACATGAATCTGTAAAGCATTCAGGCTGACCTTGAGACAAATGCATCTCCTTCTTCCAACCAAATTATAGTTTCTAACTCCACAGAAGGATTGCCTTTCTGAGTGCTGACTCCAAGAAAGCGTGCTCCCTGGCGGATGGTTCCTGACAGGTATGAATGTTACCTTTTATCATCTCTTGCCCACTGATGACAAAAGGAAACTAATTACAAGTAATTTCCAGGCTCTCAGACTTAAGGTCCCCTCAGTGGCCTGAGAATTGTTTGCAGGTTTGGAAAGATGCCAACTGTGTGTTGGTTCTGGGCAATGATCCTGCACTCATAAATTCTAGAGGTAATGGTGAAATAATAGAGTCACAACTGGTGGGAAGCATATTTTTCTGTCTTGAAGAATGAAGTCCCTGCAGATGTGTAGTGAATGCGTCAGTGTTCGCTGCCATTGTGAATTCTCCTAAAGCCTCCTTCTGAATTCAGTGTCTCCCAAAGCATTTCAAATTTGTGGCATTTTCTATTATTTTTAAATGTGGTATATTCATGGCTTATTTACTTAAAGCCTCATTGTACATTTTGAAGAAATTTCTTGGCGTAGCGTTTCAGTGATATCATTAGTTTCTCTGTATGAATAAATGCTCCCAGATGGCTTCATGTCAGCCACACAAAATATCCCACTGTCCCTTTCTCTGAATGGCAAAAATAATTTTGTTTATTTTTATAGCATTTCTATTCTTATTGTTCCAGAGAAGTCTTCCAACTAAGTAATTAACTGGTATTGAGCAATAACTCATTTACTCTCATTTGCTTACTTTATAAGGCACACATTGTTGTATTGTGGCCAGCACTGGTCATGCCATTAGTCTTTTTTTCTTCTTTATTTCTTCCAAAGAAAAAAAAAAACAAAAACAGGATGCATGTGCAGAACATGCAGGTTTGTTACATAGGTATACATGCGCCATGGTGGTTTGCTGCACCTACTGACCCATCCTCTAAGTTCCCTCCCCTCACCCCCAACTCCCCAACAGGCCCTGGTGTGTGATATTCCCCTCTCTGTGTCCATGTGTTCTCATTGTTCAACTCTCACTTATGAGTGAGAACACGCTGTGTTTGTTTTTCTGTTCCTGTGTTAGTTTGCTGAGGATGATAGTTTCCAGCTTCATCCATGTCCCTGCAAAGGACGTGATCTCATTCCTTTTTATGGCTGCATAGCATTCCGTGGTATATATGTACCACATTTTCTTTATCCGGTCTATCATTGGTGGGCATCTGGGTTGGTTCCATGTCTTTGCTATTGTAAATTGTGCTGCAGTAAACATACATGTGCATGTGTCTTTATAGTAAATGATTATATTCCTTTGAATATATACCCAGTAAGGGGATTGCTGGTCAAATGGTATTTCTGGTTCTAAATCCTTGAGGAATCGCCATACTGTCTTCCACAATGGTTGAACTAATTTACATTTCCACCAACAGTGTAAAAGTGTTCCTATTTCTCCACAGCTTCACCGGCATCTATTGTTTCCTGACTTTTTGATATTTGCCATTCTGACTGGCATGAGATGGTATCTCATTGTGGTTTTAATTTGCATTTCTGTGATGATCAGTGATGTTGAGTTTTTTTTTTTTTCTTATGTTTGTTGGCTGCATAAATGTCTTCTGGGCCATAAGTCTTGAGTCCAGCATGTGTCCATAAATAATACCTGGTACTTAGTATATGTCCAGTTAAAATTTACTACATGAATTTATGAATGGATTAATATGTATACACAGTTTACCTTATTAGCCTTGTGTTGATATGCATGGTGGAAGGAAGTTTAAAGAAAAAAACTGTTTGCTTTTTCCTATCCTATATTCTCACAATACTTCTCAGATACCAATTGCAAGTAGTAGGTTCCCAGGTTACCCAAAATTTCTGTCTGATTTGACTGCATATGAGAGCTTCCCATGACCTTCTTCTTAGGCTTGATAATTTACTCAAGTGATTCACAAAACTTAAGGAAACACTTCACTTACATTTACCCGTTTGTTATAAATGGTATTATAAAGACTATAGATGAACAGCTAGATAAAGAGGTACATAGGGTGAGGCTCAGAAGGGCTCCAAGCATAGGAACTTCTTTCCCCATGGAATTGGAGTATATTACCTTTCTGGCACATGGATGTGTTCTCCAACCCACAAGTTCTCTGAAAGTCATAGATCTGAGATTTTTATGGAGGCTTCATCATGTAGGCATGATCGACTATTAACTCAACTTCCAGCTCTTCTCCTCTTTCCAGAGGATACGGGATGGGCCTGAAAGTTCCAAGTTTCTAATCAAGGTTTGGTATCTCTGGGGTCCAGGAACCATACAGGAACTCACCAAGAGTCACCTCTTTATGGCAAAAGATATTCTTATCACTCAGGAAATTCCAAGGGATTAGGAGCTCTGTGTCAGCAACTGGGGTCAAATAGCAAATATTAGGAAAAAAAGATAAACCTAGCACCCCTATGTTTTTAGAAGTTTACTATTGATTGTTTAGGAGCTCTGTGCCAGGGACCAAAAATAAAATATATTTCTTATTATAAATCACAATATCAACAAAGATAGTTTCCCAAGGATACCTTTGGGAAATTTGTCAGCATGGAAGACCTAGAAATAGATCTTCTTCTAACTTTATTAGAGTGTAATGACCCTAACTGACTTAATTGCTTGGCATGTAAATGAAGCCTTAGAAGCAAAATCTTGTATTTTAAGTGTGAGTTTAGAGCTGGAGTGTAACTTCTAAAATTGTGTACTGTACTGATGGGCATGGGCAAGAATTCTTACCACCACTTCCCGCAAGGGCAGTGATGCTTGCGTTATTCCTGTAGGTAAGTAGACTATTAAAAAGTGCATATTTGTAGAACATTTTGTTATAACTGTAGGTATTTTCTTTAGAGACAGGTAGTTTCTCTGGAAGTGTTGCATGTGAATAATCCTTTTTATGAATTACAAACAATTACTGGTTCCCATGCTTGAACAGTTTTATCTGCTTCAGTTCAATTAAATTTGGTAAGATAAATACTTGGGAGGGTGAGGTGTGTGGTTTCACAGGTAAATCTGTGAATGTTGTTTCTTACTGAGGTTCATTATGTACAAACTGCTTTTTCGCTTCAACAGCATTCAACGTGCTTCCCTGAGCCTTCATCAAACAGGTTAAACATTGCTCCTTGTATTAAGCCTTCTAACCTATTTTTAGAATTTTACTGCCTGATTGTATCTAAATAATGCATTTGACAGAAGGAAATAACCACATTGACTTCCTTAAAATCCATCACATATTTAGATACAGTCAACCAAAAAGCTCCATATTCAGGAGGCTATACTTAGATACCAGCTGTTTATTTAGATTTCTAATTCATAGTTACTTGTTGAGTGCTTTTTGCAACAGGAGATGGAAGAGGATTTCGTTTGCTTATATGTTATCTGTGTATTAGGGTTTCTCCTACTCTGCAATGAGGAAGTTAAATGCTTTCAAAGATAGTGAGTTTTTTTTTCTTTAAACTAAATTCAGCCAATTTTGCCCTTTTATCTGCACATAAAATGAGCATTATTTCTCAGGTATTACCAAAGTCTAATGTTATATTTTAATATCATTGTAAAATGGGATCATATTTTTAAACATTTCTATGTATTTGCACATTCTACAACTAGGCTCTAGGGATTTCTTGCCTATTGGAGCACTGGGTTTCAGTGCTTCAGAGGAAGGGGAGACACATCCATTAGGAGAATTCTGCCATTTCTCAGCATCAAGGGTCAAAGTTTTATTTGCATCCACAGGGGAATAATAACATTCCTAAAATAATCACATTTTTGGGAGAGAGAGAATTTTTTATAAATTCTTTTAGCCTATGAAAGACCAAGCACCGAAAGGTCTTCATAGACATTTCTAGTGTTCACCAAAACCCTACTGAGCTCCTTGAAGCTAGTGAGGCCATGAATCTACTACTGACTAAGGAACTGTAAGAAGAAGTAACAGGCGTCTCTTCTGGACTGGCAGTGAAATTCTTCAATTCACTATTTCCTTTCAGTGGTGAGACAAGAGTGGTGCATTAAAATGGCAGAACTGCAATAATGAAGCAGACTGCAGTGCTGAGTCATCTCATGGAAGACAGTTGCACTGCTAGGTCACCTGATCTACAACAAACTTTGTGTGTTCAAGAAATAAACTTCATGTGTTAATCCCTCAAGATTTGAGGGTTGCTCATTACTACTTCATAACTCAATTCTATTTTGACTAAAACAGGCTCAGACCATTGTATTTCTTCCATGAGTTTGAAAAAATGCCTCTCCTATTGTGTGAAGGCTGGGACATGAGTTTTACTCATGGAAGGGAAGAAGGAAAAGCACTGAACCTACTCCTGAATGAAAAGGTTATAGAACAAAGAAAAGGGTCACAGGGAGATCAAGAAAGGCAGGTGCTATGATCTGAATGTTTGTGTTCCCACCAAATTTGTATGTTGAAACCTACTCTTCAATGTAATAGTGTTAAGAGTTGGGGCCTATGGGAGATGATTAGGTCATGAAGGCTCCGTCTGCCCTTATAAGTAGGATTAGGGCCTTTACAAAAGAGTCTTGAGGGAGCATGTTTGCTCCTTCCTCCATGTGAAGATGCAGCAAGAAGGTACCATTTTTGAAGCAGAGAATGAGCCCTCACCAGACACTGAATCTGCTGGTGCCTTAAGCTTACTGCGCAGCCTGCAGACTATGAGCAATAAATTCCTGTTGCTTGTAAATTACTAAGTTGAAGGCATTTTGTTATAGTAGCCCAAATGGGCTAAGACAATAGGTATGGGTGAGGGCTTTTGTATTACTGCCTCTCAGTGTTGGTGGTAGAGTGGAAGTATAAATATTTGGGTTCTTCCAAAGCCTTTTTGTCAATTTCATTTCTTAATTCTCATTGTCTGTGTTTAATTCTATCATTTAACAATTTAAATTTACTCCTGCCCTGTTCTAGAATTTTTATTGTTGCTCTTATATAATCTGATTTTATTTCTCTTTTAGTCTTTATGGTCACAACACTCATTTTTTATTCATTTTAGAGTAAAAATCTAATGAAATAGAAGCATTGCCTTCCGAAACTGGCTTTATGAGATGATTTACTTGGATAAAGCACAGATAGTCAGTGTATGTTCAAACTCTGATTACTGAAAGGAGTCGCTTTACTTTCTATGCAAGCTTTAGTGTCTGACCAAGAAACACGCCATATTCTTTCCTCGGAATGCATTTTCAAAATATTCTACTGTATCAGCAAATTCCATTGTATTCTTCATATTCTCAATATTTCATAGGCAAAATTTGCTCTTTCATTATTTTGATGCTTTCCCAGAATGGCTTACAAGTGCTATTTTCTAAATTGCATTTGATTTGGCCTTTGCTACTTTGTTTATGCACTTATGAGGGAACAGCAAAAAGTTTGTGAAAAAATGAATTAAAAGATAAAAATAAAAAATATAAACCTTATTTTTCAACATAAGCTCCATCAAGTTCAAGACAGTTGCAAGCAATGATACCAGCCATTTAGTGCATTCCTAAAGAACTGAGGGTCCTGGGAATTTAACCATGTCAGTGCAGTTTTTTGTTTTTTGTGGGTTTTTTTTACATTATTAATGGAAAAAAAAAAAATGGGCAACCTTTAAAGTTGTCTTTGTTTGTTTTTAGAGACAGGATCTCGCTCTGTCACCCAGGCTGGAGTGCAGTATTGCGATCATGGCTCACTGCAACTTTGACCTCATGGGCTCAAGCAATTCTCCCCCCTCAGCCTCCCAAGTAGCTGGGACCATAGGTGCATTCCACCATACCAGCTATTTTTACATTTCGTTTTCATAAAGACAGGGTTTCACTATGTTGCCCAGGCTCATCTTGAACTCCAGGTCTTAAGCTATCCTCCCACCTTGGCCTCTCAAAGTGCTGGAATGACAGGCATGAGCCACTACATCTGTCCCTTTAAAGATTTTTTAAGATTAAGAAACAAAAAGAAGTCAGAAGGAGTCAAATTAGGACTGTAAGGTGCCTAATGATTTATTGAAACTCTCACAAAATTACCTTTGTTTGATGAGAGGAATGAGCACGAGCATTGTCACGGTGGAGAACAACTCTCTAGTGAAACCTTCTGGGCATTTTTCTGCTAAAGGTTTGGATAGCTTTTCTCAAAACACTCTCATAATGAGCAGATGTTATCATTCTTTGGCCCTCCAAAAAGTAACAAGCAAAATGTTTTGAGCATCACTAAAATCTGTCTCCATGGCCTTTGCTCTTGACCATTCTGCTTTTGCTTTGATTGGCCCACTTGTACCTCTTGGTAGTCATTGCTTTGATTGTGCTTTGTCTTCAGAATCATATTAGTAAAGCCATGTTTCATCTCCTGTTACAATTCTTGGAAGAAATGTTCCAAGATCTTGATCCCACTTATTGAAATTTTCTATTGAAAGCTCTGCTCTTGCCTGCAGCTGATCTGGGCACAACAGTTTTGGCACCCATCGAGTGGAAAGTTTGATTAATGTTAATTTTCCAGTTAGAATTGTGTAAGCTGAACCAGTTGAGATGTTTATTATGTTGACTATTGTGCAGTTAATCATCAGTCATCTTCAATTAAGGTACTGTATTAGTCCGTTTTCACGTGGCTGATAAAGACATACCCAAGACTGGGCAATTTACAAAAGAAAGAGGTTTAATGGACTTACAGTTTCATGTGGCTGGGGAGACCTCATAATCATGGTGGAAGGCAAGGAGGAGGAAGTCATGTCTTACATGGATGGCAGCAGGCAAAGAGAGAGAGCTTGAGCAGGGAAACTCTCATTTTTAAAACCATCACATCTCGTGAGACTTACTCACTATCATGAGAACAGTACAGAAAAGACTGGCCCACCTGATTCAATTATCTCCCACTGGGTTTCTCTCACGACATGTGGAAATTGTGGGAGTTACAATTCAAGATGAGATTTGGGTGGGGACACAGCCAAACCACATCATTCTGCCCCTGGCCCCTCCCAAAACTCATGTCCTCACATTTCAAAAACAATCATGCCTTCCCAACAGTCCCCCAAAGTCTTAACTCATTTCAGCATTAATTCAAAAGTTCACATTCCAAAGTTTCGTCTGAGATGAGGCAAGTCCCTCTGCTTATGAGCCTGTAAAATCAAAAGCAAGTTAGTTACTTCCTAGATACAATGGAGGCACAGGCATTGGGTAAATACAGCTGTTCCAAATGGGAGAAATTGGCCAAAACAAAGGGGCTACAGGCTCCATGCAAGTTTGAAATCCAGCAAGGCAGTCAAATCTTAATGCTCCAAGTTGATCTCCTTTGACTTCATGTCTCACTTACAGGTCACGCTCATGCAAGGGGTGGGTTCCTATGGTCTTGGGCAGCTCCGCCCCTGTGGGTGTGCAGGGTATAGCCTCCCTCCTGACTGCTTTAATGGCTGGTGTTAAGTGTCCGTGGCTTTTCCAGGCACACAGTGCAAGCTATCGGTGGATCTACCATTCTGGGGTCTGGAGGAGCTCTTCTCATAGCTCCACTAGGCAGTATCCCAGTAGGGACTCTGTGTAAGGGCTCCAACCCCACATTCCCCTTCCACACTGCCCTAGCAGAGGTTCTCCACAAGGGCCCTGCCCCTGCAGCAAACTTCTGCCTTGACGTCCAGGCATTTCCATACATCCTCTGAAATCTAGGTGGAGGTTCCCAAACCCCAGTTCCTGACTTCTGTGCATTCACAGGCTCAACACCATGTGGAAGCTGCCGAGGCTTGGGGCTTGCACCCTCTGAAGCCACAGCCTGAGTTCTATGTTGGCCCCTTTCAGCCACAGCTGGAGCAGCTGGGACTCAGGGCTCCAAGTCCCTAACCTGCACACAGCATGGGGACCCTGGGCCTGGCCCATGAAACCATTTTTCCTCCTAGGCCTCTGGGTTTCTGATGGGAGGTGCTGCTACAAATGCCTCTGACATACCTTGGAGAGATTTTCCCCATTGTCTTAACGATTAACATTCGATTCCTCATTACTCATGCAAATTTCTGCACCCAGATTGAATTTCTCCTCGGAAAATGAGATTTTCTTTTTTATCGCGTTGTCAAGCTGCAAATTTTCCAAACTTTTATGCTTTGTTTCCCTTTTAAAACCAAATGCCTTTAACAGCACCCAAGTCACCTCTTGAATGCTTTGCTGCTTAGACGTTTCTTCTGCTGGATACCCTAAATCATTTATCTCAAGTCCAAAGTTCCATGAATCTCTAGGGCAGGGGCAAAATGCCACCAATCTCTTCGCTAAAACATAACAAGAGTTATGCTCCAGTTCCCAACAAGTTCCTCATCTCTACCTGAGAACACCTCAGCCTGGATTTCATTGTCCATATCATTATCAGCATTTTGGTCAAAGCCATTCAACAAGTCTCTAGGGAGTTCCGAACTTTCCCACATTTTCCTGTCTTCTTCTGAACCCTCCAAACTGTTCCAACCTCTGCCTGTTACCCAGTTCCAAAGTCACTTCCACATTTTTGGATATCTTTCCAGCAGCACCCCACTCTACTGGTACCAATTCACTGTATTAATCTGTTTTCATGCTACTGATAAAGACATACCTGAGACTGGGCAATTTACAAAAGAAGGAGGTTTATTGGACTTACGTTTCCACATGGCTAGGGAGGCCTCACAATCATGGCGGAAGGCAAGGAGGAGTAAGTCATATCTTACATGGATGGCAGCAGGCAAAAAGAGCTTTTGCAGGGAAACTCTCGTTTTGAAAACCATTACATCTCATGAGACTTATTCACTATCACGAGAACAGCACAGGAAATACCTGCCTGCAAGATTCAGTTGTGGGAATTACAATTCAAGATGAGAGATTTGTGTGAGGACACAGCCAAACCATATCAAGCATGCACAAGATTAATTTTTTTCCTCAAAAATTGTTGTGGATGGTTTGCTGCTGCAGGCTTCATCTCCCACATCATCTCGTCCTTTGTTAAAATGAATTATCCATTTAGAAACTTATTTCTTTGGGGCATTATCCCCATAAACTTTTTGTAAAGCATCAATGATTTCACTATTCCTCTACCCAAGCTTCACCATACATTTGATGTTTGTTTTTGCTTCAATTTTATCAGAATTCATGCTTCTCTGGTACGGGCTTTTTTTCAAACTGATGTCTATTCTTAGTGCCTCCAACTAGATTCTGTTCTGACATGTTATAAGAAATTGGTATAAGCTATTTTGGTGCAAAAAATTTTTGAGATCTGTGCATAGTTTTTTTTATAATAAGCATTTTTCATGGATATATTGAAGACACCTTGTATAAGCACATGCTTGCAGGTTGCTTGCTGTTGGTATCAAAACTAAGTTCTGATTAAGCTCGTCATTCTCATCTACATCTCACTGATGCCAAAGCTTTACTTCCTCCAATTGTAGGTTTAGTTGTTTAACCAGTTGTTATACATCTTCTTTACTTATCATTAACCAAGCTTGAAATAAATTCAGTGGTAATTGCTCTATTCTGAATTGTCACACAAACCCTTTGATCTCCTTTAATAATATGTTTTATTTTAGCTATAAATTACACATAGCTTTAATATTATCTTGTATAAATCAGTGCAGAGCAAGATTGTTATCAGTACATAAAGATGAAGTATAAAAACTTCAGATTTTCTTCTCCCTTGTTTCATTTTCAAAAGGTTATTTTATTTTTAACACTTAACAGACAAAAATAAACATCTGTAGCTATAAATTAAGATATGGTTGATGTGGATGTAGGTGACAAGATGTGGAAAATTCCTGAGTTCAAGTGATGAGGATACCTCTTCAGGGAGACAAGACTGAAATGGTTTTTGTAACCTAAATTTTTGAAATCTGATCAATTGAATTGTATCCAATCTGAATAAATAGAGGAAAGCTGGACCTAGAAAGGAGGAGTAAAAATTCTGTCCGAAGAGGATGACACACTGGGCCTGAGTGGCATCCTTATGTTACAGTCAACAAGTAGATTCTGATGCACATCAACAAATAGATTCTGATGCACTGTGCCTGCCTACCCTACTAGATAGATGTATCGATTGCCAGAACTGTCTATCTCCTTTGTCTAAGTTTATGCTGACCATGTAAATTTAAATTACTATTTTGAATTCTTGGAGACCTCAATACACAGTAGATGGGAGATGCACTGGACCATGGAGATGAGTATTTGCATCATGGGTGGAGCGACCATATGTCCTGATTTGTCCTGGACAGTCATAGTTTGTAACTCTTGTTCCAGCTTAATTATTAATAGTTCCCCATTTTCAATCTTAACCGTGTCAGTTTGGACAATAAATTGTGTAGTCACTTTAGTTTATGAGAAACTCTTTAGCAATACATTTATTTGAATGCAGTTTATACATCTGTCTCTTATAAGTTTGGTTAGATGTAGTTTGTCTCTGATACCTTAATTAGCACAAAGCAGACTGACAAATTAATTTGCCAGATCTGCAAATATGAGTAACAGTGTCCAATCTATAGGATTCCACCAAGATTGTGCCACCCTGTAAAATCCTGCCTTGATCTCTTCTTGGACATCTCTAACTCATTTTTCAATTATTTGTATGTAAAGTTATAGTGGGCTTGCTTAGAGATTTTTCTGCTAGGTTACACTTAACTTTCTAGGCAATTACCATATCTTTAATTGTTATAAGATATTAAAATTTTAAGATCTAGTGTTCTTAAAATTAATTGCGGCTGTTTTGAAGGGTCTCAAGTATGTTTGGAATTACTAGGAATGGTATACTGAGATTAGTTCAGGGTGCTTTGGGAGTAAAGACAATTTCAGTTTCAGTTCAGAGAAGCCATGTATCTGATGGCAGCAGAGACCAGAATGTGCAGCTGGCAAAAACTATGTAATAGCTGAGAAAGATAATTGTCCCATCATTAATACTTTGTCTGCCTAAGGTGTAGACTATTGTCATGATGATCCTTAGAAACTATCATGGTATATTTCATAAGGACTCATGTATCTAGCAATTTCCATGGACAAGCAGGACCAAGACCCAAGCAGGATCTGGGTCCTGGCTAGCCTGTGGTGCCTGTTATCTATTGTTGCCAATGGTTTTGATATTATTTTCCTTGCAGGTAGACACAAATGATTAATGAATATTTTGTGGCTATTAGCATGTGGATGCATTCTTGAGGGGCTTGTCACAATCAAGCATGACAGAATAAAATAAGGCTGCAATAGACCTACTCTTTGAGTTATGTAACTTTTGTTTTTTGTTTGTTTGTTTGTTTGTTTTTTGAGACAGAGTCTTGCTCTGTCGCCAGGCTGGAGTACAGTGGCGTGATCTCGGCTCACTGCAACCTCCACCTCCCGGGTTCAAGCAATTCTCCTGCCTCAGCCTCCTGAGTAGCTGAGACTACAGGCACGCACCACCATGCCCAGCTTATTTTTGTATTTTTAGTAGAGACGGTGTTTCACTATGTTGGCCAGGATGAGTTATGTAACTTTTGAAGTACAAATTCATTGTTGTAGAAGGCATTTTAAAAAGTATTGTTTGTGACTATCTTCCGGATATAGGGTAGGAAACACGTGAAGGAGCTATCATTGTGTGTATTAAGAATTGTTGTTTCAGATGTTTTTCAACTCATGAAAATGTGGTCAGCATTAGCTTATAAGTGAGATATTCTTATTCTTTTAATGGATAGCCTTTTTCAGACTTATATGGTCGGTTTACCCAGAATTATTTAGTTCTACATATTAAAAGAAAATCCACCAAACACAGAGCTACAAAGGGGTTTTTCTCCATAATATTCTCGAATGGAAACTGAATACTGGCTGGGGGTGATAGTTCACACCTGTAATCCCAGAACTTTGGGAGGCCGACGTGGAAGGTTAGCTTGAGTGTAGGAGTTGAAGACCAACCTGAACAACATAGCAAGACCTCGTCTCTATGAAAAAATAAAATAAAATCAATTAAAAGAAAATAGCCAGGCATGGTGGTGCCAACCTTTAGTCCTAGCTACTCTGAGAGCTGTGGAGGGAAGATCACTTAAGCCCGGGAGTTGGAGGCTGCAGTGAGCTATGATTGAGCCACTGCACTTCAGCCTGGATGTCAGAGCGGGAAACTGTCTCAAAAAACAAACAAAGAAAACTGAATACTTCTTTCCTTCTTTAATTATGTTGTGGCAATTCCTCTTAACTGCTAGAAACATAGATGATGATGATGATGATGATGATGATGATGATGATAATGATAATCATAACCTATGATTTTATTTTATTTTTATTTTTTTATTTTTTTTATTTTTTTGAGACGGAGTCTTGCTCTGTCCCCCTGGCTAGAGTGCAGTGGCGTGATCTCGGCTCACTGCAAGCTCCACCTCCCAGGTTCCTGCCATTCTCCTGCCTCAGCCTCCCAAGTAGCTGGGACTACAGGCACCCGCCACCGCGCCTGGCTAATTTTTTGTATTTTTAGTAGAGATGGGGTTTCACCGTGGTCTCGATCTCCTGACCTTGTGATCCCCCTGCCTCGGCCTCCCAAAGTGCTGGGATTACAGGCATGAGCCACCGCGCCCGGCCATATAATCTATGATTTTAAATGATGGGAGTATGGAAATTGACTTGTTTATATCAACTGTTCAGCCTAAGAGATAGAATACATCTAAATTTCTTTTGCACTCCTCAAATGAACTTCTATTTGTTCTATTTGATAGTAGTAATTTGGACTTCTAACTCTATATCTACTGTCATATGAATAAATGGATGCTGCTAATAATGAGGGAGCAGACTGAAGAGTCTGAAACTTAGAATGTTCTTCTACAGGTGAGGCTGTATCTACTTCATACGATCCAGATTGCATCAAATAGTTTGTGTGATCATTGTTTCTCTTTTTTCCCCTTTTATTTCCTTTTTATTTGACCAAAGACACAATTACTGAAAATCTGAAAAACTGACTCTAAATGATGTAAGCATAATCAATAAGTCATATTAATCATGATGGTTCCTATTGATTTTGAAGTTCAACTCATGTTCAATTTATTTTTTCTGAAAAAAAATATTATTTTTAGTTAAAATCAACTTTAAGACTAGCTTTTCTATGAAATAGTTCTTGTTTCTGATTTTAACAGTTGTATGGTAAAAATATTTTACCATAAAAACTATGGTAAAACACTTAAAAATTACAAAATCTGTGATTAAAATAGTGAAACTACCAAAACAACAACTACATAGAGTTGCCTAGTCTCTATATCTAGACATCCCAAGAGACTTTCAGACTGCTAAAATTAATTTTAAATAATTGGTAAAACCCTGTATATACTTATAAATATATAATAATCAATTCCTCTTATCTACATTGGCAATAACCATTTAATACGGAAATTGCCTAATAATACATCTAACTAGAAAGCTATAGAAACTGTATTAGACACCTTTAAAAATTATTTTACAGAATGTAAAACAACATTTAAAGTGAAGACACACTGTATTCACTTTTTTATTTACTTTAAAGTTGCTTTTTATTTTAACAAGTGCATTGAAAAAAATTAAAGCAATGCAAACATGTAAAAATGAAAGTGAAATTCCCTTACATCCCATTTCCCCCATCTCCCACTCCCAATGGTAACTACTGTTAACATTTATTATACATATTTCTAGGCCTTTTTATATGCATATATAAATTGTATGTATTATATACACATGTGTCTGCAAAAATTTTACATCATAGGAATATACTGTGCATATTTTCTCTGCCATGTGCTTTTTTTTAACTTAACTAGTATATACTGGAAGTGTTCCATGTCATAATATATAGCTATACATTATTCTTTTAATGCCTACAAAAAAATTACAAAGTCTGGATATGTAATAATATATTTTTAATGACATTTAGATTGTTTTAACAATTTCACTAGTCAAACCATGTTACAGAGAACAGCTTTGTACACAAATTTGAACATTTATATTTTGCAAATAATATAAAGGAGACTTAGGGCTCCTAAGAATTTCTTATAAACATTTTGGAAAATAATTCACGAGAAAACTTACCAAACTGAGGTTTTGAACACCAGTAAATCTGATTTATTTTATAAATTACTGTGTTTACACAATATATTAAACATTTTTTTTCCTAACTTCAATTTTCTGTGAGGCACACAGAAAATGGTATTTAATAATTAAGAGCTTCTGCACGGCAAAAGAAACTACCATCAGAGTGAACAGGCAACCTACAGAGTAGGAGAAAATTTTTACAATCTACCCATCTAACAAAGGGCTAATATCCAGGATCTACAAAGAACTTAAACAAATTTACAAGAAAAAATCAAACAACCCCATCAAAAAGTGGGCAAAGGATATGAACAGACACTTCTCAAAAGAAGACATTTATGCAGCCAACAGACACATGAAAAAATGTTCATCATCACTGGCCATCAGAGAAATGCAAATCAAAACCACAATGAGATACCATCTCACACCACTTAGAATGGCGATCATTAAAAAGTCAGGAAACAACAGGTGCTGGAGAGGATGTGGGGAAATAGGAACACTTTTACACTGTTGATGGGACTGTAAACTAGTTCAACCACTGTGGAAGACAGTGTGGCGATTCCTCAAGGATTTAGAACCAGACATGGCATTTGATCCAGCCATCCCATTACTGGGTATTCACCCAAAGGATTATAAATCATGCCGCTATAAAGGCACATGCACACGTATGTTTATTGCGGCACTATTCACAATAGCAAAGACATGGAACAAACCCAAATGTCCATCAATGATAGACTTGATTAAGAAAATGTGGCACATATATACCATGGAATACTATGCAGCCATAAAAAAGGATGAGTTCATGTCCTTTGCAGGGACATGGATGCAGCTGAAAACCATCATTCTGAGCAAACTATCACAAGGACAAAAAACCAAACACCGCATGTTCTCACTCATAGGTGGGAATTGAACAATGAGAACACTTGGACACAGGAAGGGGAACACCACACACCGGGGCCTGTCATGGGGTCGGGGGAGAGGGGAGGGATAGCATTAGGAGATATACCTAATGTAAATGACGAGTTAATGGGTGCAGCACACCAACATGGCACATGTATACATATGTAACAAACCTGCACGTTGTGCACATGTACCCTAGAATTTAAAATATAATAAAAATAATATGTGTCTGAAAGCTTTCTATTATATGTAATCTTACAGACAGTTCTAATTAATAGATTTTTGTTGAATGAATGAATGAAAACAAGGTGAAAGAAATTATACTTACTTGACCATTGTAATTATATATCTAAATTTACTTCTTGATTTTCCAGGATATGTAATAAAAAATATATATATTTTGGCCTTTGTCTCCAGTTCCTGACACGGAGCCCCTGAATCTTTCGTAATTCCTGAGTGACAGGAGTGATAGGAGTATCTTTTTTTTTTGTAATCTTTCTTTTAATTATATGTTTTAGCAATGGGGTCTCTTTTTATTTCCCAGGCTGGACTCAAACTCCTGGGCTCAAGTGATCCTTTCACCTCAGCCTCCTGAGTAGCTAGGATTACAGGCACATGCCACCACACCTGAATTTCATTTTATATAAAAATGTAAATAATCCTCTAATTAATGAAGAACATTATTGAAGTTCTAATTAACATTTCTGTTATGTGAGTTGCATAAAAAAATTGTTTTACAGGCCGGGCGTGGTGGCTCATGCTTGTAATCCCAGCACTTTGGGAGGCCGAGGCAGGTGGATCCCCTGAGGTCAGGAGTTCGAGACCAGCCTGGCCAACATGGTGAAACCCCATCTCTACTAAAGCACAGAAAATTAGCCAGGCGTGATGGTGGATGCCTGCAATCTCAGCTACTCGGGAGGCTAAGGCAGGAGAATCACTTGAACTCGGGAGGAGAATGTTGCAGTGAGAAGAGATCGCACCACTGCACTCCAGTCTGGGCAACAAGAGCAAAACTCCATCTCAAAAAAAGAAATGGTTTTACAAGTTATATGCATGAATAATAGCCAAAGATTGGTCAAGCACATCATCAAAAATAAAAAGAGTGGCAAGAGGAACTTGCCTTGCCAAATATCTATAAAATTATATACTCAAAATAGTATTGACCCAAAAATAAACAGATTAGTGAAATACAATAAAAAGTACAGAAATGGACCCAAATGAATGTGAAGACTTTATGTTCATCAATGGTTTTATTCTAACTTAGTGGAAAATGGAGGGCTTATTTTAGCAGAAGTGTTTGCATAGCTGACTTTCCATCTGGAGGAAAAAGGCTAGATCCTTATCTTATGCCACATATAAAAATTAATGCCAGATGAATTCAGAATTTAAATTTTAAAAATACAAATATGAAAACTGGAAGAATATTTGCATAATCTCTATAGTGAGGGTGAGAATTATCATCCTAAAGAAGAAAGGAATTTTGAAGCCATAATGAAAAAAATCAGGAATATTTGAAAGCATTATGAAACAAAAACAAAAAGGAAAAAGCATGATAAAAGACACTGTAAATGCAACCAAGAAGATGCAAATTCAAATAAAAATTAAACATAATTTCACGATGCCAAAATAACCATGATTTAAAGCTTTAAATGCAAATGCCTTTAGACTTAAACTTAAACATTGACTCTTCCTGGGTCTTGAGCCTTCCCTCATCATTCAGACTAGGAACTACACCATCAGCCCTCCTGATTCTCGGGCCTTCACATTCAAACTGGAACTACACTATTAGCTCTCCTGGGTCTCCAGCTTGATGACTGGAAATCTTGAGACTTGTCAGATTACATAATAACATGAGGCAATTCCTTAAAATAAATCTCTTTATCTCTCTATATATACATCCTATTGGTTCTGTATCTCTGGAGAACCCTCACTAGTACACAATTATGGACTCTTATACAGCTGTCAAAAAAGAATGAGATGGAGCCCTGTTTATTGGCCTGAAGGATGTCCGTAAGCTGTAATATAAAGCATATGGTATGATTCCACTAGTGTTAAAGCAAATAAAATAATAAAAAATGTATGTGTGTGCACATGTATGCTCATACATTCTTATATTTGAGTGGGCAGAGTAAAAAAGTGTGAATGGACTCACATCAGGCTGTGTACATTGGTTCCCAGGCTAATGGGGGAGCATGAAAATAGAATAAAGAGATTATTACATTTTTACTGGAATATTTGTAGTATTTCATCAATTGTGGTAAGTTATGTTAATTTTACTTTTTTGAGCTAAAATTCACATAATATAAAATTCACTATTTCAACAATTTTAAATTGTACAGTTCACTGATTTTTGGCATATTCATAATGCTGTACAAACATAACCAATATCTAATTACAAAACATTTACATCATCACTAAGAGAAACCCTGTGCCTCCCAATTCCACACTCCCCCTATCCCCTGATGACTATTGATTTGCCTTCTATCTCAATTTTGCCTGTTCTGGATATTTAATATAAATGATATACTATATGTGGCCTTTTGTGTCTGGTTTCTTTAATTTAGCATGATGTTTCTAAGGTTCATTGATGCTGGAGCATGTTTCAGTATTTCATTTTTTATGACCAAATATTCAATTGTGTGGACATATACCACATTTTGTTTATTTATTCATCAGTTGACACATATTTGAGTTGTTTCTCCTTTCTGGCTTCTGTATAGAGTGCTGCTATGAACTGCCTTGTACAAGATTTTGTATGAGTATGTGTTTTATTTTTTAACTTCAGAATTTCTTCAACTTTAATTGTGGAGGTAAAATCAGGCTGCACATATATTTTAAATTCTCTTGGATATATATACCTGTTATGGACCAAATTGTGTCTCCACAAAATTTATATGTTGAAGTCCCAACCCCCCACTGTACCTCAGAATGGGACCACATTTGGAAATCAGACCTTTAAAAAGACAATTATGGTAATACAGGTGAGCCCTGTTCCAATCTGACTGGTGCTTTTATATGACGAGTGAGACATTAGAATTTGGTGCACAGAGAAAAGGTCATGTGAGGACACAGCAAGAAGGTGGCCACCTACAAACCAAGGAGAGAAGCCTCAGGAGAAACCAAACCTGCTGGCACCTGGATATCAGACTTCCATCTTCCAGAACAGTGAGAAAATAAATTTCTGTTGTTTTAGCCACTCAGTCTACGGGTACTTTGTTATGGCAGGTATTTCTTTATAGCAATGCAAGAGCAGCCTAATACATTGCCTAAACTAAGGTCAGAAGATTTACAGTTGTTTCCTTTTTAAAAGTTTTGTAGTTTTCGCTATTATATTTAGGGATTTGATCCATTTTGAGTTAATTTTTGTATGTTGTGTGATATAGGAATCTAAATTCACTCTTTTGTATGTGGATATCCAATTGCCCCGGCACCATTTGTGGAAAAAAACTATTCTTTCCCTCATTTAACGATCTTAGTATTTTTGTCAAAAATTAATTGACCAAGATGTATAGGTGTATTTCTAGAAGCTCAATTCTATTCCATTGTCTGCCTTTATGCCATATGTCTATCCTTATGCCAGTATCGTACTGCTTTAATTACTGTAATGACCTCCCAATTTTAAAACTTGCTAGAAAGGTTTAAAATTGGGAAGTGTGAGCCCTTCAATTTTGTTCTTGTTTCTCAATATTGTTTTGGGTATCTGGGTCTCTTACATTTTTATATGAATTTTAGAATTAGCTTGTCCATTTCTGCAAAAAAAAAAAAAAAAGGTAGTTAGAAATTTGAAAGGGATTGCATTGAATCTGTAGGTAACTTGGTGTACTATTGCCATCTTAACAACATTAAGTCCTCCAGTCAATAACCACGGGATATCTTTCCATTATTTAGGACTTCTTCATTTCTTTTGCAATGATTTGTAGTTTTCAGTGTACATGGCTTGCCTTTTTTGGCTTAATTTATTCTTAAGTAGTTTATTATTTTTGATGCTATTATAAATTGTTTTCTTAATTTCACTTTCAATTTGTTTATTGCTAGTGTATAGAAATACAATTAATTTTTGTATTTAATACAAAATATTGACCTTGCATCCTGAAACACAACTGAAATAAACTATTAGCTCTGGGAGAGTTATGGTTGGTTGGTTGGTTGGTTGGTTTGGTGGATTATTTAAGGTTTCCTATATATAAGATTATGTCATCTACTAATATAGTTTTACTTCTTATTTGCCAGTCCAGATGCCTTATATTTCCTTTTCTTGCCTAATGTATCTAGATATTATTTGCAGTACAATATTGAATTGAAATGGTGAGAGTAGACATCCTTCAGACTAGAACTCTATCACTACAACAGAAACCAAAAGTTTTTCACCATTAAGTTTGATGTTGTGAGTTTTGCATAGATGCCTTTCATTGGGTTAAGGAAGTTTCCTTCTATTCCTAGTTTGTTGAGTGTTTTTGTCGTGAAAGGGTGTTGGATTTTGTCAAATGTTTTCTCTGCATCTATTGAGATGTTCGTGTATTTTTAAACCAATTTTACATTTCTGAGATAAATCTCACTCATGGTGTATACTCCTTTTAGTATGCTGGTGACTTGGGTTAGGTAGTGTTTTGTTGATGGTGATTGCATTGATATTCATAAGGGATATTGGTCTGTAGCCTCCTTTTCTTTTGGTGTATTTTTCTAACTTTAGTATCAAGGTAATACTGGCCATGTAGAATGAGTTAGAAAGTGTTCCCACACCTTTTTTATGTTTTGGAATAATTTTAGGATTGGTATTAATTCTTCTTTAAACATTTAATAGAATTTATCTATGAAGTCACCTGGCCTTGGGCTGTACTTTATTGGAAACGATTTGATTACTTACTCAATCTTTTTACTTGTTATAGCAGATTTTCTATTTATTCTTGAGTCTCTTTTGGTAGTGATACAGTTCAGTACATGCTACCCCAAAATAGGACACCTTGGCCTTTGACAAAAGAGTTGAAGCAACAGAGTTGCTCTCATCTTCTTCTTGCCCCTTCTCTCCTGAAACAGGCCATAAAACCGAGCTGACTGTCTCTTGAAATAGGTCATAAAACCATTCCAGAGGTACCCACCATATACCTTAAGGAAAGGAATGTACTTATCTCTGAAGACACAGGATGTAGAGAAGAATCTGTGCTAACAGGTGTTGCTGTTTCTTTCAGTTTATTGCCATGAGATCATACCAGTTTGCCCTCCAATCATACTTCTGCATGACTATCCACTCTTTATCAATCCTAAGTATACAAAGACATAGGTTTTCCTGTTTCTTTGGATCTTCATTTCTGAAGCCTCTTATGTCACTTAAAACTTACATTAAATAAATTTGTTATGCTTTTCTCTTATTAATCTGTCCTTTCTTATATGGCACTCAGTTATGAACCTAGCAGTGGATTAGAAAATAAATCTTTTTTCTCCTATAACAGTTTGTGTAATTTTAGGAATTTGTCCAATATATCTAGGTTATCTAATTCGCTGGCATATAATTATTCAAAGTATTTTTATGATCCTTTTTATTTCTGTAAGGAAAATAATAACATCCCCACTTTCATTCTCAATTTTAGTAATTTGAGTCTTTTTTCCCCCTTTGGTCCATCTAGCTAAATGATGATCAATTTTTCATCTCTTCAAAGAACCAACTTTTCATTTAATTAATTTTCTCTATTATTTATCTATTCAGTCTTACATTTGCCTTCACTGTAATCTTTACTTTCTTTCTTCTTGATCTGAATAACTCATGCTTTCTTAGTTTTATGTATGCTTCATTTCTTTCCCTGAAGATTGGACGTTTTGAATGTTATAATGTGGGAACTCTGAAAATCAGATTTCCTCCCTTTCTGGGATTTACTGTCATTGTGCTTATTGTGGTTGTTTGTTTAGTGACTTTTCTAAGCTAATATTGTAAAGTTTGTATGGTTTATCATGTAAGCTAATTTTGTAAAGTTTGTGTTCTTTCTCATGTGAATTAATTTTGTAAAATATGTATTCTTTATCATATGTGCTCACTGAAGTTTCTGTTCCATTATCTTAGTGGTCAGCTAATGATCAGATAGAGATTTCCCTAAAGTCTGGAACCAAAAAATATCCCAGTTTTGCATATTGGTTCTGGGGAAAAAGCATGCCTTCAACACTTAGCCAAGAAGTTTACAACTCTGACTTAACCTTCATTACCTGTTTGCACAGGGCCTCAAAGTCAACCAGAGATAAGAGCTTAGGACATTCTCAGGTCTTCCCTGAGCATGGGCAGAATCCTGGCATGCAGAGAGCTTTCCATAATCCCAGGAATATATTGGAACTTTTCGAAGCCCTTATTCCCCCAAAACATCTCACTCCCCAGCCTTTCCTCACAAGCTTTTTGCTTAGTGTATTGTTTGCCCCACTGTTATCCATTGCCTCAGCAGCAAAGACTAAAATATTTATCTGTAAATGTTTTCAACGAATGTCTTCTGAGTACAGGTTTTAGCACGTGAGAGTTCCACTCAGGCAAAATAAAGACAAACGTTTGAGTGGATCTCCCAGTAAACCACTTGACAGATCAACTAAGGATAATTTGTAAATGAGATCCATTATCCTCCCTCCTATACAGATATTAGGAATGCAGACTATTGTTTTCAAGTCTACCACTGGGGAAGAGGGAATAGGACAGAGTAAGTTAAAATACCACAAAGCTCACTGTTCTTCCTGAGATTTAGCTGTTTTACTTGAATAAGTAGCACCTAAGTTACTACAGCTTTTGCTTAGTTTCCAATGTCCTGAAAAAGTTGGTTCTGACTGTTTTTGCCAGTTTTTCTTGATTTTTTTTGGAGAGTAAGACTTTTGAAGCTCGTTACTCTGCCATTTTTTGCTGACATCATTCCTTTGAAGATAAATTTAATAAAATGATGTATGTGCCTGGTAAAAATGAAAATTTAACATAGTGTATATAAATTAGAAAGCAAAAAAAAATTTAATCTCAATCTACAAACATAACCTACCTTAGTAGTTTGGCTTATATTAGATGTAACAAATTGGTTTATATAAAAATATATATGAAATTATTTATATGTATAGATATATCTATATACTTATATATAAAAATAATTCACTTTCTTTGCTGCCCAATATTCACCCACATAGATGTACCATAATTATTTTTTATGTCTTATTGATGGATACTTGTGTAATTTCTAATTATTTGCTACTACATATATATTACAGTAAACATCCTTATATGTACCTTTTTGAATTATTTTTGATAGATTACTAGAAGGAAATGGCTCAACATGTATATTTAAAATTTTTATCTATTATATCAGATTAATCTCAAAAACTTTTTTATCAGTTCCACCCTCACAAAAATGTGATAGAGTGAACATTTCCTTGCCAATGTGAGTTACTATTTTCATCTTAAAAATATACCCATCTCTTTGGAAAAAATATAAATTTCTGAGTTATTTTATTCTGCATTTCTGTGGTATGGACTATAGTTTAACGAGTTTTCATGTGCGTTGGGGCTTCCTCTTATACCTGTAACCAGTTTCTATCCCTTTCTCTTTTGAAATTAAATAACATTTTTCTTACATATTCTTGATATTATTTCTTTGTCGTGTGTGTGTGTGTGTGTGTGTGGTATACATGCATATATACACACATGTGCATGCATGTATATATGCTTATATACACACATACATATATAAAAATGCAGGTACACTTATCTTTACAAGCATGAGGATAAAGAAAATTTTGGACATTTAAGGAGTTAGAAAGTTTGCAGTCCACAAAAACCTCTTTTAAAGCGACATCTTCTTTCTCTATCTTTTCTTGAGGTCAATATCTTCCTCTCCCAAGATTTAGTTTTCATTTTGCTAAGCAAAGTAGCCAAACTTTTATTTCTCTTTAAATATTTCCTAATGTATTATGTCACAGAATTTAATATTGGTTTAGGTTGAAAACTCCAGAGAATGTCAACTGGATGCACATATGTGTGCACATGTGTTATGAGGTAGGAGCATGGAGTGAAGAAAAGTGAAAGCATGACAACATTTTGTCATGGATAGATATCATAAGTGATCAACTGTATTTTCCACATTTAAATATACAGTAACATATATAATATTAATTTTATATGGATTAAAGTTTCAATTGAAATACAAAGATGCAATATGTTGAAAAGGAGCAGTGAACAAAGAGAAGTTGACAACTCAACAAAATGCAGAAAATAAAATAAAAGCCAAAATATACTAAAAATAGAAATTAACACAAAGCTTGGAAAATGGGCAAAATAAGATTTAGATAGACTTATTTCTCCAATAAATGAATATAAACCCTCTGGGGATGATGGGAAGGTTTTTCAGTTTTAAAAGATATATATATATATTTTTGTATATATATAAATAAATATATATCTTTATATATTACATATAGTATATAATATGTATATATTATATATACACAATTGAGTTTTCATTTCCTGAATGCTTACTGCTTTGTAACATAATTCTACAACTTATTAACTAAACCACATAATCCTTCACATTTGCATTTGAGATGGGTAAAAAAAGCTAAACTTAAAGAAGCCAGATACAAAAGTAAAAGTTAAAGTGTATTCTTATAATCTTCAGGTAGGAAAGACATAGACATCAAAAAGGAAAAGAATGACTGATTTTGTCAAATGAAAAGTAAGAAACAGTTCCATGCCCTCCAGAAAAAATACTTGGAAAATATGGTTGTTCTATATAACACATAATGAATTAATATCAAGAAAATATAGATATCTTATACACTCATATGAAAAGGACAAGCAATACAAAAGTAAAAAATAAGTAAAAGGGAAAGAAATACAAATATTGTGTTAACATACTGCGAATTGCATACATTTGAATGAATAGAAGCATAAAATATCATTACTTGCCCATCAGGTAACACCTAAGAATTAGTAATGTCAAGAGTTAGCACATATTTAGCACATATTTCTCATATACTACTGGAAGTTATCTAAACTGGCAGCAGCATGTACAGTCAGCTTTTAATATCCATGGGTTCCATACCTAAGGATTCAACCAAATGTGGAGTCAGGAAAAAAAAAAAATTGCTTATGTGCTAAACACATACATACTTTTTTTTTGGTCATTCCCTAAACAATAAATTGTAAAACCATTTACATAGCATTTATATTGTGTTTGGTATTATAAATAATCTAGAGGTGGCTTAAAGTATATGGGAGAATGTGGACAGGGACTTGAGTATCCGCGAATTTTGTTATCTGTGAGAGATCCTGGAACCAATCCCCTACAGATATAGGTATGATTGTAACTGTGTTTAGATATTATACTAGTATACCTGGTATCTATCCCGAGAAAGACTGAGCACACAAGTGCACAAAGAGTCATATAGAGATTAATTGCAGCACTTTTCTGAAAACTAATTTTGAAATATTGGAAACAAATTATCATGAGGGAATAATAAAATAAGTTATAAAATATTGATGCAATTGAATATATGCAGCAGCTATAAAAAGTTAAGTAGATTTGTTTGTATTGACTGACAAAAAAACAAGTAGAAAATTTTTCAGCTAGCTAACCTCCCAAGCTAAATATCTAAATTCCAAGTATTTAAATGAATTGACAAAAAGATGGAAGAATACCCATCAAACTTTTCAATGCTAAGGAATAGAGCAGGAATGAGGGGGAAGTTTGCTCTGTTTCCTTAGCTATAGTAAAACAAATTACAAAGAAAAATTTTAAACATAAAAATATTTTGAATAATTTTTAGATTTAGTAAAGTATGTAATGATTCTTAATGTTGCTATAAAAAGGTATGGTTTTCATACATAGATTGATACAATTCACATTTTGTGTCCATAATATTAGTTCATAGAACTGGAATGGCCTGGGATTCAGGAGGCCTGGATTCTAGTGCTAATTCTTGCAAGTTCCTTACCTGCTCAGCTGTCGTTCTATCATTTAAAGGGCATGGACTAGATGATCTTCAGTGTCTAACAACCACTTATTCTGTGATAATCTTGAAATCAAACAAATGTATTGAAGGCATTTATGATGACTTTCATGTCCATAGATTCCATGTTTTGGGGAAACTTTCAAATTCAAGTTTCTTTCCCCATTTTTTTTTTTTTTTTTTTTTTTTGAGACGGAGTCTGGCTCTGTCGCCCGAGCTGGAGTACAGTGGCCAGATCTCAGCTCACTGCAAGCTCCGCCTCCCGGGTTTACGCCATTCTCCTGCCTCAGCCTCCCGAGTAGCTGGGACTACAGGCGCCGCCACCTCGCCCGGCTAGTTTTTTGTATTTTTAGTAGAGACAGGGTTTCACCGTGTTAGCCAGGATGGTCTCGATCTCCTGACCTCGTGATCCGCCCGTCTCGGCCTCCCAAAGTGCTGGGATTACAGGCTTGAGCCACCACGCCTGGCCTCTTTCCCCATTTTTTAATGAGCAGACTGATCACGCCATACATCTGTCTTGGCAGGGGGAAATTGTCGCCTTGATGTAATCATCCTTAACCAAAAAGCTTGGTAAGTGGCTTACCTAGAATAAGATACTGGATAGATAACATAGGTAGCAAAGTATAATGAGAACGTAACATAATTTAGGAGTCAGACAGGTGTATATCATCTGTAAGACCTTGAAAAAGCTGTTGAAGGGATCTTAGCCTCATTATCCATATCTGTAAAGTGGAGCTAATACTATCTATGATTATATTCCTCTATGTATAGTAATAGTAACCATTTACTAAGCCCACACTATATGACTGGCAATATATCAAGCACTTTATACAGTATCTAATTTAAGTCTCATGATAAATCTTAACTGTGGATGAAAGCCTAGTTACTTTGTGACTCATTATAGGAGAATGCTGATCTATTTTATATAGGAGAACAGGACTCTTATGAATGATGCCAGACCTCATTTTTGTTATCATGGGAATTCTCTGTGATGTCCAAATACAGTTTATTGCAGTATATCAGTGCCTGTAGCATAATAATGTTCCTTTAGTGCCAAATAATATTCCTTCAGGGCTGAATCTCATTCCTCTTGTTTTGTTTTAGTCACTACACCAGCTCTTCTCCCACTTCTCTGTTTATACCTTTGCTTGGTATTATAATACCTTCCAGGTGTGGTGGTTCATGCCTGTCATCCCAGTGCTTTGGGAGGCCTAGGTGGGACAAATGTTTGAGTCTAGGAATTTAAGCTTACATTGAGCTATTTTTCACGCCACTGCACTTCAGCCAAGGTGACAGAGAAAGACCCTGACTCAAAGAAACTTAAATTTTATAAAGCACTATAATGTAATTCTTTGTAAGTATTTTCACTTACTCGAAACGTTGTGGCTACATCGTATTTGCCAGCCATCATTTTAGGTGGGATGTGAGCCACTCTTCACTGTCTTTCTCCCCTACAACATCAGCCTCTTCAAGGATCTTGCTTACAGATAGATTCATCAATGTACAGAGGAAACTCTTTCTCATAATACTTACAAAACTATATGCAATTTTCAATTCCACCAAAATTGCTTTGTAAATGCAATGTCATTTCAATCAAAATGCTTACAAAAATTATAAACAACTAAATGAGGCAAGCTAATTATCAAGCTATCTAGAAGACAAAGTGCATAAGTGTAGCTAAGAATTTTTTTTTTTTTTTAAACCATGATGAAGAAGATAGACAAACAGGAAATATATAAATTGTGATTTAGACTGAAATTTTAGGAAGGAGCCTTCATGGGTTAGAAGCATGTCTGTAATCATGCTCACTCTAATTATAATTAGAGCTAAAGCAGCAACAATTAGGTCACTGTTTATGACATTTTCTTTTGCATAGGGTGGATAAAACTGGCTTAGGTTTTCTTAAATAGGGCATTAGAATTGAGACATTTATTTTTGCCTACCCACTCAAAAACTATTTCTCCTTCCTTGCGAAGGAAAATCTACTTTAGGTAGCAAATCTCCAAGAGAAGTGGCAAGTTTAGGGATGAAAGCCATCATAGTAATAGGAAGCTCTTCTCAGATAGGAAGAGCTTGGTCCTCAGGATATCATTAAAATGCTGGGCCACCACTGAGACCACCAACTTCAGGGATTTTTATTAAATAAACAAAATTATATGTGTGCTTAAAAACATTTTAGTCAAGTTATCTGTTACCTGAAGCTAAAAACATTTCTAATTAATACAAGTGATACAGTGGCAGTGTAAAAATAAGTATTCTAAAATACTCTTTACTTATTGAACATTTAAATAAGTAAATATACAAACGTTTGTTGATCTGTATGATAAATCATGTCTTTACTGAAAAATCATTAAAATTCCAGAAGTATATATGGAGATAAAATGTAGAGAGCCAATAGGTTAATCACAGGGATTAGCAGCAGAAAATTACTCAACTATAAACTGATTTCCCTGTTTTCTTCATAAAGGTGAATTTAGTGTTTTGAAATGACTGAAAGGTTCTTCTGAAGATTTACATAGCTCTATTCAATCATTTTTTAAGAGAATTTAACTGTCTTTAATTAAGCCAGGCATTAGAGAGATTTCCAAAAATGTAAAACTATTCTACTCTTCTGATTAAATTATCTTTCATTTGGGAAGATACATATATGTTTTAATTAAAATACTATGTTAACAGGTAATGAGATTACTTTTAGAGATAAATATGGTTAAAATTTCAGTTTTAATTTTTTTGCTGTGTTTTTTTGTGTACAAAAAAAAAACACAACTTTTAAGTTCAGGGCTACAAGTGCAGGTTTGTTATATAGGTAAAATTGTGTCATGGGGTTTGTTGTATAAATTATTTTGTCACCCAGGTATTAAGCCTAGTACTAATTAGTCATTTTTCCTGATCCTGTCCTCCCCCAACCCTCCACCCTCCAGGAGGCCCCACTGTCTGTGGTTCCCCTCTACGCATCCATGTATTCTCATCATTTAGCTCCCATTTATAAGTGAGAACACGTGGTATTTGGTTTTCTGTTCCTGTGTTAGTTTGCTAAGGATAATGGCCTCCAGCTCCATTCATGTCCCTGCAAAGGAAATGATCTCCTTATTTTTTATGGTTGCATAGTATTCCACAGTATATATGTACCACTTCCTTTTTTTCCATTGATAGGCATTTAGGTTGATTCCATGTCTTTGCTATATTCAATCATTTTTAAACTACACACACACACACACACCCCCCACAGATATTTGGCATTCAATGTATTTTTGTTTGTTTTTGAGACAAAGTCTCGCTCTTGTTGCCCAGGCTGAAGTGCAATGGTGCAATCTCGGCTCACTGCAACCTCCAACTCCAGGTTTCAAGCAGTTCTCCTGCCTCAGCCTCCCAAGTAGCTGGGATTACAGGCATGTGCCACCACACTTGGCTAATTTTGTATTTTTAGTAGAGATGGGGTTTCTCCATGTTGGTCAGGCTGGTCTCGAACTCCCGACCTCAGGTGATCCGCCTGCCTCTCCCTCCGAAAGTGCTGGGATTACAGGTGTGAGCCACCATGCCTGGCAGAATTTTAACAATTGTATACATCTGTATAATTAAGAGTCAAAACTGGATATAGAACATTTCTATCACCTGAGAAAGTTCTTGCAAAAGATAATCATTGATCTGATTATTACCATAGAAATTATTTTAATTGTTTAATTAATTTAACAATTTCAATGTAATTTAATCAAACACATTAGACAATTCAGTTAAACATTTGGTTAATTGTTCAAAGGGTTTAATTATCTTAATTGTTCTAGAACATAATATAAATGGTAATATAATGTACTTTTTTTGTGTCTGGATTATTTTGCTCAACATGTTTATGATCCATCCATACTGTGTGTTTATCAGTAGTTTATTCATTTTTGTTGCTGAGAAATATTCCATCATGTGAATATACCACAATGTTTTTATCCATTCTTCTGTTGAATGATATTTGGGTTGCTTTTAATTGCTGGCTATTAAGAATAAAGATGTTATGAATATTCTTTTTTGTTAATGTATTTATTTTTATTTCTTTCAATAGTTTTTGGAAAACAGGTGGTTTTTGGTTACATGGATAAATTATTTAGTGGTAATTACTGAGATTTTGGTGAGCCCATCACCTGAGCAGTGTACACTGTATCCAGTGTGTAGTCTTTTATCCTTTACCCCTACTTCCTCCCAAATCCCCAAAGTCCATTATATCATTCATATGCCTGTGTGTCCTCATAGCTTAGCTCCCACTTATCAATGAGAACATATGATATTTGGTTTTCCATTCCTGAGTTACTTCACTCAGAGTAATAGTCTCCAACTCTATCCAGGTTGCTGTATTTGCCATTATTTCGTTCCTTTATACGGTTGAGTAGAATTCCATGGTGTATATGTACCACACTTTCTTTAGCCACTTGGTCTATGGGCATTTAGCCTGGTTCCATATTTTTGCAATTGCAAATTGTGCTGCTATAAACATGCATGTACAAGTGTCTTTTTCATATAATGACTTCTTTTCCTCTGGGTAGATACCCAGTAGTGGGATCGCTGGATCAAACAGAAGTTCTACTTTTAGTTCTTTAAGAAATCTTTTTACTGTTTTCCATAGTGTTTGTACTAGTATACATTTCCACCAGCAGTGTAAAAATGTTCCCTTTTCACCACATCCATGCCAGCATCTATTATTTTTTGATTTTTTAAAATTATGGCCATACTTGCAGGAGTAAGGTGGTATCTCATTGTGGTTTTGATTTGCATTTCCCTGCTAATTAGTGACGTTGAGCATTTTTAAGTATGTTTGTTGGTCATTTGTATATCTTCTTTTGAGAATTTATTAATATCCTTTGCCCACTTTTTGATAGGATTATTTGTTTTTTCTTGCAGAGTTTTTTGAGTTCCCTGAGTCTGGATATTAGTCCTTTGTGAATATTTTCTCCCACTCTGTGGGTTGTCTGTTTGCTCTGCTGTAATCAGAGTGCAGAAGTTTTTAGTTTAATTAGGTCCCACGTATTTATTTTTGTTTTTGTTGCATTTGCTTTTGGGTTCTTGGTCATGAACTCTGCCTAAGCCAATGTCTAGAAGATGTCTAGATACTGATGTTATCTTCTAGAATTTTTTAGGGTTTTAGGCCTTAGATTTAAGTACTTGATTCATTTTGAGTTGATTTTTTGTATAAGGTGAGAGATGAGGATCCAGTTTCTTTCTTCTACATATGGCTTGCCAATTATCCCAGCACCATTTGTTGAACAGGATGTCCTTTCCCTACTTCATGTTTTTGTTTGCTTTGTCAAAGATCGGTTAGCTGTAAGTATTTGGCTTTATATCTGGGTTCTTTATTCTGTTCCATTGGTCTATGTGCCTATTTTTATACCAGTACCGTGCTGTTTTGGTAACTATAGCCTTATAGTACAGTTTGAAGTCGAGTAATGTGATGCCTCCAGATTTGTTCTTTTTGCTTAGTCTTGCTTTGGCTATGCAGGCTCTTTTTTGGTTCCATATGAATTTTAGGATTGCTTTTTCTAGTTCTGTGAAGAATGATGGTGGTATTTTAATGGGAATTGCATTGAATTTGTAGATTGCTTTTTGGCAGTATGGTAATTTTCACAATATTGATTCTACCTATCCATGAGCATGGAATGTGTTTTCGTTTGTGTGTGTGTGTCATCTGTGATTTATTTCAGCAGTGTTTTGTAGTTTTCCTTGTAGAGGCCTTCTACCTCCTTGGTTTGGTATATTCCTAAGTATTTTATTAATTTTTACAGCTGTTGTAAAAGGGGTTGAATTCTTGATTTGATTCTCAGCTTGGTCGCTATTGGTGTATAGCGGTGCTGCTGATTTGTGTACATTGATTTTGTACCCTGAAACTTTACTGAATTCATTTATCAGATCTAGAAGCTTTTTGGATTATTCTTTAGGGTTTTCCAGGTATATAATCATATCATCACCAGACAATGATAGTTTGACTTCCTCTTTTTTTATTTGGATGCTCTTTATTTCTTTCTCTTGTCTGACAGCCCTGGAGAGGACTTCCAGTACTATGTTGAATAAAAGTGGTGAAAGTGGGCATCCTCATCTTGTTCCAGTTCTCAGGGGAAATGCTTTCCACTTTTCCTGTTCAATACAATGTTGGCTGTGAGTTTGTCATAGATGACTTTTATTACCATGAGGTATGTCCCTTCTATGCCAATTTTGCTTAGGGCTTTAATCATAAAGTGAGGCTGGATTTTGTTGACTGCTTTTTCAGCATCTATTGAGATGATCATATGATTTTGTTTTTAATTCTGTTTGTGTGATGTATCACATTCATTGACTTGCATATATTAAACCATCTCTGCATCCCTTATATGAAACCAACTTGATCTTGGTGGATTATCTCTTTGATATGCTATTGGATTCAGTTAGTTAGCATTTTGTTGAGGGTTTTTGCATCTATGTTCATCTGGAAAATTGGTCTTTTTTTTGTTATGTCCTTTCCTCGTTTTGGAATTAGGGTGATACAGGCTTCATAGAATGATTTAGGGAGGATTCCCTCTTTATCTTTGGGAACAGTTTCAGTAAGATTGGTACCGATTCTACTTTGAATGTCTGATATAACTCAGCTGTGAATCCATGTAGTCCTGGACTTTTTTTTGGCAATTTTTAAATTACTGCTTCAATCTTGTGACTTGTTATTGGTCTGTTCAGAGTTTCTATTTCTTACTGATTTAATCTGAGAGGATTGTATATTTCCAAGAATCTATCCATCTCCCAGATTCTCTAGTTTGTGAGCATAAAGGTGTTCATAGTAGCCTTGAATAATCTGTTGTATTGCTGTGGTATCAATTGCAATATCTCCCATTTCATTTCTAATTGAGCGAATTTGGATCTTCTCTGTTCTTTGTTAATCTTGCTAGTGGTCTATCAATTTTATTTATCTTTTCAAAGAACCAGCTTTTGGTTTCATTTTTTTTTGTATTGATATTCTTGTTTCAATTTCATTTGGTTTTCCTCTGATTTTGGTTATTTCTTTTCTTCTACTGGGTTTGGGTTTGGTTTGTTCTTGTTTCTCTGGTTCCTTGAGGTGTGACATTAGATCGTGTATTTGCACTCTTTTAGACTTTGTGATGTACGCATTTAATGCTATGAACTTTCCTCTTAGCACCATTTTTGCTGTGCCCCATAGGTTTTGATAAGTTGTGTCACTACTATTGTTCAGCTCAAAGAATTTTTTAATTTTCATCTTGATTTCATTGTTGACCCAAAGATCATTTAGAGGCAGATTATTTAATTTCCATGTATTTGTATAGTTTTGAAGGTTCCTTTTGGACTTAATTTCCAGTTTTATTCCATTGTGATCTGAGGGTATACTAGATAGGACTCCAATTTTCTTAAATATATTGAGAATTGCTTTGTGGCCTTTTATATGGTCTGTCTTGGAGAATGTCCCATGTGTTGATGCAAAGAATGTATATTCTGCAGTCGTTGGGTAGAATGTTCTGTAAATATCTGTTAAGTCTATTTGTTCTAGGGTATAGTTTAAGCCCATTTTTACTTTATTGACTTTCTGTCTTGATCACCTGTCTAGTGCTGTCAGTGGAGTATTGAAGTTCCCAAGTATTATTGTGTTGCCATCTGTCTCATTTCTTAGGTCTAGCAGCAATTGTTTCATAAATTTGGGAGCTCCAGCATTAGGTGTGTATATATTTAGGGCTGTGATATTTTACTGTTGGACCATTCATTTTATCATTATATAATGACCCTCTTTGTCTTTTTTTTAAGCATTTTTGATTTAAAGTCTATTTTGCTTGATATAAGAATAGCTACTGCTGCTCACTATTGGTTGCCATTTCATGGCATGTCCTTTCCATCCCATTTCCTTAAGTTTATGTGAATCCTTAGGTGTTAGGTGAGTGTCTTGAAGACAGAAGATACTTGATTCATGGATTTTTATCCATTATTCCATTCTGTATCTTTTAAGTGGACCATTTAGGTCATTTGCTTCAATGTTCGTATTGAGATGTGAGGTACTGTTCTTTTTATCATGTTAGTTGTTGCCTTAGTACGTTGTTTTTTTTGTTTGTTTGTTTGTTTTTTTCTGTTGTGCTGTTGTTTTATAGGCCCTGTGAGATTCATGCTTTAAGGATGTTCTATTTTGATAGATTTTGAGGTTTTGTTTCAAGATTTAGAACTCCTTTTAGCATTTCTTGTAGTGCTAGCTTAGTAGTGGTGAATTCTCTCAGCATTTGTCTAAAAAATACTTTATCTCTCCTTCATTTATGAAGCTTAGTTTTACTGGATACAAAATCCTTGGCTGACAATTATTTTGTTCCAGGAGGCTGAAGATGGGACCCTAATCCCTTCCGTCTTGTAAGGTTTCTGCTGAGAAGTCTGCTGTTAATCTGATAGGTTTTCCTTTAACGGTTATCTGATGCTTTTGTCTCACAGCTCTAGAGATTCTTTCCTTTGTCTTGACTTTAGATAACCTGATCACTATGTGCCTAGGTGATGATCTTTTTGTGATTAATTTCCCAGGTGTTCTTTGAGTTTGTATTTGGATGTCTAGATCTCTAGCAAGGCCAGGGAAGTTTTCCTCAATTATTCCTTCAAATAAGTTTTCGAAACTTTAAATTTCTCTTCTTCCTCAGGAACATCAATTATTCTTAGGTTTGGCTGTTTAACATAATCACAAACGACTTGGAGGCTTTGTTTATTTTTTGAAATTATTTTTTATTTGTCTTTGTCTGATTGGGTTAATTGGAAAGCCTCAACTTTGAGCTCTGAAATTCTTTCTTCTACTTGTTCTAGTCTATTGTTGAAACTTTCCACTGCATTTTGTATATCTCTGGGTGTCTTTCATTTTCAGAGGTTGTGGTTATTTTTTTCTTTATAATATCTATTTCGCTGGAGAAATTTTCATCTATATCCTCTGTTGTTTTTTCAATTTCTTTGCATTTTTTTTTTTTAACCTTTCTCTGGTATCTTCCTGAGTAGCTTGATAATCAACCTTGTTAATTCTTTTTTTTTTTTTTGAGACAGAGTCTCGCTCTGTCACCCAGGCTGGAGTGCAGTGGCACGATCTCGGCTCACTGCAAGCTCCACCTCCCGGGTTCACGCCATTCTCCTGCCTCAGCCTCCCGAGTAGCTGGGACTACAGGTGCCCGCCACCATGCCTGGCTAATTTTTTGTATTTTTAGTAGAGATGGGGTTGTTAATTCTTTATCTGGCAATTCAGAACTTTCTTCTTGGTTTGGATCCATTGCTTTGGGGAGCTAGTGTGATCTTTTGGGGGTACTATAGAAATCTGTTTTGTCATATTACCAGAATTACTTTTATGGTTCCTTCTCACTTGTGTAGACTAATTCAGTGGAGGGTTCTGAAACTCAATGTCTGTTGTTCAGATTCTCTTGTCCCACATGGTGATCCCTTGATGTGGTACTCTCTGCCTTTCCCTATGGATGGGGCTTCCTGAGAGGTAGACTGTAGTGATAGTTATTGCTCTTCTGGGTCTAACCACCCATCAGGGCTACCAGGTTTTGGGCTGGTGCTGGAGGATGTCTGCAAAAAGTCCTGTGATGTGATGCATCTTCAGGTCTCCCAGCCATGGATACCACCACCTGCTCTGGTAGAGGTGACAGGGAAGTGAAGTTGACTCTGAGAGTCCTTTGCTGTAGATAGGTTTAGGGTGCTGGCTTTCTTGAATGCTAATTATGCTACTGGTGAAGTTGTCATGTGGACATATTCAGGACCTCTGGTTAGCCAGGATATTGCAGACAGTGGAATTTAAGTGTTGTCGTCTCCTTCCTGGGATCAGGGTTGTTCTGTCTTGAGTTGCTATAATGTTCTGAGTTGGTTGGCCTCCAGCCAGAAGATGGAATATTCAGGAGAGCACCAGCTATGATAGTTGTAGAAGGCTCTAGGATTGACCTAAGATGACCAGGGTAACTATTTTGGTTTCTCAGGTGATGGGCAGGGCCATAAAGCTCCCAGGAGTTTCTTTGTTTTGTGTTTGGCTACCAGGGTGGGTAGGGAAATACCATCAGGTGTGGTCAGGGTTAGACAGGTCTGGGCTCAGACCCTCTCCTTGGGCTGTACTTGCTGTGGCCACTGTAGGGGATAGGGGAGTGGTTCTTAGGCCAATGGGGTTATGTTCTAGAGGGGATCTTGGCTGCATCTGCTGTGTCATATAGTTCACCAGAGAAGTGGGGGAAAGCTGGTAGAGAGAGGCCTCACCCAACTGCCATGCAGTTGGTGAGGCTGCTCTCGCTCCCCTTGTCCCCACTGTGTAGACCTTGCTCCAGGTCCTGAGCTACCCTGCTGAAAAAGCAAGCTTGGCTTTTGGACTTCGTCCCTCCCCATCTGCCCAGTCTGTTGGCTGCAGCTCCTATGCTTCTTCCCTCACTCACCTGTATCCATAGTAGCTCCCGCTCATCCCACAGACTTCACTCAAGAAAATTTTTGCCTAGCCAAAACCACTACCAATTTCAGTTGGGAGCTTCCTTTGTCCCACGACCATGAATTAGCTCTCCGAATTTCACTGACTGATTTTCCCAAGGGTTACTGTGAGACATAGTCAGGCATGGCTTTGGGGGGCTTGAGCTGAAGACTGGGAGTACCTTCAAGGTACTTCCTGCTGATACCTCTACTGTTATATTTCTCACAAATCCTTAATCCATTTCTTCTCTAGGTAAGGGTAAATCTTTCCTGTGATCCGGATTTTCAGATTCTCTGGTAGGGATGTGTGTTTGGCAGTAGGTTTTCCCCATCTCACACTTTGGGAACTCAGCTTTTTGTCTGTTTCAAGGAATTTGCAGTTGCATTCTGGTTCTTTCAAAGGATCTGCGAATTTGTTCAGTTTTCCTGGTACATTCCTGCAGTGGTTCTTTGTGCAAAAGACCATGATGTGAGTCTCCACACTGTTCTGTCTGTCCATGTGGGAGCTACACATTAGCCCTGTCTCCTATCTGCCATCTTCCTCTCCTCAATTTATTTTTTTAATTGACAAATAGAAATTGTATATATTTATCATGTACAACATGATGTTTTGAAATATGTGTACCTTGTGGAATGGTTAAATCAAGCTAAATAATACTTGCATTACCTCACACCCTCACCATTTTTTTGTGGTAAGGACACTTAAAATCTACTCTCTTAGCAATTTTTGAAAATACATTGTTTTTGAAATACGGAAATACATAGTTATTAACTATAGTCACCATGTTGTACAATGTATCTCTTGAAGTTATTTCTCCTATCAAAATGAAAGTTTGTATCCTTTGACCAATGTCTCCTCAATCCTTCGTCCTCCAGAGCCCCTGGTAACCATCTTTCTACTCTCTACTTCAATGACTTCAAGTTTTTTAGATTCCACATACAGGTGAGATCATGTGGTATTTGTCTTTCCATGCCTGGCTTACTTCACTTAACATGTTTTCCAGGTTCATCGATGTTGTCACAAATGACACAATTTTCTCATTTTTAAGGCTGAATAATATTGCATTGTGTGTGTGTATATATATAACATTTTCTTTACACATTCATCTGTTGATGGACACTTAGGTTGATTCCATATGAAAAAAATGGGAATGCATATATCTCTTTGACATACTGATTTCATTTTCTTTGTATATATACCCAGAAATGAAATTTTTGGGATCATATAGTGGTTCTATTTTTAATTTCTTAGGATAAGAACCTCCATATTGTTTTCCATAATAGTTGTATTAATTTATGTTTCCGCCAACAGTGTGCAAGAGTTCCCTTTACTCCACATCCTAGGCAACATATATTTTTCATCTTTTTGATAATAGCCATTCTAGCAGGTGTGAGGTGATATCTCATTGTGGTTTTAATTTGCATTTCTCCGATGATTAGTGATATTGAGCATTTTTTCATATAACTGTTGGACAGTTGTATGTCTTCTTTTGAGTAATGTCTGTTCAGGTCCTTTGTACATTTTTAAATCTGGTTATTTGTGTGTGTGTGTGTGTGTTTTTTTTTTGGAAATTTGATTTGTTTGAATTCATTATGTATTTTGGATACTAACCTCTAATAAGATGTATGATTTGTAAATATTTTCTCTCATTCTGTGGGTGTTCTCTTCACTCTGTTGATTTTTTCATTGGCTATGCAGAAGCTTTTTAATTTGATGTAATCCCATTTGTCTATTTTGGGGCAATATTAAAAAAATGTTGTCCAGTCCAATGCTATGGAACTTTTCCCCTATGTTCTTTCTTGTTAATTTCATAGTTTCAGGTCTTATGTTTAAGTTTTAAATTCATTTTGATTAGACTTTTGTATGTGGTATGAGAGAAGGGACTAAGTTTATTCTTCTGTGTGAGAATATTCAGTTTTCCAAAAACCACTTATTTAAGAGATTGTCTTTCCCTGTTGTTTGTTCTTGGTACCTTTGTCAAAAACTCAATTGACCATAAATGTCTGAGTTTATTTCTGGGCTTTTTATCCTGTTCCATTGGTCTATGGATTTATGTGCCCATTTTTATGCCAGTACCATGTTGTTTGGACTACTACAGCTTTGCAGTATACTTTGAAGTCAGGTAGTGTGATGTTTGTTTTGTTTTTGTTTTTTCTCAATATTGCTTTAACTATTTGTGGTGAGCATTCAAGTATAAATGTATTTTTTGTGTATATATGTATGTGTATATATATATACACACACACACACACACACACACACACACACACGCTAATTTCCTTTGGGTAAATACCTAAGAGTAGTATTTCTGGGTCATATAGTAGATATAGCTTGAACTTTAGAAAACTTAGTTCAGGAGACCATGTAGTGAGACCCTCGCAAGGTCTGAGAGTCACTGGAGCTACCAGCAGCACCATGGGGCCCTGGGGAGAGCCAGAGCTCCTGGTGTGGCACCCAGAGGCGGTAGCTTCAGAGCCTCCAGTGCCTGTGGGGCTGGAGGTGAAGTTGGGGGCCCTGGTGCTGCTGCTGGTGCTCACCCTCCTCTGCAGCCTGGTGCCCATCTGTGTGCTGTGCCAGCCAGGAGCTAACCATGAAGCTTCAGCTTTCCGCCAGAAAGCGCTGAGCCCAGTAAGCTGTTTTGCGGGGGGCGTCTTTTTGGCCACCTGTCTCCTGGACCTGCTGCCTGACTACTTGGCTGCCATAGATGAGGCCCTGGCAGCCTTGCACGTGACGCTCCAGTTCCCGCTGCAAGAGTTCATCCTGGCCATGGGCTTCTTCCTGGTCCTGGTGATGGAGCAGATCACACTGGCTTACAAGGAGCAGTCAGGGCTGTCACCTCTTGAGGAAACAAGGGCTCTGCTGGGAACAGTGAATGGTGGGCCGCAGCATTGGCATAATGGGCCAGGGGTTCCACAGGCAAGTGGAACCCCAGCAAGCCCCTCAGCCTTGCGTGCCTGTGTACTGGTATTCTCCCTGGCCCTCCACTCTGTGTTTGAGGGACTGGCGGTGGGGCTACAGCGAGACCGGGCTCGGGCGATGGAGCTGTGCCTGGCTTTGCTGCTCCACAAGGGCATCCTGGCTGTCAGCCTGTCCCTGCGGCTGCTGCAGAGCCACCTTAGGGCACAGGTGGTGGCTGGCTGTGGGATCCTCTTCTCATGCATGACACCTCTAGGCATCGGGCTGGGTGCAGCTCTGGCTGAGTCGGCAGGACCTCTGCACCAGCTGGCTCAGTCTGTGCTAGAGGGCATGGCGGCTGGCACCTTTCTCTATATCACCTTTCTGGAAATCCTGCCCCAGGAGCTGGCCAGTTCTGAACAAAGGATCCTCAAGGTCATCCTGCTCCTAGCAGGCTTTGCCCTACTCACTGGCCTGCTCTTCATCCAAATCTAGGGTGTTTCAAGAGAGGGGCAGGGGAGATTGATGATCAGGTGCCCCTGTTCTCCCTTCCCTCCCCCAGTTGTGGGGAATAGGAAGGAATGGGGAAGGGAAGTACTGAGGACCAAAAAATTCTCTGGGAGCTAAAGATAGAGCCTTTGGGGCTATCTGACTAATGAGAGGGAAGTGGGCAGACGAGAGGCTGGCCCCAGTCCCAAGAAACAAGAGATGGTCAAGTTGCTAGAGACATGATCAGGGGACATTAGGATTGGGGAAGACACTTGACTGCTAGAAGCAGAAGTTGGACACTATACATAAGGACAGGCTCACATGGGAGGCTGGAGGTGGGCACCCAGCTGCTGTGGGACAGCTATGTAGAGGTCATAAACCTAGAGTCAGTGTCCTGTTGGTCCTAGCCCATTTCAGCACCCTGTCACTTGGAGTGGACCCCTCCTACTTTTCTTAGCGCCTGCCCTCATATCTATCTCCCTCTTCCCGTCTCCCAGGGGACTAGTGCCAAATGGTCTCTCCCTGCCAATTTTGGTATCTTCTCTGGCCTCTCCAGTCCTGCTTACTCCTCTATTTTTAAAGTGCCAAACAAATCCCCTTCCTCTTTCTCAAAGCACAGTTATGTGGCACTGAGCCCTACCCAGCACCTCAGTGAAGGGGTCCTGCTTGCTCTTTATTTTGGTCCTGGATCCTGGGGTGGGGAAGAAATATTTTCTGGGCTGGGGTAGGAGGAAGGTTGCTGCAGCCACCTACTGCTACTGTACCCTAGGAATATGGGGACATGGACATGGTGTCCCATGCCCAGATGATAAACACTGAGCTGCCAAAACATTTTTTTAAATACACCCGAGGAGCCCAAGGGGGAAGGGCAATGCCTATCCCCAGCGTTATTTTTGGGGAGGGAGGGCTGTGCGTAGGGCCATATTCTTTAGAATCTATTTTATTAACTGACCTGTTTTGGGACCTGTTACCCAAATAAAATATGTTTCTAGACAAAAAAAAAAAAAAAGAAAACTTAGTTCAGTCATTTGCAGTTCCACCAACAATGTTTGAGAGTTTTGGTTGCTTCACATACTCCCAAAACACTTGATTTATCTGCCTTTTTTATTTCGGACATTCTAGAGGGGATGAAGTAGTATCTTTTTGTGACTTTAATTTTCATTTTCCCTGAAGATTGACATTGTTAAACACCTTTTTAGGTGCTTATTGGCCATTCTTATATGTCCTTTTATAATATATCTGCTTGAGTCTTTTGCCCATTTTTAATGGGATTGTTATCTTTTTAATATTAACTTGCAGGAGCTCTTTATAGTGGCTGGATATGACTATGTCATATACAGGTATAGATTTTGATATTCGTCTCTCAGTTGGTAATGGTAATGTGAAACCTAAATCTTGCAGAGTGTAAAAATGGCTTGCTAGCAGGGGGCAGCAATAAAAGCAAGTATGTTTCATTCTTTTCAAGTTTTTCTGGAAAAGTAATTTTTGAAGTAGAAAGGGAAGACAATTTAGTTCCTAGATACACAAGGATTACAACAAAAGTAGTTTAACTTCTCTAAACCTCGGTTTATCATTTGTAAAATATATTTAAAGTCCCTTTGAGTTTCAAAAAGTGACAGAGTTGTTCTGAAGCAGGGAGTCATCAAATTGGTATTAGCATCGGATGTCATAGACTGCATGTGAGTATGATGCTGTCATTCAACTTTATTACCCAGACATTGTTACTCTTATTTTGGTTTTACAGATTCAAAATGCAGATTCTTCATGCAATGTCGTTTTTCTGAACAAGCATGCAGAAAACCCTTCGTTAAAACACTTCTGGGGACTTTTAAACCTAACTATTGTCCAGTATTTTAACTTAACTTTCTATTTTGCCCTAGGGGAGAACAGTTAGGGTGAAAAAGTGAAATGGTTTTTGCCTTCATTGGGTCCAGGCACTAGTTGCCCCTGGGATGATAAAGCTTGACCCTCAGTCACTAAGGATTTCCCAAGGGAAACCCATCACTGAAACTTACCAATAGCATGCACTTCTGCCTGCACCTCAGTAAAGGCTGGAAATATAACTCCCCTAACACTCCTGGATTCTTTTCTGTGCTTGACAATGGCCCCCAAGGGAGATTCTTGTGAGACAGTGCCTGTCCAGAGAGAAAGGATGATGTAATTAGAGCCCTGGACAAGGAAATATAGGACTTTAGATCCCCTTATTTTCTACTACAAAGAGTAACTCAGCTAAAGACGTCGGGACTCACTGTTATGGTCAGAAGGGGCTGGGGATAAAGCAGATTTCAGAGGATGGTGAGGAGAATTGAAAATTATTATAAACCAGTGTAGCAGGGTCATCTGTGGAGATTTCAAAGTCTGCCTTATTCTTGCTGCAGTAGGAGATAGGAAAGATAGGAGAATACTTTTTATTTCCATGCCCCACTCTGGCAAGAAGAGTCAATACTGTGTTTTAAAACCTAGGTTCTTCTAAGCTCCATCTCCAGAAAAGAAAACAGCTAATGTCTGTGTTTTACGTGGCCCAGAAAGAAACTCCTTGGCCAGGACTTTGCTGGGACTGTTAGGCCTCTAGTGGAATAGAGCTTGAGCTTCCCAAAGGAGAGGGGATGTAGAGAGGCTGAGGCTCAGACAAAAATTGATAAATGGCTCTTTAATCACATTTTCTGGACTTTATAAATTCCAGATCACATGACTGAGATCAGATTTTCTATTGGCCTTAGCCCGATGCTTTGGGTTTACAAAAATATCATATTAGTCATACAACCAGTTTTAATTGGTTACACAAATAATTCTGAAGTGGCTAGGATTGAGATCTACTCTCTATGGAAGATGCTTCAGTTCTGGGGCTAGCTCTGGCCATGTATTCTTTCTAACAGGATATCAATAGCCATAGTCACTCCATTTCTCAGAGAGAGAGAGAGGAGAGAGAGAGAGTTGTGCCCCGTCTGTGGGTGCTGCTTGGATTCATGTTGATGGTGTTAATAATAATCTTTTCAAATTGCACAGTTGGTCTTGTTAAAGAAAAAATTATCCTGACACTTGTTAAAATAGTAAGGAAGAATTTATTCAGGGCTATTGTGATAGATGGCAAGACTATTACAATAGGGGAGAGATTGGGTTCAATTTCAAATACCCGTTGAGCGTACTAATCAAAAAATTCAAAATCAGAAATGCTTTGAAATCCAAAACTTTCTGAATTCCAACAGAATGCCACAAGTAGAAAATCACACAACTGACCTCATGTTATGGGTTGCAGTCAAAACATAGTCAAAACTTTTCTTTATGTATAAAATTAAAATATTATATAAAATTACCTCAGGCTGTGTATGTAAGGTATATATGAAACATAAATTAATTTCATGTTTAGACGCGGGGTCCCATCCCCAAGATATTTCATTATATATATTCAAATATTCCAAAGTCTGCAAAAATCTGAAATTTGAAACATTTCTGGTTCTAAGCATTTTGGTTCAGCAGATACAGCAAAGATATCTGGGAAATTATAGCCAATGAGAAGAATGAGGAAGTCAATAGATGAAAAACTATTAACAGAGACATCAGGGTAGGGGAATCCTTGCTAAACTAATTTCACAGGATTCTTGCTGATGGCAGGTCAAGGATTTATACATCAAAGGTTGAGGATGATAAACTTGAGCAGATATTGAGGATAATCAGATACACAGGGTAGAGATTCACTCTAATCTAGTAGGATTCTTTCTAAAACTGGTACAGGCAGGCCCAAGGACAAGACCTAGTAAAAACGATGGCTCTAAGCAGGGTAAGTTAGGAATTAAAATTGTGGAAAGAACTGTTAATGCCAAATTTGAATAATTGAAGCTTACTCATTTAGCATTGGAACAAGGGAATCATGTGATCAGATATGTTTTTCAAGAAGAAAAAGGGATAAGGTAGAGATGGATTGGAATGAAAAAAAAAAAAAATGGGATCAGAAGGCTATAGAGATAGGCCAAATGAGTGATAAGGACTTTTTAAATAGTGAGAGTAGCAATGGAGAAAATGATATAAGAGAAATACTTAACAGGTAAGATTGGCAGGAAGTCGACTGTGTGGTAAGTAAGAGATAGGGAAAATTCTAAAATGATCAAAGGTTTATTGAGGAAGGAAAAAAGCAAAGCATTGTCAGTTTATAGTCCTGCCAAACAAAGACGTTTACTCTCTGGTTAGCCTAGTTCTATCCCCATCTCTCAGCTGGGCATTTTTCACTTTCCCTGATAGAAAGCATTATGCATTGAAAAGGCCTCCATTGCTTATTTATTCTCATGTCCAGAGACTTTGTCCACATCCAATGTAGAAAAGACCAGCTGGCAAGACTAGATAAAGACTTCAGATAACTTTATCCATTTCTCTGCATTTATCTGCTCACATAAGTGGCCTAGGAGAAATTCAGGATTTTTTCCTACTGTTTTTCATTTCATTTAGGTCTCAGATATACAAAGCCTAGAAATCCAGTGTGGTAGGAGCATCTACACACATTTCTAATATTTTAATTTACATTTTTATTTGGAGTCAGCTTTATTAGAATCAAACAATTATTCAGTTTCCATTGAAAGACGTAATAGTATCTCAGAAGACTCTATTAAACTCCCCTTATAGTAATCACAAGAATCACAAATAGTTTCCCTGTGCCCTGGGGGCATTTGGATGTCATTAGTAATAAAGATCCTTATCTAATTTTGTTCTAGTTTTTTCCAAAGTAAAGGATCTTTATCTCTTTATATAGTTAAATGTTGCCCACACTTATATAGACATGTTCCTACATTGACCAGAAATGTAAATTACGACCTTCTATTACCCATTGACCTTCCCTGGAGTTAAGTGTTAAATGTTCTGAAAGAAAGTTTATCAATAAAATGTTGCTCACTAATCCTCTAAAGGAAGGTAAATCTACTGGAGAATGAGAAAGAGAAAATCACCGACTGAAGCTATTATTGACTAATTAGTTCAAGTAAAATCCCCCAACCTTCCATAGTTTTGAAAATGTAAATAGGAAATGCTCTTGACTTACTTTGTGTGCAACAATCATCAAATACATCAAATTGACCCCTAAGTCCTACTAACCCAATCCCAATATCCTGTGCCAATGTCCCTACTTTATGGTATCTGTATGCATCTCAGTATAAGTGCATACACAGTGCCAATATCCTGTGCCAATGTCCTTGCTTTATGGTATGACAACATATTCCAAGCTTATCTGACACAATTCATGCCCCAGATATAGAATTAGCAATTTTTCCAAATAACCCTTTTTCTTTGTAATGGGAAATGATATGTAGAGACCACAATTTCAGTGGTAGAAACACTTGTTGATATTATATTAGACTTCATTTACATGCCTTTTTGTACAGAGCTAGAAAACAACCATATGAACCACATCGTTTTGAACCATATGAAACTGCCTTTTCTATAAATCAAAAATGACAAAGTATCAGCAGTTTCATGTGGTCTGACCTCATATTTTTAAGAGAAAAATATATCATGAGAATATTTAATTCAAATTTGGATTCATAGGCTTTTTATTTAATGTATTTGATTTTTATTTGTATTTTCTTTTACTTTCACTGAAAATCTTGGTTTCTAGCAATTTTAATATAATTACTAATTTCTTTTATCCTACTATTGGTTTCAGAATATAAATACCAATATTATAATTGTCCATTCAATTAGTAAATAGTTTCTTCAATAAATAAATTGCAGCTGAGCACAGTGGTTCACACCTGTAATCCCAGCACTTTGGGAGGCCAAAGTGGGCGGATCACCTGAGGTCAGGAGTTTGAGCCAGCCTGGTGGACATGGCGAAACCCCATCTCTACTAAAAATACAAAAATTAGCCGGACACGGTGGCACATGCCTGTAATCCCAGCTATTCGGGAGGCTGAGGCATGAGAATCACTTGAACCTGGGAGGTGGAGGTTGCAGTGAGCCTAGATTGCACCATTGCACTCCAGCCTGGGAGACAAGAACAAAACTCAGTCTCAAAAATAAAAATAAATAAATAAATTGCAAGTAAAAATAGAAAAGAGTCAAAAACCTAAGGACTAAAAGGTACTCAAAAGACACATTGACTAAATGTAATCTATGGCTTTTATTTGGATCTTGATTTGAACAAAGCAATTGCATTTTTAAAAAATCATGGATTTTTTAAACATCAACTAGTAATTTTAATGACATTAAATGTTATAATTAACCTTTTTAGGAATTAATATATTATACTTTTGTTACAAAATGTAGATTCTTATCAAATAGGATACATTCTGAAGTATTTTAGGATGAAATAATATGATGTCTACTTCAAAACAATCCAATAGGGAACTATTAGAAGGCAAATGGGTAGAGATTTAGATGAAATTGGCCATATGTTGAAAATTGTTGAAGCCAGGCAATAGGTTTATGAAAGATTATAAACTTCTCTTTTGAGTATGTTGAAAAACTTTCATAATATAAAATATTTTTTTAAAGTGTCTACTAATAGGAACATTAATAATAGTGAGTGATGTTGAAGATGCATATAAAAGGTTTGAATAAGAGTGTTTAATAAAATGGAAGCAGAAAATATAAAGCATTATATTTGCATATAATACTGTTTAAAATGTGCATTTTTATCTAAGTTAATACATTGAATATTATCATATACTTTTTTTTTTTGAGACGGAGTTTCACTCCTGTTGCCCAGGCAATGGCACGATCTCAGCTCACTGCAACCTTTGCCTCCCAGGTTCAAGCAATTCTCCTGCCTCATCCTCCCAAGTAGCTGGTACTACAGGAATGCGCCACTATGCTCGACTAATTTTATATTTTTAATAGACACGGGGTTTCACCATGTTGGTCAGGCTGGTCCCAAACTCCTGACCTCAGGTGATCCACTTGCCTTGGCTGGGATTACAGGCGTGAGCCACCATGCCCAGCCCTGAATATTATCATATACTTTGAAAATGTTATCTACATGATAGGGATTAGATATATGATAGATAGATAGATAGATAGATAGATAGATAGATAGATATGTAGATATGGTTAATGACCACATATATTTTAGGCAGGACATTTTACTTAAGGTCCAAAAAGGTTTTCTGTTAGGTAGTCCCTGCTTATTGCATTCAGAAGATTATTTGTGGCTTTCAGTGAAAGAAAATTCAACAAATGTTTATGGACCATATTTGATGCATACAGCTGTTTGCTAAACTATTGGGTAGGATATGAATTCATTTATTTAAAAGGTTTATAAAATAAGACAACATTGCATAATATGGGCATAGGTGATGGAGAGAGGAAGAAAAGAAAGAACAGATAATTTTGGAAAATAAATCAAAAAATGAGCTTAGTAAAAAACTACACATTACAAACTCCTAAACCACTGTTCTATATGGGTTTCAAATTTAATTTTAAGTTTTCTAGTCATAAAAATGAAAAGTCAATCTTGATCTCTGTGTTATTTGGTTTAGTGCTGCTATAAAGGAATAGCTGAGGCTGAGTAATTTATAAAGAAAAGATTATGGCTTACAGTTCTGTGAGCTGTACAAAAAAGCACAACAGTGACATCTGCATCTGGTGAGGGCCTCAGGCTGTTTCCACTCCTGGCAGAAAGTGAAGGGGGAGCTGCAGGTGCAGAGATCACATGGAAAAAGAGGAAGCAAGAGAGATGGGGGAGACTCCAGGTTCTCTTTAACAACTCACTCTCGTGGGAACTAATCCATTTCCCCGAGAACCCAGAACTTACTACCTAGAGACTGACACTAAGCCGTGTATGAGGGTTGCATCTCCATGTCCCAGATATCTTCCACTAGGCTCCACCTCCAAACACCGCCACACTGGGGGATCAAATTTCAACACGAGCTTTGGAGGAGTCAAATATCTAAACCATAGCAATCAGCTTCTCAACTCATGCAAACCACAAAATAAACTAAGCCACATGCTATGGAGAAGCACAGCAGTTCCTGATATTGAAAGAAGAAAGATTCTGAAGATACAACTTATCCGTAGCTAAAAGGTTTCAGGTTTAATAAAGGAAGTGATGCAAAGAGGAAGATGGTGGTCTTCATTTGTCATCATTTTTTAGATTAGAAAACCAAGAAGTGATATCTGTTCATATTACATTGCAAGCCTCTGTGGTTGAAAGCAACAGAAAGCAACTTGCCATTAGTCAAATCAACCTAGGGTGATGAAACATTGTAAATACTATATATAGGAATATTAAATCAGAAAAAAAAAAAAAAAAAAACTGCCAGATCTCATGAGAGCTGGTACAAGGAACTGAAAATCTGTAAGAGAATGACTCTTTTCTGACACTAGGAAAATGGGATTGTTTTCTCTATCCCTGAAAAACTGAATTAGTTCTGTCTCAGGGCTCTTATGGGCTCTTGGTGACTCTGCAGCTCTCTCTTTTCTGAAAACCAGCTTTTTCTGCTTCAAATGTCTCATTTCCTTGTGTCTTTGGCTTTGCATTGTTTTGACTTTAGCTCAGCAACTTCTAGCTAATTAGTTCACTGTAAGAGGATCAAATAGCTATGGGAGGGAGGTTGTGTGAGTGTGTGAAAGTGATTTCTAGAGGAAGAGGGGGCAATGGGCTGGCAAGCTTTTTTCCACTATGCATTGTCATTCCAAAGTCATGATATGTATTTAAAATTTTGACCTCTAACTGAAATGAGGCAGAGAGTTTGTATGTAATCCAGAAAAATCAGAAACTAATTCAGAGGGCCAGAATAAACTAGGGACTATGAGCAGAGGGAAGAACAATATTTCTTCTGAGTTCTGTCTTGCTAGCATAGCAAACACATTTGTTGATAAAAGACATTTTTTTTCAATAAAATGCCAAAAGTAATAAATGAAAAAACTCCTCCCAGTACCTCTATTAAGTAACTTTGGCAGTCAAGAAAAGGCAATTTAGACGAGATTTTTTAAAAGTCCTTAACTACAAAAAAAAAAAAAAAAAAAAAAAAAAAACCTTTATATAAGGTTAATATAAAAAGACTGATCCAGACAGTTAGAAAGGAAAGCCATGCCTTTTAAGGAGTATGCTTACCACATTGCAGAAGGAACTTATTTCTGTGAAACTTCAGTGTCTAATTATTTCCCTGATAATTATATTTTATTGGAATTAATAAAGGTTTCTTTTTATAAGACCATGTTAAAAGTGTATTTTTTCCAAAATAGAGGCCAATATATGGCACATATGATTATATGATATGGTTAATATCCACTATCTGGTTAGTTCAGTTAATGATAAAAACAACTTGATCATTATCAAAATAATGATTATGTCACCAATGACCATTTTCTTCAGCCTGAGACAAAAGCAAATAAAATGAATGTTTCAACTATCAACAATTAACTTTGGGAACCAGATCTTTATGCCTCCTGATGTGATATGATAAAAAGTATGTAGCACACCTATGGAATTCTTACAACAAAATATTTAACAGACCTATAGATCTTATTTCTAGTTTTCAGGAAATACAGAAGATAGAAGAACAAATTACTCAAATCACCATGATGAAACAGATACAGATGCTCCTAGACTTATGATGGAGTTATGTGCCAATAAACCCACTGTAAACTGAAAATGCATTTAATACACCTAACCTACTGAACTTCATAGCTTACCTTAAACATGCTGAGAACACTTACATTAGCCTACAGTTGGGTAAATTCATCTATCACAAAGCCTGTTTTATAATAAAGTGTTGAATGTCTCAGGTAATTTATTGAATACTGTATTGAATGTGAAAAACAGAATGTCTTACTGCTGCTGCCCAGCACGGCAAGAGAGTATTGCACATACCATAGCATATCCCTAGCCCAGGAAAAGACCAAAATTCAAAACTGCAAGTACGGTTTCTACTGAATGTGTATTGCTTTCACACCATTGTAAAGTCAAAAAAAAGTCCAACCATTGTAAGATGGGAACCATCAGTACTTACAGAAGGTGGGATGTTTTAAGGATAACTGACCTGGTATTTTTTAACACGTCAGTGTCATGGAAAAAGAGTCTATGACAGCTATGGTAGATTAAAAGTATCTAGAGATCTCACAAATAAATAGAATGTGTAATCCTTGTTTAAACAACTTTAGAAGACATTTTGGGAATAGTCAGAAAAACATGAATATGGACCAAGTGTTAGATGATATTGGGAAATAGTTACTTTTTAAAAGGGTGATATTGATAATGATATTATGGTTATGTAGGAGTATGTCTTCTTTAGAACTGTAAAGTGAATCATTTTGAAATGAAATGTCAAGAAGTCTATAATTTATTTTGAAATGTTTTAGTGAAAAATAGGTGATAAAAATATGACAAAATATTAAAAATTGTTAACTCTAGAGTTTGGATATGTGATCATTATGCTATTTTCAATAAGTTTGAACATTTTCATTGTAAAGAATTCTTTAAAAGAATCTAAAATTTTATTAGCTATTAAATCCTAATTAGAAAATCAGATAAGAAAATATTGAGATCAGATAAATGCAGAGACTATTAGTTTCATTTTCATTCTTTCTGTCAATGAACCTATAATCTTTCATATTGTTGAGTAAGCTCATTACAAATAGCTTACTATTTGTAATGTAATAGTAAGAACATTACGAATAGCTCTGGGTTCATATTCTTTCCTTTCTTCATCAGTGTGCATTACTTTTTTACTCGAAATTCCACTTTCATTAAATATTTTATCTTCAACTTCACAAAAATGGAAGGGAAAACATGGCAGATATCCTAAAATCTGTTAAAGTTAGTGTTCTGTGAACATAAATGTGCATTATTATTTTGTTTACTGAAGCACTCGACCGTGTCATTGGTGGTTTTACAATCTGAAAATAAGCATTTTGGAAAGAAATCCTGGTTGAATTCATGGAATTCTTATTCAGTTCTATTGCAAGGAGGCTTCTGAGACTTGAGTTCAAGGCTTTCATATCTTGTTATTATCATAGCTTTCTGGTCACAGGTTTTCCTGATGGCAGTTTGACTGAGTTGCCCACTTTCCATCGTTGATATAATTTGGTCCATGTTTTTAATAGAATGGAAGTCATTTGGAAATTGTTATGTGAGATACTACCTTGATGCAACAGTGACCTCTAAGTAGCATGCATGCTCTGTCAGAGACCATAAAACAGAAAGACTTATGGACCAAATTAAAATATGCAAATCACACAATTTATTGAAACAATTGAAAACACACAGTGAGGAGCAAGGGGCAAGAGGCGGAGTAGGTTCACACACACAAGTGGGTAGAAGACACTGGTTGAATCCTGGGGTCAGCAATGGTCTTGTCTCTCTCTGCTTATCAGCCTTTCCTACTGATGGTGTGCTTCTAAGACCAGAACTGAGGTCCAAACAAGAAGAAGCAGAGACAGAAGGGGCCCCAGGCTAATGGCACAAAATTGCGCTATTGCAGAGATGCGTGGACAAGTGCACCTACCTGGCCATAGCTATAGCTTGCCAGTAAATTTGCTAAATAGTCATGCGTTTTATTTGCATTTCTAGGTAGAGCACATGTGGGGCCTGTATGGAACTGTACTTCCCAATGGATGATCAGTTTAGGAAATGACATAGCTGTCAGCTATGTATAATGATTATGACTTGGTCCTTCTATTCCTTTCTCTCTCTCAGCAGACACTTGTTTTTTTCCCCATTATATATTGCATTTATTCCATCATTAACATATCTTATAGGTTACTAATTACTCCATAGTCAACACACCTTTGGAATTCTGCCTGTGTCTCTCAAGTGATTTGCTTACTCATTATCTGAAGTTAACATAGTCATACAGGTTTTGCTGCTATCTTCAAGCTACTAGCCTATGACTATTGTGCTTGACACTTCTAATGAGTTTCAGTCATCTCATTTGTTTGACTGTGATACCCCTAATGGATGGCTGAACCTATCTAAACTTAAATTTCCACATCTGTAAAATGAAGTAGAGGTAGGAAATTCTGGAGACTCAAACGTTTTGTCAACTATCAACCTTGTGTAATTCTCATGAGGTTTAATAATGTAGAAAACGTAAGAGTAAAAAGTCTCTGTTTTCCACATTGGTGAATTAGTTGTGAATATAGAGGATGTTACACTTATCACTTTACATTAAGTAATGTTTGTCATCATGGCAATGATATCTTCCATTGCACCAAACTGACTGTTAAAATGCTTTGAGTTAGGCCGGGCGCGGTGGCTCAAGCCTGTAATCCCAGCACTTTGGGAGGCCGAGATGGGCGGATCACGAGGTCAGGAGATCGAGACCATCCTGGCTAACACGGTGAAACCCTGTCTCTACTAAAAAATACAAAAAAATAGCCGGGCGAGGTGGCGGGCGCCTGTAGTCCCAGCTACTCGGGAGGCTGAGGCAGGAGAATGGCGTGAACCTGGGAGGCAGAGCTTGCAGTGAGCTGAGATCCGGCCACTGCACTCCAGCCTGGGTGACAGAGCAAGACTCCGTCTCAAAAAAAAAAAAAAAAAAAAAAATGCTTTGAGTTAAATTATGTTGGTTGATGCCCAAAGTAACCTTATAAGGTAAATTACAGAAGACAATGATGCCACTTTACAACTAAGGACATTAACAAGCGAGATTAAACAGTATTGCCCCAAGAGCCACATGTGCTAATTTCAGGACACTCACTGGACCATGTCCTCACAAATAAATATCTGTTACAAGGGGAACTAATTCACAGCTGGTTCTATTTTTCACATTCATTTTCTGGCCCTGATTCACATTCACCAAACAAACATCCAACCTAGAACTTTATTATTGGTTGAATACTCAATATAGTCAGGCCATCCAGGATGCCGGGATACTATCTATCTAAACACAATTTTCAGTCAATATTACTACACAGAATCCTAATAAACTATAAGTTCCACGGAAAAAGATATCAAATCTGTGGAATTTATTATTTTACCCTCAGTGATTTGCACCATGCCTGGCGCATTGTTAGTATTAAAAGGGCACTTTGTTGAATAAAATGAATTAATTATAGATACAATAATGAGTAAAATAAAACAAAGCCTGACACAGAAGGCAAGATTTGACCTTTTAAAAGCGTATCTGGCATGTCAACATAGAAACTAAGCTATTCTGTAGTGGGGTGTCTGATGTTTTCTTCCCCTCAGACTTGAACTCCCTTTTCACTATCTGCTTGGTTGAGGAGGGTCTCTTATGGCTATCCTGGTACCTAGAGGTGGTTGTTTCTGTTCAGGACTGGCATATCCTGCCACGACCTGAACAGTGATAAGTGACAGTGATAAGTGACATCTGGTGCCATGACTACGAAGATCTTGAGACTCTGAAGTGTAGCCAAAACCCATGGTGCTCCAAGCCAATGTGGAGAGAACATCTTGATCTCTTTTTGGAATCTTATTTTTCTGTATAGCAACCAAATGCCATAAAAACTCACAGATACAGCTCCTTTATAATAGTTTTCCACATTCCCCAGAATACATGATATGGCTAAACCAGAATATACCTTTGATTTTTTCAAATGCCATGCTGTTCTCAAAACCCCTCCTCTGTCCAAGCTTCTTAGGGATTCAACTCTTCTTTTGGCAAAAGTTCTCTCCCTTGACTCTGCTTTCTCTTCTATACTTAGATTTCTAGCCCCTCATTCCGTCAGTTCTTAAGCTTACATCCTTGTAGGGGAAATAATGGAAGCCTTCTCCTTTTATTCCCTCCTCTACTTTCTCCTACCCACAAATAGCCCACTCATCACAATAATTTGGAAAAATTGTTCATGCTTTTGACTGATCAATAGCAAAAGACAGCAAAAAAAAAAAAAAAAAAAAAAAAAAAAAAAAAATTCTGGCAGCAGTGCAAATTAATACAACTGCTTTGGAAAACCATTTGGCAGTATCTAATTAAAGGAATGTATGCACACCCTAAGACCCAGCAATTCCACTCATGGGTAGATGCACAAGAGAAATGTATACATATATTCACCAAAAGACATATGCAAGGATATGATAATGCTATTTGTAATATCCTCAATCAGAAAACTACCCAAATGTCCTTCAACAGTAAACTAGTAAATAAGCCATGATATATTTGAACAATAGAATAGTATGCAGCAATGAGAATGAATAATTTGCAACTGCATACAAAAATATAGATTATTTTCACAAATTGTTGAGGGACATAAGCCAGGCACAAGAGAGTACATACTGTATTAGTCCACTTATATAAAATTAAAAAGGAGACAAAACTAACACATGTGGTTAGAAGTTAGTATACAGGGTACCTTTGTGGAGAGGGTTGTGACTAGAAGAGACAGTTCCACGTCCCTTGGAGGCCCTGGGAGTTCTAATGATGTTCAATTTCTTTATCTTGTGCAGGTTACAAAGGTATGTTCAGTTTTTAAAAACCTTAGATGTGGCCGGGCACAGTGACTCATGCCTGTAATCTCAGCACCTTGGGAAGCTGAGGCGGGCAGATCATGAGGTCAGGAGTTTGAGACCAGCCTGGCCAATATGGTGAAACCCCATCTCTACTAAAAATACAAAAAAATTAGCCAGGCATGGTGGTGCGCGCCTGTAGTCCCAGCTATGCAGGAGGCTGAGGCAGGAGAATCATTTGAATCCGGAAGGCAGAAGTTGCAGTGAGCCAAGATTGTGCCACTGCACTCCCACCTGGGTGATAGAGTGAGACTCCATCTCAAAACAAACAAACTGGCAAAAAAAAAAGATATGCATTATGATTTGTGCACTATTTGTATGTATATTGTACATCAATAAACAGTTTAAGAAGATAAAAGAAAGCCAAACAAAAACAGAAATTTTATTCTGAATGAGAAAATATTATAGGACAGTGGATACACCAGAGAGTAAATAGTAAATAACATTGAAATGGATGGAAGTGAAGAAGCGAGCCATAATTTTTTAACATAAATATGATGTGTGATATCTTTGACCTTGAAAAATAATGAAATACTTCTTTCACACCTCCTTAGCTGGCACCTCCTTTCTCATCTCACATTGGATGTAAATGCTAGCGTCAACCACATGAGAATCTTTTTTTTTTTTTTTTCCTGCCTCAGGTTTATTTGTACAAATAGCACAGGAGGACCCCAGCCCCATGCAGATGGCAGCCCGGAGGCGGGGGTAGGGGGTCGCACCAGTCCTTCTGTCCTCACGTTGGCAGACAGAGATACCTACTCTGTAGCCTTTGTAGTGGCCTGGGCACCTTTGGGAGCCTGAGCTGGAATTGAAGCTGGAGCTGCAGCCTGGGCCTTGGTTTGATCCTTGGCCTTGGCCTTGGCCTTGGCCTTGGCCTTTGGCCAGCACAGCCGGAGCCCCTTGGCAATGCGAGCACGAGCACGCTTCCCAAGCTTGGGGTGGGCAATGTAGGCAAGTCGATCAAGCTTGCGGCTGACACCCTTTGGGATCTTGGGCTTAACCTCCTTGGGCTTTACGAGGGCCTTGACAGCCTCGGCACGTGCACTCATGGCCTTGGCATTGTTGGCCTGCATCTTCTTTAGGCCCTTCTTGTTGTGCTTCTTGGCAAAGCGCATGTTCCTCAGGAACTTGGGGTCCACCCCCTTAAGAGATTCGTATCTTTGTGATCGGGGTTTCTTGATACCATTTCTGTGCCATTTTCGGGACTGGTTGTGTGTGGTGTGGTTCTTGGACTTGGCCATGTCTGCACCTTTAGCCGCGGCTCCCGAAGCGCCTAGAACCGGAAGAGCACATGAGAATCTTAATGTATTTTTATCAACATTGCTATGAGCAAAAGATGCTAGTAGTTGTTTTCAAATATACACATATATACACATAAGTGCAAATCATAGGAAAATGGACAAAATCAAAGTTCTACCAAGATTGCCTATTATTAGTTACTGACTTTTTCTGATAGAAAGAAAAAAATTGTGATTGTCCAGTCTCCCTGAGGATTTCTTTGTCTAATTTCTGATAGGGAAGTATCAAAGTGTGAATTCATTTAATATATAAGACATCATAAAAAGCAAAATAATCCAACACAAAGTACAATGACATTTTCTTTCTTTGTATTTATTTTGCTGCTTTGGCCTATCATCTGCTTGATGTGCTAACAAGGAAAAGAGGGAGAAGCAAGGAGAGCAGCTGATGTAGAAAGAAAGACTGTCCTAGGATACTCAGGATTCCAGTGTTCTCTAGCTTACTACACTATTTTATGAAGAATAAGACAATATAGTCAAGACTTCTGCATGAAAGATTAGACTACCCGTGTGTAACCACAGAAGTCAAAGACAGGGCTGGTGAAGCTAAAAAGATTTTCTTAAAGTTTCCTAGTATTGACATACTTTGTTTGGTACTACAACTGTTAACTGTTAATCTTGAAAGGACCTTAGAGGAAAGGGTCCCAGTGTCTATGTTACACTGTTGAAGAAACAAAATAGTTTACCTCAGTGTTGCAATGTGTTTTTAGGGAAATGTGTCACCTGTGAAAAATAGTGTCAACATCTTGCACAAATTTTACCCATGTGGCATATGAATTTCTGCAAGCATTCCAAAATCAATGACATATACCTACATATATCTTAGGCAAATATTAGCAGTTAGATATAATGTACAGACTAAAGTATTAGTCTGATCTGAATCAAAAATAAATTCAGTTTCCTGGAAATAAAAGGTAGACATAACCAAACACAGTACAGCCCTCTTATACTTATCTTGTGGAAGTTTACAGATGATTAAGAAATGACTCTAAATATATATTTGTTTCTAGGGAACATGACTATCTGCTAGCATTTCTTTGGTGTTATTGAACAGATTGGTTAATGATACTTTATTTCTCCTCAAATGAAAGTCCCCCCCCCAAAAGAAGTCATTTATTTTCTGTTAGAAAAGTTCAATGATTTCCTTGTGCCTTACTGGACAAATCACTCTGGTGTGCTCTATCGAACAATTCTTTTTAGCTGGAGCAGAGCCTTTGTAGTTGACTCTTCTGATGGACCTTGTTTTTAGCCTCAACCTGAAATATGGGTCACCATCCTCCACCTTTGCTACAAGAGACAGAAACTGCCATGAAAATAAATTATAACATCAGCACATCATGCACTGACTGGTATCACTGTTTATTTAGAAGCCAACCAACTTATCTTTCCTGAGGTGATGTAACAAGGGGCAAAGTGTATGGGCTTTGAAGTCAGAAGAGTGAGATTGAGACTTGGATCAGCTGTTTATTGCCTAAAGAAGGGAACTTCACTTCCCTAAAATGTCAACTTCTTTAAGTATGAAATGAATGAGGAATATTAGGAATAATATCAACAGTGCAGAGTAGAGTAGTTGTGAGAATTCGATTATAACTATATGAAGAAGGGCTTTGTAAGTACAAAAGCACAAAACATAATAAAATGGTTGAGCAGACACTATTGTAATCCTGTATAGTCCTTTGACCCACCTCTGAGTTCACCTGCAGCTGTTTCTGTGCATGAACCCTACCTCAAGCACCTGTGACTCTGCTTCTCTGCTTGAGAGCTTTCTCTAGCACCACAGGAGCCTGCTTAAGTGTACATGGATGCAAGTGGAAGTTGTAGAAAGTTAACACCCCTCAGGACAACCCTCAAACAATAGGGAATCAGAGTTGGTAGATAAATGCCTTAGTCTCCCCATCACTCTCTAGGAAGATTCTGGAGTGTATTTCATGTAGTTTCCCTGAGGATTCTCACGATGGTTCTCATGATTTTGTATGTCAACTTGACTGGGCTAAGGGATACCCAGATAGCTGTAAAACATTATTTCTGCATATATCTATGAGAGTGTTCCTAGAAGGGATTAGCATTTGCATCAGTAGACTGAGTAAAGAAGACCACCTCATCAATTTGGGCAGGCATCATCTAATCCCTTGAGGGCCTGAATAGAACAAAAATGCTAACATGCTCTCTCTTCTTGAGCTGGGACTCCCATCTTCTATTTTCTCATGCCGTCAGACATAGGAGTTCCTGGTTCTCAGGCCTTGGGACTAGTGATGGGAGTTATACTGTCAGCTTTCCTAGTCCTTCCTTCGGCTTGCAAATAGTGAAACTTCTCAGTCTCCATCATTTCATAAGCTAATTACTATAATAAATATCTCTCTGCCTCCTCTCTCTCTCTGTATATACACACACACACGCACGCGCATGCACACACGTACAAACACACATAAGGGTACATATATATAGATTCTATTTCTCTGGAGAACCCTGACTAATACAGTTCCCATCAGGATTGCTTCAGGTGCCCACTGCAATAACCTGTTCTTTAATGCACCCTCTATTGGCTTTTCTCCTCACTGTCTTGCTTCCCACTCTTTATCACTCATGTGGCTGTGGATCACCTCCTAAACAAAATACATGCACCCAGGTCCTTATCTTGATGTCTATTTTGGGTAGGGGGAGGAGCAAATTAAGATAGTGGTAGTGGTTCTTGAATGTGCCTGAGTGAGTTAATCCCTCCATGTCCCCATTCACAACCTTGAAACCAAGGGGGAAATCTTTCTCAGCTCATATTTCTGGGTGAAGTGTATGTTGCTTCTCTTTATTGTCTAAAGGGTCAAGATGCTTCAGCAGCTGAGGTGATTACAGGATGTATCTTTTGACTGCAGTGAGGCTTGAGAGACCAACTGTAAAAACTCAACTGAGGAATGAGACTTGTGATGAGTCTATCATTTTGCTGAATGTGTTAAATGTATTTTTTGCAGATTATTTGTGAATTGTTCAAATCGTATGTTTGTACTAAACAATGACTCATCTACTCAATTCTTGTATTTTTTTCAACAAATAGTATAGAATGTTTTTTCTATATTAGACACAGTACTAGGCACCAAGGACATATTAGTAAAAAGAGCATACATGGATCATAGTTTCATGTTCTTTCGGAATTTAGATTCTATTAGAAGAGACAGACAATACATCGCCAATTAGATAACCCCCTTTTAAATTATAATTATGATAAATGCCATAAAATAGAATATATACATTCAGTGGGGCTTCTGAAAATCTAGAAACCAAACACTATGCGAACCAACAAGATATAGAATTATCGATACATTCTTAGCCTTCTTGAAGTGATTAACATACCTTATACCTATACAGTTTTATTTACCACTTTGTCTCACAGTGGAAGAATATCATGCTGTGTTATTTCTATTTTGTTACTCTCAACAGCACAATGACTGTCAATGCTATTAACTGGTTCCATAGAAACTTTACTGCTGCCTATAGTAGCAGAGTGAATTATTGACAGGGTTAATCTTCTCCCAAATAATTTAGCCTTTCTGCAATTTACAGCAGTAAGTTTCTCAAGTGTGTATTTACTACAAAACCATCCATTTTTGGCTTTTATAAAAGCTGTAGGAGACATTTGTTACCTTGTCCTGTCACACTATGTAGTGTTAAATAGCGATGGTTTAATGTCATAAAATATAGTGGGGAAGACTGCTGAGACTTGAATATAATCAATTTGCTCCAATTCTAGTTTAGGTGAAAATTTATTGCTAAATTGCCTTTTTAAGAGCTACTTTGGTTATTTAATATTGATCTCAAAATGATTAAGAAATGAAACACTATTGATTTTTAAATGAAAAAAGTCCTTATAATGACAATAAGAACCAGATTGCAAAAATTTTAGGTGATAGAAGTAGATTTTAATAGTCTCCATCAGTTCCTAGAGTTGAATTTGCAAGCTATATAGTTCTTTTGCTTAGGTTGGAAAGTCCAACAAGGTTAAAAAAAAAAAAAAAAAGTCCAGTTTGCTAACTGTAGAACAAAAGACATGTTGTACAAATGTTGATATACTAAAAAATCATGAAATAGAGCTATATTTGACTATGGCCAGCAAGGATTTAGATCTAAAGTCATTACCTCATCACTAAATCTTAGAAAGCTTCTTGGGCCTGGTAGCAGGCATACAATAACACATGTTAATTGTTGTTTCCTGAATTATTTTCTGGTCATGCCCCTGTCCTGATTTTCCTTGAGTTACAGTAGCCTACATAGTCCTTGATGTTTTAAAGTCATTTCATATCACCTAGGAAGTAAGATCAAATCAGAAATTGTGACAGATATCTTTTTGATTTGGGATCAAAAATAATTTTCTAGAGGACAAATTTATGTCATCAATAAAGTAATTAAACTGTTTCAGATGAAAATCTTTCTAGAAGTTTCCTTGCCTTTCTATTCTCAAAGAAGTAGGTTTGTAGGTTTTCAGGATCATTTTTGGCACTTCTGCTCTTTTTCAGATAAAGACCCTCTTCTTAAGGAGCATGTTTGTACAACACTCCAAACAACTGTGCTTATCTATTTCCTCTTCACTCCATGACTAAGAGCTCTTGAATGGGTTATTGTGTTCTACTTTCATTTTTGCCTTACATAAATGCTGGTTTTGCTCCTTTGGAACAAGTACATGAATGTTTTCTCTTCTTTCTTACCTATCATCCTCTCTCCCTCTAGCTGTCATTCAGGGCTAGATTTTTAAAAAACATTCCAGTGCTAGCCAATTACACAATTTCTTATCCTTCACTAGACTCTTAACTTATAACAAATTCCACAACCACCATAGAAATGAAATGAAAAGAAATCTATATAAAAATTGTTCTCATCATTTTATAATTCAATTCCCATTCCTTTGTATGATTTCTGTAACACTTGCTGAATTCTAAAAGTAATTTTTTTCCAAAGAGGCCATTGGTTTAAAACAAATCTTTATTTGCTATACACTCCTAAATGTTAATACCAGTTGTAAACTCCACCAGTAGAAATTTAATTTAAATTTAAAATGATGACTTTTCTTGAGTTACATCATCTCTGTACAGGTATATGCATTAATATGCCATCTATATTCAACTTACTTTATATAGATGGGTGACTATAAATAAGGTAAAGATAGAAGCTCAGAAAAGAAAGTCAAAATAAAGTAACAATTGTATAATCTAATTTTGCTTAATTTATACAAAGGTATGAATTCAATCTTCAGCTTCTACCTGAGGTAAACAGTATTTACATCAAACCTTTGAGGCATGTGTTGTGTTAGCTATAAAGGGTTTGAAAGAGAAAGAAAGGTAAATAGACTGCAGGCTTTGTTTTCTCTGCAATACATTCAATGTTCTAGTTTCAGAGGACAATAGCAGTAGTAATCTCTGCAATTGCTAATCAACATTGCATCACCAGGTCTCACATCTTGGCCATCCATTATTACTTATACAAATAGTGTGCTTTTGGCTTAGTTTTTATTCTTAAGTGTTTTAAGTTGGAAAGCAAAGTACATCTGACCTTATTGAAAAGTATTTGAAGAGGAAAAAGGTGGAACAAGAACAGAACCTTGCAGTGATTGTCCCCCCTGCAGGAACACCAAATTGAAGAACTATCACCACAAAAAACTATCACCACAAAAAAACACCTTCACAAGAACCAAATATCAGGTGAGTGATGACAATGCCTGGTTTTAATATTAAGGAAAGAGTCACTAAAGAAGGTAGGAAAGACATGATTGAATTGCCTACATCACTCGTCTACCATCCCCTGGCAGTAGCCTTGAGGCATGGGAAGAAAACCCGTGCACTTGTGGAAAGGAGAGTGTAGTGATTGTGGGACTTCGCATTGGAACTCAGTGCTGCTCTGTCACAGCAGAAAGCAACATGGGGCAAAACTCAGCCACAGCTCACGAAGGGAACATTTAGACCAGCCCTAGCCAGAGGAGAATCATCCATCCCAGTAACTGGAACCTGAGTTCTGGCAAACCTCACCACCATGGACTATAGTGCTCTTGGCCTCTGAATAAACTTGAAACACAGTCCAACCTACAAGGCCTGCAATTCCTGAGCAAGTCCTGGTACTGTGCTGGACTCATAGCCAGTGGACTTAGGGTACAGATGACCTGCTGAGATACCAGCTGGACCACCAAGAGAGTGTTTGCATTACACCTACCCCAATCCCCAACAGCTCTGCGAGAGACTCTTCTCTTCCATTTGAGGAGAGAAGAGGAAAGAGTAAAGGGGACTTTCTCTTGCAACTTGGATACCAGCTCAGCCACAGTAGGATAGGGCACCAGGCAGATTCCCGAGGTCCCCATTCCAAGCCCTAGCTCCTTGACAACATTTTTAGATACACCATGGGCCAGAAGAGAACCTGCTGCCTTGAAGGGAAGGACCCAGTTCTGGCAGAATTCATCACTTGCTAAATAAAGAGCCCTTGGGCCCTGAGGAAACATCAGTGGTAGCTGGGCAGTATTCACTGTGGGCCTTGGGTGAGACCCAGAGCCTTGCTGGCATCAAGGGTGACCCAGCACATTCCCAGCTATGGTGGCCACTGGGTGAGATGCCTTTTGTTTGAGGAAAAAAGAGGGAAGAGTAAAAGGGACTGTGTCTTGCAGCTTGTGTACCAGCTTGGCTACAGTTGGGTAGAGCACCAAGCAGACTCCTGGGGTCTCCGATTCCAGGGCTTGGCTCCTGGACAGTATTTCTGGACCTTCCCTGCGCTAGAGAGGAGCCCAATACCCAGAAGAGAGAGACCCAGACCTGGTGGCATTCACCACAGGCTGACTGAGGAGCCCTTGGGACCTGAATGAACATTGATGGTAGCCAGGCAGTACTTTCCATGGGCATGGAGGGGGTGGTAGTAGCCACAGGGAGAAAATCCTTCTGCTTGAGGAAAGGAGAGGGAAGACTGGGAAGGACCTTGTCTTGAAGCTTACATGCCACTTCAGCCACAGTGGAGTGGAATAGAGCACCAAGTAGAGTCCTAAGTTCCTTAACTCCAGGCCCTGGCTTCCAGATGGCATTTCTGGGCTCCCCCTTGGCCCAAGGGAAGCTCACCATCCTGAAGGAAAGAACACAAACCTGGCTAGCTTTGCCACCTGTGGATTGTACAGCCCTTGGGCCTGGAGAGAACATCAGCAGTAGCCAGGCAGTGGTTACCATGGGCCTTGGGCAAGACCTAGTGCTGTGCTGGTTTGAGGTCTAACCCAGTGCAGTCCCAGTGGTGATGGCCACAAGGGTGCTTGGGTCACTCCACCCTAGGTCCAGGAGGCTTACCACAGAGAGAGAATCCATTTGTTTGGGAAAAAGTAAGAGAACAACAAGAGTATCTAGCTGGTAATCCGGAGAATTATTCCAGATCTTATCCAAGACCACCAAGGCGGTACCTCCATGAGTCTGCAAGAACCACAGCATCACTGAGCTTGCAAAGTTGGCTTAGATCACAACACCCAAGCACCTTCTAATACCTGGAAAGTCTTCCAAGGAAGAATGGGTACAAACAAGCCCAGACTGAAAAGACCAAAATAAACCCCTAACTCTTCAATGCCCAGACAACAAACATCCACAAACATTAAGACTAACCAGGAAGCCCTCATTAAATAAACTAAATAAGGTACCAGAGACTAATGCCAGAGTGACAGAGATATGCGACCTTTCAGACAGCGAATTCAAAATAGCTGTGTTGAGGAAGCTCAATGAAAATCAAGAGAACACAGACAAAACAAATTCAGAATCTTATCTGATAAATTTAATGAAGAGATTTGAAATAATTAAAAAGAATCAAGCAGAAATTCTGGAGCTGAAAAATTCAATTTGCCTACTGAAGACTGCATCAGGATCTCTGAACAAAATTATCGATCAAGCAGAAGAAAGAATTAGAGAGCTTGAAGACAGGCTATTTGAAAATACAGTCAGAGGAGACACAAGAAAAAAAGAATAGAAAAGAGTGAAACATGCCTACAAGATCTAGAAAACAGCCTCAAAAGGGCAAATCTAAGAGTTATTGGCCTTAAAGAGCAGGTAGAGAAAGAGATAGGGGTAGAAAGTTTATTCAAAGGGATAACAAAAGAGAACTTCCCAAACCTAGAGAAAGATAACAATATACAAGTACAAGAAGGTTATATAACACCAAGCACATTTAACCCAAGGAAGACTACCTCCAGGTATTTAATAATTGAACTTCCAAAGGTCAACAATAAAGGATTCTAAGAGCAGCAACAGAAAATAAATGAATAACATAAAATAGAGCTCCAATACGGCTGGCAGCTGTCTTCTCAGTGGCAACCCTACAGGCCAGAAGAGAGTGGCATGATGTATTTAAAGTGCTAAAGGAAAATAAACTGTTACCCTAGAATAGTATATCTGGTGGAAATACCCTTCAAACATGCAGGAGCTCCAATACGTCTGACAGCAAATTTTTTAGTGGAAATCTTGCAGGCCAGGAGAGAGTGGCATGACATATTTAAAGTGCTGAAGGAGAAAAGCTTTCATCCTAAAATAGTATATTCAGTGAAAATATTCTTCAAACATGAAGAAGAAATAAAGACTTTCTCAGACAAGCAAAAGCTGAGGGATTTCATCAGCACTAGGGCTGTCCTACAAGAAATGCTAAAGGGAGTTCTTCAATCTGTAAGAAAAGGACTTTGATGGGCAATAAGAAGTCACCTAAAGGCACAAAACTCACTCACTAGAAACGGTACGAACACACACACAAAATACCCACAAAATATTATAACACTATAATTGTGGCATATAAACTACTCATATCTTGAGTATAAAGACTAAAAGATGAGCCTATCAAAAATAATAATTACAGCAACTTTTCAAGTAAGATATAAATGGAAACAACAAAATGTTAAAACAAAGGGAATGAAGTTAAGTGTAGAGTTTTCTCTTTGCTTGTTTGTTTCTGCAATCAGGGTTATCATCAGTTAAAATGAGATATTATTGGCAAGCCTCACGGTAATCTCAAATTAGAAAACCTACAATAAATACACAAAAAATTAAAAGCAAGAAATTAAAACATATCACCTGAGAAAATCACAAGTATTTGAAGAGGTACTTTATTATTTGAGGTTTCATATCTTATTGTCACCTTTTTGTGGTTTATATGTATTAGCAAATTCCTGTAGCTCTAAGTCCTAGACTGTATTCATATGCCTAATATCATTCCATTCACATCATGTTCAGTAAATACTAGTTTAAAATTACAATAGCGATGATGATGAATATAATTCTAAGTGATGGCTGATGTAATAGCAATCATTTTACTTCTTTAATATTCTCTTCTTTGAGCCTCCTTCTTTATCACCATATGTTACAGTGAAACCTTTCCAAGTTAGTATGACATTACACATTTTATTAAGTGGATTCTGAGTTAAAGGACACACTGATAAAGATTGCAGATGAGAGGAATCATAACAAAGACAGGAGATTATTTAAATGAATGTTATGATTAGGAAGTACATTGATAAGGACATCAGAATTTGAGAGATAGGAGATCAACAACACCTACTGTAGAAACGTTATCAATTTGAATAACAGGAAGCTTTTTTTTTATTTTAATGATCATTATAGAGTAAGAATCTAAAAGAGTTGGAAGGGAAGAAATCTAAGCAATTCTCATTTTCATCCTATTGTGTCTCAAGGGCATTAGAAATATAGCAGTATCTGAAGCCAGGGTTCAGAGAAGATATTAATCAGTCCCTGAAGCTGCTACTCCCAGATCCAGGTAACTGGAGGCCCAGCAGGTCAGCCTAGCACTCTGAGGCCCAACATCACCACTGTAGAGAATGGCTGTGCTCCAAATCATTCTCACCATTGTGAGAATCATTCCACCTTTTTCCTGTGGAATCATTATTTTTTGTTTGTATGTTTTGCTCAGATAAAATGTTTCACTTCATGGGAGGACATTTTGCCTAGGACTGATTCATCATCAGTGAGAATGGCAGTGATTTCTGTGTTTTGGAAACTCAGACAAGAGTCAAATGCTTTCAAATTCCAGAGAATCATATTTTTCTCTTCTTTTTATGGTACCTAATCACAACTTCTGGATAAGTGTGTGTATGTGTGCAGTGGTGGGCAGTGTGAACTTGTGAGGGGAGAGAAGAGTGTAGGGAAGTGAGGAGAGAAGACTCTTCAAGTACATGCTGCTGGTGTACCACCTATGATTCCTTCAAAGCCTCTTAGTGCTGAATTTCTAACTGCCAGCACCTGAATTTCTTTGCCCAAGAAATTTCTCGAGTCTTCACAGACTGCTTTGTTCACCTTTAGAAAAAACTTCAAGTGCCCTGGAGTCATCCTCACCCCTACCACATGCTAGATATATGTCCTTCTATGACAAATAGGAGTTGGACCAATTCCTCAGGTAGAATACCTCTGAGCTGTCTACACCATCTCCTGGAGTTTCTAGTGGCCTTATGCTCCAGTTTTATGAAAGTTTTGGTCTTTGTAATAGCATAATAATAGCAAAATAACAGGGAAAACTTTCAGAAAGGTAAGAAATAACTATTATCTGCAAATACATACTTAACGACCCAAAAAAATCAACTGAAAACCTTTTAGAATTCAAGAGTTCCATAAAATGTCAGGATAAAGATAAATACGCAGAAATAAATCACTTGCATGCTTACCAGAAAATACTATTAAAGTTAAAAGATTAAATCAATAATAGCATCAAATATTATAAAATCTAAAAGGCACAATTCTAACAAGAAAATGCAGTCTCTGTGCATAAGACTGAAAATTTATCAAAAAAGAGAAAATATTTGGAGAAAAAATGGAGTAATATACCATATAGCTGAAAGAGAACATTATTTAGAGATTGCATTCCTTACCAAATTTATTTAAAGTTTTAACACAATTTCATTCAAAATTCCTGTCTTTGTAAATTGACACAATTATTTTAAAGTTTAGCCAAAAGAGCAAATAGGCAATAACAATTGAAATATAAGAAAATCCTCAAGATTTCACAACTTACCACAAAGCTACAGTAATCAAGGTAATATTGTCAAAAGGATAGACACATAGATCAATGGACTAGAATAGAAAGCCCAGAAGTAGTCACACAAAACTATGGTTAATTACAAACATCACATGTTCTCACTCCTAAGTGGGAGTTGAACAATGAGAACACATGGACACAGGACGGGGAACATCACACACTGGGCCCTGTTGGGGGGTCGGGGGATAGAGGAGGCATAGCATTAGGAGAAATATCTAATGTAGATGACTGGTTGATGGGTGCACCAAACCACCATGACACGTGTATACCTATGTAACAAACCTGCACGTTCTGCACATGTATCCTAGAACTGAAAATATAATAAAAATATGATTATTTAATTGAAAGTTTTATTGCAATAATTATAGATTCACTATGGTTTTAAGAAATAATAGAAATAAATCTCATACCCTTCACCTAGTTTCTCCCAATAGTAAAATTTTACAAAACTATAGCAAAATATCAAAACCAGAATCCATCAATCCTATTCAGATTTCCCTAGTTTTACTTGTATTCATGTATGTGTGTGTATGTGTATTTAGTTCTATACAATGTAATCACATGTAGGTTCCTGTATCTATCACCACATTAAGATCCAGAATAGTTCCATCACCAAAGCATCCCTTTTGTTTGCCTTTCTATAACCACAGTTACCACTTTCCTGATGCCACCAACCACCCTGTTCCTAAACCTGGCAGCCACTAACCTGTCACTATTTCCATAACGTTGTCATTTCAAGAAGATCACATAAATGAACTTTTCAATATGTAATCTTTTGTGATTGGCTTTTTTGAACCCCAGGAAATGGTGTAGAATGAATGGAGAGTTAAGAGGCATTCCACCTAAGAAACTGGGGTAGTTACATTTCAACTCCTGTCCATCATATAGAGGCCTATATTGGCATGTGGTTCAGGGCACTTAAAGCTTTTTTTCACTGGAGATTTGTCCAAGTTGTTGAGTGTATCAAGTTGGTTTATTTTTGTTACTGAGTAGTATTCCATGGCATGGATACATCCCCATGTGTTTAACTATTTACCTGTTGGACCACATTCAGGCTGATCCCAGTTTTTGGTTCTTATGAATGAAGCTACTATGAACATTCTTGTACAGATTTTTGTTGTAAACATAAGTTTCATTTCTCTGGGATAAATCCCAAGAGTGCAATTGCTAGTTTGCATATTGACTACATATTTATATTTTAATTACATCTTTAGCTTTATAAAAAACTGCCAAACACTTTTTGGGAGTGGTTGTACCATTTTACAGTAATTCCCACCAGTAATGTGCAGGTGATCCAGTTTCTTCTCATCTTTATCAACATTCAGTGTTGTCTCTATTTTTTATTTTAGCCATTATAATAAATGCAGAGTGATATGTTATTTTGCATTTTAGATCATTTGGATAACTTGGCTTTAATTTGCGTTGATGGATGCTGATGTGGAATATCTTTATGTGTTAATTAACCACCTGTATGCCCTCTGTAATGAAATGTCTCTTCAAGTCTTTTGATCATTTTCTAATTGGAAGTTTTTGAATTTATACTGTTCAGTTTTATGAGCTCTTTATATATTCTAAATACTAGTCGTTTGTCACATATGTGGCTTGGAAATATTTTCTCCCAGTCTGTAGCTTGTCTTTCCATCCTGTTCATGTGGACTTTCACACAGCAAAAGTTTTTAATTTTGATGAAGTCCAGTTTATCAATGTTTTCTCTTATTGGTTGTGATTTTGATGTCAAGTCTAAGAACTTTTTGCCTAGCCTTAAATCCTAAGATTTTATCCAGTGTTTTTTCTAAAAGTTTTATAGATTGACATTTTACATTTAAATCCATTGATCTATATTGAGTTAATTTTTGTGTAAGATATGAGATTTATGTCGAGGCTTTTGAAAAGGCTCTCCTTCCTCTATTGAATTGCTTTTGCATCTTCACCAAAAATCAGTTGAGCATATCTGTATGGGTCTATTTCTGTGTGAACTATTCTGTTTCATTTATATATTTCTCTCTCCCTTCACCAATATCACATTATCTTGATGAATGTAGCTATATAGTAAGCTTTAGTATATGGCAGAGTGATTCATCCCACTTTATTCTTCTTTGTCAAGATTGTTTTACCTATTCTAGGGTGTGCACCTTCCACATAACTTTAGTATAAGCTTGTCTATGTCTACAATAAACTTTGCTGACATTTTTATAGGGTTTGCATTAAGCTTATAGATCAATATAGGGAGAATTTACATCTTTACTCATGTAAATTTATTGATGTTGATTGATGTTGAGTCCTTCAATCAAAGAACATGGTATATCTCTCCATTTATTTAGGTCTTATTTGATTTGCCTTATCAGCATTTTCTAATGTAAAGCATACAGACCCTGGATATGTTTTGTTAAGTGTATACCTAAGAATTGTATTTTCTTTAAGCAACTGTAAGTGGTGTATTGTATTTTTAATTTTAGTTTCCTCACACTCATTGTGAGTATATGAAATGCAATTGACTTTTATGTTGATTTTGTATCTTGCAAACTTGCTTAATTTGTTTATTAGTTTTAGGAGTTTTCTGGTAGATTCCTTGGGATCTCTACACAGACAATCATGTCGTCTGCAAATATCAATAGCTTATCTTCTTTTCCAGTCTGCATTCCCTTTATTTCTTTTCTTGCATGTTTCAATGACTAGATCTTTCAGTGCTATGCTGAATTAGAGTGGTGAGAATAGATATGCTTGCCTTGTTTCTAATCTTAGGGGAAAAGCAATTAGTCTTTCACCATTAAGTATGATGTTAGCTATAGGTTTCCTATAGATGCTTTTTATGAAGTTAAGGTAATTTCTCCCTATTTCTAACTTACTGAGAATATTTGTCATGAATGTGGATTTTTTTCAAATAATTTCCTGTGTCAATTGGCATGATTATTCTTATTTAGCCTGTTGATATGGTGGATTCCACTGACTGGTTTTTAATATTGAACCGGCTTTATATACCTGCAATAAATCCCATTTGGTCATTGTATAGATTCTTTTTATGAATTGTTGGATTTTATTTGTTTTAATATTTTGTTGAGGCTTTTTGCATCTAAGTTTATGAGATATATTGGTCTACAGATTACTTCTTTTGCATTATCATTGTCTGGTTTTGGTAGTAGTGTAACACTGTTCTCATAAAATGAGTTTGGAAGGAGTTAGGACATGTTTCCGCCTTTTCTATTTTCAGGAAGAGATTGTGTAAAATTAGTGTTGACTCTTATTTATGTGTTTGCTAAAAATCTCTAGGAAAACCATCTTTGCCTAGAGAGCTCTCTTTCTGGAGCTTTTTAATTATAAGTTTACTTTATTTAATGGTTATAAGGCTACTCAGCTGATTTGTTTCATCTTGATTGAGTTTTGGTGATTTGTGATCTTCAAAAAATTAATCCAGTTGTTGTAAAATGTATAAGCATAAAGTTATGCATAGAGTTTTCTTTTAATGGCTAAAAGATATGTAGTGTTAGCTCTTGTTACATCCTTGATGTTGGTGATTTGCATTTTCTCTCTTTTTATCATTGTCAGTATTTTCTATGATTTGAATGTTTGTGTCCCCTGTCAATTCATACCTTGAAACCTAATCACCAATGTAATGGTAATAAGAGGTGGGAAGGGACGTGAACTAGATGATGAACAGAAGATTCTCCAGCATCACTCCCTCCGCAAAAATACAACAAGAAACAATTCAAAGACAAGAATACCACCTCACAGTCTGCAGAACTCAGGAAAGAAGCAGAGCAACTCCCTGAGCTCACAGAATTGAGAGAAGCCATCATCAGTAATAGAAATGGTCATGTCACACTGCACTTTCCCCTGCCCCAAGCCAGCATAATGCCACTCCCAGAGAACTTCCCTAGACCTATTGTTTCTTTGGTAAGAGGAGAGAATTGAAGGAGAATGTTCAATCTCCCCATGAATCTGGGAGTCTTTGTGGGAAGCTCACTCTGGTTCTATCACACAGAAAGTATTTGGAGTGCCAGGAGGGCTGAACCACTGGGATGATTGGGGACCAAAAAAGCAGGGATCTGATTGTAGTGACTAGCATGCAGATATTGGTGGCTACTCTGAGCTCTGATAATCAGGAAGACCACATTTAAGCAACTGGCTGGAGCCATAGTGTTTCAGAGAACACAATACTCGAGAAACCTGAATCCCTGGGCTAGATTTTAAACAAATTCCAGGTGCTTGTGTGGAGCCTTCCCCTAGCCCCTAACAACTAAAATGTCAGGATTAAGTTCCAGTGGGCACTTAAGTATTCTCCAGACTGGGAAACAATGGCAGGGCAGGGAGCTACTTCCAGTTCTGACTATAAGTCCTCTCCAGAATGGGAAGAAATAACAGGCCAGTATTTAAGTTCCCAAACTAAGTAGTAAAGGTCTACCACCACCAAAGAACACCTGCAAAACCTAGAAGAGGTGCTTGTCTTCTTAACTAAGTAGACATTATTGTGAAGGTGGAAGAATTGCTAAAATTCAAGGAAATATGACACCACCAAAAGAGACCAAGCTCCAACAATGGATCCAAAAAAATTGAAGATCTATGAAATGTCAGACAGGAAATTCAGAATTATCCTCTAAAAGGAGTTTGGGAAATCACAAGAAAATATGGATAGGAAACCAAATAAAATTTGGAAAATGATTCAGAAACAAAAATAAATATTTGACAAATAAATAGAAATAATTAAGTCATAGAAAGAATTAATAATTGAACTGAAAAACTCATTAGAAAATTTCAACAGATGATTTTCTCAAACAGAATGAAGAATTAGCAAGCTTGAAGACAAAACATATAAAATTAGTCAATCAGAGGAGAAAAAAAAAAGATACAGAAAACTAAAGAAAGCCTATGAGAATTATGGGATACCATCAAGTAAACTAACCTCTGCATTATAGGATTTCCAAAGGAGATGAGAGAGAAAAAGGCCCATAAAGCATATACAAAGAAATAACAGCTGAAAATTTCCCAAATCTAAAGAAAGATTACACCATCCGAGCACAGAAAGGCCAAAGGTCACTAATTAAACCCAAAGAAGAAATCCTCAAGGCATATTATAATCAAATTAGCAAGAATCAAAGGCAAAGAAAGAATACAGAAACCAGCAAGAGTGAAGAAACAACACATTTGACAGAGTCAAAATGTGAATTTTAGTGGATTTCTCAGCAGAAACCCTGCAGGTCAAGAGAGAGGGATGTTATATTCAAAATACTGCAGGAAAAAAAGAAAACAAACTCAAACTTCCAATCAAGAATAGTAACCAGCAAAGCTATTCTTCTAACATGAAGGAAGGTAAGGATTTTTCCAGACAGACAAAAGCTGAAGGAATTAATCAACACTGGACTTCTCTTACAAGAAATGAGGAAATCCTTCAGTCTGAAAGAAGTGGACACGAATGTGTACCAACAACAACAATAACAACAAAGACATATGAAGGTATAAAACTCACTGGGAAAAGAAAGACAACAGACAAATTCAGAATACTCTACAGCTGGGGTTGGAGCAAGATGGCAAAATAGAGGCCTCCACCAATCATCCTCCCCACAGGAACAGCAAATTTAACAACTCTCTAGAAAAAAAAACAAAGCACCTTAATAAGAACCAAAAATTAGGCACCAGCTCAGTCACAGTGGGAGTCGGGTAAAGCACCAAGCCAGTGTTCGGAGTCCCTGTTTCCATGCCTTGGCTCTTAGAGAGCATTTCTGGACCTGCCCTGGCCCAAGGAAAACACACTTTCCTGGAGGTTGAGTCTCAGGGCTGGCAACAATCAACATAAGCTTACTGAAGAGCCTTTGGACTTTAAGAGAACATCGGTGGTAGCCTGGAAGTACTTCCCATCGGCCTGTGGTGGTGGTGGCCATGGAGAGAGGTTTCTTTAACTGTGGAAGAAAGAGTGAGAAGGACTTTGTCTCATGGTTTGAGTGCCAGCTTAGCCATAGTAGAATAGAGCACTAGGTAAATTCCAAAGGTTCCGGACTCCAGGTCCTGGCTCCTGGATGGCATCTCTGAATCTGCCTAAAGCCTGCTGGAACTTACTACGCTAAAGGGAAAGACAGAAGCCTGACTATCTTTGCCACCTGCTGATTGTAGAGTGCTAGGGCCTTGAGAGCACATAGGCTGTAGCCAGGTTGTAGTAACAGCAGGCCTTGGGGGAAACCCAGTGCTGTGCTGGCCTCATATCTAACCCAGTTCAGTACCATTCATGGTGACCACAGGGGTGTTTATTTCACCCCACCCCCTATTCTAGGTGGCTCAACAAAGAGAGATAGAGACTATTTGTTTGGGAGAAAGTAAGATAACAACAAGAGTATCTGCCTGGTAATCCAGAGAATTATTCCAGATCTTATCCAAGACCTCCAAGGTGGTACCTCCATGAGTCTGTAAGAACCACAGCATTACCGGGCTTGGGGTGCCCCCAATGCAGTTATGGCTTAGATCACAATATCCAAGTGTCTTCAAATACATGGAAAGTCTTCCAAAGAAGGACAGGTACAAACAAGCCCAGAATGAAAAGACTAAAATAAATATCTAACTCTTCAACGCCCAGACATCCACAAGCATCAAGACCAATCAGGAAAACATGACCTCATCAAACAATTAAGTCACCAGGTACTAATCCCATATAAACAGAGATATGTTACCTTTCAGACAGAGAATTCAAAATAGCTGTTTTTAAGGAAGATCAATGAAATTCAAGGTAACACAGAGTAGGATTTCAGAATTCTATAATATAAATTTAACAAAGAGATTGAAATAATTTAAAAGAATCAAGAAGAAATTCTGGAGCTGAAAAATGCAATTGGCATCAGGGTCTCTCAAGATAAGAACTGATCAAGCAGCAGAAAGAATTAGTGAGCTTGAAGACATACTATTTAAAAATACACAGTCAGAAGAGACTAAAGAAAAAAGAATGAAGCATGCCTACAAGATCTAGAAAATAACTTCAAAAAGGCAAATCTAAGAGGTATTAACCTTATAGAGGAGGTAGAGAAAGAGATACAGGTAGAAAGTTTATTCAAAGGGACAATAACAGAGAACTTTTCAAACCTAGAGAAAGATACCAATATTCAGGTACAAAATGGTTATAGAACATCAAGCAGATTTAACCCAAAGAAGACTACCTCAGGGCGTTTAATAATCAAACTCCCAAATGTTAAGGATAAAGAAAAGATCCTAATAGCAGCAAGGGGAAAAAAAAAAGTAACATACAGTGGAGCTCCAATACATCTTGCAGCAGATTCAGTGGAAGCCTTACAGACCAGGAGAGGGTGGCATGACATATTTAAAGTGCTGAAGGAGAAAACAAACAAACAAACAAAAAACTTTTACACTGGAATAGTGTATCTGTTTAAAAAAAAAAAAAAAGAAAGGAAAAAGAAAAAATCTTTCGAACATAAAGGAGAAGCAAAAGCTGGGGCATTTCATCAATACTAGACCTGTCCTACAAGAAATGAATAAATGCTAGAGAGTTCTTCAATCTGAAAAAAAGGATGTTAATGAGCAGTAGGAAATCATCTGAAAGTACGAAATTCACTGGTAATAATAAGTACACAGAAAAACACAGAATATCATAACACTGTTATTGTGGTGTATAAACTACTTCTTATCTCAGGAAACAGACTAAAAGTTGAACCAATAAAAAATAATAAGTACAACAACTTTTCAAGACAGTGACAGTACAATAAGATATAGAGACAACAAAAAGTTTAAAAGTCAAGTGATGAAGTTAAAATATAGAGTTTCCATCAGCTTTCTTTTTGCTTCCTTGTTTGTTTTTGTAATCAGTGTTAAGTTGTCATCAGTTTAAAAGAGTGGGATATATGATAATATTTACAACAAGCCTCATGGAAACCTCAAATAAAAAACATACAACAGATATGCAAAAAATAAAAAGCAAGAATTTAAAACATACCACCAGAGAAAATCATCTTCCCTAAAAGGAAGATAGAAAGGAAGAAAAGAAGACTACAAAACTACAAGAACACGAAAAATGGTAGAAGCAAGTCTGCACCTATCAATAATAATAACATTGAATGTAAATAGACTAAACTCTCCAATCTAAATACATAGAGTGGTTCAATGGATTAAAATATAAGACCCCATTATCTGTTGCCTATAAGAAACACACTTCACCTATAAAGACACACATAGACTGAAAATTAAGTGGTGGAAAAAACACTCCATGCCATTGGAAATCAAAAGCAGCAGGAGTATCTGTGCTTATACCAGACAGAATAGATTTCAAGACTAAAAGTATAAAAAGAGATAAATAAAGTCATTATATAATGAAAAAGGCATCAATTCAGTAAGATAATATAATAATTGTAAATACGATATGAACTGAATACTAGGGCTCACAGATGCTATTATATAGATATTAGAAGCATATACTGATATCAGAATGTACAGATATAACATACAGGTATTAGAAGCAAATATAATATACAGATATTATAATATTCAGATATTAGAAGCAAATATTATTAGAGCTACACAGAGAGATAGACCCCAATACAATAATAGCTGGAGACATCAACACTACATTTTCAGTATTGAAAAGATCTCCCAGAAGGAAAATCGACAAAAAAATATTGGACTTAATCTGTACTATAGACCAAATGGACCTAATATTTACAGAACATTTCATCCAATGGCTGCAGAATATGCATTCTTCTCCTTAGCATATGGATTAGTCTCAAGGATACAACATATGTTAAGTCAAAAAACAAGTCTCAAAACTTTCAAAAAATTAAAATAACATCAATCACTGTCTCTGACTACAATGAAATAAAACTGGAAATCATTAACAAGAAGAATTTGGGAAGTATAAAAACTCATGGGAGTTTTAAAATATGCTCCTGAATGACCAGTGTGTTAATAAAGAAATTAAGAAGCGCATTGAAAAATCTCTTGAAACAAATGATAATGGAAACACGACATACTAAAACCTATGGGATACAGCAAAAACAGTACTAAAAGGGAAGTTTATAGCAACAAGCATCTACATCAAAAAAGTAAAAGAAAATTAAAACAACCTAGTGATGTATCTTAAATAACTAGAAAAGAAATACCTAATTGAACCCAAAATTAGTAGAAGAAAAGAAATAATAAACATTAGAACAGAAATAAATGAAATTAAAGAAAACAATACAAATGATCAAAGAAATGAAAAGTTGGCTTTTGTAAAAGATAATCAAAACTGACAGACCTTTTGCCAGACTAAGAAAAAAGAGAGAAAACTCAAAATCAGAGAAGAAAAAGGAGATATTACAACCAATGCCACATAGATTCATAAGATTATTAGTGGCTGCTATGAGCGACTATATGTCAATAAATTAGAGAATCTAGAAGAAATGAATAAATACTTAGATATATGTAACCTGCCAAGGTTGAACCATGAAGAAATTCAAAACTTGAATAGATCAATAACAACTAATAAAACCAAAGCCTTAATAAAAAGTCTCCCAATAAACAAAAGCCCGGGACCCAGTGGCTTCACTGTTGAATTCTACCAAATATTAAAGAACTAATACCAATCTGACTGAAACTATTCCAAAAAACAGAGGAAGGGGGAATACTTCCAAATTCATTCTACAAGGCTAGTATTATCCTGAAGCCAAGACCAGACAAAGACATATCAAAAAAGAAAAACTACAGGCCAATATTTCTGATGAATATTGATGCAAAAATCCCCAATGAAATACTAGCAAACCGAATTCAACAACACATTAAAATGATTATTCATTATGACCTAGTGGGATTTATCCTATGAATACAATAAGGGTTGAACACAGACAAATAAATGAAGGTGATACATCATATCAACAGAATGAAGAACAAAAGCCATATGATCACTTATTGATATTGAAAAAATCATATGATAAAATTCAACATCAAATCCTGAAAACACTCTGTATAAAAGGAACATACTTCAATAAAAGCCACATATAACAGACCCGCAGCTAATATCATACTGAATGGGGAAAAACTGAAAGTCTTTATGACCTGGAAAATGACAAGGGTGCCTACTTTCATCACTGTTATTCAACATAGTAGTGGAAGTGCTAACAAGAGCAATCAGACAAGAGAAAGAAACAAAGGGCATGAAAATTGGAAAGGAAGAAGTCAAATTATCCTTGTTTGCAGATTATATGATCTTATATTTCGAAAAACCTAAAGACTCCAGCAAACAACTATTAGAACTAACAAACAAATTCAGTAAAGTTACAGGATACAAACAAACATAGAAAAATCAGTAGCATTTTTATATGCCAACAGCAAACAATCTGAAAAAACATCAAGAAAATAATTCTATATACTATAGCAACAATAAAAAAAGATACCTAGGAATAAACAACCAAAGACATGAAAGACTGATACAATGAAAACTATAGCCAAAGCAATACTGAGCAAAAAGAACAAAGCTGGAAATATCACAATTACCCAACTTTAAAACATACTACAAAGCTATAGTAACCAAAACAGCATGGTACTGGCATAAAAACAGACACACTGACCAATGGATCAGAATAAAGAACTCAGAAATAAATCCACACATTTACAGCAAAACTCATTTTCAGTAAAGGTACCAAGAACATTGAGTAAAGGATGGTCTTTTCAACAAATGGTGCTGTATAAACATCAGAACAGAAATAAATGAAATTAAAGAAAACAATACAAATGATCAAAGAAATGAAAAGTTGGCTTTTGGAAAAGATCATGAAAACTGACAGACCTTTTGTCAGACTAAGAAAAAAGAGAGAAGACTCAAAATCAGAGAAGAAAAAGGAGACATTACAACCAATGCCACATAAATTCATAAGATTATTATAATCATAAGATTATTATTATAAACTGTATATTCACATACAGAAGAATAACACTAGATGCCTATCTCTCACCATATGCAAAAATCAAAGCAAAATGGATTAAAGACTTAATTGGCAGACCAGAATCTATGAACATAGTATAAAAAAACATTAAGGAAGTGCTTCAGGACATTTATCTGGGTAATAATTTTGGAGGAAAGACCTCAAAGCACAGGCAGCAAAGGCAAAAATAGACAAATAGAATTACATCAAACTAAAAATGCTCTACATAGCAAAGGAGGCAATCAACAGAGTGAAGAGACAGTCTATGGAATGTGAGAAAAATATTTGCAAGCTATACATCTGACAAGGGATTAATAACCAGAATATATAAGGAATTCAAACAACTTACTAGCAAAAATAAAAATAAAAAATAAAAAATAAACAAGTAATCTGATTAAAAGATGGGCACATGATCTGAATAGACATTTCACAAAAGAAGATATACTAATGACCAACAAGTGTATATAAAAGTACTCAACATCATTAATCATCAGGGAAATGCAAATCAAAACCACAGTGAGATATCATCTCATCCTAGTTAAAATGGCAGATATCAAAAAGACAAATGTAACAAATCCTAGCAAGGATGTAGGGAAAGGGGAATGCTAGTATGCCATTGGTGTGAATGTAAATTACTACAGCTACTATGGAAAAGGGTATGGAGGTTCCTAAAAAAAAAAAATAACAATTGATCTAACATATGATTCAGTAATCCTACTGGTGGATATATATGCAAAAAACAGGAAATAAGTATATCGAAGAGACATTTTCACTCCCATGTTTATTGCAGCACTATCCACAATGGCCAATATATGGAAGCAAACCTAGCATCCATTAACAGATGAATGCCTAAAGAAAGTGTGGTGTATATATATACAATGGCATATTATTCCACCATAAAAAAGAACTAAATACTGTCATTTGCAGCAACAAATTGAAAGACATTATATTAAGTGAAATAAGCCAGGCATAAAAAGATAAATATCACATGTTCTCATATATGTGGGAACTAAGAAAGTTGGTCCCGTGAAGGTGGAGAGTAGAATGATGGTTACTAGAGGCTGGAAAGTATAGGGGGTAGAGGAGTATAAAGAGATTTTGATTAATGGGTACAAAACTGCAGTTAGATAGAAGGAATACATTCTAATATTTGATAGCACAGTAGGGTAAAAATAGAAAATGACAATTTACTGTATATTTCAAAATAGCAAGAAGAGAAGATTTGGAATTTTCTAACATAAAGAAATGACAAACGTTGGAGTTAATATACTAATTAACCCTGATTTGATCATTATACATTGTATATGTGTATCAAAATATCACATGTACCCCATTAATATGTGCACTTATTATGGGTCATTTTAAAAAAAGAGCTGGGGCATTTCAGAGATGATTAGGTCATGAGGGCTCTACCTCCATGAATGGGATTAGTGCCCTTATAACAGAGGCCCAAGAGAGCTATGCAAGGATGCAGCAAAAGGGCACCATCTATGAGGACTAGGCCCTCACTAAACCAAATCTGCCTGAATTTTAATCTTGGACTTCCTAATTTCTAGAATTATGAGAAAAAAAGTTTGTTCTTTATAAGCTACCAAGTTTATGCTATTTTGATATAGCAGCCTTTACAGACTAAGACAGTATTCCAAGAGTTTTATCAATTCCTCATTAATTTTATATATCATATTTGATGGTTGGATCAAATAATTAAAACACCATCTGACACTCAAGATAACATTTAAAACTGAGAAAAGTGACAGATTAGTGCCCTAATATTTAATTAATTAATTAATTAAAATTTAGAAAGGGAAAAGGACCTAAATAGAAGCTAAATTTCCAAATTTAACTCAAAGTCATAAAATGTTGATAGTTGTGGACTGTGATGAGGTACATGGGTATATTTAAATACCCAGAAAAAAAATTCCCAAAACTATTCAAAGAGATACATTATAAATAAATTTTAAAACATAAATCCAGATGGAATTTCAAAAAATAGACAGTTCAGCAAGAAAAGAGAAACAAAACCATAGGAAACAAACAGAAATGAAATACCTAAATGGCATGCTTAAATGCTATCATATCAATAATTACATTAAGTATAAATAGCATAAATACATCAATCTAAAGATAGGGATGGGCAGGATGGATTAAAAAAACCAACTAGATGCTGTTTATATAAGAAACTCACTTCAAATTATACTATATAGGTAAGTTGAAAGCAAAGGGATGGAGAAAGACATATTCTAGCCTTAATAAAGAATGGAATAAGAGTGGCTATATTTATGTATGACAAAGTATACTTCAGAGCAAATAAAATGGTAAGAGACAAGGGGAGATATTTCATAGTCATAAAAGGATCAATCCATGAGGAAGCTAGAACAATCCTAAATGTGTATACAACAAAAAGTAAAGTCTCAAAATACATGAAGCAAACACTGATAAGCTAAAAGAAGAAACACATGAACCCATAATTACAATTGAACTTGCATTTTCAGAAATGTAATTGCTATGTGTCTTGGCATGGGTTTCTTTGGGTTGATCTTTTTGTGGTTCACTCAGCTTCTTGAATCTGTAGGTTTGTATCTTTTCCAAATTGAGGAAGTTTTCAGCCTAATTTCTTCAAATATTCTTTAAGTCCCATCTATTCTTCTCCTTTTGGGAATCTGATTATATAAATGTTGTATATTTTGTTATCGTACTACAGGTTTCTGAGCCTCTATTCAGATTTTTCTCAGCATATTTTCTCTCTTTTGTTCGGATTCTAGTGATTCATCCTTACGTTCACTCATTCTATTCTATTCTTTATCCTCTCTATTATTGGGCCCATTTAGCCAGTTGTTTTTCTCTTTTGTTGTATTTTTCTCTTTTTTTTTTTATTATATATATATATTTTTAGATGGAGTCTTGCTCTGTTGCCCAGGCTGGAGTTTAGTGGTGCAATCTTGGCTCACTGCAACCCCTGCCTCCCGGGTTCAAGCAATTTTCCTGCCTCAGCCTCCAGAGTAGCTGGGACTACAGGTGCACACCACAATGCCCTGCTAATTTTTTTTTTTTTTTTAGACTAAGTCTCACTCTTGTCCCCCAGGCTGGAGTGCGATGGTGCGACCTTGGCTCACTGCAGTCTCCACCTCCTGGGTTCAAGCGATTATCCTGCCTCAGCCTCCCGAGTAGCTGGGATTACAGGTGCCTGCCACCACGCCCGGCTAATTTCTGTATTTTTAGTAGAGACGGGGTTTCACCATGTTGGCCAGGCTGGTCTCGAACTCCTGACCTCAGGCGATCCGCCTGCCTCGGCCTCCCAAAGTTCTGGGATTACAGGCGTGAGCCACCACGCCCGGTCAAATTTTTGTCTCTTAGTAGAGACAGGGTTTCACCGTGTTGCCTGGGTTGGTCTCGAACTCCTGAGCTCAGGCAATCCACCCACCTCGGCCTCTCAAAGTGCTAGGATTACAGGCATGAGCCACCACTCCCAGCCTATAATTTCCATTTAGTTCTTTTTTATAACTTTTATTTATTTGTTCAGATTTCCTAGTTTACATTTATTTTGAGAGAAATTTTAATTGCTGAACGATTTTCATGACTGATTTATTTCAGTGTTGGCATTTGTTCATAATTTTTCCACATTAAGTTGTGATTTCCTTGGTTTTTGATATGATGGGTAATTTTCAATTGTGTCCTAAACATTTTTGTAGTATACTAGCAGAGTCTGAATCCCATTTAAATTCATCACTTCAGCAGACAGTCAGTCTTTTTAGATTTTGTGTGCAGGTCCTGGCCTACTTTTGTGGGCTGTCTTCCAATGGCAGTTTAATTTTTGGAGCATTTGCAGAGTTAGTTTGGTCTACTTGCTTTATCTGGTGCTGCTGGAGTTCATAATGGTTACTGTTGCCGCTGCCTGAAGAGGTAGAAGGAGTTTCTTCAGTCTGGGTTGTCACGTGTTTCTCAGTGGGGATGAGATTCTTAGGCCACAGAAACAAAGTGTCTCTTCTGGCTGGGCATTTGTTGCAATTGAGTCGCTTTTGCCAATGCCCCTTTTGCCAACTCAGTGTCTCTGGGCCAGTGAGGGGAATCTCAGGTCTAACGGGACAAAGAAACTTTTAAAATCTGGCCATTTGTTGTGGCAAGATTTCTTTTGCCAGTTCTTCCTTGGTATCTCTCAGTGGGAAAGAGGAATCTTAGTCCTGGTGGGAAAAGATAATATGTCCCTGACTGCTTATTGTTAGCAGGTCTCTCACCAAGCCTCCTTGCAAGTGTTTCTGTGCTCACTTAGTGTTAGAGGGGCCCCATTCAATACAGGGCTGCCTTATTTTCTTAGGTTAGAGACTGGAAAATTCTGGGTCTGGATCAAATTATTCTGTCGGATGTAGGAACGTAAGATGCCCTGCCACTGTGTTGGTTCTCCAGTCTTGGGTTTGCAAACCAGTTTTCCTTCTTCTTACCACCTTTCAGAGATCTTTCTTAGCTACTTCCTGCATTATTTCCAGGACTTATAATTGTATTTAATGGGGATGAGGAAGAAAAAAATGGATCTATGTGATCTTATCCAGACTGAAGTTGATTTTTGACAAAAGTGTAAAAGCAATTCAATGGAGAAATAATTATCTTCTCCACAATGGTCCATATAGAGTAGAGGTCCCCTGGTACCAGTCCACGGCCTGTTAAGAACCTGGCCACACAGCAGGAGGTGAGTGGCAGGCAAGTGAGCATTACCACCTGAGCTCTGCCTCCTGTCAGATCAGTGGCAGCATTAGATTCTCAGAGGAGCAAGAACCCTATTGTGAACTGTGCATGTGAAGGATGTAGGTTGCCTGCTCCTTATGAGAATCTAATGCCTGATGATATGAGGTGGAACCATTTCATCCTGAAACCATCCATCCCCCTGCCCCCACAGTTCATGGAAAAGTTGCCTTCCAAAAAAAAGGTTGGGGACCACTGATAGAGGATTATTGCAAACAAAACAAAGTAAAACAAAACCAAACCTTGACATATAATTCATGCTTTCTATGAAAATTAACTCAAACTACAAAATAAATGAGTCCATATTGAATAAGTGATTGAAAATAAATAAATGTACTCCCCCATATGATATGAGGAGAAGAGCAGTTTATCTAAGATTTTTCCTCCCAAACTTGTAATCCTAGTTAATCATGGACTGAACATGAGACAAACCCAAATTAAGGGAGAGTTTACAAAATAACTGACTACTACACCTTAAAACTCTCAAAGTCAAAAAACATTTTTCCAAGACTTTAAAACCATTGTAGACCAGAAGAGAACAAGGCGACATGACAATTAAACAAAATGTAGAATCCTGGATTGTATCCCATAACAAAAGACACTAATGGAAAAACTGGTGAGATCTGAATAACATAGAATTCAGTTTTAAAACTCATGAAGGTAATAAATCATAACATATGTCCCCATATCAGTAATGTGAACCACCACTCATTTAGTCTCAATGAATTTTAATTTAATGCTATGAACTTTATTATTATTATTTTATATTATTTTATAATTATTATACTTTAAGTTCTAGGGTACATGTGCATAACATGCAGGTTTGTTACATATGTATACTTGTGCCATGTTGCTGTGCTGCACCCATCAACTCGTCAGCACCCAATTACTCGTCATTTACATCAGGTATAACTCCCAATGCAATCCCTCCCCCCTCCCCCCCCCCCCCCCCCCCCCATGATAGGCCCTGGTGTGTGATGTCCCCCTTCCCGAGTCCAAGTGATCTCATTGTTCAGTTCCCACCTATGAGTGAGAACATGCGGTGTTTGGTTTTCTGTTCTTGTGATAGTTTGCTAAGAATGATGGTTTCCAGCTGCATCCATGTCCCTACAAAGGACACAAACTCATCCTTTTTGATGGCTGCATAGTATTCCATGGTGTATATGTGTCACATTTTCTTAATCCAGTCTGTCACTGACGGACATTTGGGTTGATTCCAAGTCTTTGCTATTGTGAATAGTGACGCAATAAACATACGTGTGCATGTGCTTTATAGCAGCATGATTTATAATCCTTTGGGTATATACCCAGTAATGGGATGGCTGGGTCATATGGTACATCTAGTTCTAGATCCTTGAGGAATCGCCATACTGTATTCCATAATGGTTGAACTAGTTTACAATCCCACCAACAGTGTAAAAGTGTTCCTATTTCTCCACATCCTCTCCAGCACCTGTTGTTTCCTGACTTTTTAATGATTGCCATTCTAACTGATGTGAGATGGTATCTCATTGTGGTTTTGATTTGCATTTCTCTGATAGCCAGTGATGATGAGCATTTTTTCATGTGTCTGTTGGCTGTATGAATGTCTTCTTTTGAGAAATGTCTGTTCATATCCTTTGCCTACTTTTTGATGGGGTTGTTTGTTTTTTTCTTGTAAATTTGTTTGAGTTCTTTGTAGGTTCTGGATATTAGCCCTTTGTCAGATGAGTAGATTGCAAAAATTTTCTCCCATTCTGTAGGTTGCCTGTTCACTCTGATGGTAGTTTCTTTTGCTGTGCAGAAGCTTTTTAGTTTAATGAGATCCCATTTGTCAATTTTGGCTTTTGCTGCCGTTGCTTTTGGTGTTTTAGACATGAAGTCTTTGCCCATGCCTATGTCCTGAATGGTACTACCTAAGTTTTCCTCTAGGGTTTTTATGGTATTAGGTCTAACATTTAAGTCTCTAATCCATCTTGAATTAATTTTCGTATAAGGAGTAAGGAAAGGATCCAGTTTCAGCTTTCTACTTATGGCTAGCCAATTTTCCCAGCACCATTTATTAAATAGGGAATCCTTTCCCCATTTCTTGTTTCTCTCAGGTTTGTCAAAAATCAGATGGCTGTAGATGTGTGGTATTATTTCTGAGGACTCTGTTCTGTTCCATTGGTCTATATCTCTGTTTTGGTACCAGTACCATGCTGTTTTGGTTACTGGAGCCTTGTAGTATAGTTTGAAGTCAGGTAGTGTGATGCCTCCAGCTTTGTTCTTTTGACTTAGGATTGTCTTGGAGATGCGGGCTCTTTTTTGGTTCCATATGAACTTTAAAGCAGTTTTTTCCAATTCTGTGAAGAAACTCATTGGTAGCTTGATGGGGATGGCATTGAATCTATAAATAACCTTGGGCAGTATGGCCATTTTCACAATATTGATTCTTCCTATCCATGAGCATGGTATGTTCTTCCATTTGTTTGTGTCCTCTTTTATTTCACTGAGCAGTGGTTTGTAGTTCTCCTTGAAGAGGTCCTTTACATCCCTTGTAAGTTGGATTCCTAGGTATTTTATTCTCTTTGAAGCAATTGTGAATGGAAGTTCATTCCTGATTTGGCTCTCTGTTTGTCTGTTACTGGTGTATAAGAATGCTTGTGATTTTTGCACATTAATTTTGTATCCTGAGACTTTGCTGAAGTTGCTTATCAGCTTAAGGAGATTTTGGGCTGAGACAATGGGGTTTTCTAAATATACAATCATGTCATCTGCAAACAGGGACAATTTGACTTCTTCTTTTCCTAACTGAATACCCTTGATTTCTTTCTCTTGCCTGATTGCCCTAGCCAGAACTTCCAACACTATGTTGAATAGGAGTGGTGAGAGAGGGCATCCCTGTCTTGTGCCAGTTTTCAAAGGGAATTTTTCCAGTTTTTGCCCATTCAGTATGATATTGGCTGTGGGTTTGTCATAAATAGCTCTTATTATTTTGAGGTACGTTCCATCAATACCGAATTTATGGAGCGTTTTTAGCATGAAGGGCTGTTGAATTTTGTCAAAAGCCTTTTCTGCATCTATTGAGATAATCATGTGGTTCTTGTCTTTGGTTCTGTTTATATGCTGGATTATGTTTATTGATTTGCGAATGTTGAACCAGCCTTGCATCCCAGGGATGAAGCCCACTTGATCATGGTGGATAAGCTTTTTGATGTGCTGCTGAATCCGGTTTGCCAGTATTTTATTGAGGATTTTTGCATCGATGTTCATCAGGGATATTGGTCTAAAATTCTCTTTTTTTGTTGTGTCTCTGCCAGGCTTTGGTATCAGGATGATGTTGGCCTCATAAAATGAGTTAGGGAGGATTCCCTCTTTTTCTATTGATTGGAATAGTTTCAGAAGGAATGGTACCAACTCCTCCTTGTACCTCTGGTAGAATTCAGCTGTGAATCCATCTGGTCCTGGACTTTTTTTTCGTTGGTAGGCTATTAATTATCACCTCAATTTCAGAGCCTGCTATTGGTCTATTCAGGGATTCAACTTCTTCCTGGTTTAGTCTTGGAAGAGTGTAAGTGTCCAGGAAATTATCCATTTCTTCTAGATTTTCTAGTTTATTTGCATAGAGGTGTTTATAGTATTCTCTGATGGTAGTTTGTATTTCTGTGGGGTCGGTGATGATATCCCCTTTATCATTTTTTATTGCATCTATTTGATTCTTCTCTCTTTTCTTCTTTATTAGTCTTGCTAGCGGTCTGTCAATTTTGTTGATCTTTTCAAAAAACCAACTCCTGGATTCATTGATTTTTTTGGAGAGTTTTTTGTGTCTCTATCTCCTTCAGTTCTGCTCTGATCTTAATTATTTCTTGCCTTCTGCTAGCTTTGGAATGTGTTTGCTCTTGCTTCTCTAGTTCTTTTAATTGTGATGTTAGAGTGTCAATTTTAGATCTTTCCGGCTTTCTCCTGTGTGCATTTAGTGCTATAAATTTACCTCTACACACTGCTTTAAATGTGTCCCAGAGATTCTAGTATGTTGTATCTTTGTTCTCATTGGTTTCAAAGAACATCTTTATTTCTGCCTTCATTTCGTTATGTACCCAGTAGTCATTCAGGAGCAGGTTGTTCAGTTTCCATGTAGTTGAGCGGTTTTGATTGAGTTTCTTAGTCCTGAGTTCTAGTTTGATTGCACTGTGGTCTGAGAGACAGTTTGTTATAATTTCTGTTCTTGTACGTTTGCTGAGGAGTGCTTTACTTCCAATTATGTGGTCAATTTTGGAATAAGTGCGATGTGGTGCTGAGAAGAATGTATATTCTGTTGATTTGGGGTGGAGAGTTCTATAGATGTCTATTAGGTCTGCTTGGTGCAGAGATGAGTTCAATTCCTGGATATCCTTGTTAACTTTCTGTCTCGTTGATCTGTCTAATGTTGACAGTGGAGTGTTGAAGTCTCCCATTATTATTGTATGGGAGTCTAAGCCTCTTTGTAAGTCTCTAAGGACTTGCTTTATGAATCTGGGTGCTCCTGTATTGGGTGCATATATATTTAGGATAGTTAATTCTTCCTGTTGAATTGATCCCTTTACCATTATGTAATGGCCTTCTTTGTCTCTTTTGATCTTTGATGGTTTAAAGTCTATTTTATCAGAGACTAGTATTGCAACCCCTGCTTTCTTTTGTTCTCCATTTGCTTGGTAAATCTTCCTCCATCCCTTTATTTTGAGCCTATGTATGTCTCTGCGTGTGAGATGGGCCTCCTGAATACAGCAGACTGATGGGTCTTGACTCTTTATCCAGTTTGCCAGTCTGTGTCTTTTAATTGGAGCATTTAGTCCATTTACATTTAAGGTTAATATTGTTATGTGTGAACTTGATCCTGCCATTATGATATTAACTGGTTATTTTGCTCGTTAGTTGATGCAGTTTCTTCTTAGCCTAAATGGTCTTTACATTTTGGCATGTTTTTGCAATGGCTGGTACTGGTTGTTCCTTTCCATGTTAAGTGCTTCCTTCAGGGTCTCTTGTAAGGCAGGCCTAGTGGTGACAAAATCTCTAAGCATTTGCTTATCTGTAAAGGATTTTATTTCTCCTTCACTTATGAAACTTAGTTTGGCTGGATATGAAATTCTGGGTTTAAAATTCTTTTCTTTAAGAATGTTGAATATTACCCCCACTCTCTTCTGGCTTGGAGAGTTTCTGCCAAGAGATCTGCTGTTAGTCTGATGGGCTTCCCTTTGTGGGTAACCCGACCTTTCTCTCTGGCTGCCCTTAACAGTTTTTCCTTCATTTCAACTTTGGTGAATCTGACAATTATGTGTCTTGGAGTTGCTCTTCTCGAGGAGTATCTTTGTGGCGTTCTCTGTATTTCCTGGATTTGAATGTTGGCCTGCCCTACTAGGTTGGGGAAGTTCTCCTGGATGATATCCTGAAGAGTGTTTTCCAGCTTGGTTCCATTTTCCCCCTCACTTTCAGGCACCCCAATCAGACGTAGATTTGGTCTTTTTACATAATCCCATACTTCTTGCAGGCTTTGTTCATTTCTTTTTCTTCTTTTTTCTTTAGGTTTCTCTTCTTGCTTCATTTCATTCATTTGATCCTCAATCACTGATACTCTTTCTTCCAGTTGATCGAGTCGGTTACTGAAGCTTGTGCATTTGTCACGTATTTCTCGTGTCATGGTTTTCATCTCTTTCATTTCGTTTATGACCTTCTCTGCATTAATTACTCTAGCCATCAATTCTTCCACTTTTTTTTCAAGATTTTTAGTTTCTTTGCGCCGGGTACGTAATTCCTCCTTTAGCTTTGAGAAGTTTGATGGACTGAAGCCTTCTTCTCTCATGTCGTCAAAGTCATTCTCCGTCAAGCTTTGATCCGTTGCTGGCGATGAGCTGCGCTCCTTTGCCAGGGGAGATGCGCTCTTATTTTTTGAATTTCCAGCTTCTCTGCCCTGCTTTTTCCCCATCTTTGTGGTTTTATCTGCCTCTGGTCTTTGATGATGGTGACGTACTGATGGGGTTTTGGTGTAGGTGTCCTTCCTGTTTGATAGTTTTCCTTCTAACAGTCAGGACCCTCAGCTGTAGGTCTGTTGGAGATTGCTTGAGGTCCACTCCAGACCCTGTTTGCCTGGGTGTCAGCAGCAGAGGCTGCAGAAGATAGAATATTGCTGAACAGCGAGTGTACCTGTCTGATTCTTGCTTTGGAGGCTTCCTCTCAGGGGTGTATTCCACCCTGTGAGGTATGGGGTGTCAGACTGCCCCTAGTAGGGGATGTCTCCCAGTTAGGCTACTCAGGGGTCAGGGACCCACTTCAGCAGGCAGTCTGTCCCTTCTCAGATCTCAACCTCCGTGTTGGGAGATCCACTGCTCTCTTCAAAGCTGTCAGACAGAGTCGTTTGCGTCTGCAGAGGTTTCTGCTGCTTTTGTTGTTATCTGTGCCCTGTCCCCAGAGGTGGAGTCTACAGAGACAGGCAGGTTTCCTTGAGCTGCTGTGAGCTCCACCCAGTTCGAGCTTCCTAGTGGCTTTGTTTACCTAGTTAAGCCTCAGCAATGGCGGGCGCCCCTCCCCCAGCCTCGCTGCTGCCTTGCCGTGATATCGCAGACTGCTGTGCTAGCAATGAGGGAGGCTCCGTGGGCGTGGGACCCTCCCGGCCAGGTGTGGGATATTATCTCCAGGTGTGCCTGTTTGCTTAAAGCGCAGTATTGGGGTGGGAGTTACCCGATTTTCCAGGTGTTGTGTGTCTCAGTTCCCCTGGCTAGGAAAAGGGATTCCCTTTCCCCTTGCGCTTCCCAGGTGAGGCGATGCCTCGCCCTGCTTCAGCTCTCGCTGGTCGGGCTGCAGCAGCTGACCAGCACCGATTGTCCGGCACTCCCCAGTGAGATGAACCCAGTACCTCAGTTGAAAATGCAGAAATCACCGGTCTTCTGTGTCGCTCGCGCTGGGAGTTGGAGACTGAAGCTGTTCCTATTCGGCCAGCTTGCTCCACCCCCTCTGAACTTTATTATTGAATATTTATCAATAAAAACTCTATAGTGTTCTCAAATGATTTCATTATATCAAAGGTAATAACTAAAAAATACTAAAATTTATGTTGCCTGAACTAAGTGCAATATTTCCACTGGCTCCAAAAGAGAATATTCACCTGGCTCTTAGGTTGGTATCTTATCTCTTTTTCCCATTTTTTTTCTTTCTCTGGGGGTGTTTCTCATTTTCTTTTAATATACCTCTTGTTTCTCTATTTCCTGTTGTGTTTTCTCCTTTAGACATTCTACTCTGCCTTATAGCCTCATTTTAATTATTAGATGGGTGACCTCATCTGTAATTACATAAATAGTATAATCTCCAAAGATTTTTCAGCCTCTCATTTGTTGCTCTGAACCCAGAATCACATTATCAAGGACTGCTGAGCATGAGGGATGTTATCTGCAGAGAAAGCAAAGAGAACCTTTGAAATCACATAGTCATATACCTTTGCATTACAGGCACTTAAAAAGAATGCAAGTGGCTGTTTGATAAATGGAAAAATAAATTCATCATATGTTTAAATTTATTTGTTAACCACCCAGTAAAATGACTAGATAGAAAGGACTGGGAGTAGAGGAAGCTTTTTCCTATTTGCCTATTTTCTTTGTTATATAGAAGTTTTTCTTCTTCTATGAAATACACAGTGAGGTGATTTTGAGAAAACACCTGTTTCTCAACTATATTATTTAATGTAATACCTGGTAAGCATGCTACATTCTGTGGTTTCCAGACATGTATTGCTCTTTAGACACATTCTTGGGTATTAAAGAGTAAAACTTTTTAAACAACTTGAAAATTTCAATTTAATGGAAATCTAAAAATGTAGAAAGAGACTTAATCTTGGTCTGTCTGGTTGACTACTTTATCACTAAGTACTGCCAAAGAGTACCAGGATCCAAAGTTGTTTATGATCTTATTCACAAGTAAAGGCTGAATATATTAGTGCATGCTGCACGACGGACGTTTTGCAGTGATTTAAATGGAGAACTGAGTCATCAAATAGCCCTTCGAGTATAAGTCTTAACAAATAAAAGAGATAAAGAGTCAGTCAATGTATTCAGGACAATGAATTCATTGTATAATTATTTTTATATGGAAGAAAGAGAAAAATAGTAGTAAATTTGCAATAATAGATTTTTATTCAGTATTGAATAGTGTAGTGCAGTGTTAAGTTGATTATATCATCAAAGTATTGGTAATTTAAAATTAGATCAGTCTTTAAAGTGAAAAGTTTCATTAATAAAAATAGCAATGAGAAATGATGGCCCATCCTTCCCAATGTAAAACAATCAACTAAACAAAAATAATAAAACATTTTCATCAAAATCAACATAATCAATTTAATTTTAGGGGAACATCCTTGATCATATTAATATTTTTAATTTTATTTTTTATTTTTTGGTTCTTTATTTAACTTTTAATTCATTATTGTTTGACAATTTTCTATTTAACTTTATGGTTACAAATATTTTAGAAGTATTTTTAGTAATAAATGAAATCAAAGATATAACAATGAGTAAAAGATGTTTTAGGATAGTAGTCCCTAACTTTTTTGGCACCAGGGACTGGTTTTGTCGAAGACAATTTTTCCACAGACCAGGGATGGGGGTCAGGGATGGTTTTGGAATAAAACTGTTCCACCTCATATCATCAGGCATTAGATTCTCATAAGGAGAGTGCAACCTAGATCCTTCACATGTGCAGTTCACAATAGGGTTCATACTCTTAAGAGAATCTAATGCTACCACTGATCTGACAGGAGGTGGAGCTCAAGCAGTAATGCTCACTCACCAACTGCTTACCTCCTGCTGGGTGGCCAGGTTCCTAACAGGCCAGGGACTGGTACCAGTCCATGGCTAGGGGTTGAGGACCCCTGTTTTAGGACACTAGGGAGATCAATGAGCATAGATTGTAAATAAGCCCAAGAGTGGCATGATCAGGTGAAAGATAATGTTCAAAACTGGAAAGAGGAGATCAAATTCAATAGAAAAGGAATAGGGGAGTAGTGACAGGAAATTAATCCATCATCATTATACAGAGAGGTATGGAATGTGGAAAGCATAGAGCCAGGGAAGAATGATGTTACAAAATCTAGACACAAGGTGATGGAGATCTGACCTAGGAAAATGTTGCAGGAAATCAGGGACCCCAAACGGAGAGACCGACTGGAGCCACAGCAGAGGAACATAAATTGTGAACATTTCATTTTAATATGGACATTTATCAGTTCCCAAATAATACTTTTATAATTTCTTATGCCTGTCTTTACTTTTATCTCTTAATCCTGTTATCTTCATAAGCTGAGTACGTATGTTACCTTAGGACCACTGTGATAATTGTGTTAACTGTACAAATTGATTGTGAAACATGTGTGTTTGAACAATATGAAATCAGTGCACCTTGAAAAAGAACAGAATAACAGCAATTTTTAGGGAACAAGGGAAGACAACCATAAGGTCTGACTGCCTGTGGGGTTGGGCAAAAAGAGCCATATTTTTCTTCTTGCAGAGAGCCTATAAACAGATGGACAAGTAGTAGAGATATTGCTAAATTCTTTTCCTAGCAAGGAATATTAATATTAATACCCTGGGAAAGGAATGCATTCCTGGGGGGAGGTCCATAAATGGCCACTCTGGGAATATCTGTCTTATGCAGTTGAGTAAGGACTGAGATACTCCCTGGTCTCCTGCAGTACCCTCAGGCTTAGTAGGGTGGGGAAAAACTCTGCCCTGGTAAATCTGTGGTCAGACTGGTTCTCTGCTCTTGAACCCTGTTTTCTGTTGTTTAAGATGTTTATCAAGACAATACGTCACCACTGAACAGAGACCCTTATCAGTGGTTCTGCTTTTGCCCTTTGCCTTGTGATCTTTGTTGGACCCTTATCAGTAGTTCTGCTTTTGCCCTTTGTCCTGTTCCCTCAGAAGCATGTGATCTTTGTTACACCCTTATTAGTAGTTCTGCTTTTTGCTCTTTGAAGCATGTGATCTTTGTACCTACTCTCTGTTCTTACACTCCCTTCCCTTTTGAAACCCTTAATAATAACGCTGGTTTGAGGCTCAGGCAGGCATCATGGTCCTACCAATATGTGATGTCACCCCCAGTGGCCTAGCTGTGAAATTCCTCTCTTTGTACTGTCTCTATTTCTCAGCTGGCTGACACTTAACGGAAAATAGAAAAGAACCTATGTTGAAATACTGGAGGCGGGTTCCCCCAGTAGGAAAATGATAAAGATAATGGAAAGAGAGACATTTTGAAGTAAAATAAAACATAACATAGAGATGGTACTATGAAACCACCTGAATATAAACACGATTATTCTGATTTGATTGTTGGGTTTCTTCTTTTCCACAGAGTAAAAGATAGTAATCCTGGAGCCATAGTAGGAAATCAAAACTAAAAGACCAGGGATTTTATGCTGACTCTGGTATCTACTTATTAGCATTTACATATTATTTGTGGTCTTAGTTACTTCATCTATAAATAAAATGGTTTAGCTGGAAGGGTGGTTTTCAAATACCATCTCCCTCAAGTACTGGAACATTTTAAGACACTTGACACTTTACACAAAGCTTAAAAAATTGAGAAAGATAAAGCAGCCCAGCAGTTTCATGAAAATTGCTGCATACATCTACCATATGATCCAACCATTCTACTCGTACTGAAATGGGAAAACTTCCCTTGTCCCCCTTGCAAGGCATGTAATGGGAGTGTGGCTCGCTTATTTGGTGTCCTACTGCTCAAACCTCTAGGGGGAGCATGCATACAGGCAGGCTTTGAGGCTCTGACTCCACGGCAATGTCTAGGGGTAAATGTTTACACCTCCTGAGGCCCCAGTGGGCATGTGTTGCCATGCGCTCTTTTAGTTTTGCCGTCTGTAGGCAACTTGTGTTAGTCAGCTCAGTTAGCCCCTCTTCCTTATTGCAAGGACAGAGGGCTTTCTGTATCCCAGGGTTCTTGCCTTGATGTACTGGAAGAATCAGATCACACATGGGCATCAGATCACACATGGGCTTGGAGAATGAGTGCAAGGGTTTTATTGAGTGGTAGCTCTCAGCGAGCTAGATGGGAAGGCCAGAAGGGGGATAGAGTGGGAAGGTCATTTTCCCCTGGAGTTGAGCCACTCAGCAGCTGGGCTCTCCTCCGACTGCCCCTGCCTGCCAAGCACCACATCATTCTGCCAGTCGATGGCCTGCTGGCATCTGCGGGTGTCTGCCAGTATGCTCTTCCGCTGGTGTGTTCCTCTCAACATCCAGCCGCTTGTGTGTTTTTCCGCCAGTGTGTTCCTCCGCCAGTGTGTTCCTCTTGACATCCAGTCATTTGTATGTTCTTCCACCAGTGTGTTCCTCTCCATGTCCATCCGCTTGTGTCTCTGCCCGCTAGGGTCTCAGGGATTATATAGGCACAGAATGGGGGCATGTCAGGCCAGGGTGTTCTTTGGAAATGCAACATTTGGGCATGAAAACAAGAGTGCCTGTCCTCACCTAGGTCCATGGGTATGGGCCCAAGGGTGGAGCCCTTGCCAGGGACCACAACTTTCTCTTCCCAGCACTTCCCTGCTGTGTGCCCATGTCACTAGGTACTTACTCAAGAGAAATGGAAGCATATGTCAATACAAAGCCTCTACAAAAATATTCGTAGCTGCTTTATTTGTAATAGCCAAAAACTAGGGACAACAAAAATATCCAAAAACGGATAAATAGATAATTTGTGGTACGTCCATACAATGAAATACTATTAACCAATAAAAAGGGATTTGCTACTGATACACACAAGATGAGTGACTCTCAAAATAACTATGCTTGGTGAAAGAAGTCCCCCAAAAAGAGATTATATATTGTATGATTCAACTTACAAAACTCTAGAAAATGAAAACTATTTTATAGTGATATAAATTAGATCAATGATCACTTCAGGCTGCATGGAGAGACAAGGGGCAGCAGAGGAATTACAAAAGGATGCCAAAAAGTACTTGGAGGCGGTGGAGGTATTCACTATCTTGATTGCGGTGATGGTTTCAAGGGTGTATATATGTCAGCATTTATCAAACTGTACACATTAAATATGTGCAGTTTGCATGTCAATTATACCTCAATAAAGCTGTTTTTTTAAAAAACAAAAGGCAGTCTTGACAGCTGACAGCTAGTAGCTCGTGTAGTTGCTTCCAACTAGGACATGGTGTTCCTTTGTTGGATGTGAGGATTTTACAGAATCTCAAATCAGAAAAGGAGTCCTCATGACTGCGATGGAACAAAACAATAGAAAGACAACTCCACACTCCATAATCATGCCCAAATAAAGATATAAGTGGAAACGTTGGACAATCACGAAGTGCCCAAATACCACTTTCTCAGTTAACATGAGTAACAACTGTTATGCTTCAGTGAACACCCCATTTTTCCCCTCCAACCTCCTAGATAAAAATTAAGGCAGTCAATCAACAAATTGCCTCAGATTTCTGGCCTCGGCTAATTCAAAACAGATTCTTGCCTCCTGAACTTTCCCACCAAAAAAACAAAAACAAAAAAACAAAAAAAAAAACCTGAACACAAGCCACAATCCTATAATAAACCTCCCCACCCCTCAACCATTCTGTCTTTCAGAAAAGCCCCACAATTTCTCCATGGTGTTTAGTCTCCCTTGGCACAGCAATAAGAAACTTAACCTTACTGATTACAAGTGATCCTGGTGATCTTTGGGGGTGAGCATAACAAAGAAAAAACTTCGAAAGTAGACTTCTCTGAAATTCAGGACATTGGGAACCTCTCTCTCATGTTCCCCATTCCCCCAGGCCCTTAGAAGCCTTTTGGAAATCATTGCGGTAAATGATCTCTAAAGACTACTAAAATCCGTATTTTGATGGTGTTGATGAACTAACATCAATTCCTAGAAACAATGATGGCCTTTAGTAAACCTTTTGAGACAGTCTCTTGAAACAACCAAAATTTATATTTTAACATTAGCATTGTGTCTGAGAATGGTGATCAACGCTGTTAACATAGAGACTTATTATTTGTACGGAAAAGTCATTTTGACATCTCTTTAAATGTTTATTTTTAAATTGCCCTCTACACTTGGTCTGTGGCACTGGGGAGAAGAGCTCCATTTTTGCTGACTTAAAAGAGATTGATCCATGAATGTGCTTTCTTTAGCTTCCTGCTGATAAATACTCTTCCTTTGCTATTTTCCTGAGTTATTTCTGTCCCTGGATTTTCATCTTGAATAAGCAGACACGGAATTGAGATGAAGAACAGACTTGAATATTTGGGATGCTTTCCAGAATGCACTGGCCAACAATGGAAAGCTGTGACGGGGCAAAGAAAATTTGATTCACCAGAAGGTATTTTTAGAAGTTTAAATGTACCCAAATGTCAAATTTACTTTTTTAAAAAAAGACTAGAGTATGTAAGAATAAGCCCCTTTTTCTATCCTACAAAAATCCTTCTAAAATTACTATCTGCCATCCAAATCTACATTGTCACTTTAAAGAGTTCCAGGAGGGAGTTTTTTACATCATTTATGTTGTTTAAATATGTGTAATAACACAGTTATAGAAATTCAAGACAAAAAGAATAAGCTACAAAAGTGGCTTTTGACATCTACCTACAATTCTTTGCTTTGTTTTTTTTTTTTTTTTTTTTTTTTTTTTGAGACAGAGTCTCGCTCTGTCACCCAGGCTGGAATGGAGTACAGTGGCATTATCTCAGCTCACTGCAACCTCCGCCTCCCGGGTTCAAGCGATTCTTCTGCCTTAGCCTCCCGAGTAGCTGGGACTACAGGTATGTGCCACCATGCCTGCCCAGCTGATTTTTGTATTTTTATTAGAGACACGGTTTCACCGTATTGGCCAGGCTGATCTTGAACTCCTAACCTCATAATCTGCCTGCCTTGGCCTCCCGAAGTGCTGGGATTACAGGAGTGAGCCACCGCGCCCCGCCAATTCTTTGCTTTTAGGACAAGCACTGGGGGGCAGAAGTAACAGAGCAGAAGAAACAAACCATCTTTCTATATCATATTCATGCACACAAGCATGGCAGTTTTGGTGGCACTGCCTATATTTGGCCCAGTTGGGGTGAGATGGACAGGGAGCAAAGTCCGAAGTTTGGCAATGGAGGCAGGGAATCCAGGAAATCAGGAAAGTTTGAGCCTCATATACAGCCAGAAACTTTCTAAACAATTTGCTCTTCCATACTTTTTAAATCTTTTTAAAGATCTTCCACACTTGTCTCATTGAAAATCTACAAAACTCCAGGAAGGTGAATAAGACGGGTAAAACTATAAAATGTGAATATAGTTAGGACCCAGGGTCCTGTAGTCAGAAGGCTAAGATTCTTACCTTAGCAAAGCCACTTGCGAGCTATACTAACTTTGGACAATTTACAAAATCTCTCTAAGCCTTAAGTCCTTTTCTGAAAAATTGTACCTACTTCAAATGATACCTGTGAGGATTATATAAGATAACGAATGAAAAGCTCTCAGCATAGGACCTGCCACCTTGTAGGCATTATACAAAGATTATCTAGTACTACTACTGCTGCTACTATTCACTAAAAGGAACTGTAATTATATTCCAGTACTGATCATCATTTTTATTGATATCAAATAAGTAACATACATAGATTAAAAAGTCAAATATTACTAAAAACTTATAATTAAACAGCAGCCTAACTACCTTTTGCCATATTCTCTGTGATCGTCTCTCCCCAGAAGGAGCAACTCAATTCTTCTAGCTACTTTTTAGTATTTATTTCCATATTTCTAAATAACATACTATGCTGCTATCTTTTTTCCATTTTTGCACATCATATAGTAATTCCTTGTGATAAAAACTCAGAACTTGGCATTATGACATTACCCCACAATTAACTTCCCCTTCCGTGCCTGTTTCCATTCTTCCAATATACTTATAGCATATTTTTAATAAATACTCTGAGTCTATATTATCATGATTACATATGCATTATTCAGAGTTAAGCCACTTGCATACAATAATTGCATTTCCTTTCTTGTATACCTTTATTTTTTCTGGAAATTAATGTAATTACATTTGTTCAATTGCTTAGTTTTCTATTTACCTATCACTAATTCGACACTCACCAATAAAACTATGAAATTCCTCAGTTTAGTCAAATACATCAGTTTATTTAAGGGAATAGTGGGAAGAAATATTCGCTTGAAGACCCTGTCTTCCTGATTAAATCTTGATTATGTGCTTTTCAGGTATGCTGTATTACTACAGCCTTCAGTTTCAATTTAAAAAATTTGTTTTATTTGAGACAGGGTCTAGCTCTGTCACCCAGGCTGGAGTGCAGTGGCACGATCTTGGCTCACTGCAGCCTTGACCTCCCAAGCCCTCAAGGATCCTCCTGCCTCAGCCTCCCAAGTAGCAGAGACCACAGGCGCACACCACCATGCCCGGCTAATTTTTGTGTTTTTGTAGAGATGAGGTTTCACCATGTTGCCCAGGCTGGTCTCAAACTCCTGCCTCAACCTCCCAAAGTGCTGGGATTACAGGCGTGGTCACCATGCCAGGCCTGCTGTCATTTTAATACTCCCCTTCTTTATAATCTTGGAAATTACCTTTGTCTCTCTGCTATTATTACTTCCTCTGTCATTTGGATCTCAGTTTTTTCTCATTCTTAGTTTCTTCTCTCAGCTGGTTTAGCTACAGCTTTCAGGAGCTTTCTTAGAGTGGTTCACCAAAACCATTTTGGATACCTTAAAATTTCCAACTTTTATTAATTTCATCTTTAATTTTGATTGATAATTTGGCAGAAACTCCAAAAGTCCTAGCTTGTAAATCATTCTCCCTCAGAATTTAGAGCAAATTTCTCAATGACTTTCAGTTTATTCTTGAGAAATCTGATGCCATTCTGATCTCAGTTCCTTTATAAGTGTATAATCTGTTCTTATTTTCTCTTTGAAAGTTTTACAGACAGTCTCTGGCCCACAGTTTTGTGATACCTAGTAATGGCATACTTAGGACATTTTAGTTTTTTTTGTAATATAAACATTTAATGCTGTAAATTTCCCTCTAAGCAAAGCTTTATGTTCTGTGAATTTTCATATATTGCATTTGCATTTTCATCCAGTTCAAAATATTTTCTAATTTCCCTGAGACTAACTCTTTGACCCACAGATTATTTGGAAGTATGTTGTTTAATGTCCAGTTATATGGAGACATTCTTGTTAGCTTCCTGTTATTAATTTTTTATTTAATTCTATTATGGACAAAGACCATACTTCATAGGATTTGAATTATTTTACATTCTTTATGGTTTATTTTATGCCTCAGGAGATGATCTGTCTTGGTGACTCTTTTACGTGCACATAAAACAAATATGTATTATGATGTTGTTGGGTGAGGTGTTCCATAGATGCTAGTTAGATCCAGTTGGTTGGTGGTAGTGGTCAATATCTTTGTTGATTTTTTGTTTAGGACTTCTACTACTAAAGATGAGTGTTGAAATCTCCAACTATAACTGGATTTTTTTTTTTTTTTTTTTTTTTTTTGCTTTTTTTGGTTCTGTAAATTTTTGCTTCGTGTTATTTTGAAGCTCTGCTTTTAAGTGAATACACACTTAGGATTCCATGTATTCACTTACAAATACATTTTTCATAAAATGACTCTTTGATCAATATGTAATATTTCTCTTTATTTCTGCTATCTTTCTTTGTGCTAAAGACTATTTTGTCTGATATTAATGTAGCCACTCCAGTTTTTTCTATTAGTGTTTGCATGGTATATCTTTTTTCTTTACTTCCTTTTTCTTTTTTCCAAGATGGGGTCTCACTATGTTGCCCAGGCCGAAATTCAGTGGTTATTCACAGGTACTATAGCAAAATGCAGCCTTGAACTCCTGGCCTTAGGTGACTATCTTGCTGGGACTACAGGCACAAGCCACCATGTTCAGTTCTATTCTTTTACTTTCAATCTACTATCTAATTATATCTGAAGTTTCCTATAGACAGCATATGAGTCATTTTTAAAAAAATTCATTTTGATTATCTCTGTTTTAATGAATGTGTTATTATTTACATTTAATTGAATTATTGATATGTTTAGATTTAGGTCTATCACTGTATTATTTGTTCTGTCTTTGGCCCCTCTATTTCCTCTTTCCCTACCTTCTTTTGGGTTCTTTGACCAATTTTTACCATTCCATTATAATTTCTCTATTGTGATTTTAACTATATCTTTTCTATAATTTATTTAGTGGTTGCTCTAGGGACTATAATATATGTACTTAACTTTTTACGGTCTACTTAGAATCAAAGTTTTACTACTTCAGTAGGAATATAGAAAGCTTACTTCCATGTAGGTCCCATTACCTCACCCCTTGCATACTACAGTTGCCTTACATATATTGTGTCTATATACATTGGAAACTCCGTTAGACAATATTACACTTTCTGCTTTCAACCATCAAATATGTTTTAAAGAACCAAGAGAGGATAGTCTTCTATCTGAGAAGACTATTTACCCTAACATTTATCATTTTTGTTGTTCTTTCACCATTTTTATATTCCAAGTTTCCTTTCATTTGATCTGTAGAATTTCCTTTAGAAATTATTTTACAGTAGGTCTGTAGCTATACGTTCTCTTAATTTTCCTTCATCCAAGAAAGTCTTAATTTCACTTTCATTTCTATAGGGTATTTTTAGTGGCTATATAATTTTGAGTTGGCAGCTCTTTTATTTCAGTGCTTGAAAAATGTTGTGCCACTTCTGGTTTCACTGTTTTCAGATGAAAAATGCAATTTCTCCTACAGGTAACATGTCCTTTTTCTCCAGCTACTTTGAAGATTGTTTTCATCATTTTCAGTTGTCAGACTTTTCGTTATAATATGTCTGAGCATGGATTTCTTTGGATTTATTCTATTGTAGGTTCACTCAGCTTTTTTTTTTTTCTTTTTATAAGCTATGGAATCTCACTCTGTTGCCCAGGCTGGAGTGCAGTGGCATGACCATAGCTCACTGCAGCCTCAAACTCCTGGTCAAGTGATCCTCTCACCTCAGCTTCTAAAGTAGCTGGGACTACTGGCATGCACAATGATGCCTTGCTAATTAAAAAAAAAAAAAATTCTAGAAATAATGTCTTGCTAATTATATATTGTTTAGGCTGGTGTTGAACTCCTGGCCTCAAGCGATCCTCCCACCCTCAGCCTCCCAAGTAGCTGGGATTACAGGTACGAGCCACAGAACTTGGCCACTCAGCTTCTTGAATCATCTTCAATCTTTGGAAGTTTTCAGTTTTTGTGTATTTCAGGAGTCTTTTTCAGCACCTTATTCTGTTTTGTCTCCTTCTGAGATTCTAATGACATTGTTAGACCTTTTATTGTGGCTTCATAGTCCCTATGACTCTATACTGTTTTTCTATCTTTTATCTCTCTGCTGTCCAGATTAGATAATTTCTATAAGATCTACCTTCAAGTTCATTGAATCTTTCCACTGTCGTTTTCATTCTACTATTGAATCCATCTGGTGAGTTTTTAAAGTTATTTTTCCATTCTAAAATTTTTATTTCATTATTTATATTTTCTCTTTCTTTGCTGATACCTTGTACTTTAACTTTTGCTTCAGGAGAGTCCATGATTATTTATTCAAGCATTTGTAAAATAGATTTTTAAAAGTCTTTTTCAGATGATCCTAAAACCTATGCCATCTCAGTATTGAAATTTGTTGATTGTATTTTCTCATGTGGGTTGAGATTTTAATGATTCAGTTTTAAAAATGTATGTAGCACTTTTTATTTTTTATTTTTGTTTTTATAGATTTTTAGGGAGTATAAGTGTAGATTTCTTACATGCATATATTGCATAGCGGTGAAGTATGAACTTTTAGTGTACTCATCTGAATAGGTGAACATTGTACCCGATAGGTAACTTTTCAATCCTCACCACCCTCCAATCCTTCTACTGTTTGTAGTCTCCAATATCATTCAACTGAGATTTTAATGATTCTTTATACATCACATAATTTTGGGTTATATCCTGAACATTTTGAATATTATATCATGAATCTCTGGGTCTTGCTTATATTTGATGGAGAATGTAGATAGTTTTGTTTTAGCAGGCACTTGACCTGCTTAATCCAATCTGCAAGTTTTGACTTATAGTCTATGGGCTCTAGTCCCAATATCAGTTCAATTTTCAAAGCCTTTTCAGTGCTATTCAGATCTGTCCCGCATGTGTACAAGCCAGTGGTCCATCTGAGACCTGGGTAGAGGTCTATCTGTTAGTTCAGATTTTAATGTTTTGGGCATGTTAATTATAATGAGATTCATTCATCCACAGATGAAGGGTGATGAGCTAGAAGTTTATAAGCAATTTTATAGGGCTGCTTTCCTGAGATTCTTTCTTTCTACTATCAACTCGATACTTTTCACTTCCTTGGAGCACTCTTTTTGGTCCAATTGTCAGAAGTCACCCACTTCTGTGGTTATTCCATAGCCAAGTGGTGGAGGACCAAGAGAGTAAAACAAAACCAACAGACTTTGGCTCTGTCCTCGGGAGCTACAGCTGCACCAAATGGGAGAGTAAATATACACAACCTCAAGGATTTTGTTCCTGCAGGTTCCCAATGCCAGGAGTTTTTGTTTTTGCTACTGCCTCCACCATGAAGTTGTCTTGGGGGGTAGGGCATGAAGGAACAGAGAAAAAGGGAGAGAAAAAATAGAGGGATTTCATATATAATTTGAGTATTAGCAGTCCCCTTCTTGTCCCATGAGTCACACGAGACACATTTTCCTGAAGTTCTCTTTATCTCCCCCCGCATCACAGTGCTCTTTCTTGGAGTTTGGACTTCGTTAAAGTTTAGGCTGAGAGATACTAAGAGGGAAATTGGTTAACTTAGTGCTGGTTCATGTTCACTGGAACTCTGCTTTTTTTTTTTTTTTTTTTCTGAGATAGGGTCTCACTCTATCACCCAGGCTGGTGTGTAGTGGCACCATCTCAGCTCACTACAATCTCTGCCTCCTGGGCTCAAGATACTCCCACCTCCTCAGCCTCCCAAGTAGCTGGGACCACAGGGACATGCCATCACGCCTGGCTAATTCTAATTTTTTGTATTTTTGGTAGAGACAAGGTTTTGCCATGTTGCCCAGGCTGGTCTTGAACTCCTGAGCTCAAGTGCTCTATCCTCCATGGCCTCCCAAAGTACTGGAATTACAGGCGTGAGCCACTGTATCCAGACAGAAACTCTGAATTCTGGTGTTCTTTTCCATTATGCCTACTGATATTTATTTTTCAGAGTTCTCAAATAGCTGTTCCGTGAATTCCATACAGGTTTTATGATGCATTCTATAATGAAATAAACAGGTGACATGTGCTTACTCCCTCTTACCCAGACCCATACCTTTATTAAAAATTAATTTTGCTGCATATTCTCTGGTTGTGTCTACATTTCCTGAATTATTTCTTTGATGATGCCCTCTCTTCTCTTTTTTGAACTTCTATTATTCATATAATGGATTTCCTAGATTAATTTTATATTCCATTCCCAAAGATATTTTTCCTGCATTTTGTGAATTTTTTCAACTTTATTTCAAACTTTCATATTTTTAACTCCTGGAAGATCTTTATTGTGGGATGAATTGTGTCCTCCAAAAAGATATGTGCAAATTCTACCCCTGCTACCTGTGAATGTGATCTTTTCTGGAAATAGGGTTTTTGCATATAAATTCAACATGAGGTCATACTGAATTAGGGAGGATCCTAATCAAATGATTGGTATTTTTATAAGAACAGGGATATTTTGACACAGACATACACCAAGGGAAGAGTCATGTGAATACAGATGTTACAGATGCAGAGACTGAAGTTATTCTGCTGCAAACCAAAGAATGCCTGGGGCCACCAGAAGCTAAAAGAGAAAGGGAAGGTTTCTTCCCTAGAGGCTTTGAGGACAGTGTGGCCCTGCTGACACCTTGATTTTGAATTTCTATGCTCTAGAAATATGAGAATTAATTTCTATTACTTTAGTAAACCAGTTTGTAGTACCTTGTTACAACTGCCCTAATAAATGAATGTGATCTTCTTTGAAGATCTTATCTTTGGAAGTTTTTGAATTATATTTTCATTTGTTTTCTGCTATTGCTTTCTCATCTCCAGGTTCCTTTTTTCTGTTCATTTTTATTTTTGATTCCATGATCTTTGTTTTTCTTGACTGTCATGTAATCCATCCTGTCTATTGATTTAATACAGGAACACATGAAAATTGACTTTATTCTGTAGACACAGGCAGGGCTTGACGGCTGTGGGGCAGTTTCATCTGGTGATTAGTTGGGATGTAGTCATTTTGTTTGAGGGTTCCCAAATTTAATGTCACTAGATGTATCTCTTTAAATTAGAACAATATGTAAAATATCTGTTCTATCCTGAACAGCTGTCTTGAGTTGTGTGTGTATATATGTGTGTGTGTTTATATATGTATATATATTTGTGTGTATATATAATATATATGTATTCAAATATCCCATCTCAACTAAACATGTATAAGCACATCTATCAACACTGTTTTACATGACTTGATTCAAAAAGAGTATAACAAATACACCAAATTAAGGCAAGCGTTTTTTTCTGGTTGGGCTTACACATAAACTTGCCAAATCTAAAGCTACATATGAAAAGTGATGTTTTGACTAAGGGAATAATATCCAAAAAGTGTCTTGCAAAGATCCTATTAATAATTCTCATCCTGTGTAGAACCTCAATGAATCTCAGTGTGCTAAACTCACCATTCTCCCTTTAAACAGAAATGAGGAGTCAAGATACATTTCTAGCTTAAAAATCTCATTGTATCTACTTCAATCCAGCATTTCAAGTCATCTTAATTTGCATCAAATTTATATTTCACTCTATTTTATTTTTAAATTTTATTATCAAACACATGAATAGAAAAAATGGGGAAAGTATATGAATCTTAAATTTACAAAAGAGTAAAAACAATGACTATTAAAAAATGAATTCATGCTCAACCTCACAAGTAATAAGTTACACATATTAACATAATGAGATGTTATTCACATCTATTTCACTCCAATATCAGTGGAAAAAATTCTGACAATATCAAAGATTGGTACTAATGTAGAACAACAAAAATAGGTGGACGTGTCATTATAACACCACTTTCAGAAAATAACCTGGTAAACCTAGTAAAGTTGAAAATGAACATACATTATGAAGCAGCACATGCACCCTAAGTTATTTGACCTGGAGAGATTCTAGCTCATAAGTAAAAGGGGAAGTGTACAAAAACGCCCTTAGCAGAAGTGTTTGTAGTATCACATAAAAAAGAAAAAAATAGAAACAGCCTAAATCCTCATTAACAGGAAACTGAATCAAAAAACATGTTCTATTTATACAATGAAATATTATACAGCAGTACGATGAATGAATTAGAACAAGAAATGTCAACATAAGAGAATAAAACAAATAAAATATTAATGGGAAGGGAAAAGCAAATTGCAGAAATGTAAATATAACATATGGTCTTCCCATAAAATCCTTTTCATAAAGCTTAAAACTATGTAAGCAATATTATATATTATAAATATGTATTCATACCTAAACTACTGTTAATATAGATCTATAATTATATATGTCTATATGAAAGGGAAAGAATATATATGTGTGTGTGTGTGCATACATGTATATTATTCTTCAAATGTATTGATGATTAATTTCTTAAGTTGAATGGTGGGTACATGGTTATTGCTTTTATTACCATTTATACATCTGAAAAATTTATATCAGAGACTAACAGCCTGAAGTTTGCTTGTGTTTCTTGTCATTCTAATGTGTCTGCTGGTAAGGACAGGATCAATCAAAGCAGCTCCCAGTCATCTTTTACTATGGTTCCTTCTCTTCCTTCTTTCCACCATGTATGCTGGAGCCACCTATGCCAGCATACAAGGTGTCATTCAAATATGTCTTGGATTTTCCCTCATTTCTGTATTTTCTAGGATTTTTCCTTCTGCCTGGAATGCCCTTTCCTACACGTATACCACACATAAACCAGCATATTATCTTTTCTTCTTGATACACCTCGGTCCTACTGGAAGAAGCTGTCCTCAATACAGTAGTGTTCTGGAGCCACCTTGCACCAGTATTGCACAGGTCAATTGTTATATTTTCAGAAACTTTGGAGCCAGTTAACATACACTGGTAGTTACAAATTAGTCATGGTAAAAGTGTTTATACCATGGAAATATGAACTGCTACAAGTCAGGGCTTTGATCCCCAGAGAGTCCGTTGTTAAACATTTAGCAGTACACCATTGCCAATTTCTCCTGATGGAATTTATCCCTCCTTTCCCTATACTTTCTGGGCAGTCTGTTGCACTTATTGCTGTTTACCCTGCATTTTAGTTTTTATATGAATACATCTGTCTCTCCCATGAAATTATTTGCCACTCTAGGGCAGAGAAGTGGTCTCATTCATACTTATATCTCCCACAGCACCTATCAGAATCTCTTCTATATGATGGGTACTCAATAATTTTGATTGACTTCAAAAACAGTTTAATTTTTCTTCTTCTTCAACCAGGAATGAATTGTGGATGTACACTGTTCCTATAGAAGGTATGGTAAGTCATATGGCAACAAGTGGAGTCAAATAATCTAGTTATAGGGAAGAGGAAAAAATGAATTAAAACATATAATACAGTATATAATACTTCCACTCATACATATTCTTAATCTTAATAATCAATAAATTTTGACTATCACGGGAACATTATTTCCATAAAACGTATTTTTTCTACTTATGTAGATCAGATTAGAAGCTTGGATCTGTTTTAATGGTTTTGTTGTTTGAAACAAGCAAATATATAAGAATGTTTATGCAGCCATAAAAAAAAAAAAAAGAGTCATGTCCTTTGCAGGGACATGGATGAAGCTGGAAACCATCATCCTCAGCAAACTAACACAGGAACAGAAAACCAAACAGCACATGTTCTCACTCATAAGTGGGAGTTGAACAATGAGAACTCTTGGACACAGGGAGGGGAATATCACACACCAGGGCCTGTCGGTGGTGAGGGAGAAGGGGAGGGAGAGCATTAGGACAAATACCTAATGCATGAGGGGCTTAAAACCTAGATGAGGGGTTTATAGGTGCAGCAAACCACCATGGCACATGTATACCTATGTAACAAACCTGCACATTCAGCACATGTATCCCAGAACTTAAAGTAAAATTTAAAAAGAAAAAGAATGTTTATCAATTAACTATTTTACACAGTTTCCTGAAAAAAAATAGAGATTAAAAAATCTGGGCAGGCACAGTGGCTCACGCCTGTAATCCCAGCACTTTGGGAGGCTGAGGTGGGCGGATCACCTGAGGTCAGGAGTTCGTGACCAGCCAGGCCAACATGGTGAAACCCCATCTCTACTAAAAATAAAGAAATTAGCCAGGGGCGGTGGCTCATGCCTGTAGTCCCAGCTACTCAGGAGGCTGAGGCAGGAGAATTGCTTGAACCCAGGAGGTGGAGGTTGCAGTGAGCCAAGATCACACCATTACACTCCAGCCTGGGCAACACGGCGAGACTCTGTTAAAAAAAATAAATCTAAAACAAAAGATTTTTACATAGTTATAATTGAGGGAGTTGAGAATAAATATATGTGAAAATCACTTTCCTATGCAGCAGTATTAGCAGTCTACATACCCTAAAAAACCTCCCTCACAGAATATAACTTTAAAAACACTTGTTACATGAGATATTTAATTATTTTAAATATATCAGCGAGCCTGCAAATTAGTAGCAATTGCTCAGAGCTAAAATTAATTTAAAGCAGAAACTCAGAGAGGTGAAGGAACCATTAACCTAGCTTTGAAATTGACACAGCATTTGCTAAACTAGGTGAACTTCAACTTAAGATGCCCTGGCCTCACAGGCATAGAAAATACGATACAAACATTTGAGTCCACCTAGACCAGGGAGTCTAATAGGAGATTTCCCATATACCAGCATGCGTGTATAATGCTGGAACCCAACATGCTATACCTTCAAAATAATAGTAAATTAAACAACTCTTACCACAAGGAGAGTAAAAGAAAAGGCTTATATTAAAATTTGGTGATGAATGGAGTTGGGGAGGAGAATCTCCTTTGAGAATCTATATAACAATAGGTTATTCCTCATGTTGGATTGCAGTTGGAATTCATACAATCTAGTTGATCTAAGAAAATCTAAAGAGATTTAGTTAAAGTGGTCCAGGGCTAAAAATGCTATCGGTACTTGACAGAAATAAACTTTGAGTACATAGTTTCAACCCTCACCTCAAAGAATTCCCTTATATCAAGTTCCCAAAATTATGAGCTCACAGTCAAAAGAAGTAAAATAGCAAACATGATGAGTACAAAGCAACAAAAACAATAGAGCAAAGAAACAGACCCAGAGGGATGCAGATATTGAATTATTAAACACACAATAGTTTTCTAAATAGGTTCAATAATTTTTTTTTTTTTTTTTGAAACAGGGTTTTCACTCTTGTTGCCCAGGCTGGAGTGCAGTGGCGCGATCTCAGCTCACTGCAACCTCTACCTCCCAGGTTCAAGCAATTCTCCTGCCTCAGCCTTCCTGAGTAGCTGGGATTACAGACACGTGCCACCATGCCCGGCTAATTTTTTTTTTGTATTTTTAGTAGAGATGGAGCTTCACCATGTTAGCCAGGCTGGTCTGGAACTCCTGACCTCAGGTGATCCACTCGCCTTGGCCTCCCAAAGTGCTGGGATTACAGGCGTGAGCCACTGTGCCTGGCCTCAATACTTTTAAAAATATAAAAGAGGAGTTAAAATGTGAATAAAGAGTAAGAAACTATGCAAATGAACAGTTTGATCTGAAAAATTAGTAAAGCATTTCACAGTGTCAGAAATATAATAATTGAAATAAAAAATGAATGGGTTTAACAGTTAATTAGCAATAGCTGATGAAGAAATATAAAGTCAAATATAAAACTAATTAAATTATTAATATCATATTAAAGCTAATCCAAGAAAAAATTGAAAAACTAAGCAGTTGTATAACTTAAATATTATAACTCAGTAACTAAAACTTTTATCACAACCTTTTTGTCAAGGTTACATTCTTTACTATACAATTTCACACAAATCTGGAATATATTTTAATTTACCATATACTAGCATATAAAGCAAGTCTCAATAAATTTCAAAAGGCTCAAGACACTATCTTGTCTGACTACAAAACAAGTTAGAAATCAATGTTATAAAGATTACTTTAAAAATCCAAGTGCTTTAATATTAAGACATACACTACTTACATAAAACAAAGACGAAGTAATAGTAGACACTGGAAAATGTTTATAACTGAATTACAATGATGGAATTTTATCTACTATTACATAGGATGCAGCTATCACAGAATATACAGGGAGATTTTAAGTCGTCTAGGGAGTCTAGGAAAAACTTCTCCTTTGCCGTCTGAAGGTTTACTAAAAATCGAGTGACTAAAGGCAGATAAATTGAAGGAAAGGCATACAAGGTTTTTTTTTGTTTTGTTTTGTTTTGTTTTAGACATAGTCTCGCTTTGTCACCCAGGACGGAGTGCAATGGTGTGATCTTGGCTCACTGCCACCTCCGCCTCCTGGGTTCAAGCGATTCTCCTGCCTCAGCCTCCTGAGTAGCTGGGACTACAGCAGCATGCCACCATGCTTGGCTAAATTTGTATTTTTAGTAGAGTTGGGGTTTCACCGTGTTAGCCAGGATGGTCTCGATCTCCTGACCTTGTGATTCGCCCACCTCAGCTTCCCAAGGCATACAAAGTTTTAATGTCTATGAGAGAAGGGAATCACAGAAAGATTATCCTTTCCTCAATAAAATATGGATGCTTATATACTCTTTTTATTAGGGGAAAGAGAAAGGGGGAAATGTGGATGGTTTTAGGGAGAGTAGTAAATGATTTTTAGGAAAATTCAATGGGCTTGAAGAATGTAAAATGGCCTGGGACAAAGCACAGCCAGCTGTGCTGACAGACTTCAGTCTTTCTTCCTGCAATATGAATTCAGTTAATGAAAACTCAGGGGAGGGACCAGAGATAATAGTTTTCCTCTTTGGTGGGTCTGGACTTTAGACAGATAAGGAAACTTCAGAGAACAATTTTATCCTGTGATTTGGGAGAGACAGAAGATTGAGAGACAGAAAGAAATCTTAAACAGGCACTTTACAAAAGAAATATTAGTGACCGTCAATCAATTACCACGAAATGGTAATCAAGTGCATTAGTGACTGAAGCAAAGCAAAGTTAAACTACTAGAAAATAGATACTATTATATACTGGCCAGCTGGCCAAAATTTAAAATTCTGACAATATCATACACTTACTGGTAGTGAAGGAGGGAAATGTAATAAATTTTTAAAACTACCTTGGAAACAAATTCAACAGTATTTGATCAACTACAATGTACATACTCTGTGGGCCAGAAATTGACTACTGTGAGTATATATCCTAGAGACATTATGCACATACATATTAGAATACATTTGCAAAAATGTTCATGTTGGTAATGGGCATTGTTTGTAATAGCACAAGACTCCCTCCAGGAGTATATCAATGGTAGAATGGAAAAGTAACATTGTGGCACATTCATACTATGGAATAGTACTTAGTAACGTAAATGGATGAAATGCAATTACATGTAGCCATGTGTATGAATTTCTGAAAGAATGCTCTGCCAAAAAAGCTGCAGAAGAATCTGTACATTAATTTCAAAGCATAAAGTCCAAAAATCATGTAAAATTTAATCATTTTACCTTGAGGGATATAAACGTATGTGGTAAACCATTAAGAAAATGAAGGCGTTACCTCTGAGGTGAGAGGCACTGGGATTGAGATTAAGGTAGTTCTCAAAGAGGGTATTATATATATTATTCTTTTCCTTAAATGGGGTGAAGGATACATGGGTATTCCTTGCATTATTGTTTTTAATCTTACATATATTTGATAAACAGTCATATATTTCTTAGTATTTAGTAATAAGAATTTTAATTATTTTTTATTTTTTATTATTATTTAATAATTTTAGTTTTAAGTCCTCCTCGGTGGACTGTGCCTGACATTTAAAACTTAAGAGTAGTATCTTTGCTCAATCATTATTTTCTTCGCATTTACCTTAGAAAATGCCAAAGGCGACAGAGGAAGTAAATTCTGAACTTTCATTCATAAGGTCAAAACGACTTAAAGAAATCAACATGTATTCAACCATAATTTTTGCTTTTTGAATCATAGTTTAATCGGAAGTAACTGAAAATTTGTATGTTACTGTGGGTTCTGCAGCTTTGGAGAAGTATTGAAGGTCTAAAAAGAGAACATCATTTTTTTTGGCTGAAAATTTATGAGCTATTGAAATCACTCTTTTCCTCAAACACCTACTTTCCCCTCATTAGTGGAGTTCATTCTTGTTACTGAATCTCCCGTTTTTCCTACAGTCTAACATAAGTTAATGTGTTACTGAAAAATGTTGCGAGAGAAACCAATTTGCCTGAACGTTGACAGTGTTAAAGTCAGTAAGGAAAATAGCAATATGTGGATTTGCATTTGAATAATTAATATTTACAAATCCCCTTCTTTATTTTAGTACTACGCCTTGATATGAAATTTTTTTTTTTTTTTTTTTTTTTTGAGACGGAGTCTTGCTCTGTAGCCCGGGCTGGAGTGCAGTGGCCGGATCTCAGCTCACTGCAAGCTCCGCCTCCCGGGTTTACGCCATTCTCCTGCCTCAGCCTCCGGAGTAGCTGGGACTACAGGCGCCCGCCACCTCGCCCGGCTAGTTTTTTGTATTTTTAGTAGAGACGGGGTTTCACGGTGTTAGCCAGGATGGTCTCGATCTCCTGACCTCGTGATCCGCCCGTCTCGGCCTCCCAAAGTGCTGGGATTACAGGCTTGAGCCACCGCGCCCGGCCGAAATTCAATTCTTTACTGCCAAAACTGGGTGTGGAGAGTGAAAAAGAAAAGTATGTTAAATTTATTCTAAATATTGAGACAGAGTAATATTACTTTGCCAAATTGTGGTATAATCTGAAGGTTTGGGTTTTTAAAAATTAATACATTCTTAGAAGATTTGGGTTTTTAAAAATTAATACATTCTTAAAGTACATATTGAAGTATAACATATATACTTTCCTGAGTCTGAATCAATATTGACAATTTCAAGTATTTAACATGTTTGTTAGTACTCAGGAAAATCAAGAATAATGTAAATAAAAATAAAGCTTGAATATTGTCCTTTTACAAGATAGTTCTCCTACAGGAGGTGGGGAGTTGGGTGGGGTGGTGTTTACTGGGAATAAATATGGGAAGGAATGTTCCATCTGAAGAAGAAATGAGAGT